>NC_065443.1:287063610-288264171 GCF_917563875.1 Diabrotica virgifera virgifera | reverse complement strand
CGTGCTCGTTCTTCTTTCTTCACTCCACTATATGCTAAAATATATTGGTTATAGTCTCTTTGACCTTTACCTTTCTTCTTGGTTTCTTGGATTGCACAAATGTCTATGTTTTTGTTTATCAGTTCTTCGATTATCTCTTGGTCTTTGTTGTTGAACGAAGTTATGTTCCATGTTGCTAATCTGATTGTTGGCTTCTTTTTCCTTCTCGTTTTCCTTTTCTTTGCGTGGTTCGTCATCTTAGGTTCCGTCGAGTTCCGAGGCTTTATATCGGTTCTTTGAGCCTTGTTTTCTTTTATAATGGGTAGGATGCTAACCTGGCCCATCAACCCTCCTCTTTTTTCCGGGCTTGGGACCGGCTGTGAGTGTGAACGTGACTTCTGAGCTACTCAATCCACTCAGTCTTCGCGCTCACAACCCCCAGGCAGAGTTTAATATTTCCATTTCTTTATTCATCTTTCTTAGAACCTTTTTGTTTGTGAGGTGTTCTGTCCATGTTATTTTCAGAATTCTTCTGTACACGCGCACAGCTCAAATGATTTAAATTTTTTCATTGATGCCGCATTCAAGGTCCAAGCCGCCATTCCATAAAACAGAGTCGAGAAAACGTAGCATCTAGCGAACCTAACTTTTAGCTCCAACTTCAAATCTCTTGTGCATAGCACTTTCCTCATTTTGTCAAAATAACGAGGGCCATACAAATCGGTTAATTTTAAAAGTTCGAGTGTAATTCGGTTAGATTATTTCATGAATAAAACTGTATTTTTAAATCATTATAACTAATATTTTATTGATATCTTTATCTAAATATCTGCTCTTGGTGTTGATATTGACAAGTTGTACAAATATTAATTGTGATTAAGGTTACTAAATTTTTATTTAATTTAATTCGATTTAATTTGAACGTAATTCGGTAAGATTATTTTATGAATACAACTGTGTTTTTAAATCATTTTAACTAATATTTTATTGATATCTTCACCTCAATGTTTGCTAAATAGAATCTTTATAAATGAAATAACCACTGAAAGATCTGTTTTTGTTTTGTTTATTTTGAATTCGTTTCGTCGATCCAATCTCTCGGTAACGATTCTATCTCCCATCTTCATATTACTTAATAAATACTGTTGGCATTTAAAAACGTCTTAATGTTTATATGTGGACATTTCAGGGTTTGAAGTCAAGGTTTATGGTTTTCTATCTAATGAGAGTTTAATGGAGTTTGAAAATATTTCGAGATCTGGCGTGGCGTGGAACGTGCCAACTGTCTGCGAGATATTGGATGCTATGCAATTTCCAAAGTGCTTTTTGTTTTATTTGAACGGCGCGGGCGGCTGTGTTTAATAACGTCAAGATTTTATGTATGAGGGATAGTAAATATGTTAGTAAAAATGATATGAATGGAATTGGAAAAACCGCATATTTTAAAACGGATATTACAATGACTCCCGGAAATGGAGATTTTGGAGCTGATCGTTTGTGCAGATTCTTTTTTAACATACGAAATGAAATTTGTTTTCAACAAGAGACCAATATCTATTATAATTGTCGAATGAATAATTATTCCAAACATTTTTTTCTTAAAAAAGAGAGAGCAGTTTAAAATAGTTTTCAAGAATATTTTTGGGAACGATTCATGTGAACGAATATTTGGAATGTGTTGCTGAAATTTGTTATATTAATCCAGATCTTATAATTCGACTTGGTATTGAATATGAGGGGCCGGCGTAGCGAAGTGGTAGTGTGCTTGGCTCGCGTGCCGGTGGTCCGGAGTTCAAATCCTACCGCCGGCAAGAACAACTAGACATTTTTAAAAATGTTTATAGGCCCCAGGTCGACTCAGCCTAAATAAAATAAGTACATTGGGTAAAACCAGGGGTAATAACAGGCGATTGAAGCGTAGCACTGGCCCTGTTACCTTCCTTGTATACCGTAGGCCCTAGATATAGCAGACTACCCTGCAAGACTCCCAAAGCCACAGTGGTATAAAACGGGAGACTATTATATTATATTGAATATGAAGGATCAGAGAGAAAAACGATGAATGTCAATTTTTGGTCACTTTGCGATGTTTGTGTAATCTTTTAGCTTGGAAAGAGTGCTATCAACCTGTGAATGGCCAAGGGGAAATAACGATGAGAATCGACTTAAAAACACGTCACAAGATTGGACGCAAGGGGTAAAAACAATGAGTATATAACTTTGCTTCTCATTTTACCGAAAATGCTTCCATATAGACATTTATCGTTCTTCCCCCCTGACTTCATATGAATGGAACTGCTCTGATCCTTCTTTCAGTCGTGACAAAGTCTGTGTTTAAGTGACGAAACAGACGAGCCACTCTGCAGCGCTACTGAGTGGATCCATAAAGTGGCTTAAACAGGCGATTTTGTAGCCCCAATGATTTTGTAATGACCGCCACAGTGGCGCTACAAAACCGCCTGTTTAAGCCACTTTGTGGATCCACTCAGTAGCGCTGCAGAGTGGCTCGTCTGTTTCGTCACTTAAGGTACACTTACAACAACGCCTACAGACGGTAGTTGCGTTTGTCGCCGCGACAAACGTCATTACTTTGCAGTATTAATGTGTACGAAGCTGGTTCCGACATTTAACTGCAGCTGCTGCACGGCAGATCGTCATTTGCTGTGCCTTCCGATGCCACACACTTGAACAGGCACAATACTGCCATTAGTGCCGTAGTGAAATTTGACGACATATTACTGTTCAAAAAAAGAAGAAGATTAATTTATTGATATAGTGTTAATCCCTATAAACCCCTAGTTATTTGACTATGTTATATTTATTTAAAAGACAATATTTGTACTTATTATAAATTAATAAATATTGTGTACAAGTTACTATACCTATTTGCCAAGATACTATTGTTGTTCCTGCAAAAAAAATGACACATGTCCATTTTCAATAAAAAATCTCTAATAGCCCAGGCAACCAAATAACTTTTAACCAAACCACGTCAGTCTATCACGTTTATTCGACGTCGAAAGTCACGTGAATTTGTCCCACCACAATTGACGTCATTTTTATCACGTTTTAACCTACGTGATATCAATAACGTAGTTTTTATGTCGTGTTTAGATTATTTTTTATTTTATGGTTTTCAAAATACACAACAATTATTCGTATGGGCATTGTTGGTATTGCAATTTTTCATTTAACTGTTTTAAATTTAGCACATGGGCTGAAAGTAAAACCAAATGGAAGACTATATAAAATATATGGAATTACAATACCCTCAATGCAACAAATATAGAATTTTTACTTTTTATATAGGTAGGCTTACCATACGTCCCGGTTTGACCGGGACGGTCCCGGTTTGAGATCCCTGTCCCGGCGTCCCGGCCGGTTTTCATTAGTGTCCCGGTCAAACTTGAACAACACCGACACCCAAGCCATTGATCAAGGATCGTCCAAAGTGCTCAAAACACAAGTCCAGCGCAAGTACCATTGCAAGCTCATCTACCATAACATCGTTTTTCAAAAATGCTGAACCCGTAGAAAATGAACTTTCCATTGCTGCTAAAGAAGCTACTTTTGCATTCCATATAGCAATCCACAATAATACATAAATTTAAGACATCTGATTGCTCCTCAAAATAAATATCGAAGCTGTTTGAGCCCAAATTGGGGTCTACACGCACCAAGTGCTAAGCGATCATCACGGGAGTGATTGCACCTTGCACCGATGGCAAGAGATGAACTAGACAACGAGCTAAAAGAATGCAAATTTTCGGGCATTTCAACAGATACATCAAACATACATGATGTTCAATTTACAGGCACCAAAAGTTGTTAGGTACTTGGTACCTGAGACAGAATATCTGTCTGTCAAGTTACTCGATTTTTAATTTGTCGCCGGAGAAACGTCTGAAATCTTGGCAAATCACATAATGTCGATAATAAAAAAACACTAAATAGAAAACAAGATGGCAGCTTTCTGTGGTGATAACTGTAATACGAATTTCGGAGGGAAAACTGGCGAGACACCAACAACGTCTATTCCAGGTTCAAGGAAGTTATCGGCGTTACCATAAAAGGCATTTGTTCCAGCGCACACATCGTTCACAAAATAATTCAACATGCAGTTAATGGTCTTCCTGTCGAAATACAAGCAATCATTGTAAAAATATACAAATATTTTTGTATATATACCGTATAGTACGCGTTACAAACTTAAAAGAGTTTTGTGAGACAGCTGTCATCGAGTTCAAAAAATTAGTGAAACATGGAAATACAAGATTGCTGTCTTTATTACCAGCTGTGGAAAGGATACTGCCGCTACACTAATGCTTGAAATCTTATTTTCTTGCTCAAGTAAACTACCCTCTCGCATTGCTAAATTTCTTCACAACAGAACTGGGAGCACTTTACTTTTGGTTTGTGCTCGGACAGTTAAATGTATTCAACAAAACCGTTTAGTCTATGGAAAAGACTAACTCAACTGTGACAGATGTAGGTATGGAGTTCATAAAAGTTAAAAAACAATCTTCAAAACAGGATGAAAAACAAATTTCTTCCACAAGCAGCTAAACAACTCTTAAATAAATTGAATGATAATGTTGAAATTTCGATAAATGTTGATAAATGTCGAAAACTTCATGAGTGACGTTCACGCTTTCTATGAGCGCTGCATTTCTTATTTAGAATTGTGGGAAAAGATCTTCGGCGGAGCCGAAGATTTTGAGTAGTTCTGCTTGAAAAATGAGCTTAACTGGAGTGACATCGAAAAAGCAGCAAAAAATATAAATAAAATGCAAAAACCTCAATCGAAAACCCAAATAAAGATTGATGAGTTATTTGATGAGGTGTTAATGGTAAAAGGCACAGTATAAAAAGGGACAGTAAAACCACTTCTCTGTCGGCACTTTGATCTCAAGAAGTAATACCGGCAGTACGCACTTGATAATTCACCAGTGGTGGATGCGGGTTTTCCCTGTTAAAACCCGTACGTTTCTATGCGACTAGCAATGCGAGAGTGGGGCAAAAGCGACTAAGAACATTGCGCGGTCGCCATGCGCGACTACAGATTTTACTTCCAATTTTTCGGAGAGTGGTTCTACTGCCCCTCTTTATACTGTGGTAAAAGGCTTCTTCCAAAATTCTAATGAAACTAGTTATTCCGAGAAATGGGTCCAGCTATTCACCCATTTTCACAAGTAGCGTATTGAGGTGCTGAATTAAAAAAATTATGGAGTTTGCTATGTGTCTACCCGGTACTTCAGCGCCACTGGAGAGAATTTTTTCACGGATGAAAAAAATGTGGTCTGACGATCGGGAGGAAGAATATGCCTTGTTTGCGTGCAAACTCAACTTGAACATGTCATGTACTGAATTTTATGGCAAATATAATTTTATAAAAATAAATAAATAAATAATATAACTGGTCAAATTTTTAGTGTTGTTTGTATTGTACTTTATCTCTTTTTCTCATAAAAAATATATTCACATTTTTTACACAAACTAAACGAAAAGCAAAACGAAAATGAGCCTCTTCATCTTCTGCGTCCCGGTTTGGCTCTTCGTAATTATGGTAAGCCTATATATAGGTATACTTACTTTGTCAAAACTGAAACAACATATAAACTAATAAATAACTTCTTAACAAATTAATTTAATTAAACTTCCCAAGTAGCAATTTGTCGACGCGACAACGTTGTCTACCGCGTGGCAACGTTTTGTTACAACGTTGTTATTGCCTAGAAGACGACCCTATTCTGCACTAATTTGGTGGACGATTTTTGAGTTGTCTTGACGTTGCCTAGGCAACCTCCTATGAAGCAACATCGTTTCGTAAGCGTTGCATAAGACAACTGAAGCGACTATAAAAAGAACCTGCGCGTGCAATGGTTGCTCAATGAGTCAGACTAGTTATGTTTTTTTACCTATATTTTTAACACCTGTATGGTGAATGCGAAAACCAAAATGGTAACTATTTTGACATCGTATTAGGTATTTAAATTTATATAAATACATAAAGGACTTAAACAAAATTACCTGATCTGAAATTTATAAACGCATCTCAGATTACCGTCAAATATGGATATTTCACCCTTAAAAAACACACGCGCTACTTTTTTACGACATTTTTAACAAAAAATATGCAAAGTTAAAAAAATCAAATTTTAATATAAAAGTCAAAATTTATGTTAAAGATGTTCTGTATAAATTTAATGTATTGATGGTGCTTTTAAAGGTATCAGAAAATGCCTGCATTTGTTATATTATGTATTTTCATTTTCTTTACATCCCAAAAATCTCAAGTAAAACCAAAATGGTGCATTAAACAATATTACCTTATTACTAAAAAAATAACTTATTACCGACCCTAGAGCCATACGACAACTTAGAAGTCCAATCGCCAACCAAGCCCGGCCGCGCTGACTATCCCAACCATTTTAGAACGCACCCTCTTATTGGGTGACAGAGAGGTCATGTGACCAGTGTCAAAAGTGTAGCATTCTCCTTAACAGCGTTGCCACATTTAGGAGATTTCTACTTTTTTGGTAGATTTTTGATATTTTTTAAAATATTCTAGTAGGTAATATTTTTTAGGATTTTTGGTATATTTCAACATTTTGTTATGACTAAAATAAAATTTGCTTTTTAATAGTATTTACCCCATTTCTAAATTAATTTTCACACATTTGGTTACAATTTCCCAATCCGAAAATAAGACCGAAAATAAGATTCAGAATAAATAGGTCATTACCGAAAATAAGATTCAGGACGTAGATGATGAATATTACAGAGAAATGAAACTGGAAACTGGATTCTTGTGTATCAAACTTGCAGATTTCAAGTAACAGTGCAAGCAGTATTTCAGGTGTCATTGAAGAGTTCTGGCATTCGGTGAGCCTATTACAAGCTAACGATGGAAAACTAAAATATCTAAACATATGTAACTTTGCAAAACACAAAATGTTGTGTTCACGTGTTTCTAATGTTAAATGCGAAACAATTGTTTGAAGAATTTGATCCAGACATGCAGCTGTTAAAATTAGTGGATGACAAAATATTCTAGTTGTTAAATGTACATATTCATTTTTTTCGAATCATGAGGAAACTATAATAAGTATTTTTGAAAAATTTAAACGCAGAATGAAAGACTGCATTATTTAGAAAAACCAAAACGTTTCTTTTGAATGAGATATTTGGAATTAAAATGACACTAGATTTTGTCTTTTTTTCACCCCTGTAACTTATTAAAATAAACATTATAGAAGTTTTCAGGGACTTTCGGTCCTCGGTAATAACGTAATCTTTCTTTCTGCGTTTAAATTTTTCAAAATACGTATTAGTTTTCTCAGGATTCGAAAAAAATGAAAACATTTAAAATATATTGAACATTTTAACGGGCGACATTTTGCGCCTATGCCCTTAAGTTAGCTGTTGTTTTTATTATCAAAAATCCCAAATATATCCCAAAAATCCCTAAGTATATTTTAGTTTTTGATTTAGTAGATTTTAGCTAAAAAATTGGTAATTACCAGTTGTTGTTTTGGAATAATTAGGTTTCCAATTTTTTGGAATTCCTCTTGGGACAGTTAAGACGGATATGCAGATTACTGTATAAGTATACTGTATTTACATGGCCTAAAAAGAAACTACTGATTTTGTGAAAGCAAAACTACTGAAAGAGTAAAAACTGACCTGGCAACCCCGTCTAGCAAAGCTGATACAAAGATTGAAAGATTAAGGTTATCAAATCTACTGATAAAACAGTGGACAATGGAATGGAAACCAGCTATTAAAAAAACAAACAAACAGGTTGTTAAATAAATCGAAAATTTCCAGCAAAATAAAACATATAATAATAAGAAAAAAATAAGGTTATAAAGTAAATTCTTTTTCTCCTTCTGAAGTTGCCGCAAAGGTGTCACACACCTAGAACAACACCTAGGGTCGTGACAGACAACTTCAGAGTCGGCCAGGGCGTAAATTAGTTTAGCATTATAACGTTTTTAAGTCGTTGCGATTGTTGAAAAAACTGAACTGTGATATGTAGTTGTCACAATGGTAATAAATTAGTTGCCCGTGTAACTAAAGGTATTACTTAAAGTTGTAACATCGCAATGTCAGTCGGGATAGGGGACGTTGGCCGAAACAACTTAAAATGCTCTCGGGCAACGTTATATACAGTGCATTTGTTTGTACTGACAACCAATGCGTCGAAAAATTGCTACTTGGGTTGATAACACATAATTAGTTCATTAACAGAAAACACCAAAACAAAACAAATAACATAACCTCAAACAGTTTTCAAGAAGAACTATTGGATTGAACTAACTCACTTAAGAAAAACGAACAAAAACCCCTTAATTAACACGTTTCTTCAACTAAATATCTAATTGAAAAGTCGTATTTTACCGCACAAAGCATGTAAACAATAAATGAAAAATTTCTTATGGAAATTGTTTGGAGTCATAAGCATTGGGTGCGTTCGGACGACCACAGCGGCTGGACAGCTGAGCCAGCAGTAGCTGTCAGACGTCACCGCTGGAAGCCAGCCGCTGAGAGATTTACTAAGCTTTCCCTATCACGGCTGGATACAACCACTCAGCCGATTTCTGCTGACCGCCAGCCGCTATGGTCGTCCGAACGCACCCATTATTACTAAATCTTTAAGCTCCTTCCAATTTTGTGACGTCAGACTTAGGCTATCAAATAATGAGAACGTGTTTTTAAACGTATTTTAACTTCATTAAACTTCCGTAATTAAAATCACGTACAAAAGACGTTTCTACGAGGTAATGTTCAAACACGTGTATATATTCAACCAAAAACTGACGTTTCCTCGACGTTATTGACGTCACTTGGTCGCCTGGGAGTTTTCGATATATTGGAAAAAAATCGATTTTCATTTTGTAACTTCAAAGGTCTGTAACTTTTTTTATGTGCCCATTTGTACTAAGGAAAGTTAGGTTCAATCGAACTATTTTTGGTCCCAGAATCCAGAATATGTGATTTAATTTTTGTCCTGCCTTTTTGTTACATCTTGTATATGAAATAAATATTCGGATTATCCGTGCTTTTCAATTATCCGTGCCACGTCCGGTCCCTTGGAGCACAGATAATCGCGGGATTCTACTGTATAACAAAATGGCTATTTTGACAAAAATTAAATAAGCATTTAATGATAAAACTGTTGTTTTCATAACATACCATTTTACTCAATTAAAAACACGTGCAATGTTTAATATGGCAGTTGCCAAAATTATATAATAAATTAATTTTTAAGGAAATTTAATTGGCTTCAAGTCGTATTTAAAACAAAAATGAAAATAAAAAAAAAATTAACTAATCACTAACTTGTAAGCGATAATCAACGTTGGAAATCAAGATCTACCTTACGACAAATGTTTCCGTTAATTCCAGCCCTAGGTATAGATCCTCAGAAGTAGATATGACTTTAAATATAGATAGGTCTGGATCCCGCGTATGAAAAAAAAGTTGATTAATAGCAAGCTGAAAATTTGTTAATAGCTTAATGGTGTCCAGTCGGATAAACTTTGATATATGGGAACACTGGAACAGGGGCAGTTTTAATTGTGGAACAGGTTAAAAATTTGGAACGGTCACACCACGACAACGGCACATTTATTTTGTCCGACAGAACAGACTTAAACTCTCCTAACAGAGATTAATCTCTCATGCAAAAATCAGACCGCTATTTATCACCAAATGGGCGTTTTAGTGAGTGGAACATGTAGAATATGTCAAATGACAGGAATTATGACAGGTGATAAATAGCAGTCTGATTTTTGCATGAGAGTTTAATCTCTGTTCGGAGAGTTTAAGTCTGTTCTGTCGGAATAAATAAATGTGCCGTTTTCGTGGTGTGACCGTTCCAAATTTTTAACCTGTTCCACAATTAAAACTGCTCCTGTTCCAGTGTTCCCATATATCAAAGTTTATCCGCCTAGACACCCTTAAGCTATTAACAAATTTTCAGCTTGCTATTAATCAACTTTTTTTTCATACGCGGGATCCAGACCTAAGAGTAATAAATTGAAAAAAAAAAACTAAATAATTTTAAAAATATGTATACTTATTAAATAAAATACAAAAAATACTTAACAACTGTTCAGAGGTCAAACACGATACGATAATTTTATGCCAAACGTTATTTTGATCGAATCGTGACAGACCGTTCAGACGGCAAACACGATACGATAATTTATTCAGAAAAACACGTATATCTATGTGCAGCTGCTTTTGTGTTTGTCTTTCTTCTTCTTCAGGTGCCATCTCCGCTACGGAGGTTGGCAATCATCATAGCTATTTTAATTTTTGAGGCAGTAGCTCTAAATAGTTGTTTTGAGCTACATCCAAACCATTCTCTCTCATCTAAACAATTCTTTTTTGTGTTCTTATTATATAATTCTTATACAGTAAAGTCTCTTTTTATGCGGATAATTTTTATGCGAGTTTGAAGTTATGCGGTTGGTATTTTATTCAAAAATGTCTATTATTAACAATTAGTATAATTTATATTAACTATTCCCATACAGTAGACTGAGAGTTTGCAATTCGGGTATTCCCCTTGTTATGTACCATGCAGCTATTATATCAATCTGAATTTCGCATTGAAAGGTATTAGGTCTGGATCCCGCGTATAAAAAAGTTGATTAATAGCAAGCTGAAAATTTGTTAATAGCTTAAGGGTGTCTAGTCGGACAAACTTTGATATATGGGAACACTGTAACAGGGGAAGTTTTAATTGTGGAACAGATTAAAAATTTGGAACGGTCATACCACGAAAACGTCACATGTATTTTGTCCGACAGAACTTCCAATTGATTTGTTACCCTTTCATTAAACTCTAATGCAAAAATCAGACTGCTATTTATCACCAAATGGGCATTTTAATGAGTGGAACACGTAGAACATGTCAAATGACAGGAATTATGACAGGTGATAAATAGTAATCTGATTTTTGCATGAGAGTTTAATGAAAGGGTAACGAATCAATTGGAAGTTCTGTCGGACAAAATACATGTGACGTTTTCGTGGTCTGACCGTTCCAAATTTTTAACCTGTTCCAAAATTAAAACTTCCCCTGTTTCAGTGTTCCGATGTATCAAAGTTTGTCAGACTAGACACCCTTAAGCTATTAACAAATTTTCAGCTTGCTATTAATCAACTTTTTTTTCATACGCGGGATCCAGACCTATATAACCAGTAATTGTTTTGAAATTAAATTTAAATGTTGCTGATTTCAAGTTGCAGTATAATAAATAGCACATTTTGATTTCTGGATTGAAACATTTAATTAAGTGTCGTAAAGTTTTATGTTCCATGAAAGAGGTTTTTGCAATCTCAATATCGTTAGTCTGCGTTGTTAATATCTTCTTTAAGATTTTATTTGGCCCAATAAAGAAACAAAAAAAAACATCAAAGACACACTTTTTGGTGGACAAACATCCACCATTTTATGTAATTTTAGAAAATCACGGAATGTATCCCTACTTTTTCAATGCAAGTAATAGTATATTATTCAACGAGCATGTAATGATGGCTATTACTCACGGTGATGAAGTTTGCGACACGAGCCGTTGGCGAGTGTCGTAATTCATCAGAGTGAGTAATATCCATTACATGCAAGTAGAATACTATACTTTTTCTACGACCTTTTTCATTTGGATCAGTAGAAAAATATCATTATCAACTACTAACATTATTTAAAACGAAATATTTTATTTTTCATAAGAAAATATATTTTATATAACTATGGCAACACTGTTAGAATTACACTCGTTGAGCTTATAAAACAATCAAACAGTTGTCATTATGTCATGGAATGGCGGTGGCTTTTAAAAACAAGACATATTTTAAGGCAATTACATGAAAAAGAACGTGTGCTCTCAATTAAAATCTATTGTACAATGAACAGTAAGTAAAACAGAATTCATTGATATGAATTTCATATTCGTAAGTTCTTTTACGAAATTAATACCGATTGTTTATTGTTTACCTTTTAATAACGACAATCTTAAAATGTCAAACGTTGAAATTTAAACGTAAAAAATATACTAACCCATTGTTAAAGTTAAAAATCCTTTAAACATTTTTCAAATTTAATTGTTCATATAAATTACAATGATTATTTTATTAAATAAACAAATTTAAGTAATTTTATTTGCTAATAGGTATATTAAAAGTGCCATGCACCACTTGAATCTATCTTCAGCCCGTGAGTAATGACCCGCGAGTAACTTCAGCCCGTGAGTAATGAATTATTACTCACGGATTAAGTAATGGGTATTATTATCTATTCAAAAGATAGCGAATAATGGGCATATTATTAAACGGTCGTAGAAAAAGTCTTTTTTATGCGATTTTTTTATATGCGGTTTTCTGAAGAACGTATCCACCGCATAAAACGAGACCTTACTGTATTAATAATATTAATTATTATTATAATTAATAAAAATAATTAATTATAATAATTTTGTGCTTTTTATTATCAGAACAAGGTTTGTATAAAAAAATAATCTTTAAAAAATTGTACGGAAAAACCTAAAAAATAATTTTTCACTTTTCCATCATTTTACATTGCACTACGAGTATGTATAAGTAATTGACGCTTTCACGCTTTTACTATAATTAACAAAAGAAGCTATAATTAACAACACAAATGTCAATATTAATAGATGGACATTCATCCATACTCAGGGACTATTTCTTTTGTATTTTGTCGCGCAATATACTAGAAGCCTGTCAACGCTTAAATTTGCCACAGGATAAATTTTCATTGGGATCGCACTCGTTGATGCGATTATTATTTCGTCTCTTTCGCATCAAATTCGATCATTATTTGCCATCATAATTTCAACGTGCTTTCCATCGGGCCAATACATAATACATAATTTGTAGAACAAATACAACGACGATATGGCTGAAAACATTTTGCATCGAGTACGTTCAATAACAGCAAATCCAGAACTTATATTTTGCTCAGAGATATACGCACAGTACACACTGAAATGTTGATATCTTTGTGTGCGGGATTTGTCCGTGATGATGTCCGGCAAAGTGTTAAACGAATTAGGATTGCCTGCACCAAATTGCTTCATCCACGATGCATTCAATCGTGAATTTGAACTAAAAATTGTAATATGATACAAAAGATTTAAGTCGATGTAACGAAGTACTGTTCTTACGATGTCAGTTGGACCAGTATAAAAACAAAATTCGACACCGATTGTCGGCACCGTTTGTAAAACATAGGCGGCGCAATAGAAATTAATGAGTAAACTTTTATTTTTAAATTATGGTTCAATATTTGTTAAACAGTAATAATGTTGTTAACTGTTCACATTTCTTTATGAAATTGACACCAAAGATAATTAAAAATACATAATACAAATGAAATTTAACGTGCTTATTAATTTGAGAACTAAAGAAATAAGACTACACTTTGAATATACACATAAAATACATGAAAACGAACAATTCCTCTTCCAGTCGAATTGTCTAATTCATGACTAATGAAGAGATCACTTTTACTACTGTATAGTGTTTTTACTACAAAAGCGATATTACGTAGGTCAAAATTTTTGACGTAAGAGAACTGTCAAAACATTAGAATGTGACTCTTCATTATATCCATGTTTATAATAAACATGGCAATAATGAAAATTCACATTCTAATGTTTTGACAGTTCTCTTACGTCAAAAATTTTGACCTACGTAATATCGCTTTTGTAGTAAAAATACTATACATAGGACATATTTTTGACAAGTTGAAATATATCACTATCCGTGTGTTCAGAACTTGATTCGACACTTGTCGTGTTTATAACAACCACACCAATATTGGAAAAGAAGTGAAAGGCGCAATTTACACAACAGTTATCAGACCAATAATGACATAAATACGCGGCAGAAACACGACTTGATACAGAAAGGACAGAAAGAATGCTAGAAACAGCAGAGATGAAAATACTTTGAAAAATCGATGGGATATGGGAAGAGGTAGAAGTGCAGATATACGACAGATATGCAAGGTGGACAACATCAATAACTGGGTAAAAAGCAGAAGAGTATAATGGAACAACTACATGAGCCAAATGACAAAAAACAAAGTAGTAAGGACGGCGAGAGACGGTTCCCCAATAGGAAGACGATCAGTTAGGTCTGTATCCCGCGTATGAAAAAAAAAGTTGATTAATAGTAAGCTGAAAATTTGTTAATAGCTTAAACGGTGTCTAGTCGGATAAACTGTGATATATGAGAACACTGTAACAGGGGCAGTTTTAATTGTGGTTAAAAATTTGGAACGGTCAGACTTAAACTCTCCGAACAGAGATTCAACTCTCATGCAAAAATCAGACTGCTATTTATCAGCTGTCATAATTCCTGTCATTTGACATATTCTACATGTTCCACTCATTAAAACGCCCATTTAGTGATAAATAGTAGGCTGATTTTTGCATGAGAGTTTAATCTCTGTTCGGAGAGTTTAAGTCTGTTCTGTCGGACAAAATACATGTGCCGTTTTCGTGGTCTGGCCGTTCCAAATTTTTAACCTGTTCCGCAATTAAAACTTCCCCTATTCCAGTGTTCCCATATATCAAAGTTTCTCCAACTACACACCCTTAAGCTATTAAAAAATTTTCAGCTTGCTATTAATCAACTTTTTTTTCATACGCGGGATCCAAAACTAAGTGGGAAGACCACGAAAACGATGGAATGACAACTTACTGGAGCCACATTGAAAAACAGACAGTCATGTCTACACAAGAAGAAGAAGAAGGAAAAGAAGAAGAAGACATTAATATTGGTGACAAAGCAAGATAATATTTTTATTTTACTTGAACTTGAGCTACACAATTTTTCCAAATGTCACTTTTGACTTGTAAGTATATATATTGTATTAAAACAGAAAATAGTGAAGAATTACCAAGAATGATGGAAGCACTAGATAGTGAATCGACAAAGATGGGACTGAACATCGCTTACAGTAAAACAAAAGCCATGACCAATCAACAAGGAGAACCAATAATTACAGTGGCACAAACAAGAATAAAGCAAGTAAAAGAGATATTCTAGGACAAATCACTAAATTAAATAAAAAAAATCAGACCGAAGAAATAAAAAAAAATAATAAGATTGGCCTGGGCATCACTCGGAAAACTGTCTTTTATTCTAAAGAAAAAAAAATACCCCCAATACCTAAAATCAAGAGTCTTCAATCAATGTACACTCCCTCTCCTCATATATGGCTCTTAGACATGGACACATACAAAGGAAAATATGGAAAAAATAAAAATATGAAACATGAAAAATTCCATTAATTACATTATCCAATCAGCGGACTGAGCAAATTGACGTCATTAAATCTCGCATAATATATGGGACATCCTGTATAAACAATACAGTTTCAGTATAATACAATACAATAAAATTTAAAATTGATCATTAAAAGTATATAATACTTACAAATGCAATTTAATGTGCTTATTCATTTTTTAAGTACTAAAGAAATGAGACAAAAAATGTATTATAAAAATAAAATAATTGTAAGTTATGACGACGACACTGTTTATTTAGTGTTTATATTGCTTGCCGCCTTTGAAACATGAGAAGGTATTTTGCAAGCAAGCAAGCAATTTGATTTAACCCGACCTGTGGGATTTGTTCACCCTCTCGAAGGAGTACATTCGGGTGTAACAAGTCATTGGGGCGAGGTGTTTTGACCCGAGTTATACAGGGATCACCCCACCTCGCTCCAATGCCCCAGGCCATCCCTTTCCCCCCCATAGCACGCTGATGCGCGATGGAGGCACAACTATCGTAGCCAAATGCTCTTCACAATGGAACCCTGGGTAATAAGATTCCACTGTGGTATCCTAATCGAATGCAAAAAACTAGGCCCAGCGTGATGCGCTCTATGCCTTTATCTTCTTAATAACTTATCCGCGGTACTAAAAATTGCTTGCTTGGGCCCCGAGTCATCGTGCCGAGCCCCACTGAGCCCTGTTGGGCCCTGCTGGGCCCCGCCCGATGACTCGATGCTCTAATTTTTTTGTGTTTTTGGTTTTTTTTTTAATTTTTTTGGGGGCTTTCGCCATTTTTTTATTTTATATGAATTTTTTTGGGGGCTTAAGGCCCTTCTAATTTTCTAATATTTGCTTACCTTGGAGGTGGTCGTGGTACTTGGACTTCGTGGGTAACGCTATCTTCGGCACTTGTTTCGAGCTACGAACACACTACTATCACTTATCACTTTTAGTTTATCCTATAATTTGTTGTTTCGGGCGTCTGTGCTTCCATCGGTGGAACTCGTCGTATCTTAGCGTCTCTCGCAGTATGTAATTTGGGTGATGTTCTAATTCTGCGAATTTGACCCTTGCCTTGTCTGTCATGGTTTCTGTGACTCTCACCTGTTGGAGTTCTCTGAACAGGAATCTTTCAGCTACATATCTTGGGACTCTGACGGCCTCCCTCAAGCTGTTGTTATGGACTGCTTGGATCTTCTTCTTGTGTGTATTACATACGTGTCCCCATGCGAGAGACGCATAAGTTAATACCGGTAGGATTATACTATTTATCAATCTTAACCTTGTTTTGAGTGTTAGTTTACTTTTTCTGCCTGTGAGTCCTCTTAGATTCGCTCTTGCTATGTTGGCCTTCTGGACTGTGGCTTCTACGTGTTTTTGGAAGGTTAATCCTTTATCCATAATGACTCCTAGGTATTTGGCTTCGTTTTTCCACTCGATGGGCCTGTTCTGCACCCTCAATTGTTCCTCTGGCTGCTGTCTCCCTTTCTTGTATAGAACCGCTTGTGTTTTCTCTGAATTTATGGCTATCTTCCATTTGATACACCATGCTTCAATTTCTTCTAGTGCAGTTTGTAGGTTGGTCACTGCTATATCTGCGTTTCTATGCTTGGCCGCTATTGCTGTATCGTCGGCGTAGAGGCTCATGAGGGTACCTGGTGTTCTAGGTACATCTGCGGTGTATATCGTGTACAGCAGGGGTGACAAGACCGCTCCCTGTGGTACTCCAGCCTCCGGGATTCCGAGTTCGGACAGGACTTGTCCTATCCGAATCCTGAACCTCCGGCCGCCCAAGTACGACGAGATTAGCCTCGTCATCGCTCCGCTGTACCCGTAATCCCGCATTTTGAATAGGAGCCCCTTGTGCCAGACTCTGTCGAATGCCTTGCTTACATCCAGGAACGCTGCTCCAGTGTACTGCTTATCATTGAAACCGGCTGCTATGTACTCGGTTAGCCTGAGGACTTGTAGTTCGCTGGAGTGCTCTGCTCTAAATCCGAATTGAGCCTCTGGGATGATATTTAGTCGGGTTGTTTCCGCTTGCAGTCTGCTGAGGATGACTCTTTCCACTATCTTGCTGATCGCTGGAAGTAAGCTGATTGGCCTGTAGTTCTGTGGGAATGTGTGATTCTTGCCAGGTTTTGGAATCATGATGACACGGGCCTCTTTCCATCTGTTTGGGAATGTCTTGAATCTTAATATTGCGTTTATAATATTTGTGAAATACACTATAGCTTTTCTGGGCAAATATTTTAGGGCTCTGTTGGTTATTTCGTCGAGGCCAGGCGCTTTTCTCGGTGAACTATTTTTGATATGTTCATTGATTTCTTCCGGTGATGTTGGGGGAATGAAGTCCTCTGGGTCTTCTGGTCCTTCTTCTTGTTCTTCGACTTCTTCCAGGAAGTCGTCGTCTTCATCTTGGTGGAAGTTCAGTCTGCATTCATCTTCGAGTGTAGTCCTCATTGCCTCTGCTTTGTCTTCTATGGTGTATACCATGCCGTATCTTCCATGTAGTGGGGGGATGGGTTTCCTGTCGCTTCTCAACATTTTCTGGAGCTTCCAGACATTTCTCATGTTTGAGTCTTGTTCTTCCATCTCTTGTACAAAGTTGTCCCATTTTTCGCTACGGTGGAGTTTTAGGGCCGTTTGGACCTCCCTATTTAAAATATTTGCCCAGGATTTATCTACTCTGTTTCTTGTTCTTTTTGCTGTTTTCTTTGCTCTATTTTTTTCCCTTATCAACTCTTGTGTTTCTTGTGGTATGTCTTTGAACCTTCCCATGAATATCTCGACATCTTCCTCTGTTGTGCTGTTTCTAATTGCCTCTTGGATGATATTTTCGAACTCTAGGACTTTTCCTTCTATTTCTTCTGGATTGTTTATTACTGGCACTATGTTTATTCCTTCACTCACTAACCTTTTGTAGTTAGTCCACTTTATTTTCTTTTTTGTTCTTTTTGGCGGGTTTGTCTCTTCCCATGTTCCGATTTCTAATAGGATGGGGTGGTGGTCAGTTGATCCTTCGTCCAGCGTGATTAATTCTGATTGCAGTCCTAGGTTTTTGGCTACAACTAAGTCGATGTGTGTCGGAAGTGCGTTTCCTGGGTAGTGGGTAGGTTCTTCTGGGCCCATTGCTATTGTGTCTTCGTTGTTTTCTATGTATCTGTTTAGTAGTCGTCCATTCCTGTTCGTAGCTCTGTCGTTCCAGTTGGGGGATCTTGCATTCAGGTCTCCTATTATGATGGATGGTTCGGCGATGTTTAGGAACGCATCTAGGTCATCGTCCATTAAAGGGTCTTGTGGTCTTACGTAGGCTGATGTGATCCTTATTGCGCCTTGCCTCATGTTAACTTCTATTGTTGTGGCTTCCATGTTGACCAGTGGTGGAGTAGTGTAACTGGTGTGTCTAATACCCTTCTTTACTAGGATGGCCGTTCCTCCTGATCTTCTAGTGAGGTCGTTCCTATATACGTCGTATCCAGGAAACTTTAGGTTGAAGTTGTTGGTCAGTTTTGTTTCCTGAATTGCTACGATGTCCATCTCGTATCTGTTGGCGAGTTCATCTAGTATGTTCTGATTTGTGGTTATGCCGCCCGGGTTCCAGGAGCCTATCCTCAAGTATCCCCTCTCTGCCATTAGTTCTGTGCCTGCCTGGTGCTGAGTATCACCTCTTGGACTACCTTAGTCACGATGTTTGTGACCATCCTGACTAGGTACTCTTCGTCTGGGAGGGTTGGTCGGTTGGACGGTGTGTTGTTCTGCGCTGGTTGGTCTCCCTGCGTGGCTTGCGCGTAGGATACCCCGGTTGCCTGCTGTCTTCGGTTTGGTGGTGGTCGCTGTTGTGACCTCTGTGGTGGAGGCCTCCCCCAGGTTGGGCACCTAGGACATCCTCTGTAGTTGGCTGGGTGGCTCCCATTGCAGTTGGCACACGTTGCCTTGACTTCTCTGGCTCTCTGGCACTGCTTTGAGTGGTGTTCTTCGCCGCACTTCACACATCTCGGGTCCTTGTGACACGAGTTCTGGGCGTGATGGTACCCTTGGCAGTTGAAGCACTGCGTCGGTCCTGCTGCCTTGTGTAGGTCCTCTACCACAACTTTCATGTGGCACAGGTTCGTTACCCGCTTTGCTTTTTCCACGTCTTCCTGATCCAGTGTCATGACAAACATGGGTAGTGGCCTCCTTTTCCCTACTCTCGTAGACATGTTACGTGCTGTGTGGCAGGTTATTCCATATTGGTTTGCCATGTCTTCTTGGATTGCCTTCTCGGTGGTATTCGTGGGCAATCCTCGTAACACTAATTTTGGTTTCCTGTCTTCGTCGAGTGGAAAGGCTATCCATTGTAGCCTCTTTTTCTCTTTGGCGGCGTATGCTTCTGCATATTCCTCCACTATCCTTGTCATCTTTCTGTAGTCATCCGGGCTTTTAGCCTGGATGAGCGTCTCTCTGCCACTTCTGGAGATTTTGTTTGTGGTGATGATGCCTTTGCCCTGGGCTATGGTAAGAATAGCCCCTGTCTCGCTGACACTCTGTAACTTAATTACAGGCGGTTTTCTGTATGGTGTTACCTGGTTTTCAGGTAACACGGCTTCTTCGGCGTCTTCTTCGTTTTGGTTTGTTTCCATTGACACTGTATCAGTTTGACTGGAAGCGGCAAGCGCGTCCCTATCTGTGCTCGTGGATGGCACTGGTTCTTCGGGGAGGGGTAGCTGTACCTGGGGAGCTAGTTTCATGGCTTTTTCTTGGTTGGACGTCCATGTGGCGTCTTCCTCGTCGGTTAGTGTCACCAGGGGTGGAAACTCTTCCTTTCTCTTTTTCCTCTGTTGGGTGGACGCCTCCTTCGTCGAGGTGGTAGCCTTCTGGCTGGGTGGTCGAGTCTGCTCGGTGGTCATCTTTTTGGTGGCAGGCTGCTCTACTGGTGGTTTTTTGTCCGTCTTTTCGGGGTTTTTCTTCTCCGGTTTCTTTGCGAGTTGTTTCTGGAGAGCTATCAACTCGTCGAATCTGGCATCCATCTTTTCGCTCATTCGTCGAATCTCCGTATTCAGCTCTTTGATCTCTGCCTTCTGTTGTGCGATCACCTCTTCATATTTTTTGTTGTTTGCATCAACGTTTGCTGCAAATTCTTTCATCAGGGTTCTGAGTCGGTTGATTTCTTCGTTGGCCCTTGTCAGCTCGTCTTCGCTGGCGGCATCCTCTTCAACCCGCTGACGTTTGGTAGTGCCCCCGCCTTCGGCGCCTGGGACGTCTTCGTCCATGTCCTCGACTTCCTGGGTGGCCTCGATGTTCTGGGAATCCTCGACTTCCTGGGTGGCTTCGGTGACGTTCTCGGTGGTCTCGACGTTCTGCGTGGAGTCCTTGCCTTTTGACTTCTTTTTCTTTTTTCTTGTTCTACGATTTTGGATCGTAAAACCGTCTTTTCCATCTTCCTGGTCGCTCGAGTGGTCATCGCTGCTCTCTTCAGGGTGCTGTAACAGGAGGGACTCTTTAGAGTCTGCATATCTTGGCGGGGAAAGCGCCTTGGATCTGGGGGGTGACCGAGATCTGACTCGTGTCATCTTTGGTTGGGAGCGGTAACCTAACTTTTAGAAGAAGCCTTTTTTTCAGCCGATTGGCCCGACACCACATCGACTTCAGGGTTGGCTCCCTGCACAACAGCGCGGTAGTTCTCGTACCTAGACAGAACTAGGTACGGGATCCTCTTGATTTTCTCAACTCTCTGACCTTAGGGGCCGGGGCTGCAAGATGTATTCTAAATAACTACACCTTGCAGTGTCGAGGCACAGTGTTTTAAACTGTACCCATTCCTAACGGAGGCACAGAGAGTATCCCGTAGCGGGCTCACGTCGAGCCCGCTATTGCTTATTCTGCTTTCCAACCCTTGTTTGCAATGTCTCAGAAAATTCAATGAAATCAAACTTCCTGAGTTTCACCACATCCAAGAGGTTGGCTTTTGCCTCTGCTTCCACGTCTTCGCGTCTAGCGAGAGCGAGCGCTCTAGTGTTGCTGTGCTTACATTCACAGCCGTACTAAGAAGTACGTTACACCAAAGCACTTCCCTCTCCTCGACTTGTTGCGCTGCTACTGCTGCTCGTCCGCACTCTGCACGTCTTGTCTCTTCGGCGGCTACCGAGAGACTACTACTAAAAAAAAAAAAAAAAAAAAAAAAAAACGAGAAGGTATTTTGACCAGATAACGATATGATTTGAGCCTAAGCACTTCCGAACAATTTGACCAATTACTCTTCAGTATTGCCCAATAAGATACGTTAGAAAGTAGTAAGCCACACCCGCGTCCATGTGGACTAATACAAGAAGTGATCAATTTTGAAGCAAGCAAATGTTTATATGGTTTATCTTTATTTCTATGCTCTTCGTAGAATTATTGACCGGACCCCAAAAATGCTTCTGGTCCAACTGACATCGTAAGAACAGTAAGTTGTCACTTTTAATCACTAGCAAAAAACAGCTAATGGTACTAAACACAGCTAATTTTCATCGATGCACCCGTCGCGTCGGAATGGTAAAACATTCTGAATGAACGTATATAATTTTTTATATACCTAGCAGAGGCGCCATAGCTAGGTCATCGATAAGTAATATACGACAGTTTAATTCAATTTATCTTAGAAGCTAAAATAGATATATGAAAAACGTATTTGTACCTAGATAAACCAATTTAAAAAATAAGTCGGTGGCAAATAGACATGCTCTATTGCCACCCACTCTCAGCACAAACACACATACATACAACAGCATACATTTTTTCTTATTAAGTAAACCGCGTCAACCATGAACGGTTATTGGCGGGGAAGAGTTGTACATAAAATCAGATATTTGTTTATAACAACTAATTATAACAACTAATTACAATTGAGAACTTAAGCTTATTTTTATATTAGATTGTACAATTTAGTTAGTTTTAGAAACTTTATCACATTTACTATAAGTTCAGAGCACTTTTCATGTCACTTGGTAAATCACTTTGAAGTCGTTCCGGGTGATAGAGTGGGCACAATGATGTGTTCGATTGTCAGAGGAATATCACAAACATAGCACAGTTTTTGTTGTTCTTTCTTCATTAGGTACTGGTGGGTTAACCTGGTATGTCCTATTCTCAAGCGGTGTTGTATGACTTGATCTCGTCGTTTTTGTGGCATTATCCCTTTTGGTGACAAATTTGGGTTGATGCGTTGTAGTTTGTTGTCGTCAAGTTTTTTCCATCTTTCGAGCCATATTCTCATTGAAAATTCTGTGATGGTGTTTTGAATGTCGGAATGAGGAATTTCTAGGAGCTCTTTATCTGGTCTATTCGTATAGCAGACTTCTTTAGCTTCCCGATCAGCTTTTTCATTGCGTATTATGTCTACATGAGATGGAATCCAAACAAATTCTACCCGTTTATTCTTACTGTAAAGTTCTTCTAGATCAATTTTAATTTGGCTTAGTATTGGGTGGTTTGGATAAACCTTTAATATTCCTTGTACTGCGCTTAAAGAATATGAAAATGACTGCTTCCAATTTGGGCTGGTTTGATATATATGTTGTAGGGCTTTAGATATGTCATACAATTCGGCGGAATATATGGAGTACTCCTTAGGTAGCTGGAACTGACGTTTAATTGTTTCGTCAACGAAAGCTGCGCCTACCGTTTCCATTTCAGAAGTTTTGGACGCATCTGTATATATTTGGTAATATGATACAGTAGAAGATTTGTATTACATTTGGGAAGTTTTATGGTCTAAGGAGGAGGGTAGTTTATTTTATTGGAAATAACTTTCGTAAAATTGAAACCTGTCATTCTTTTACTAAATGATGCAGAAAGAAAGGGTTTTTGTTCAAAAATTAAATGCAAATTGTCAGAAAATGTGTAGGAGTAAGCAGGGTTATTAGAGTTTTTAATGAGTATTTTTTATTTGTTGTGAAATTTGTCTCTTGTAAGCAGGTTGCATAACTTGTGGATGTGTTTCTTTAATTAAAAGCTGTAGCATTTCTATATGTGTGAATACGGATTGAATGTTCCAATGAATAATAGCCAATTTGTTAACTTTTTTTATTTATCGTTGGAAGGAGTATTTTCCTGTGATGCGTCAGTATCTTCAGAAGTGTCATCCTGAATACTAAAATCTTGGTTTATTTTACTAAGTAGTTTTTTCTTGATTCTTGTAATTCTAGATTTAATTGCTCTTTCGTTCAACATGGGATATATTTCAGTTAGCATATGTCCCAACCCGTGTATATCCTGTGTGTATTCTAGTGCCAGTTCTACTGGGGTGGAAGAACCGTGAACGTCTTCTAAGAATGCTAGTAATTGGGTGTAATTTAGTACATATGGTGGTGATGCATCCTGGATAAATTGTTTGACTGGTTGTAATAATGACTCAATATTAGTAGTTTCTGAAGTGGATTTGTCTAATTTGGTCATTTTCTTCTTCTTTTTAATTTGCACTGGTTTTGGTTTCGTGAATTCTGTTGGTATAATTTCTGTAGGAGTGGAGCAAGTTGGGGATGACACTTCCGAGTGAGATCGTTTATTTTTATTATCGGTATCAGTGCTGACTTGAGCATCCATTTCTTCTCGAGATTCGTCATTTACATGTGTAATTTGATTTTGTTCGGGACTAGTAGATGGTATTTGTGGAAGAAAATTTTCCTCCTTTGGGGCTTTTGAGTATTTTGTGGATAAGAGGGATTTGAGGTACAGTCCGAGGAAACGTGACCAGCTTGGTGGCATTTGTAACAAGTTAGTTTATCGGAAAGAAAAATTCGGTACGAAATGTTTTCAAAATCAATTAGGACGGAGTCGGGTACAGTAAAATTGTCTGTAGGTGCAAAGTAAACTTGTCTTCGAAAACTAAGTACGAAAAACGAAATCGGAGACATTAATTTAAAACCAAGATTGATTAAAGACTGTTCTGTTATGTTATGGGGTATAGATGGACATACTTGGAATAGAACTAATCTATTAGCAGGTGTAATTAGTTTACGTGCTTTGATTGTATGTTCTCCAATCTTAATTTCACCATGTTGACTTAGAAAATCATCTACGACTTGTATGCTTGAAAGGTAGATGCATATTCTTCCGTTTGACATTTTGGATGAGAAGAGTACATTTTTTGGATGGACTATAGTCCCTACTTCAATGGTGTACTCTTCTGTTCTTATTCCGTCTACTGCCGGTAAAATTATGGCCTGATTTTTTGTTGGGAATTTTGTTAATGGTTGTTGTTTAGTTATGGTAGAATAAGTAATTTTATGCTGATCGGGATTAATTGATGGACCCCTGTAATCAGAAGTATCACCTACCATTTTGTCAAATTTGACCTTCTATCTTTTTTTAAATTTAAATTGAACTTTCATTTCAATAATTTTAATTTGGGTAGGTCCGACTCTGTTTATTGAAAAGTAAATAGTCGATTCAGCAATTAGCAAGATAAGACCAACAGTTAAAACTAGTTTTTAAATAATTAATAAATACGAAATATAAATAATGTTCTTCGTATGTATATAAAAACAATGCTTGTAATCAAACTACTGCAAATTTGGAAACTGTACTTACAGCTATTAACAGATCACTGTACACTGCTTCTATATATTTTGGTTTATTATTTAAATTTACAATGTCTCTCCTAAAAACTATAAAAGTTGTGGAGCTCAAAGTATTTCGACTTTTCTACCTGAACTTTCAGGACCGGATCCACAGAATACATTTTTAAGAGTATGAACTATAATTTTACGTTTCTGTTTTCATAATTTAATTGTCAGTAAACTACAATATAATCGTCATTACTACGATCTGTGGCTAATGGATTAACTCCGAAGCCAACCCCCTCTCTCTACACACACACATTAACTTTTTTATATTACGAAATTGTTTATAAATAAAATAGTTGAAGTGAAAATAGCGGCTACGATTGCCTCAATCACCAGGGTTGCAATTTGTGCTAGTGAAAATGGAATTTTCACTGAATCGGATATATTTGCTTTTTTTGATTGGAAATAAATTAAAATTCTTCCATTGACTATTTTATTGGTGTTTCATTCATTGGACACCTGTATCTTTGTATACAATTTGTTACCGCGATGATTGGCTCAATGATTCAAAATAAAAGCCTTACAAATGAATAAATTTTATGAATAACTAGTTCGCTTCCGTATTTTCGATTTCTTAAAAACAAAAAGCGTTTTATA
Organism: Diabrotica virgifera virgifera; assembly: GCF_917563875.1. Lineage (NCBI taxonomy): Eukaryota > Metazoa > Arthropoda > Insecta > Coleoptera > Chrysomelidae > Diabrotica > Diabrotica virgifera. The sequence goes on along the minus strand of NC_065443.1, from coordinate 288,238,688 downwards.
TATTTCAAAACACCCTTTATAATTGATGGAATCATGAACTACATGTATACTGCGCAACAAAAGTTAGGCATATCAACTATAAAAAATTTATAAAAATTATTAGTATTTGTTAAATTAAACACATTTTACAGTTATTTTCAAAACATATTATTCCCTTCAAAATAATATGTATATAAAAAATAATAACTATCCAGAAAAAATAAAAATAAAATTTTGAGCTAATAGGCATTGTGCCCTAATGAGTCTTATATCCACCGTTGGCAGCAATTATAGCTTGATATCTAGGTGGCATACTATCTACTAAATTATCAAGAGAGTCTTTACAGAGGAAAGGAACATTTTGACGCCTGTCAAAATTTTCAATGTATTTTAAATGTAATCATTTTTTTCGAATCCTGAGAAAACTAATAAATATTTTTAAAAAATTTAAACGCAGAATTAAAGATTACTTTATTAGCGAGGGCCGAAAGTCCCTTAGAATAAATAAAAAGTTTCTTTTGAATGATATATTTGAAATTAAAAATCACACTACATTTTCTCTTAGTTTTTCACCCCTGTAACTTATTAAAATAAACATTACAAAAGTTTTCAAGGACTTTCGGCCCTCGATAAGAACGTAATCTTTTATTCTGCGTTTAAATTTTTCAAAAATACTTATTAGTTTTCTCAGGATTCGAAAAAAATGAATCCCCATTTAAATACCATTGCAGCCGAAAATACGTACCCATCTCCTTAAAGGTAAAATATTGCAAAACCTCCAAATTTTAAAGAACCGCTTGGATTGACATGAAATTTGGCATATAAATAGCTAACAAGTCAAAGAAAAAAAGTGATATTGTGCCGATGTGTGCTTTTGTCCTAGGGGCGAGTTTGACCCCCTTTTGGGGCTGAAAAATACATGTTCGGAATAAGTCCGGAAATGGATAAAATGACTAATTCCAAGCAACTTTTGTTCTCTAAAGTATTTTTACCAAGTTAATAGTTTTCGAGTTATTTGCGAGTGAATGTGTTAATTTTTCTACAAAATAACTACGGTTTCAGACGGTGTTTCGCAAATACAGTGGAACCTCGATAACTCGGATTAATCGGGACCGCGGCCGATCCGGGTTATCGAAAATCCGGGTTAGCCGGAGAATATAGTAAAAATTAATAAATAACCTCCATTACAATTACAAAAACATGAAACACATATGCACAGTACACATCTAAATTACGTATAGTTGTATAGAGTGTAGAGTTTTGTTCATTTCTTGGTAAAAAACTCAGTCATACTGTAGAGATGTACCGACACCATAATATGGTAGGTCTGGATCCTGCGTACAAAAAAAAATTGATAAATAGCAAGCTGAAAATTTGTTATTGGCTTAAGGGTGTCTAGTCGGACAAACATTAATATATGGGAACACTGGAACAGGGGAAGTTTTAACTGTGGAACAGGTTAAAAATTTGGAACGGTCAGACCACGAAAACGGCACATGTATTTTTTCCGACAGAACAGACTTAAACTCTCCGAACAGAGATTAAACTCTCATGCAAAAATCAGACTGCTATTTATCACCAAATTGGCGTTTTAATGAGTGGAACATGTAGAATATGTCAAATGACAGGAATTATGACAGGTGATAAATAGCAGTCTGATTTTTGCATGAGAGTTTAATCTCTGTTCGGAGAGTTTAAGTCTGTTCTGTCGGACAAAACAAATGTGCCATTTTCGTGTTCTGACCGTTCCAAATTTTTGACCTGTTCCACAATTAAAACTGCCCCTGTTCCAGTGTTCTCATATATCAAAGTTTATCCGACTAGACACCCTTAAGCTATTAATAAATTTTTAGCTTGCTATTAATCAACTTTTTTTTCATACGCGGGATCCAGACCTATGGTAGCATAATATCATATTATGATGCTGCAATAAATTTATTTTAAAGATTCGTCTTTATCAATCCTACCTAATGTTTCTAGTTTCTTTTCCATTGTCACTGCAACATTTTTACGTTTTGTTACCATTACGTAGACAAAGCAAACACAATCTGAAGCACGATTACATTACAGAACGGAAGTGATTAATAGGCTGTACTACACACAATACAAGAATTTTTAAATAGTCACGTCTTTTTTAAACAATGCTAAGACAGTTTGACATAAATAAAGAAAAAGGAATACAGACAGGTGTCTGTTCTTTCCGATAAGCTGAGACGGTCGCTCTGGCTGCCGCCGTGTGCATGAATCATTTTTACTATTGTACTTATGTGTTCAAATTACACAAATACACATTATCTCTGAAATATTATTTGGCCTACATACATTTTTATTTGATAAAATTGTTAAATTGTTTATTTGTTAAATTTTTGTCTGATGAAAATCGGTCCGGGTTAGCCGGACTTCCGGGTTATCGGGGGCCGACTTATCGGGGTTCCACTGTAACTCAAAAAGTAAGTATTTGGTCGAAAAAAAATTCTTATCAAAAATATAGCACGTAAAAAAGTGAAAAACATGGTGTATATATTCGATCACTATACCTAGCAGAAGCAGAGTTATAGCTAATGAAAAAAAAAAAATAGGTTCATATTCGTCAAATTCCAAATCGAATATTTTAACGTGCCATAACCAAAAAACGAAGCACTATTTTGGGAAAAACTCATTTTAACTTTTTTAAAATGTTAAAAATGCTTATTTTTGTTTAAAAAAATTAGCATGAAAAGTAAACAAGTTACGCTCAAAATAAAGTTGGTCCCTTTTTATTGGTAAGAAATCGGAAAAATCACCCCCTAATTAGCATTTCAAATGAACTTAATTGTTACCACTTCACAAGTTTTTTACTGGCGTATGTATTGGTCATATGATTTATAAGTTTCATCGGTTCAAAGTCCTTATTTTTAAAAGAGCTTTAGTTAAAAGAGCTTGAACGAGTCACTTATCACGAGTGTATGCAAATTTAAGAACACCGATTCTTAACCACTCTTACAAAAAAACAAAAAAATACAAAGTATTCAGAAAAGTAAAGCCGACTTTTTTTATTGTTTAAGATTTTTGGTATCTCTAACAATTTTTAAGTTATGTTGAAAAAAACATTTTTTTCAAAATTTAAGTTTTTAAAAATTTTACTTTAAAACCAAATTTTTTTAAAAATAAGCAATTTGAATCGATGAAACTTACAGATCATATAAACACAACATAAGTGAAGTAACTTGTAAAGCGGTAAAGATTAATTTTATTTAAGTTGCTAATTGGGGGGGGGGGATGATCTTCCTGATTCTTTTTTGCCAAAACAAAAGGGACCAACTTGCTAGAATTGCTAGAATGTTAGAATTTTTTTTATAAAAACAGAAATAAATCTTTTTTAAACACTTTAAAAAAGTTGTAATGTGTTTTCCCCAAGAATGCTTCATTATTTGGATATTTCATATTGAATTATTCTATTTGGAATTTTTCGAATATGAACCTATTTTTCATTAGCTATAACTCTGCTTTTGCTAGGTATAGAGACCTAATATATACACCGTTTTTTTCACTTTTTTATAGGCTATAGTTTTGCTAAGAATATTTTTTTCGACAAAATTCTTACGTTTTGAGTATTTGCGAACAACCGTCTAAAAACGTGGTTATTATGATGAAAAATGAACATATTCAGTTTATCCATTTCGGGACTTACCTTGGACATATATTTTTTCACCACCGAGATGGGGTGAAACTCACCCCCAGGGCAAAAGCACACATCGGCATCATATCACTTTTTTTCTTCAACATGTTAGCTATGCGTATCTAAATTTCATGTCAATCCAAGCGGTTCTTTAAAATTTACAGCAAAAACCGTGAAAGAATGTACTATTAGCCATTTTTCCTCATAACGGTTGTATTATTTCACCAACATACGTTTGTTTTGGATTATCGCGACAACGAATAATTCAGTGTACAACATAAGAAGTACGAAAGTAAATGGCTCTAATAAATTATTCCAATAAACAGCAATGTAATTTGCAATTTATTTTCGTTCTTCATATTTTGCACAATAAAATATTCGTTGTCGAAATAATCCAAAACAAATGGTATATTCATGGAATAGGGTATAACTGTTCTCGAAGTTGCTGAAGGGTCTGCGGAGGCGTTACGTGATCTGCAAGCTTTCTTTATAGCATACCCCAACCATGGTGGATTGAGGTCTGGAGAACGCGGAGGTAATACCAAATTAAGAATTCCATACAAATATCTAATTTCTTCTACAACTACAGACTACAGATCTATGTAGTCGAGCATTATCGTCGAGATAACAAAACTGGTCCACAATGGCTGCATGGAAATTAACAATATGCTTAATATTCATAGTCTATAGCTCAATATTCATAGTAATAAAAGAATGCAAACACAAATGGAGAAAATATAATGTAGGATATTGGAAGTTGAGAATGATACAAATAACAGAACTATGCTACGCAGACGACCTGGTGAGCATTGGGGAGCCAGAAAAACAATTACAAGAAAATATAAACATATTGTATGAAGAGCTAAAAATCAGAAACATGAAAATAAACAAAGAAAAATCAAAAACAATGATAATTGGAAGACAAAAAGGAAAACATGAAATAGAAGTAGATGGCAAGCAACTTGAACAGGTAGACAGATATAAGTATTTGGGGGTAATCATAAGCCGGGATGGCAAATTAGAAGATGAGATAAATGAAAGGATTGCAAAGACTGGTAAGCTGTACAATATTATTAAGAGTAACTTTTTAAAAAAGAAAGAAATACCTAAGAATATACGAAACGGAAATAGTAAAAAAGATTGTGAAACCTACTCTAACCTATGCCTGTGAATTTTGGGCATTAACAAAAAGCAAAAGAATAGACTCATAAGCACAGAAATGAGATTTTTGAGAACAACCTTTAGAGAAAATCTGAAAATACACCCAGTTACAACAACAATCGAACAAGGACAACTTAGATGGCTCGGACTTGTACTGAGAAGAGGAGAAGAAAAAAATAGTAAGACAGATATATGAAGCGAGAGATATGGGAAGAAAGAAGAGAAGAAGACCAAGAAAGACGTGGACAGAAGAAGTGAGGGAAGCGGCCGACAAAAGAGGAATAAAATGGGAGGAAATAAAAGCATTGGCCATAGAAGGAAATGGATGGAAATGTGGAAGAAAACGACGGAGAACCTAACTCCGTAATAACTCACACCGAAAGGTAGACGAGTTCTGGATTAAGTAAGTACTTATAGTCTCACCATTCATAGTGCCCTGGTAAAGTTAGAGATCTGTTCTTTCACCGAAACAGATTTCAGCTTAAACCATAACACTACCACCTCCAAATGGATGAACTGTCTGACACGGTCTTTGGTCTCTTGGTACTCTTGGTCTTGATCATACACGTACTCAACGACTATCTGAAAATCGGCAAAATTTGGACTCTTCTGTGAATAGTACTGAATGCCATTTATCTCTCCAATTCAAATGTGCTTTAGCCCAATTTAGTCTTTGACGCCGATATCGTAATGTCAATGGTACACATCTCAAAGGACACCTAGATAACAAACCAAAGGTTTCGAATACTTCAAGTAAAAACAAGGTACCAGTGGCATCTTGAAGGCTCTGTCACAGTGTTCGTGCATTAAAAAAGGCTCCCTTCGCGCAGTTAGTGTAACATATCGGTCATCTCGAGCTATAGTAATTCTAGACTGACCTGTTCGTTGTCGTTCGGCAAAACTTCCGGTGTTCCGAAATCTAGATAACACTTTGCGAAACATTGAAAATATTGGCAATTTTGACAAGTTGGGCACTATTTTGAAGCTCTGCTATCCCACAGCTCTGTTGGCTTCACTTGGACTTAATTTACGACGAGGCATATTAGTATGTACTATTAACTAAATCACTTTAGCTTCGTTTTGCAGCTTCGTTTACTGCAATAAAATTAAAGCATTAACTAAGCAATTCATTAATATAATTATTTATTTCTTTGAATAAAAAAACACTTAAGGGCGTAGCCGCAAAATTTCGCGCGACTGTGTTTTAAATGCATTCATTTTTTTCGAATCCTGTGAAAACAAATAAGTATTTTTAAAAAATTTAACAGCAAAATGAAAGCCTGCATTATTACCGAGGGCCAAAAGTCCCTGAAAACTTCAATAATGTTTGTTTTAATAAGTTACAGGGGTGAAAAAAAATTAGTGAGATTTTTAATTTCAAATATCTCATTCAAAAGAAAGGGTATTTCTCTCTGGGGAAAGGGATCTCTTTGGGTATTCTAAGGGACTTTTGGCCCTCGGTAATAATGTAATCTTTTATTCTGCTTTTAAATTTTTCAAAAATACTTATTAGTTTTCTGAAGATTCCAAAAACATGAATGCATTCAAAACACATTAACGCGAATTTTGAGCCTATGTCCTTAAAACAAAAAAAAAATAGTGCTAATAGTTTATGTAGATAAGTGATATAGCTTAGAAAGTGGCTCACAATTTTATTGTATGTATAATTATTTGTTTCATTTTTAACTATATTCCTACTCTAATTATGCCTCTCAGTTTAGTTGAGATTCTGTTTCGCTTTATACATTTTCTTCTTACAGAGAAATTTCTCCGAAACCAGGAAGTCAGCGTCGTTGTCGATGTAGCGAAAAATCAAGTTAGGTGGAAAATCCAGGTAATGGATTAATTTCCGCTATCTGCTTTTAGAAGCTGACCGGCTCAGAATATAAATATATTAGGGATTTTCTTCAGATTAACAGTAGCGTGCTGAAAAGTTCTTACAGGATTTGACATTGTTATCTAGATATTTTATAGATATAATCGTATGATATATGGGGTCTAGAAGTAAATAAAAAGAAAACTGAATACTTGAGCATTGAAGGAGAACAAAAAGAGCTCATACTCATTCGTCCCACCTTGACTTTACAGTATAGGGAACATAGGCAATTATGAGAGTTTTGAAAAAAAGAAATTGTAATCGAACATTAGAGAGATTAAATTCAAACTGTTTTAGAAAGACAATCTACAATCTTGGGATTCGTATGCATTTAAGTATATTTGATACAAGAATAAAAAACCGCTAAATGCCTTAAAAATGAGTGGCCCATACAATATTCCAGCTACAAAGATCTGATATGAATAATACGTGGCGCAAAAATGTATTCTAATTTTGATGCAAAACAAAATTCTAGTTTTATTTTAAAACATTTTTTCATAATATTTGCTCAATTTGAAGTAAAACGCGCAACAAAAGAGTAACTTTGATACAGTTTTAATTTTGAAACTCTTTTGTGGCGCGTTTACTTCAAATTTAGCAAATATTATGGAAAAATCTTTTAAAATAAAACTAGATATTTGTTTTGCATGAAAATGAAAATACATTTTCGCGCCACATATTATTCATATCAGATCTTTTGTAGCTGGAATATTGTATGCGCCACTAATTTTTAAGGCGTTTAGCGGTTTTTTATTCTAGTATCAGGAGTTTTTCAAAGTTATTTATAAATTAAACGTATGAAGTTGAATGCAATGTTTCTCGATTACACGTTAAGCTTTATAAATGGTCGCCTTTGTCGAATTATCTCCCAAATGATCTAGTGTCCATCGAATGTACACTAGTTTTTTTTCTATTCGAAATAGATTAAAAAAAATATTGGGATGACCGGTAAATGAACTCGGATGGCCCATTGCCAGATCAAATTTAGCGTCGTAACCACTACAACTACATAAACCATTTCAGGAATAATCGTGAACTGGATTATACTTTTGCAGCTTAATAATTTCTAAACGGCTTAACCGATTTTGATCACTAAACGTGTTTGAAACGTATTGACAAGTAGTATCAAGGTCAAGTAGGAAAACTGAAGGTAATACAGGAATTATTGAGCTTGAAAAACCGTTTTTCCCATAGGAAATAAATTTGATCATTATTATGAGGCCTATAACTTAAAAATTCGAATTTTTCCGAATATGGGGTATACACCGTTATATTCGTCTAGAGTCCTTCTACAAACGCTCAGTTATTGGCGCAATTCGTAGGTTGAAATTTTGAGTAATTGTCGAAAAACCAAAATTTTCAAAGTTTAGCTTTTCACTTCTTCGGCTTTACTGAGCCGTGTGTATGTCTGATCCTAACGGTTTAGACACCATTTGAAAGCTTAACTCAACACTATTGATTTGGTGTATTTGAGGTTCTCCTGTCTCTTTTTGAACCGAAGATATATACCCCCAAAAAACATGCCGTTTTGTACTTACCAAGTCCCATAGCTGGCTTATGGGTGGTCAAAAGTCACAAACTACACCGGTTCTGAATCGGCACTGACCCCCTCTTCAAACACAGAAAAAAAATTCAGAGCGGTTTAACTTTTCCACACACATACATACATACATACATACATACATACACACATACATACATACAATGTATTTATGTGATATTATCCACAAACATTTTCCTTTTTAAATAAAAATTGAGTCATAGTTCTGAACTCGGTAACTTTTGAACGGTATAACCGATTTTCAAAATTAGACATGCGTTGGAAAGGTAATGATCAAGGGAGTTTTGGGGACGAGAACGAAAAACATACCCTAAATAAGAAGGGCCGTAAAATCCATACCCTTGGACCACAATGGATGGTTGACATATGAATGGGTGAGTCTTTTCCTGAACTTTAAGATGGGAGTAGTTGGCCCAATTTTCAATTCAGTCAGATTTAGAAAATCGAAAATTTCGTGTATATATAGTGTCGCGTCTAGGAGGGTGTGGGTGTGTAGTAGTTATTAGGCATATTATATGAATACTAAAATTGTAGATTGTAATTCTAAAACAGTTTTAATTTAATCTCTCTAATGTTCGATTACAAATTCTTTTTGATAAAATCGGCATCACCGAGCTAAAAACACTCATAAGGACTGCATTGCCGATATTCCCTATACTGTAAAGTCAATGTGGGACGGACTATAGTCGACATGACCACGATAAAGCACTACTACGACTACAAATATCTAGGTATATTTCGCATGATGGAACATTAAAGAAAACCATAAGAGAAAGAAATACTTATGTCAGGTGGAGAAGCTATCACAATGTTAAAGAGTATTTTAAGTAACCGATCCATCAGCAAAGAAAATAAAAAGAGGATATGAGACTATAGTGAAAAATATCACTCTAGACCAGCGATACTCAACCTTTTTTTTCCCTGGGCCGCAATCTATTTGAAGTAATATACAGTATGGTGCAAATGAAAGCAATAAATTCGTTATTTCGTAAGCCGGCGACTTTAAGGAAAAATTCTGAAACATCGATTTTTAGTTTAAAATTACGATTTTTTGGCATATGTATCATACTAATGACGTCATCCATCTGGGCGTGATGACGTAATCGATGATTTTTTTAAATTAGAATAGGGGTCGTGTCGTAGCTCATGTGAAAGGTTATTCATAGGATGCCAAAAAATTTTTTGTTTTGAATTAAATTAATTGACACAAAAAGAAGAATGTATGTCATTTATTTAACTCAAAATATAGCTTATTGTTGTCAGAAAAGAGAAAAACATGTCTATTTGTGAAATAAACGTTTTCTTCTGTTTTCTGACAGAAGTAAAATGTATTTTGAATTAAATAAATTACATACATTTTTCTTTTTTTGTCAATTAATTTATTTCAAAACAAAAATTTTTTGGGCATAGTGTATACTTAATTATGTAAGTGTTTATATTAGTATATAGAGAATTTCAAATGAGCTAGCACACGACCCCTATTCTCATTCAAAAAAGATCGATTACGTCATCACGCCCAGATGGATGACGATAATGACGATGGAAGAAAAAAATCATAATTTAAAAATAAAAATCGACCTGATTCAGGATTTAAAGTCGCTCGCTTACGAAATAACAACGTCGTCCAGGTGCGAATCAGTGTCAGGATAGGTAAACATTTTTTTGCATATTTCATTTCTGAATATGAGGATTCCCACAGGTATGATAAAGCGAACAACGTGAGGAACAAGTAAGCGCAAGCTTTGAGAGTTTTATAGTTATCCGGTATTAATTACCTCCAGGTTTGTATCATTTTTAAAATTAATTAGTTCACAATGTGACAACTTTGCGCTATTAAATCCCAACGGCCGCAAGTTGTGTAGTAGCGGCTACTTCTAAGTGTCAGGGATTTTTCATTAATAGAAGACATTTCCTAATGTTTCACAAATCATTAAGTCTTTCCTGAAATTCATTGCTTAAGAAAACTAGAAGATTAGAAATAAGTAGCATAGTTTTCTGGAAATACATCAATTCCATATTGTTGAGCATTCACCAATGTCGGAAAGTTATGCAGATTTTTTGTATTAATTTCCTCGATGTACATCTTTAGCTTGTCCACGAAAGCAAATACTTTATTTGTCAACTACGAAAATAATTTTATGTTTACCTTTTAATGTGTAAACGACGATTAAGTTCGCCAAGTTTTTCTGTTATTTCCCAAATAAATGCTAAAAGCCACCACCTATCTTACTTGAGTTCAAAACAATTTGATCATTTACAGGGCCTTTTAGTTAGCCTTCGGGCCGCATAAAAAATGTAAGAGGGCCGCATGCGGCCCGCGGGCCGCAGGTTGAGTATCGCTGCTCTAGACAGTTATGAGGTATGACCACTGAAAGAACACTGGCAACACTGAGAGCAACGCAAATGATTTTTTTGAGCAGAGCAGAAGGAAGATCTAGAATCTAGAAGATCTAGAAAGGATTACCAACGAACGCATTAGAGAAATAAAATAAACGAACAATCACGGATGACCTATCAAGAAAACAACTTACATGGTTCGGACATATACAAAAGATGGATGAACAACGACTACTAAAGGAAATACTAAAATGGCAACCAGAAGGAAAGAGAAAACGAGATAGACCAAGAAAAAGTTGAAGCGAAGGAATAGGCAAAGAGCTGAGAGAAAGAAACATAGAAGAGGACCTTATGGAACAACTGGCCGAAGTGGCGTTTCGGAAAATGGCGGAGAACGTTACAAATCGACATGTGTTTTATTCATAAACGACAATAAAGAGGAGAGTGTTGATATTCTAATCTGGGTCTTCCACTTTTTCGTCTTCCTGCGGTTGATACTCTAGTGCTTTTTTAGGAGTCTTATTTGCGGCATACGTTAGGCCCATACCACCTCAGTTGTCTCTTCTTGATATCTTATGTTATATTGTTATATTTCCTTCTACACCCATACGCTGCTTTATTGCATTATTTCGGATTCGTTATTGTCATTTCAGTGGCATAAAGGAAAGTATTCTTAATCACGATCTCGTATACTGTATGTATGTATATTTATTTTTCTTCTTTTTTTATATCCTTACTCCACAGGCTCCATTGAGATATTCCAAGACTTTTTTCTAGTGTAATTCGTTTTATAGTGTATTCGTTTTATTCGTGCCGGTAGCGGGTAGGAACTCCTTTTGGATAGTCCTATCAGGGAAAGTGAATCAATCCCTGCCTTGCGCAGATTCCAGGTGTTTCCTGACCCGGGAAACTAGTACCTGCTAAGGGTCCCTTGTCCAGGGTCACGGATGAAGTCCACAACGGCATCCAGGGCGGAGAAGAAGATCTTCACAACGGTCTGGAAGGCGGAGGTGGCAGCCCACTGGTTTTAGGGTTTATATAAAATCGAGGGGAAGAATGATCTCCAAAGTCCAGAAAGACAGTCAATCTAAAGGATGAAAACCTTAGACAAATTTCCTGGCCCTCCAGATTGGGGGTTGGATCATTGACTCCTTAATATCTAGAAAAAAACTACTGCTAAAAATCCCAAACCAAGCCTCGGAAATAGAGACGGATCTAAACAAAGACGAAAACGGCTACGAGAAAGAACCATGATGATAGTTACATGGAATGTACAATGAATAAGGGGTAAAACTGAAGAGATCATCAAAGAAATAAAATAACTTGGCCTCAACATAGTGACCCTCACTGAAACAAAGAGGAAGGGCGTTGGATCAGTAATGATAGGAAACTACATACACCTGTATAGCGGCGTACCAAAGGAAGAAAGAGCTAAGAGAGGGGTATCCGTAATTATTAACAAAGAGATTAAAAGGAAAATAACCAGCTGGACTGCAATAGATGAAAATATCCTGCAAGTAAATATGACCCTACACCATAAAAAAACAACAATACTAGCCATATATGCTCCCTCAGATGATGAGAATGTAACCACAAAAGACGAATTCTTTGCAAAATTAAACGAAGTTATTACGAGAATTGGAAATAACCGAGAAATATTTTTATTAGGCGATTTTAATGGAAGAACAGGAAACAAGCGCCACAACAATGTAATTGGACCTTATGGAGAAGACGTCGTAAATGATAACGGAGAAAGACTTATTAATCTGTGTGAAAGTAATAGACTCAAAATAACTAATGGATATTACTGTCACAAAAACATACACAAATATACATGGTTTCAACCAACAAGGAATCTTAAGTCTATAATAGATTACGTGATAGTTAAACAAAATTCACAAATACTCATTAGTGATATTAGAGCTATGAGAGGAGCAGTATGCGGATCAGATCACCACATGGTCAGGGCGAAAATTGTTTTCCCATATAGATTAAACGAAAGGGTCTCACCAAGCCAAGACGAACAGCCTTTAGAAAGAATTGAACTTCCTCAATACAATCTGTCCAGTTTAATTCATGAGAGCACCCGTACACTATATAAGACTCGAATGGACTCCAAACTTGACGAAACACTAACAAATACCAAATACATATATGAGAACATAATATCAAGTATTCATCAAACAGCACAGGAGGTCTTAGGAATCAAACAAAATAAAATTAGTAACAAGCTTTGGTGGAATGAAGACGTCGAAAAAGCGGTAACAGAAAAGAAAAGATTATACCATAAATGGTTGAGTACAAAATGTGACGCAGCCTATATTGGAGGACGACAATGCACTGAGGCGTGGAAGTTTATAAACTCTGTTAAGAAGCCGACTAACGAGAAAGTGATTCTAAATCCCATAAATCCCGAGGGTTGGACACATTATTACAAACATCTATTAAATGAAAACAGAGACGAATTAAAGAAGATATGAATTCATCAAGAATCGAAATTCTGGGAGAGCATATTACCATAGATATCAACAGAGTGCAAAAAGCTATAGCAGGGATGAAGAATGGGAAAGCAAGCGGACCAGAGGGAGTAACTACGGAACTAATAAAGAATGGCTCAGAGAAATTACACAGAATGATCAATGGGATATTTAACGAATACATTAATGGCCATCCAACACCAGATAAATGGAAAACAGCATATATGACTCCAATATATAAAAAAGGTGACAGGAGAAATTGTAAAAACTATAGAGGGATATCGGTCACAAGTTCAATGAGTCGGCTATATGGTCGAATACTACGGGACCTGATAGAGGAAGATTATCAATCGTCTGAAGACGAAGAACAAGGAGGATTTAGAGCAGGTCGTTCATGTACAGATAACATCTTTTGTCTTAAACAAATTATAGAAAAGAAAGTTGTGACAAATAGAGAGTTACATATGACTTTTGTAGATCTTGAGAAGGCATATAACACAGTCCCGCTAAGTAAACTATGGGAAGTCCTGGGCACATCAAACATACATCAAACATTGGTTAGTGCTCTCAAAGATCTATATTACGGCTCAAACTCCCAAATGAAATTCGGAAACCTCTTAGCTGAAAAATTTGCAGTTACTAAGGGTCTCAGACAGGGATGTTGTATCTCTCCGACTTTGTTTAAGATTTATATCTATGCAGCTCTGAAACAATGGAAAAGGAAAGTCAAAAGAATGGGTATACAATTGAACGATCAGGATTGTATATATACTTTACAGTTTGCAGATGATCAGGTGGTGATCTTAAATGACAAAGACGACATGGAATATATGCTTAGAAAACTAATTGAAGAATACCAGAAATGGGGATTAAATATCAATTTAGAAAAGACAAAATACCTCTCAATTGGCGCTGAAGCAGAACAACTCGATATCGAAGACAATCAAAAAATAAATCCATGTGACGAATATAAATACCTGGGCGTCATCTTCGACAGTATTGGAAAAGACGAACGAGAAATTGAACATCGAATCATACAAGCCCGAAGAGCTATAGCATGTCTAAACGGAGTTCTATGGAGTAAAGAAATATCAAAGAAAAGAAAATGGAACATATATGAGACAATGGTTAAAACTAGCCTACTTTATGGAGCCGAGACATGGAGAATAACCGAGAAATATAAGAAAAAGGTCGAAGCCACGGAAATGGATGCCATCAGAAGATCGATGAGAATATCAAGAGCCGAAAGAATAAGGAATGAAGTAATAAAACAACAAATGGGTGTAGAGGGCACTATAGTTGAGGATATTGAAAGAAAACAGCTCATATGGTATGGGCATGTGAGCCGAATGGGGGACGAAAGATTGCCTAAAAAAACTATGATGTGGCAACCCCCAGAGAAGAAAAAACGAGGACGACCACCACAGAGCTGGAATCTGGGAGTTAGGAAAGCGATTAGCGCTCGAAATCTAAATGAAGACCTAACTCAGGACAGAATACAGTGGCGTTTGGGAGTCGGACAACGTCGTAAGATGTTATAAAACCAAGTATATTCAAATGGGAAATAAGCCACAATTTTACCTAAAAATGATTTTATTAACGTTTCGACGCCATTAGTATTATTTTGTATTTTGACAACGACACCCGACTTGGGCGTCGAAACGTTAATAAAATCATTTTTAGGTAAAATTGTGGCTTATTTCCCATTTGAATATACTTGATTATAAAAATGCCACAAGAAAATAGCTTCAGAACAACGTTATAAAACCGAATATATATATATATATATAATTCCTTTGTCTATTTCCCGTGTATCCATGCCGGTATTATTAATTGTGACACCCAAGTAATTATAGCTCTGACAGCAGGAAATGTTTTGCCCGTTTCAAGGTCTAGGTTCTCTGACTCCATTCAATATCCATTCCATATACAGAGATATTTGGTTTTAGTTATCCTTATTCCCTATTCGTCCTTCTTCGATCTTAAAATTCGTCCATACAGTCTGTTCAAGGTGCTGGTTGCCGATATGCATCTATAATTACAGTTGCTTTTCTCTAACTAACTCTAACTAGACAACGAGCAAAGGTTAAGAGTAGTATTGACAACAGAATTGAATTCCGTCAACTGATGTGGCATGGACACGTAAAACGCATGAACAATGAACGATGGCCAAGAAAGATTTTAGATTATACTCCAACAACTAGACGAAGACGAGGTAGACCCCGTAAATGTTGGAAACAAGGAGTACTTTGTTGAGTTTTTGTGTACTGCGGAAATGTACGGCGTTCTCTATTGTTCTGGTACTGGGTACCCAGTTAGGCACGGATTGATAAAGTATGTTAAGGTCTCCTCTCGTCTATCTGTGTATTGATTTTTTGACATTTGTAATTCCTTGTTTTATTCTTCAGTTGTTTTATTATTTTTCGCAATTGTCTATTGGTTTCTTTGTAAACTTGGTCCCTTTTATATTGCCTCTCTCTCTCTCTCTGTCTCTCTCTCTCTATCTCTCTCTGTTCCGCAAAGTTAACTAAAATCAGATGCCAAAAACTCGATCCATTCTATATTTTCCATTTATTGTATTTCTTTAAAGCCTCAGTTCTATACTATGTTGCCTGCGTACTGCAGGCAATCAACTGGCTTGGTTCTCCGAGAATTTTAGGGTAAGCAAAAGCAAGGGACTAAGTTAAGGCTGCTATCTGTTTCCAACACTCTTTAAAATCTACCCAAATAAGGCACTGAAGAAGAAATGGTGATCATGCTCTGAAATGAGTACTTATCTATTAAACGAGGAAACAACCTTATATATAAAATTGACGAACCGATAAAAGAAATGAACGCACTGAATTCATTATGCTGTTCTTTTCCTTGGCTTCGTTCGGGGTAGGGATGGGAAAAACCTACCGGTTTTAACCGAAAACAGGTTTTTTACTTCGCAATAATCGGTTTTACCGGTTGTTTTTTGTCCCGGTTATAACCGGTTTTTTCTTTTTAAAGTAAAAACCTGTTATTAGGTTTTTACGGTGATTAGGATTAGGTTAGGTATTATTTTGGATCCCAATCATAATTATTATTCTCAGGTAATTATCCCAAACAAAACCATAATTCAAATTTTATTTTGTAAATACAGAAACAAACTGAAAGTGTAAACTCACATCAGCCAGAAACAATTAAGTTTTATTATAATATTTCGTTGAAAAGGTATTTGTAATCATAATATTTACATAAGAAGTGATCTGGTTGAAGCAGACGCAAACATCATCTATTTTTCACACTTGACTCTTGACATTGAAAGTGGGTGAATGACTTTTTCTGATTACCAAAAATAATGTTCTGACTATGAATATCGAATTACCGATTACGAATACGAATCTCCAAGGATTTCCCTACGTTTTCAAAACGATACACCCATACAGGAAGTATTAAATGAGTTAAAATGTACCTTATATCAAAAATATGAAAACGTGTTAAAAGAAATACATGATAAATTTTTTTTGATGGTAGTAAAAATAAAAGATAAATTGCATTATCCAATTTATTTTTAAGTAAAATATTTATGTTGATATTATTTTTTTTAAATCCCATTTGAAAGAGTCTGGGAAATTTTTTATAAGTTGAAATGGTTGGGTTAAATTGTATATAATTGCAATATGTATATATTAATCTTACGCTATATTATATTTAATGATTATCAATAACTATATAATAATAATAAAATAATAAATAAATATAATAATTAAGAGAATAAAATGGTTTTATTAAAAATTGTGTTTTATTTATATTGACATTGATGTTGTTTCGATAGTACTAATTTTGATCATATTGATATCGAGTATCGAGTCGAGTGGAGTATCGCAAACTAAAGTGCATTGTAAATGTAACATTGTAACCTATTGGATTAAAAAAACCGAAAACCGGTTTTTGGAAAAACCGGTTTTTTGCCGGATATAACCGCCAGGTTAAACAGTAAGCAAAAAAAACCGGTATGACCGAAAACCGGTGTTTTGTGAAAAACCGCCATCCCTAGTTCGGGGAACACAGTCATAGGGCTTTTCATCGATTGTCATTTGTTTCGAACTTCTGACATATATGTTGTATAATCTGTGTATAATATTAATATGCACGGATTATACGACATATGACAGAAGCTCGAAACAAATGACTGTGAATGAAAAGCCCTATATGAATGATCTGATTTAGCGATCACTTCAAAAGATTTTCTCCCCAATTAGAATTTCTGGATCTGAGTCTTTCACTTCCTAGTCCGCTCCTGTCTTGTGATCTTTGTTTTCCTCGAAAATCCCAACTAATGACACAAAATCATATCGAAAGTCTCCTGATTAACCTTCCACATGATAGATAAAGATAATAAATCGTTTCTATAAAGTTTAATGGACCGTATCACGTAGCGTCTTAATACGACCGAAACAATGTACTTTATGGCACATAAGGTAGCCAGCCATATATGTTTTTATTGTTGTGCGAACATCAACCAAAATGATCTATTAGAGGTAAACTGTAGTATATAAAGGTTAATTTGCTATAAAGATTCTTGTTACGATAATTAGACCGTTCAGAATAATTTATTTTCTTCAGAATAATATTATTTAAGTAGTAGAAACTATATAGAGGAATGGAATAACCCTCCTTAATACAGCTTACAAAATATTTTCGAGTATCTTATATGGTCGCCTAAGTGCAAATTCAGAGGAGCTTCTTGACGAATATCAAAGTGGTTTTAGGCCTGATCGATCAACAACAGACCAGATCTTTGTGCTAAGGCAAATACTGGAAAAAACCAATAAATTCAATATCGACATATACCACCTTTTCGTAGATTTTTAATCGGCCTATGATAGTGTCCTAAGAAATAAATTGTATGAAGCCATGGATGAATTCCACATCCCTGATAAACTGATAAGATTGGTTAAGGCTACAATGCGTACAGTCGTTTGCAAAGTTGAAATACAGGGCGAACAATCACAGGCGTTTGAAACAAATGTTGGGCTGCGACAGGGAGATGCGCTGGCGTGTCTCCTCTTCAACATAGCTCTGGAAAAGGCAATCAGAGATGCAGGAATAGACAACAGAGGAAATATTTTTAATAAATCATCCCAAATTTTGGCATATGCAGATGACGTGGACCTAGTTGCCCGTACAACACGCAAACTAGAAGAAATGTATACCACCTCCTCAAATGCCTCAAAAAATATGGGCGTGAAAGTAAACGAGGAGAAAACTAAGATGTTGGCATCAACACCCAACAATAGAGCCAGAAACATCGGTCACCAATTCACTGTTGATAAATCTACCTTTGAAGTGGTGGACAAATTCACATACTTAGGCTCCCTGATCACCAAGAAGAACGTCATGACGGAAGAAATCAAGCGAAGGATAATCCTAGCGAACAAATGCTATTTTGGACTGAGTAGACATATGAGAAGCAGGAACTTAAGCCACAAAACAAAAATAACCATATACAAAACCCTTATACAACCAGTGTTAACATATGGATCGGAGACATAGACCATCTCCAAGGCAGATGAAAACCTTCCGCTTATATTTGAAGGAAGGATCCTGAGAGGAATATTCGGTGGCTTCTGTGAAAATGGTATTTGGAGAGGGAGGTACAACTAAGAGGTGTACCACAGATATAAACATATATTTGGTGGTAAAGACGTAGTATCTCTTATAAGAATAGGAAGACTAAGATGGGCAGGACATCTAGCAAGATCACAGCATAGCAACCCTCCTAGAAGAATCCTTATGTCACAACTTGTGGAAGTAGAAATAGGGGTAGGCCAAAACTTAGATGGAAGGATGGTGTAGATGAGGATGGGAGAAAAATAGGCGCAGCAAACTGGCAACGGTTGGCAATGGATAGGACTGACTGGCGTAATAGACTTGGGAAGGTCGAGGCTCTTTCATAGGGCTGTAGCACCATTGATGATGATAATGATAAGGAAACTATTTGTATAGTCAGATTCGGATAATAATAGGGGAGGAAAGTATGCTAAATTTGCGGTTACTTGAGCGTTATAGGGACCTGTTGCGTTGTGGAGAGTACCTAGATCCTAAAACCAAAAAAGTTAAGTTAAGTTTTCCATAAAGTGGGAGACTTTCCATTTCCATTTCCATTCTGAAAAAACAATCGTTCTTTCAGGTTATAGCGCCATCTATCCATAATTCGAAAAATGTCTCGAATAATAGTTACTTATTTTTACGTAAGGAATCCATATCTGCCATAAAAAATGGGGGCTCCTATTTAAGATTTTAAAGTAACCCTACACGTACCTCCTTAGGGGGTCGTGTTTGGTGTCATTTGGTAGATTTTTCAAAAATATTGACTAAGTGTATTTTTCAGTTTTTCGATTTGATGTTCATTTCAGTTTATATTCTAATAATCAGCCTTATATTAAAAATAGAGACTTTGATAGATCTCAAATATATCAACACGCATGGGATAATGAACATAGAGCTCAGTGGAGAGATTCAAGTATAGTCCTGAAAGAATCAGATAGTAAAAAGAGAAAAATCAAAGAAGCGGCTCTAATTATGCTAAATGAAACCAATTGTGTCGCAAATTACTCGGTAGAATGCAGTAGGATGTGGTTACCCATACTGAAAGAGGAAGTCAATAGAAAGAAAATACCACGATTAGTAAGTCAATAACATATCGAGTTAGTACAAATTTTATGTTTTAGTATTACTTATTGTATATCTATGTATTATTAATATTATTTATAATTTAAACACATTGTCGAGATAGTATCGCGAGGTTTTTTCTTGGTTTTCCCTTGTGATTTACTATGGAATCCCTAACGCGAGAATTTTGCTGTCATCGGTGCCTTTGGTTGTCTTTTTAAAGACAGATCACATGCTACGATTTTTTTGGGACGGATATTCTTGAGTTGGGATTGATTTCATGTAATCGAATGAACTATCTTTTAGTAAAGTCGTCCCAGGAACGAAACTCATAAATATTAGCGATATCATTTTAAAGTCTTCTACTTTAAAATTTATAATATACGTCTGAATTGCCAATATAATTGAGTCAGATTAAATAAATTATTAGAAGAATTTTTTTACTTAGCAACAACATTTTTGTTTAATTTAGTAGTATTTTGTATTTTGACAACGAAACCCGATTTGGGCTTCGAAACGTTAATAAAATTATTTTTTCAATTTAATTGTGGCTTAATTCCCATCTAAATAGTTAATCATAAAAATGCCACAAGAAAATAGCTTCAGAAAAACATTAAAAATATCGTGGGATTCGTATTTAAAATTTTAAATTTACCCCCATCCCTCTCCGTGGGAAGTCATGTTTAGTATCATTCGATAGATTTTTGAAAAATATTGAGCACCTATTTTTTAGTTTTTCGATCTGACGTTCATTTCGAGAAATATTCGGTTTTTTTTGAGAAACTTTGTTACTCGCTCATTTACATACGCCGCGCGCCCCGCTCAAATCGTCAGATTTTTGAAATATGCAGTGTTTTGCATGTACTTAACTTACCTTATCTTAATCCGACGATATCGAGTTTTTCTAAGAATAGATTTTTTTTTTCGGAGCCCTTTGAACGAACTGCCCTGTATTAAGAGCCAATATATGGTAGAGGTACATTTACAGTGTACAAATTTCTTCCCATGTGATAATCTGACGCGTTCGAGTAACTGAAAAAATCCCCGCTTTTGGGCTCCCCTACCATAGTTGTAACTTTAATAAAATAATGTATTATATGGTAACTTCACATGGAAAACGATTTTTTTGCCTTTTTACTATTTTTTTATTTGCAGTAAACTTGTATTATTATAGTTAAAAAATTAGGCCAAATTTTGTTTTTGCCGGGTGCTCAAAACTCTATTTTGCAGAAAACGACCCTGCAGACAATAATGAAATAAATAACAGACGTTTCTTGGTGGAGGCGCCCTTTTATTACGCCTAACAAGTGACATAACAAAGAAAGAGAGAGGGTATGAAAATACGTTGACATACAAAACAAATAGATTATTAATGAACGTATATCAACGTATACAAAAATTCAACAGAGGGAGAGAGAGAGTCGCGTCGAGAAGGCAAAAAAGAAACAATATCTATAACAACAAATTGAAAAGGGTAAAAGGAGAAGGGACGCTCTTGTACAAGGACGCCATTTCCATGAGAGATACAGATTTTGAGTACTCCTGAATATCCAAAAAGTGAAAATGAAAAAATTACAGTTATGGAAACAACGAAAAAATGACTATCAGTTAAACTATATAGAAAATACATAGACGTTTCAAAACACGAACGACGGCGAATAAGGTCGCCGTTCTATATATTACTACAAACAATCATAATCTTCAATTTAAATATCTAGGAACAACAGTCACTAATGAAAACGAAGTAAAACAAGAAGTTGAAACGCGAATACTGATCAGAAATTTTCTTTGCAATGCCCCATCTAATGACATCAAAACTTCTCTCATGAGGCGCAAACATTCAGATATACCAAAACCATAATACCACCAGCAGTAGCCTACGAAAGTGAAACATGGACGCTACAAAAAAGAAGTACCTATATAAATTGCTGGTATGAGAACGTAAAATCTTTCGAGTTATATAATTTATGATCCTTGCAGAGATACAGTGACAAACGAATGGAGGCGCAGACATAACAACGAGTTATAGTCTCTATTCGGAGAGAAAAATCTAGGGAGATATAATATAAAGGCCAATAGACTAAGATGGACGGGGACATGTGATATACAGTATCGACAATCGTCTTATAAACAATGCGTTTTGGAAAAGACCAGATGGAAGAAAGTCTTTAGGACGGCCTAGAAAAAGATGAAAAGATGGATTCAGAGAGCATCTGGAGAAAATATGAGGAGTGAAACGATGGGAACTAGTAAAATATGACCGATAAACATGAAAGGCAATAGTAAACGCTACAAAGACTCACGAATAGTTGTAACATTATTGATAATGATATCGACATACAGTCGGAAAAATGAAAGAATACCCATGAACGATCATATCAATCACTTATTTTGTATTTGCTGTCTTTTTTTATAACAAACGTTTGTTATTTATATGCTCTGAGCTTCGCTGGTGTCGCTACTAGCGGATTACTAATGCAACTTTCGCCGGTAACTTTAAATTTATTATTTAATTGTTATCGCTTAATATTTAAATTGGTTGGATGATGATGATCGCTTAATATTTACAACGCAAAAAATTAGTTAAATTGTAATCGACTTTTTTAAGATTTTGCTAATCATTTAAACGTTCTAATAATGAAATATTAATTTCTTACTTCGGATACTTTCACAATTATCGTGTAGATGGCGCTTAGATTAATTTATAATTACATAAATATTACGATTTCAGTATTTAAAACGTAAGTATATTTAAGGTAAAAATATACACCACAGCTTTGACCAACTAATATTTTTCCACCTACCTCTACCGAAAGTATACTTTTCCGTACCTGATTGTAGGGAGAAAAGTTGTACTTTTCCTCCCTAGGGAGGAAAAGTAAAAGTGACGCCATGGTATTTCATTCGTGAAATATAACTTATTGATGCCCTGTACAATATCTATTTTCTATTACGTAAGTATCTATACATTTTAACGTTTATTTAAAAACACTCTGTATTTTGCAGAATGGTAAAAAACAGTAAATTGTTATTCTGATTTAACAATGTTTACATTAATAATTTGACTTATATTTGACAGTTGACAGTTATATTGTACCTACTTGTTAGTTTTAGTTCTAATAAATTTTGTTGGTTAGTTACATAAATAAATTAAGTAAAAATGAAAAAATGACTTGTTATTTGAGGAAGGTGGAAAAACCATATGTATAACATTGGAGTAAAGTGCCTTTTATACCTGTTCAAGTATTCTGGTGCCTTGCATACTTAGATTTGGGTACTCGCCGAAAAAAATACACATTCAATTACTTATAACTCCCTTGAATTTAACATTAAAAGGTTTATCTAGTGAGGAGTTTATTTCATTTTTTATTAGCTTCAATTTTGGTTATGATAACTTTTTTGTAAAAACTTTTGAGTTATTTGTGAAGAATTGGTTAAAACATGCATTTTCCTCACGAAAAATTAAAATATTTGATCTGTAACAAATCAAAAATTTTTGATTTCTTTTAATAACTTTATACATATAACAAATTTTGCTTAGAATTTGTCCCTCTATCGGATTATGGGGTCATTTTTAATAAATTAATTTTCACCCCCGAGAAGGGGTGACATCCACCTTCAGGGTAAAAGCGCAAGTTGGCACCATGTCACCTTTGTTCCTTGAGGTATCCTCTAACCACTCACCAACTTTTATGCAAATCGATGAAGGTTCAACGAAATCGGAGGTAATAACTCATATCCACCTTCAGTAACTGCACTACTATGGATATTTGTAAATTTGATTTATTGACCTAAAGAAGGTCTCCGACTGCGTAAAAAATAAAAAACTCATTAAACCATAACGTACGACACATCGAATGAAAAATACTAAACAGCTAACATACACAGAGATCTGAGGTATCACGTGATATTATTTTACTAATACAATTTTTCATTTATTGGTATGTATAGAGATTGTCAAAGTAGTATCAAATATCAATAATAAATGACACACTTTCAAAACTTCATAAAAGATAAATTACATTGAATTATAACTAAAGAGCCACCATTGATTGTGATTTTTCGGTATCATAGGTATCCTGGAGTAAGGGTGGGGAAAACCTATCGGTTATAACTTAAAACCAGTTTTTTTACTTGGCAATAATCGGGGTTTCCGGTTGTTTTTTGTCCCGGTTATATCCGTTTGCTTCTGGAAAAAATAAGAAATTCAGAGAAGAAATGAGAAAATTTTGCGCCTCTGCACGCGCGTATTAGAAATTTTAAGGTGACCTAAACCAATTTGATAACGCTGATGACTGACTTCTATTTTCGATCTCAATTGGCTAGTTCCAACTTCCAGTTCCCCCTTCTTCATCCCGCTACGCACTACGCAATACATGCCGACGCCGTTTATCTATCGATTGATTATCTTGGTATCGATATAATATTCTTTCGTTAGTATCGATATAGATAATATTGATATCGATTTGAATTGCATATCTCAAATTAAAGCGCACTGTAAACGTAACATTATTATATACCTATTGGGTATATTGACTATTGATTAAAAAAATCGAACACCGGTTTTTGGAATAACCGAACGTAAAAAACCAGTATAAGCGAAAACCAGTGTTTTGTCAACAACTGCTGTCGATATCCTGGAGGCTTCTACAGAGTGTACTGTTGGTATAAACTAATATTTATTTATATTAATATTTCCTGCCATTTATCCTATTTCAAAAACAACGATTTCCAAATTTTGTCTTGTGCCTACACGGAAGTCTCAAAAGCTCTTAACAATAACCCAAATTCCACTCAACTTAGAATCTACTCGCAGATCTTTCCCCGTTCATTTAAACTTGAACTTTGGAATAGCCTTATTTTTAATAAGGAAGAGCAACAATGCTCGGGATAATTGTTTTCAGAACGAGGTTGATCTTCCCTAGGGAGAATGGCAAAGGAAAAGTTTTCGCGTGGATCATGAACGTACTTGGAAAGGATAAAACTGGTAAATTCCAAACGGTTGATACAGCGATTAATACGGATCAAACTTCAGTATATATTAAACATTTCTGATACCCAACATATTAATCGTAATATAATAAATTCTCGGTATTAAATATAATTTTGAGTAAGTACATAGTTTAATATAATTTTCATTTAACTTAGTATAACTCATATAATTTCCATTTAACTATAAGTATATACCTAATTCTCAATTAACGATCTCACGTCACAAAAAATTCTTCCACAAAGACGGAATTTAAAGCTTAAGTTGTATTGTGTATTTTCACAAAATATACCTCTGTAATCGAAAATACTGGCTTAGTCTTAAGCCTTTCTACCTTTAGATGTAAGGCTGTTGGAGTTGAGTTTTGCATTGTTGTCTCCATGATCTCCGATCTTGTTAGGTTTCTTGCACTTTCCAATGTCAATCCTTTCTTCTAGACTTCCTTTCTGATTTCATCTACCCTCATAACTCTTGGTCTTTCTCTTTTGTTTTCCCCTGCACTCTAGTTTGGAACACTCGTTTTGTTAGTTATACATTCGACATAGTTCGACATTCTACACACGCACCCAAACCATCTAAGTTGCCCCTCTTCTATTTTTTCATTGATTGGCTCTGGCTTTAGATCTTGTTTGATTGTTTTTTTTCGTACTTTGTCTGTCATCTTTCTGTTTGCTATTATCCTCAGGAAAATCATTGTCATAGCATTGACTCTGGATTTTGGTCTCTCTGTCAATGTTCATGTCTCGCTGCTATACCTACAGGGTGAGGCAGATAAACGGCCTATTAGAAATACCTCGAGAACTAAAGGTAACAGAATCATGAAAATTTTTGGAGGGGTTTTGAAGAGTGATCTATTTAATGAACATATTTTCGTCTCTTTTCTACTTGCGGTTATACCGGAAGTTGCTTAAAGCTTGTTTTTTAATGGACCTGTATATTTTTACATTTTTGGATTCTCCTCGATGTCTTCGTTCTTAAAATAAAAGGTTTTGTAATGTTATATACTGCCCTCCTAAGCCAAAAGGGCGTATCTCTTTTGCCATATTTTCGTAAAAGGTTTTTTAATAGGGTGTTTATACCAATACGCATCAAATTTACTGAGCAAAACAGACGTATCTTGAATGAAACAGCTTCAACAACGCGAGATACGTCTGTTTCGCTTAGTAAATTTGATGCGTATTGGTATAAACACCCTATTAAAAAACGTTTTACGAAAATATGGCAAAATGAGATACGCACTTTTGGCTTAGGAGGGCAGTATAGGGTAGTTTAAAAGATAATTACGATTCTTTTTTCTTAATTTCGTAGCAATATTCACACCCTGTAGAATTGTCGTAGTTTGACATCAAAAACTCATTTATGTTCAAATGATTTTTAATATATTCTACTATTGTTAAGAATAATTGTTAGTATAGCTAAATTTTTAATTTTAGTATACAGGATTGGTCGAAACGCGGAATGAGTATTTTCTGAGATTTCTTAAATGGAACACCCTGTATTTTACTATTGTATTGAAATGATATTTTATGGTACTTTTTTATATCTTAAATTGGTGATTCAAGCCAAACATTAATTGCAACAAAAAATACGTGAAATTTTATTAGGTTAGCCGTGAAAATATTCAGTTACAAATCATTTTTCGACAATAAATATATATTAATCTAGACTGATCCTTAAAATTACCTATAATGTTTGAGCTATCAAAATACCTACGTAGTTAAGATTGTTGATGCAATTAACAATTAAAGAGATTATGGAGGTGTTCGCTTCATCAGATCAGCTTCAATGTAAAAACTACCGAGCAATAACGCTATTGACGGTGGCATATAAAATACTGTCAAATATTGTGTATGAGCGATTGAAACCATATGCGGAACAAATAGTTGGGGTTGTTCTGAAGCTATTTCCTTGTGGCATTTTTATGATTAATTATTTATATGGGAAATAAGCCACAATTAAAATGAAAAAATAATTTTATTAACGTTTCGACGCCCAAATCGGGTGCCGTTGTCAAAATACAAAATATTACTGATATTTTGTATTTGTAATATTTTATATTTTAATAATATGTAATAATATTAGTAATATTTTGTATTTTGACAACGGCACCCGATTTGGGCGTCGAAAAGTTAATAAAATTATTTTTTCATTTTAATTGTGGCTTATTTCCCATATAAATAATTAATCATAAAATAGTTGGGGGATATCAATGTGGTTTCTGCACGCAGAAGTCCACAATAGATCAGATCTTCGTTTTGAGACAAATCTTGGAAAAGACCAGTAAATTTAATATAGAAACACATCATCTCTTCATTGACTTTGAGAGTGCCTATGATAGTATCCATCGAGAATTTCTGATCAACGCCCTAAAAGAGTTCAATATTCCAACTCATCTCATTGATATAATAAAAGAAACACTTAAAGTAGAAAGCAGGGTTTGAATTCAAAACGCACTAACAGATACAGTTCATGTTAGAACGGGCCTACGATAAGGAGATGCCCTATCCTGTATTCTATTTAACATCACATTAGAGACAATAATTAGAAAGTCTAAAGTCAACACCAGAGGAACAATAATAACAAAAAGTGTACAAATATTGGCATTTGCAGATGATGTTGATATCATAGCTAGAAGCAAAAGAGAAATGATAGAAGCATTTAATGCTATAGAAAGAGCGGCACAAAACAGTGGCCTAAATATTAATGAAATAAAAACCAAATACATGAAGGCCATCAAATCGACAGGCCAAAGAAACCTACAGAATCTGAAAATAGGAGACTATAACATCAAAAGCGTAAAAAATTTTACATATCTAGGTTCACTAGTTACCGCAGATAACAATGTCAGCGAAGAAGTTAACAGAAGAATACATATTGCTAATAAAACATATAATGGACTCATTAAACATCTAAGATCTAACAACATCACGAGAAAAACCAAATGCAAAATATACAAAACCCTGATAAAACCGGTCCTTATTTATGGATCAGAGACATGAACACTGTCGAAAAGCGATGAGAACTTATTAGGTACGTTTGAACGAAAAATCCTTAGACACATATACAAGGGGGTGAAAGAAAATGACGTATAGCGCAGAAGATATAATTCTGAACTATACGCAGCATACAACGAACCCGACGTCATAACATCCATAAAGATCGGGCGTCTGCGCTGGATGGGCCATGTTGAACGAATGTTGGAGATCGAAACAATAAAACATATAATGAAGCAAACACCAGTAGGGAGAAGGTCAAAGGGAAGACCCAAACTTAGATACATGGAACAAGTGGAACAAGATCTGAAAACACTTGAGATTACCCACTGGAAGAACAAAGCAAGTACCAGAACAGAATGGCGGAAAATCCTAGAACAAGCCAGGACCCAAAAAGGGTTGTCGAGCTACTGATGATGATGATGATGGAGGTGTCCGCACCTTCCAGTTTTAAATCGTCTAGATTTAGATAGGTTATTAGATGACATCAAAGCAAAAGTGGAAAAAAACTGGCAAATAGCACAGAACACAAAAAGAGTGGAGAACCCATGGGGAGGTCTTTGTCCAGGAGTAGATGCAAACAGGGAGAAGAAGAAGAGTGAGCATACATTTTTTCCTAAAACCTAATGTTTTAGTGAATCACCTGAACAGAATATTAAGAAACCTTGTGAGGCGATAATTTTTCTTCTTATTTGTCAACATTTTTATATAGTGAGTTGTATTTCTTCATTTTTTACAATTATTGCCTGTTTAACTTTATTTAATCAACGTTCAAAATCATCAGACATCAAACAAGATGTCAGGATATTTGAAGGGTATGTAAAACGAATGGAACTAAAAAAGTTAATATTATAAATTTAAATATTCTAATTTATAAAAATGATATTTTAAAACCAAAATTCACTTATTTAAAGCCGCCAATTGACGTAACAAGCTCTTAATTACCATTCATCCACCCACCAGAAGTTGTCTCCGTTGACAGACCAATGTTGACAAGCCATTCAATTTCAAGTTTTCCGACGTAGAAAGAAAAATTCATTCCAATAAATTACTTACTATAACACGTTCACGAACCGAAAAGAATTCTGTTTGAATTGCTGCGATGAAAAATTGTTTGTTTGCGGTGACATTAACATAATAGTCCGGGATCCCATGCCCATTTTCACTAACGAAAAATTTCAGCGTATTTGTCGTTAGTATTTCATTTTATTTTAGACGCAAATTAGTCCATTCTTTCACGGTTTTTGCTCTAAATTTTAAAGAACCGCTTGGATTGACATGAAATTTGGCATACGTATAGCTTACATGTCAAAGAAAAAAAGTGATATTGTGCCGATGTGTGCTTTTGCCCTGGGGGTGACTTTCACCCCCTGTTGGGGGTGAAAAAATATATGTCCAAAATAAGTCCGGAAATGGGTAAACTGACTAATTTTAAGTAACTTTTGTTCTATAGAGCTTTTTCGCCAAGTCAACAGTTTTCGAGTTATTTGCGAGTGAATATGTTCATTTTTCAACAAAATAACGACATTTTTAGACGGTTTTTCGCAAATAACTCAAAAAGTAAGTATTTTGTCGAAAAAAACGTTCTTAGCTAAAATATAGCTTATAAAAAAGTTAAAAAAAAAATGGTGTACGCGTTAGGTCCCTGGATCTCGTAGAACCAAAGTTATAGCCAATGAACAATAGATTCATATTCACCAAATTTCAAATAGAATATTTCGACGTGAAATATCCAAAAAATTAAGCACTTTTTGGGGAAAACCCATTATAACTTTTTTAAAGTGTTTAAAAAAAGCTTTATTTTTGTTTTTACGAAAAGTTCCTAGCATTTAATTTAAGCAAGTTACGCTCAAAATAAAGTTGGCCCCTTTTGTTTTTGCAAAAAAAAAATCGGAAAGACCACCCCCTAATTAGCAACTTAAATGAAATTAATCGTTACCGCTCCACAAATTATTTAACTTATGTCGTCTTTATATGATCTGTAAGTTTTATCGATTCAAAGTGCTTATTTTTGAAAAAAATTGGTTTCAAAATAAAATATTTAAAAATTTAAATTTTGAAAAATATGCTTTTTTTCAAAATAACTTAAAAATTGTTAGAGATACCAAAAATCTCGAAAAACAAAAAAAAAGTCAGATTTGCTTTTCTAAATATTATGTATTTTTTTGTTTTTCTGTTAGACAAAAATTGATTAAGATTTGGTGTTTCTAAATTTGCATACATTCGTGATCAATGACTCGTTCAACCCCTTTTAACTACAGCCCTTTCAATAATAAGGACTTTGAACCGATGAAACTTACAGATTATATAAACAATATATACACGAGTTAAGAAACTTGTGAAGTCGTAACGATTAAGTTCAATTAAGATACTAATTAGGGGGTGATTTTCTCGATTTTTTTACCAAAACCAAAAGGGACTAACTTTATTTTGAGCGTAACTTGTTTAATTTTGATGCTAGAAATTTTTTTATAAAACAAAAATGAAGCTTTTTTTAAACACTTTAAATAAGTTGTATTGAGTTTTCCCCGAAATGTGCTTCATTTTTATTTATTTCACATTAACGTATTCCATTTGGAATTTGACGAATATGAACCTATTTTTCATTAGCTATAACTCTGCTTCTACTAGGTGTAGAGACGTGAGATATACACCATTTTTTTAAAAATTTTACAGGCTATATTTTTGCTACAAATGTTTTTTCGACAAAATACTTTTTATTTGAGTTATCTGCGAAAAACCGTTTAAAAGCGTGGTTATTTTATTGAAAAAATGAACATATTCACTGCCAAATAACTCGAAAAGTATTGACTTAGTGAAAAAACTCTAAAGAACAAAAGTTACTTAAAATTAGCCAGTTTATCTATTTCCTGACTTTCTTTGGACGAATATTTTTTCACCCCCAAGAGGGGTGAAAACCACCCCCAGGCCAAAAGCACATATCGGCACAATATCACTTTTTTCTTTGACTTGTTAGCTATGTGTATGCCAAATTTCATGTCAATCCAAGCGGTTTTTTAAAATTTAGAGATTTTGCAATATTTTACCGTTAAAGAACGGACTAAATGCCAAGAACATCTCGAAGATACCCAATTTGGTTTTAGAAATTCTATGGGAGCCAGGGAGGAGGAGGATTGCACTAAATATCCTATAATAAAAATGCCGTGATAAAAAAGATGTATTTTCATGCTTAGTGGATTTCGAAAAGGCATTCGATCTAGTGCGGTAAGTAAAATCAATGCAGATACTAAAAAATATAGTAATTAATGACAAAGATATTCGTGTCCTTAACAATTTATACTGGAATTAAACTGCTATCGTAAAAATTGGAGGTAACTACACCGACGAAATCTCCATACAACGAGAAGTCAAACAAGTTTACGTTTTGTCCCCAATATTGTTCAATGTTTACTCGGACCTTGATAGGCAGCCATATGAAATAAAAATCAACGGGAAACTGCTTAATTTATTTAGATACGCGGACGATACAGTAATTCTGTCAGAAAATATTGAGGATTTCCAAATCAGATCTACTGATGATATACAGCTGGTTCCTAAAAAATTGATACGACTCTTAAACAATGAACTGTCAATGGAATGGCCCCGTCCCATTCAAATAGTGAAGCGAGATTGACACCAACATACAAGAGAGAGGTCCTAGAGAGAGACAGAGAATGGGCAGGAAAATTTGACAGACTGTGTAATTTGAGTTGCCTATATAAACGGACCCGATTGAATCAGTATTGACAGTTCGTTGAATGGACCTCATATTTTAACTTGAAGGCTGATTGGCAGTACATATTTCAAAATTTAAATACTTTTTTTGTATTTACAGAGTAAATAGAGTACAGAGTACCATACTTGGTGTTTAACCTTTTCACTGCGGCTAGTTATAAAGTTAGTATGGTCTCTGGTACGGCTATTTCATGTCTGTACTGATCAACCCAGTTGTGACTGTTAATTTGTTGGTGTTAGATTCTTGAAATGTATAAATTTTTAAATGTATTGTAAATTTTGATATAGCATGCCTAACTCTCTTTTATGGGCAGCACAAAATACGCAAACAATATCTGATTCACGCGGTTGGCGCAGCGAAGGTCGAAAAAGGCTTCGCGTATTTAACCGGTTCCCGTTGTACGGGCCCGAAATTATTTTACGTATATATCCGGTTCCCGCAGTGAAAAGGTTAAATACTATTCAGAATTGTTATTTGTTTTTGTCATATTCTATTTTGTGGGTTTTAGAACTGCGCCATGATATATTTAATAAATATAAGTAATTTTAGTGTGTATCACTTAATGACAATGACAAAAAGACATATTAAAACCAGTACTTCTTTTAATGAAGAAGAGAGTTCTGACGTATTTAAATACAAAAAAGTATTTAAATTTGGAAATACTGCCTATCAGCCCTGACACCAAATTGAAAAAATATGAGGTCCATTTCCCTGATGTAAGTTGATATAGGCAACTCAAAATACACGGCCTGTCAAATTATCCTGCGCATTATCTGTCTCTCTCTAGAACTTCTCTCTTGTATGTTGGCCGGATTAATTTTCTTCATGCCTATTCCATCCGTATGTTCATTGCTCTTAAAGCGTATTTTGTAGAAAATTGAGCAGTGTCTTTTGAAGGATAAATACTTATTATTTACATACTGTCACTGTCACTGCCAAATCTTAACGAAATTAGAAGATGGTTGGTCACTATCTGCCGTAGCGAACCCTTTTAACGTAAACAGAACAACAGTTTTTAATACTAATAAAAGATGGAGAGAACAAGAAACTCGAAAGAAAGCAAGGTTCTGAAAGACCAAAAATATTTACCGCTCATGAAAATCGTCGCTTTTGGAGAGATTAGAAGAGAATCCTTTTGAAGATGCGAAACCTGCAATAATTATGTCACAGTTTCCGGGAAGAATTCTTGCTTTAATATATTGTTAAGTCGTTTGTTTTATTCCTTAATAATAATAAAAATAATAACAACAACCTTATTTTATGTAAAAACTATCATTTATAAATATACTCTTTATAAAATGCAGGAATTCAAAATAATATCAAAATTTAGACCTTAATAATTATTACAGTTTATGAATATGTAATCAGTTGTTTTTTTGTTTATTTTATTATTTGTCTGTCATAATAAATATAATTAGTCCGTTCTTTAACGGTAAAATATTGCAAAACCTCTAAATTTTAAAGAACCGCTTGGATTGACATGAAATTTGGCATACACATAGCTAACAAGTCAAAGAAAAAAAGTGATATTGTGCCGATATGTGCTTTTGCCCTGGGGGTGGTTTTCACTCCCTTTGGGGGTGCAAAAATATTCGTCCAAAGAAAGTCAGGAAATGGATAAACTGGCTAATTTTAAGCAACTTTTGTTCTATAGAGTTTTTTCACTAAGTCAATACTTTTCGAGTTATTTGGCAGTGAATATGTTCATTTTTTCAACAAGATAACCATGCTTCTAGACGGTTTTTCGCAAATAACTCAAATAGTAAGAATTTTGTCGAAAAAACATTCTTAGCAAAACTATAGCCTGTAAAAAATTAAAAAAAAAATGGTGTATATATCACGTCTCTACACCTAGTAGAAGCAGAGTTATAGCTAATGAAAAATAGGTTCATATTCGTCAAACTCCAAATGGAATAATTTAACGTGAAATAACCAAAAATGAAGCACATTTCGGGGAAAACTCATTACGACTTATTTAAAGTGTTAAAAAAAAGCTTCACTTTTGTTTTATAAAAAAATTTTCTAGCATCAAAATTAAACAAGTTACGCTCAAAATAAAGTTAGTCCCTTTTGGTTTTGGTAAAAAAATCGAGAAAATCACCCCCTAATTAGTATCTTAAATGAACTTAATCGTTACGACTTCACAAGTTTCTTGACTTGTGTATATATTGTTTATATGATCTGTAAGTTTCATCGGTTCAAAGTCCTTATTATTGAAAGGGCTGTAGTTAAAAGGGGTTGAACGAGTGACTGATCAAGAAACATCACTGCAGATTTAGAAACATCAAATCTTAATCAATTTTTGTCTAACAGAAAAACAAAAAAATACATGATAGTCAGAAAAGCAAATCTGACTTTTATTGTTTTTCGAGATTTTTAGTATCTCTAACAATTTTTAAATTATTTTGAAAAAAAGCATATTTTTCAAAATTTTAATTTTTAAAAATTTTGTTTTGAAACCAAATTTTTTCAAAAATAAGCACTTTGAATCGATGAAACTTACAGATCATATAAATACAACATAAGTAAAATAATTTGTGGAGCGGTAACGATTAATTTCATCTAAGTTGCTAATTAGGGGGTGGTCTTCCCGATTTTTTTTTGCAAAAACAAAAGGGACCAACTTTATTTTGAGCGTAACTTGCTTAAATTTAATGTTAGAAACTTTTTGTAAAAACAGAAATAAAGCTTTTTTTAAACACTTTAAAAAAGTTAAAATGGGTTTTCCCCAAAAAGTGCTTAACTCTTTGGATATTTCACGTCGAAATATTATATTTGAAATTTGGTGAATATGAATCTATTTTTCATTGGCTATAACTCTGGTTCTACGAGATCCAGAGACCTAACGCGTACATCATTTGTTTTACTTTTTTATAGGCTATATTTTTGCTAAGAACGTTTTTTCGACAAAATATTTACTTTTAGAGTTATTTGCAAAAAACCGTCTAAAAATGTGGTTATTTTGTTGAAAAATAAACATATCCACTCGCAAATAACTCGAAAAGTGTTGACTTGGCGAAAAAGCTCTATAGAACAAAAGTTACTTAAAATTAGTCAGTTTACCCATTTCCGGACTTATTTTGGACATATATTTTTTCACCCTCAAGAGGGGGTGAAAGTCACCCCCAGGGCAAAAGCACACATCGGCACAATATCACTTTTTTTCTTTGACATGTAAGCTATACGTTTGCCAAATTTCATATCAATCCAAGCGGTTCTTTAAAATTTAGAGCAAAAACCGTGAAAGAATGGACTAAATATAATGTCAGACCAATCAAATACACTGCTCAAAATGATCAAATCTTACTAAGAGTCGTATCAATTTTTTTAGGAACCAGCTGTACATACAGTAGGAGAGGAAATGGGCATTAACATAAACTGAAACAAAATCAAATTTTTAGTCTTTAGTCGCAAACCACATCCACATGCAGAGCTTCAATTATATGAATTCCAAGTTGAAAAAGTTCACAAAATCACATAATTAGGAACTGTCATAACGGATCAACTAGATCCGGACATAGTAGAATCTATCTATCTAATTAGCCTTCTTCGGTCCATCTTTGGACATCCTCCCCAATCCTTTTCCATTCTTATCTATCTGTCGCTACAGTTATCCACCTAGAGCCCACGTGCTTCTTGATATCATCTGCCCCTCTCATTTAGGGCCACTCTGCTTAGTTATACAGGGTGTCCAGAAACTCTACCGACAAACGAAGACAGGAGATGACTCAGATAATTTTAAGACAATTTAACCCAATTCACCTAGTCCGAAAATGCTTCTTAAGGGAGCTAGAGCTCTTTGAAGATGGCGTCATGAAATTAGTTTTACTTAAATACCTCCAGAACGCTTCTATTAAAAAAAAACGAAAATTGGTATGCATATTTACTTTTCAGAGATGAATCGATTCCATCCATTACAAATTTCTAGTACCGGTCATAGGCGTCCGTTTTGGGTAGAGCAACGGGTATTTTATCGCATAACTTTTTTGTCCTTAACTTTTATGCATTTTTGACACCAGATTATTAAATTGTGCGGTATTCTTGTACTAAAAGGTACTCTTGCTTCAAGTCGGTAAGACACACCGTTTTCTAGAAAAATCGATTTTAAAGTTTTTCGTTTTTGGAATTTGAAAAAAAATTGAAAGAACTTTTCAACAAAGAACGAAGTATTTTACCAACATAAACTAAGAGTAACTTTTAGTACTCGAATACCTCATAATTTAATAATCTAGTGTTAAAAATGCTCAAAAATTCAAGACAAAAAAGTTATGCTATAAAATAACTGTTGACCTAACCAAAACGGACCCCTATGACCAGTACTAGAAATTCGCAATTAATGAAATCGATTTACCTCTGGCATATAAATAAATGTACCAGTTTTCGTCTTTCTAAAAAGCGAAAAATTTTCAAATTGATTTTTCTGGAAAACGGTGTGTCCTAACGATTTAAAATAAGAGTACCTTTTAGTACTAGAATACTTCACAATTTAATAATCCAATGTCAGAAATGCATAAAAGTTAAATGTAAACAAGTTATGAGATAAAATAACCGTTGCCCTACCCAAAACGGACGCCTATGATCGATACTAGAAATTTGCAGCGGATGGGTTAGATTTATATCTTGAAGATAAATACGCGTACTAATTTTTGTTTTTCTAAATAAAAGCGTTCTGGAGGTATTTAAGAAAAACTAATTACAAGACGCCATCTTCAAAGAGCTCTAGCTCCCTTAGGAAGCATTTTCGGACTAAGTGAATTGGGTTAAATTATCTTAAAATTATCTGAAGAATCTCCTGTCTTCGTTTGTCGGTAGAGTTTCTGGACACCCTGTATTTATATTCCCATGGTCTCCATAGAATAGCAGAATACTTTTATGAAAATGAAGTTATTTATTTGCAATAATCATCTCAGTTTAGAACTAAGACAAGGAAAAGTTAAAGTTTACTTTTGTATGGTGCAGATAATGTGGACACTAAAAGTATCGACCATGAACATAACTAAAGCATCAAAAATGTGGATTCATAGACGGATGCTGAAAATATCTTATAGTGGCGACGCGTGACTTTTTCTAAAGTGTTACCAAAACCAGATGCAAAAAATCTTATTTAAAAAAATGAAGATATGGCTAAATGTATATATGGCTTTATTAATATCATTTTGTATATCACATGAAACTCTCGAAAAAACACTTGATGTTTCTAGATGTTGGCAAAATTTTTGATCGTTTTTGGCAATTAATGTTAACAATTCCCTGTAATTGCCTCGATTTTCAGAGTCGTCGCTCTCAAAATGACCACGAAACGCTAATTCTTGTTTGGCCAAAAAACATACGAAATCTATTATAGGTGTGTTAAGGATATACTCTATTTTTTTAACAAACTCATTATGTTTAGCAATATTTGCTTTAAAAGCTTGGTTAAGAGAACTTTCGATCCTTGTTTTGCAAAACTGAATCAAATCTCACATGTAGTTAACGGAGAAATTTCATGTCTCCTTTTTACAACTCTAAAACTATTTAAAACGTGAACTCGGTGGCTGGTCCACCCATTTTTTCTGTAGAAACAAGAAGATATGGCCAACAATACAGTCTATTTTTGTTAAAACCTCATAACCAAGGGATTTTCACTGTACCAACTAAATTTAAAATATCGAACTACTTTTTTTGATTCCTTTTTTAAATCGTTTAAAATAGGTCTTCTGTTTTCAATAATCTCATTTTTTTTCTTCAAAATTATAAAAGGGGAATTACTTTTTAAGTAGTTGATCGATTACGCAGTGACACTCATCCATGGTTAATTGCACCCATACTGTAATAGGTACTGTAACCAAATGAAAATCTGGTAACAGGCCTACTGATATACACAGGGCACCCACGCCGTCGCTCCTTCAAAATTTTCAGCCACTAGCCGGTCACGACCGACAGCGAGGATAACCACATTGTACCAAATATAACCACAGCCGAAAGTGGTAACAACGTATAATAAAGTGCAACTGAGTCACATAAACTCGCTAATATTTTCGTGTGTCTACGAGTTTACTAAATTAGGTACTATATATTAACACATAATATATTTCTAATGGTAAAAATATAAATGGAATTATTCCACAGTAGTCATAAAATATTTATTTGCAAGATTTTTAACTGTCACCAATGGTAACAGTGGTTACATGGACGCTTCGCCAGTGATACCTTGGACAGCCAGAAAAACTAATGAGAAAGTACTAAGGATTATTAAGTATTACTATTATTCTAATTTTAATAGTTTTTGAATTAAACCCAAAAATGTTGTAAACAAACTTTAAACGTCGTTTTCTCGAAACTTTGCTTTTTTGACTTATGACATTCTTTGAGCGGAGGTGCGAAATGCAGGACAGGACGTATTCCATGTTGCTGAAGGTGAATGCTACACGATGTTGATCGCCAACGTCGGATAATTCTGATATGGCACGTGAAGTAGAAGACCCAGTTAGCAATAAATTTTTGAAAATCGTCAAATCAACGTATTTCATCTCTGCTACCCCTGTTAGCTACTAGAAATTTAAATTGTTGTAAGGACAAAAGTTGAACGTCTCGTCAGAATGAAGCTACTACGAAAAATTAGCTTGTTAGTAATAAATGGTGAAAATGGCACTGGGATCCCGGACTATAAATGTTTATTGGTGATTCGGGAAAATTAGCGAGAAAATGGAAAAATAGTTTTTTTATTTTTTTGTAAACACAAATTTAATTTAAAAAAAATGCTTACGAGTGTGTATGAGTCAGCAATATTCACAACTTGATTTCTAAAGAGCATTTCCTGAATATTTCTTGTTTCCTGTCAGTGAATATTTTCTATAACGATTTTTTCATAACACTGTACAGAAAACGTGGATTATAAATTATTTTTCAGGCTCATTTTACAGGAAATATTTCTCGCGTCATTATAACAAGCCTCATGATTAATCGTTCTGTCATATTACGGTTTTTCTTCTTCGTTTTTTTTTTTCGCGATACCCGGAAAATTATCTCATGGGAAACATTGACGTTGCTAACGTACTTATTTTGATCTATTACATGAATTTTTCATCGGGAAATCGATCGGAAGGAAGAGATTCGGTTTCTTGGGACAAATTATTACTTGTTCTTATCGCGTTTTCCAATTCACAAGACGCGGAAATACCTTTTTCAGAATACGCAAGGATCCGGCTGAAATTTTAGGTGTATTCGTACTGTAAAAATAGCTTTTCTCGAAAAAGGATTTCCAATAATACAAATAGACGGTATCTTTCAAGGATTGCTTTTAAATCGCATTTAAAATAATCCCTTGGTAAAGTTCCTCCAGTCTAACTTTTCCCATGCGTCACGATTCATTTTCAAGCAAGTTAAATAAAAAAATACAGTGAAACGTACGTCGATGTGTAGATCATTGATACATACTGTTACAGTGTCAGTGGTAATAATTAGAAAATGGCATTATCCCGTGAACGTACAATTGTATAAAGATATTTTATTGAAGTGTTTAATATTTTTTTCTACGAGCGTGCAAAAATGTCTACTTTCGCGCACGCATTTTAGTTTAGAAAGTTTCACTTTTCCGCACGCGTGTTACTTTTCCGCACGCGTGTTACTTTTCCGCACGCGTTTTTTACTTTTCCGCACGCGTGTTAAATTAAATATGTTAATATGGCCTTAAAGTAATTATAATACATGCAATAAACTAATATTTAGATATTATTTACTAATTTATTTCAAATATATCTTATTGTGTTCCTGCTTTAATGAAATTAACGCGACAATTCGATGAAATAAAATTATTTTGACGTAATATTCGAAAGTCAAATCGGTAGACAATAACAGTCGTTTTGAATCATCGTCATGGAAACCAAGATCGTCGTCATACTAACTAATTATATTGAAAGTTTGGTTTTGACAACCTTGTCAAAGAATTAATTTGTGTATGTATTTTCATATTAATTAAATTAATTGATTAAGATTTGGCAATTTTTTAAAAACTCTTAGAAAAAATATTGTTCCTAACTCTTGCAGAAAGTCTCTTTTCCGCACTCGACTGCTTGCCGAACTCCCGCTTCGCGTCGTTCGGCAAACTGCAGTCGCGTGCGGAAAAGAATGACTTTCTGCACTTGTTAGGAAAATAACTATTTTCGTTGAGGAGATTCATGTGATAATAAGTGGTAATAATTAGGAAATGGCTATTATTCCGTGAACGTATTTTATAGGTTATTTTATTGAAGTGTTTAATATTTTTTCGCTATTGAGGAGATTTATGAACTCAACACTAAACATAAAGAGAAGATATATAAAGCTAAATATAGAACGGTAATCAATAAATTAAAAAATAGTCAAAACAAAAAAGTTAATATTGTTAAGAAAAATTTAATATTACCTAAGGTTGAGAAATACAAAACTATCGAGTTAATTGCATAAATAAATTATTAATATTTTTAATATATCATACCTTTGGGAAAACAGTGATAAAAGTGCAAATTTTTCACAAATTGAGTTGGACAATTGGAATAATAAACATTGAAAAATATTTTTGTCATATATTATCCAGAAATCTCATTTATATGTATCTATATACAAGTTAAACAGCAGAATACCACTAACATGGGCAGCTTATAGAAAACTAAGGGATGTCTTTGGATCAGATATACCTATGTGCTTGAAAAGAAAGAAAGGCCCTTAATCAGTGTGTAGTCCTAGTTCTAACATATAGAGGAGAAACATTGACCCTTACCAAAAAACTAGTCAATAAAATACAAGTGGCACAAAGGACATGAGAGAGGAAATAGGAGAAAAACTAGTGTTACGGATGCAGTTTAAAAGAATTATAACGCTGAAATGAAACTGTGTAGGCCATGTTGCCAGATTTAGAGATAAAAGATAGATTAATAAAAGTTTAGAATGGAGACCTAGATAGAATATTATAGAGGACCTCCTCCAACAAGATGGTCGGACGATAGCATGAGCATCCAGTACAACTGAATTCAAGATGCTCAAGATCTGATGCAATGGGAATATACGGAAGGCCTATGTTAAGAAGTGGACACAAAACGGTTAATGATGATGATTTTCTTTCCTCTCTGGAAGTCATCCCTGCATGCACCTCGGTCGCACTGCAGCCTTTTAGCTTATTGTGCTTTCTTCCGTTTGTTCTCATGACACCCAATCCAATATAGTAGTGCCCTTCACTAGTCTGTAAGGGTCCATTGGGATAGTACCATATGCTTTCGGATTTGGTCTGCAGTCTCCATATATTGCTTGTCTCTTGCGATCTAGTGCCTCGAAGTCGCACAAGTTGCGATAGTTCTATCGTGTGTAGATATCCTTTTACTGGAAAAAAATGTCCAGTTAGGAAACCTGGCTGTGATTTTGAGCTGATTCCTGTTCATTTTGTGCAATTCAACTCTTTTCGGGCATGTCTGAGATATAGCTAAATCTCTTCCCATGCCTTTGTATCGGAACTTTTTCCCAGTATTCTTTGTGTTATCTTCGTATCCAGCCTCTTAATCGGTCTCTGATTGTGCTTTTGGGCACTCTCAGTGCCGGTTCTGGACCGAAGTATCTTGTTGCTGATCCTCATCTAATTTCGTGAACTTTCTCATTGCCAGCGATCTCTTGATGTCCAGTCACCCATATGAGTTTTACCTCGTTATGTTCCGCCAGGGTGTCAAGTTCTTCGTGTCATTCACATACAAGCCTGGAGGTTATCCTTGGGTTCTTTAAAGCCCTAAATCTCTGTTTATCCTTGTACAGTGCAGGATTACATATACCTCCTCTACTCCTGATTCCGACCCATCTTCTGTCTTGGACTCATCTGTATACCAGGTGTGGTTCTTATACTTCGGATGTCTGCCAGGATCTCCCCATACCTCCCTGGAGTGTATTTCTATCTAGAAAGGTATTTCCATCTAGAAAGGTATTTCCATTTTATATTTGGGGATTGAATGGTCTTTTGTCAACTCCCATATCGGATAACCACATATATCCTTGATGTTGCAGTGATCTTTGCCCACTACAATTTTCCTTTGATTTCCTTGCAGTCTATGTAACCCCATCCTTGCCTCACCCTTCACTATGATGTGCATATAAGAGAGGAAGGTCTAGTATGGCTTCCATTTCTGCAGTTGGTGTGCCTCTCATTGCACCTATTATGCTAAGACAAGCAAGCCTTTGTATTTGCTTAACTTCTCTATAGCATTTCTCTGCTGCACCTTTGGCCACCAGACCAATGCTGCATACGTTATTATGGGCTTAACCATCATGTATACATCATGTCCGGACATACAACATGATGGTAAAGCCCATAATAACGTGAGTAGGCATTAGTAATATCGTAGTGTCGACAACTCATCACTAAAAAATTTTATCGGACATTATTTGTAGGAAATTAAATTGCCTATAACTTTATTTCTATTTCTTTTTATCGTAAAATGGAAAATAAAAATATTTAAACAAAAATACCTAAAGCCTTTTAGAAAAATTTTCTTTTTGACCTAAAATGACATCAGAGCAATATTATAGAGAGTTTTTCCACGCACAATTTTTATTATAAATTTGTTAAATTTCAATAATTTTTCTTGGTTTGTCAGCACTCAGAAGTTGACTGGGTTCTTGTATACTCGTAAGAATGCGATAAACACGAAGCATTATGATTAGTTTCCTATTATATAGTGTGTCAAATCCAAATGAAATAAATTGTTTCGTGAATTTTTTAGAAATAAATCCCGGAACAGGTCAATATTTTGGCATATAATCATACTAGTGACGTCATATATCTGGGCGTGATGACGTAATCGATGATTTTTAAATGGGAAGAGGGTTTATGTGCTAGTTCATTTAAAAGTTAATTCAATTCCCTATTCAGTAATACACTTCTCTTCTTCTTATGCAATCCACTAATGGATGTCCGCGATCACGTTTGACCATTTTTCTCTATCCCTTGCAGTATGTATTAGGTCTCCTATGTTTTTTAGTCCTGTCCATTGTTTGACATTACGGAGCCATGACATTTTCTTCCTGCCCACTCCCCTTCTTCCTTCGATCTTACCTTCAATTAAGGTTTGCAGAAACTGATATCTTTCATTTCTAATTATGTGTCCCAGGTATGCCGTTTTTCTCTGTTTAATTGTGCACATCAGTTGTCGTTCTGTACCAATTCTTCTCAGGATTTCTTCATTTGTTATTCTTGCGGTCCAGGGAACTTTAAGGATTCGTCGATAGATCCACATCTCAAATGCCTCTAGCTTATTCATTGTGTTTATTTTTAAAGTCCATCCTTCCATGCCGTATAGGAGCACTGACCATATATAGCATTTTGTGAATCTTAATCTTAGGTTTAGGTCAAAGTCAGAGTTCGTAAAGACGTTTCTGAATTTCATGAATGCACTTCTGGCTCTTTCTACCCGACATTTAATTTCCATATCCGACATCCAGTCTTCACATAGCCAGGTTCCCAGGTACTTAAACTTTCTTACGCGCTCTACATCTTGGTTGTTATATGCTAGTCTTGCATTTTGATGTTGACATAATTGACGGCTGATTATAAGGAACTTTGTCTTTTTTATGTTGATGCTAAGTCCCATGTTCTCGCTATGCTCTCCAATTTTATTAAGAAGGTTTTGGAGGTCTTCTATATTGTCTGCTATTAAGACCGAATCATCCGCATATCGTATATTATTGACCCAGGTACCATTCACTTTGATGCCGCTTTCGCATTCCTCAAGAGCTTCCTGGAAGATACTTTCTGAATATAGATGGAACAGTAGTGGGGAGAGAATGCATCCCTGTCTTACACCTCTGAGAATTTTTTGAGCTTGCGTTGCTTCATTGTCCACCTTGACGACAGCTGTTTGATTCCAGTAAAGAGCCTCTATGCAACGAATGTGTTTTTGATCTATGTCGAGTTGTTTCAGTATATGTACGAGTTTATGATGTACTCGATCGAAGGCTTTTTCATAATCTATAAAGCACATCATTACATCTTTCCTTTGATCGTAGCAGTTCTGAGCTAGCACTTGGGTTGCAACTATTGCTTCCCTGGTACCCAGGCCTTTTCGAAATCCAAATTGTGAGCAACCAATAACCTTATCGCATTTTGTGGAGATTCTGTAGTGAAGAACTTTGAGGAATATTTTTAAAGAATGGCTCATCAGACTTATCAGTCGGTGCTCTTGACACTTTGTTGCGTTGTTCTTTTTTGGCAAAGGGATAAAGGTAGATATAAGCCATTGGACAGGGAATTTTCCTTTTTTATAGATTTGGTTGAAAAATCTTTGGAGTATCGTAATTCCCTCTTCATCTAACAATCTGAGTAACTCAACAGGAATTTTATCAGGTCCAACTGCTTTCCCGTCTTTCGAGGTATTTATTGCTCTAGTAATTTCTTCAATTGTGATCTCGGGACCAGATAGGTTGTTAATATCTATCACTTGTTCCTGAACGACTTCTATCTCAGGCCTCTCGTCTGCAAAGAGATTTTTGATGTATTTTTCCCATATGAGTTTCCTCTCTCTATCATCTTGTGCCATTTTTCCTTGTTCATTTTCTAAGTTAGAAAATTTCTTTTTTCTGTATATTCCAGCTACCTCCTTTAGTTTCTTATGTAGGTTGTGGCCATCATGTAGTTTTTGTAACTGTTCCATTTCCTCACACTGTTTCTTTAGCCACTTATTTTTTGCCGTTCTTATCTCTCTTCTTATGCGTTGTTGTTGTTCTCGATATTTGTCTCGGTTCCCTTGGTTTTTATGTTTTCTTCTTTCTTCGAACATTGCCAGGATTTCGTCAGTCATCCA
Source organism: Diabrotica virgifera virgifera (assembly GCF_917563875.1). Classification (NCBI taxonomy): domain Eukaryota; kingdom Metazoa; phylum Arthropoda; class Insecta; order Coleoptera; family Chrysomelidae; genus Diabrotica; species Diabrotica virgifera. The sequence goes on along the minus strand of NC_065443.1, from coordinate 288,194,484 downwards.
ACTTTTCTTTTGTAGTTTTTGTTTATAACCTAATTCTTTTTTAACTGTATCCGTCATTGTTTCCTCTATGGCTCTCCATGTGTTATCCAAATTAACTTCTCTTTCTAGTTCTACTTTTGTATTCTTTGTTAGTTCTTTGTTTAATTTCATACTTAATTCTCTTCTGGTATTCTCATCTTTAAGTTTAGCATAGTCTATTGTTGGTTCTGGTTTAGGTCTCCTCATATTAGTGATTTTTATTTTTATTTCTGCTAAGAGAAGGACATGGTCTGATGGAACATCGGCGCCAGGGTATGTACAAGTTCTAGTTATTGATGATCCAAATCTTTTGTTAACCATTATGTAATCGATCTGGTTTCGAACTATACTCTCGGGGCGGTCCGCTGGGGCTTTCCATGTATATAATCGTCTAGGTGGTAGCTTGAACCAGGTATTAGATATTTTCATATCTTCCTCTTGGCAAAATTGATATAGTCGTTCGCCTCGGTCATTTCTCTCTCCCAGGCCGTACGGGCCTATTAAGTCGTCGTATCTGCCTCTCCCTATCTTGGCATTAAAGTCGCCCATTATGAGGTTTACTTCATGTCTCTTCACGTTACTAAGCAGTTGTTTAAGTTCTGCGTAGAACATTTCTATATCTTCTTCTGTAGTAATACACTAAGCACCAAAATTAACGCACCACCTTAAAAATGGGACATTTTTGATGTCTCGTATTTCCTAAACCTGTTGTCCGATTTTAGTGTTTTTTTTTAGAATATTATAGCTTTGCTTTTCAAGAATATCGATGTAATAATATTATTGCTAAAGAGGTAAGTGTCATTGTATGCCGGATGTGTCAATGAAAGTTGTGTTTTTTCCTCAAAGTTTGGAACACTCTGTGGAAAATTCTAGCGTATATAAAATATTGAAATTAAAACTCAACTGTAGCCCTAGGGTTTCTTAACATTTTGCTTTTTGACTGATTCGCTTATGTTGGATAATAAAAAAGTTAGGTAGTTTAACAACTAGCCATGTTCGTCATCAATACAGGTTGTTTCTAAATAAATGTGACAAACTTTAAGAGGTAATTCTGCATGAAAAAATAATGACCGTTTGGTTTATAAACATATGTCCGCAAATGCTTTGTTTCCGAAATGCGGGATGTTGAATTTTTTCTTACAAATTGACGATTTATTTATTGCTCTAAAACTGGTTAAAATATGCATATAAAATTTGGTAGGTTTTAAGAGGTAGTTATTGCGCATTTTTTGACATACAACTAAGAATTTGATATTCACCATTGGGGTGTATACGGGTATAAACATTTTAGATACATTCCGTATGCACGCCAACGGTGAATATAAAATTCTTAATTATACGTCAAAAATGCGCAATAACTGTCTCTTAAAAACTACCAAATTTCATTTGCATATCTCAACCGGTTTTAGAGCAATAAGTAATCGTCAGTTTGTAAGAAAAAATTCAACATCCCGTATCTCGGAAACAAAGCATTTGCGGACATATGTTTATAAAGCAAACGGTCATTATTTTTTCATGAAGAATTACCTCTTAAAGTTTGTCGCACTTATTTAGAAACACCCTGTGTTGATAAATAACATTGCTAGTTGTTAAAGTACCTAATTTTTTTATTATCCCACATAAGCAAATGAATCAAGAAGCAAAATGTTAAGAAAGCCTAAGGCTACAGTTAAGTTTTAATTTCAATATTTTATATACGCTAGAATATTCCACAGGGTGTTCCAAACTTTGAGAAAAAAACACACTATCATTGTTACACCCGGTATACACTTACCTCTTTAGCAATAGTATTATTACGTGGATATTCTTGAAGAATAAAGCTATATTATAATAAAAAAATCACTCAAATCGGACAACAGGTTTAGGAAATACGGGACATCAGGTGGTGCGTTAATTTTGGTGCTTAGTGTATAAACATTAACATAATTATTTGTACAGGGTGTCCAAAAAACATTTTTTTAAATTAAATTAATTGGCACAAAAAGCAGAATGTGCGTAATTTATTTAATTCAGAATACATTTTAATGCTATCAGAAAACAGAAATAAAAAGTTTATTTGACAAATAAACATTGTTTTTGGCTCAAATTAAATATTTAAACTGCCAAGAGTCGGTGTCAGCTTGAACATTGAATTGAAGTAAAAAGTAATAGGTCTGGATCCCGCGTATGAAAAAAAAGTTGATTAATAGCAAGCTGAAAATTTGTTAATAACTTAAGGGTGTCTAGTCGGATAAACTTTGATATATGGGAACACTGGAACAGGGGAAGTTTTAATTGTGGATCAGGTTAAAAACTTGAAACGGTCAGACCACGAAAATCGCACATATATTTTGTCCGACAGAACAGACTTAAACTCTCCGAACAAAGATTAAACTCTCATGCAAAAATCAGACTGCTATTTATCACCAAATGGGCGTTTTAATGAGTGGAACATGTAGAATATGTCAAGTGACAGGAATTATGACAGGTGATAAATAGAAGTCTGATTTTTGCATGAGAGTTTAATCTCTGTTCGGAGAGTTTAAGTCTATTTTATCGGACAAAATAAATGTGCCGTTTTCGTGTTCTGACCGTTCCAAATTTTTAACCTGTTCCACAATTAAAACTGCCCCTGTTCCAGTGTTCCCATATAACAAAGTTTATCCGACTAGACACCCTTAAGCTATTAACAAATTTTCAGCTTGCTATTAATCAACTTTTTTTTTATACGCGGGATCCAGACCTATAATGCTTATTTGTCAAATACACATTTTATTTCTGTTTTTTGACAGCAGTAAAATGTATTTTGAATTAAATAAATTACGCAAATTCTTCTTTTTGTGTCCATCTGGAGTAACAAGTGAAGCAATATGAAGCCATTAAAAAAAAATCGGCAATTGTTTCGGCAATATTGCTTCTCATTGTTTCATGCATTTCATACTCTTGCGAATTTCATACTGATGCGAATTGCCATATTTTCAATGGATATAGAAATTCAAGTCAATTTAATTATTAATTTGTTTACATATTGCGGCTTATATTGTATTTTTCTCCGACTATTTCACTAGACTGTTTTAACTGATAAAACGGCATAGCAACGCTTCGTTTCCTGCTGACAAAACTCCTTAACGACGTGAAATCTCAGCGACAAAATATGACAGATCCGTCACGAAAGTGTCTGGTAATAACAAATAAAGATTATATTTCGTTGATATGGTGCATTAATTGTCTCGTGAAATAGTCTTCTCGAATATCATTCGAGAGAAAATTATTTCCGGCAAAATTTTCTCCTGGTTTCATTCAAGTTCGTTGCCTTTTGGTAATTTTCGCTTATGAAATTTTGACAAAATCACTCGACTGACGTCTCGTGATTTAAGTCAAAATTGTAAGTAATTTTCGCTTATGAAATTTTGACAAAATCACTCGACTGACGTCTCGTGATTTAAGTCAAAATTTAATTCGCGAAAATTGCCAGGCAACAAACTTTCATACCAGTCGAAAATATTGCCGGCAAAATTTTCTCTCTTGTGATATTATATACGATTACGTGTCGCTTTCCCGGAAAAGGTGAAGTACTATTTGAAATAAATGACAAATGACGATTTTGAATAATCCAATTATTTTGAAATTAACCACCCTCACTTTGAATTTTTAACACCACATGCATTACCACAGATACAAGTGTATATTTTCATGTATTATATTTGGCGGTACAACATTTTCTCTTTTCATTTAATTGGTTTTGTTAGCAGTCCAGTTTTTGTCTTTTCCCTAGACTATTTTTAAACAACACTACAATTGAGTTAAAATAACTTAGTTTTATATATTCACGAAGAACTTCTGTAATAGCTCTGCATACAGTGGGGATGAATAGTACAATGCCGCTATCATGAATTCTAAACAGATACATTCAACTTTTGTATGAATCCCCAGTAGCTAGATTAAAGAGTTAAGGCAAGTTTTGTTGATTCAGGAATTTGTTCTCTCATATTAGTCGTTTGTTTTGTAATTAATGGGTTAACTTTATTCAAAACGAATTAAAAATCACTTCGGGATATTCTAGTAAAGTTTTTGAATGAAATATCACCCAACCCACACTAAATTGAAGTTTGTTTCCGTCTTGATAAAAACGTTCGCACTCAGATACGCCTGTTCTTTTTTTTTCTTTTTTGCTTTTGACTCGTGATAATAAAATCACTACAAGAAATCGCTGCAAGAATGTTCATGCCGAACGCAGTTTTTCAACTGAATTGCTCGTATGCACTGCTTTCATGTATGACAGTATTGTTTAGTTCCTTCGAGTTTCTTGTCGCTCAATACTGTATTTGCTACACATTTTTCCAAATCGAAACTTCACGTCGAAATAGACCAGTATTGCTCATAATTGAGCAAACTGTGTTGCCCATGTAAGCTTACTCTAAGAGATTTGGAATAACCCATACATGCAAACGGACAGAAAAGTTTAATTTTATAAAGCCTTTATCACATCCATAATGATCCACGGAATAAACTCACGGGATGATACAAATAAAAACAAAAGTATGCTATGTAGATATATCTGAAATGAAGATACTAAAAGCGATATCACGAAACAGGAAGAAACTGAATAAGAAGCAACATGATCAGTGAACAATGTGGCGTACAAGATGTGGTGAGATAGGGTAGAAAAATATGAAGAGAATGTTATAATTTTAGCCCTAGGCCTACAAGGCCTGTTGCGCTTAATAAATAAATAAATATGTTATAATTATGCAAAAAGAATGGACGAGTACCAGCTAGCAAGAATTGCTGTTAAAGGAAAATCAGCTGGTAAGCTGATCGCGGAATCCACCAAAGAGATGAAGAGATATGGAAATAGATGATTAATCTATCTTTCAGGAAATACTTCAGCAACGAAATTAACAGATCGTAAGATCTACTGTAGCACACTAGGGCGCTAGTAGGGTAGTAAAGACCTGCAGTTTGTCCGTAAGGGTTTCTCTCACTTTTCAGAAAACACATCCGTAGAGTAGAACAGACATAACATTTCACTCGAATATTCCGATCTATGTCTTTTTAGTATACTGGCCAGACCTCCAAACAGGGTTAGGCACAGGGGCGGTTTCTCCATTGGTTCACTTGTGCAGTGAACACCCAATAAAAGTTCATTAAAATACAGTTTTTTTAAATCTCATAAATATTAAAATATTACCAAATTATTTTTTTAATCTCACATAATCATTAAAATATAATTTTATTTATTAATCATATTTATTGGCTCTACGCCGCTGGATGCACGTGGCAAGTGCACATACTTAGCTCTGGTGCAGAATTCAAATTAAACCAGCCAGTACTAACCTACCCCTGTAGTTAGAAAAGGAAATCTTAAAATTGGTGAAAAAGCATTTCGCCAAAACAGTGAGAATTTGTGCAGTGCACCCAGAGACCAGTGCAACGTTTCGGTTCAGAGTTTGGAATTTTCTGTTGTGAGTTCTAGTTAAATACGGTTAAATTTTAAATACAATATCAATAGTTTTATGATGGAGCCTTATATAGTTGATTTTATGAAAGAAAATGCAAATATTTTTGAAAATCGACTTATAAAAAGAATGGTCCACCTCGGCCGGAGATAAACTTGGTACAAGAATGTGCTATAAAAAACATTAGATTCTGGGTGTAGGAAAAAACGCGCCTTGCATTTTACCTCAATAATGGTGTGGAAATGAATGCATTATTTAATCGAAATTAGATACAGATTTTATGTATACCTACCATACATAAATAATAAAAAATGATTAATATTCCACAACATTTAAACAGGCGAAGCACTCACTATTGATAATTTTTTAACGAACGCCTATGCAATAAGTAAATATACAGGGTGTCCCGAAAAGATTGGTCATAAATTATACCAGACATTCTGCAGTCAAAAATAGTTCGATTGAACCTAACTTACCTTAGTACAAATGAGCTCATAAAAAAAGTTACAGCCCTTTGAAGTTACAAAATGAAAATAGATTTTTTTCAACATGTCGAAAACTATCAGAGATTTTTTATTGAAAATGGACATACATCATTCTCATAGGAGAAGCATCTTAAAACAAAATTATAATGAGATTTGTCCACCCCATAAAAATTTTATGGGGGTTTTGTTCCCTTAAATCCCCCCAAACTTTTGTGTACGTTCCAATTAATTCATTATTGTGGTACCATTAGTTAAACACAACGTTTTAAAACTTTTTTGCTTCTTAGTATTTTTTCTATAAGCGAGTTTTTATCGAGATTCGGCTTCTTTTTTAATATATTTACATAAAAATTTTATGGGGGTTTTATTCCTTTAAACCCCCCAAATGTTTGTGTACGTTCTAATTAAACTATTATTGTGGTACCATTAGTTAAACATAATATTTTTAAAACTTTTTTGTCTTTTAGTCTTTTTTTGATAAGTCACCTTTTATCGAGATGTGGCTTCTTTTTCAAAATATACCCAAAAATGTACATTATAAATAAATTTTCAGATTATAACAGGTCTCTATAATCGTACTTAACCATATACAAATATGTGGTGAATTCGACAAATATTCAAAGTATCTCGATAAACACTGCCTTATCGAAAAAAGTACTAAGAGGCAAAAAAGTTTTAAAAACGCTGTGTTTAACCAATGGTGCCTCAATAATAATTTAATTGGAACGTACACAAAAGTTTGGGGGGTCTAAGGGAACAAAACCCCCATAAAATTTTTATGGGATGCACAAATTTCACTTTAACTTTTTTTTAAGATGTTGCTGCCATAAGAATGCCACATGTCCATTTTCAATAAAAAATCTCTAAGAGTTTTCGATATATGAAAAAAAATCGATTTTCATTTTGTAACTTCAAAGGGCTGTAACTTTTTTTGTGTGCACTATTGTATATAGGTAAGTAAGGTTCAATCAACCTATTTTTGACCCCAGAATCTGTGGTATAATTTATGACCAATCTTTTCGGGACACGCTGTATAATTTGGTGAGAAAGAGGAAAGTATAATAGTTGCACTAATCCGCTTAGGTCCCGCTGGGTTTTTTCCCAAACATTTTTTCTCCTGTGCCGCAATTGCCCGCGGCTTTTATTCACCGTTTCTATAATTACATTCCTTAATTGAACACCCTTTTTAAATTACCACGAGCCGCCACTGGTTAGGCATGCTGAATTTGTTGAGCTTTTCATATCCTCTTATGAATATCGTCTTCATGTTGTTGATAGTAACTAGAAGATGTGAGATAGGGTAGGCAAAAAATGAAGAGAATGGTACAATCACGTAAGATTGATGGACGAGTACAGACTAGCAAGAGTTGCTAAAAAATGAAAATCAGCTAGCAAGCGAACACCGGGGAGACCACCAAAGAGATGAAGATATACTTAGCTGGTAGATTATCTCTCAAGAAATACTTCGACAATAAAATTAACAGGTCGTCAGATGTACAACTACAAGAAGAAGAAAAACTAAAAGTGGATTTAGCTAAATTTAACAAATACAAGCAAACTATGGTCAACCCTACATCAAACCAACATTAAACATGGTCTTATCAAAGCAATCCAAAACCTGTATAATGGAACGACTACAAAAATTAAAACTAGATCAAGTATGTCTGATGGATTTAAGGTCACGAAGGGATTGAAGCGGGGTTGTTGTATTTCACCTACCCTTTTTAAAATTTATCTGGAACAAGCACTCAAGCTGTGGAAAAGGAAATGTAATGGCATGGGAATCTCTCTCAATGACGACACAACGACACCTGATATGAAAAACATTGTATCTCCACTTACAATGTTTTTCAACTATGGCTTAAATAGCATCTATAAACGATAACCTTCAATTTGGTCTAAGAACTTTTATCCTATCTTATGTAATTATAAAGTTATTTAACAAAATAACCTCATTGTAAGTGCAAATTTTTGATCACTGGGTGGAAAAAACGTTGTAACCAATGTTACAATATTAAAAATTTTTATTATTGATGAAAATTTTTTACTAAAACATTGTAACATGGGATACAATGTTTTTCTCGAAACATTTATTGAGTAAGTTTTTATACCTGCATTGTAAGTTGTGATACAAGAAAGCAATGTAGTGGAATATTACGATGAACAACATTGTAAGTCAATATATTCAGGAGGTAAATTCTATATTATTAACTGCTGAGCATAGTAAGCATGCCTCAAATCGTAAAAACTCACATAAATATACTAGTTTAGAATTTGAAACAAAAATAATAACACCTATATCATTCATTGCTGAACTAACTTCTACTGATGAAACTCCGATAATTAATGGTCACAGTGGATTGCACGCTCAAGATACATCGAGAGTGGAAACTTCTACGTGCACCGAAGATACAAGTTCACCATTAGATACGTCTGCTAAGGAAAAACAATACCCTAAGAAGAAAAATCTTGGAAGGAAGAGACAAAGGGATCCTAGTGTTTGGAAAATGAATGTCTTGAAGAAACTGAGGAACTCTGGCCAAGAATATACTGGCAAAACTGGAAAATTATCGGAAATTAGAGAACTGGGACCTGGATGTAACGTTAAATGTATCAGAAAATGTAAATGGAAATTATCTGAAACTGAAGACTCGATTTATTTAATAATTTTTGGGCAATGGCTGATCATGACCAACAAAGCGAATATTTATGTAGATTTATGCTCTCAGACAAGAGAGGAAAGTTGCAAAGCTAAAAGAGTCCAGAAGACACTGGACATATAAATATAATTTACAGTTGGCAGAACACCGACTTCAAGTTTGTAAGAAAACATTTTTTGGACACTTTTAACATAACAGATATAATATGGTTAACTACACTATTCAAAAAAATTGATAGTCATGAAGGCGGAGGCCGTATACCTGGAGATATGCGTGGTCGCCACAAGAACAGGGCAAATGCTGTAGACGAAAGCACGAAAGTATTAAAAATTCGATTCGTGCGCATATAAACTCTGTTCTAGCAAAAGAATCCCATTACGTAAGGCAAAGAACAAGTAAGATGTATTTTGATGAGTCTTTAACTTTTCCCAAATTGTATTTATAATGAATGGATGTTAGAGAATCACCCATGCGATAAACCAGCCACCAAAAGTCAGTACAGAAACATATTCAATGCTGAGTTTAATATCGGTTTTTTTGCACCGAAAAAAGATATGTGTCTTACTTGCAATCTACATAATACTAAAGCAGAGAAAGACCAAATAGAAAAAGAATATGCTTTACATATTGCAAATAAATGTGTTGCACGTGAAGCCAAAAATCGCGATAAAGAGGTTTCTAAGAAAACAGAAACGGTTGTAACTGCCTGCTTTGATTTGCAAAAAATATTAACTACGCTCCAATCAGAGTATCAAAGGTTATTGTTATGCATGGGATGAAACCACAGGTAAAAAGGGGCCTAATGAAATAAGTAGTGCGCTATTTGATTTTATTAAGAGAAAAGTTGCTGGTGGAGCATTAGAGTTTAGATTTTATTCAGATTGTTGTGGAGGACAAAATCGAAATCGAATAATATTTTTAATGTATATTTATGCAGCTAAGATCATGAATATTAATATTACACACACGTTTTTTGAGGTGGGCCACTCTCAATCTGAGGGTGATTCAATCAATGCACGCCCTTATTGAGCGAAGAAAAAAGAACCAATTGTTTATGTACCACAACAGTGGTATACACTGATAAGGTGTGCTAAAGTCACAGGAAAACTATACGATTTGAAAGAACTAAGTCAAAATGACATCTTGGACTTTAAATCAATGTTAAAGAAAATACCGAATTGGGATTTAGATATAGGTAAACGCCAAGTTTTCTGGTCGAAAATACAATACGTAAAAATATATAAAGGACAACCACATATTATTAGTTTTCAGTACGATCTTATTTCTGATCAATTATCGTTTATAAACTTAGAATGCAAACCAAAATCGAGCAAAAGGGCTACCAAATCCAGGAATAAAAATATACACAATTTATGGGAAGTACAAATTCCTTTAACATATAATGGGTTACTTCCCATAACCACTTCAAAATAAAAAGATCTTGTTGCTTTGTGCGCTGGTAAAGCTATACCAGAGCAATTGCATATAGCTTTACCAGCGCACAAAGCAACAAGATCTTTTTATTTTGAAGTGGTTATGGGAAGTAACCCATTATATGTTAAAGGAATTTGTACTTCCCATAAATTGTGTATATTTTTATTCCTGGATTTGGTAGCCCTTTTGCTCGATTTTGGTTTGCATTCTAAGTTTATAAACGATAATTGATCAGAAATAAGATCGTACTGAAAACTAATAATATGTGGTTGTCCTTTATATATTTTTACGTATTGTATTTTCGACCAGAAAACTTGGCGTTTACCTATATCTAAATCCCAATTCGGTATTTTCTTTAACATTGATTTAAAGTCCAAGATGTCATTTTGACTTAGTTCTTTCAAATCGTATAGTTTTCCTGTGACTTTAGCACACCTTATCAGTGTATACCACTGTTGTGGTACATAAACAATTGGTTCTTTTTTCTTCGCTCAATAAGGGCGTGCATTGATTGAATCACCCTCAGATTGAGAGTGGCCCACCTCAAAAAACGTGTGTGTAATATTAATATTCATGATCTTAGCTGCATAAATATACATTAAAAATATTATTCGATTTCGATTTTGTCCTCCACAACAATCTGAATAAAATCTAAACTCTAATGCTCCACCAGCAACTTTTCTCTTAATAAAATCAAATAGCGCACTACTTATTTCATTAGGCCCCTTTTTACCTGTGGTTTCATCCCATGCATAACAATAACCTTTGATACTCTGATTGGAGCGTAGTTAATATTTTTTGCAAATCAAAGCAGGCAGTTACAACCGTTTCTGTTTTCTTAGAAACCTCTTTATCGCGATTTTTGGCTTCACGTGCAACACATTTATTTGCAATATGTAAAGCATATTCTTTTTCTATTTGGTCTTTCTCTGCTTTAGTATTATGTAGATTGCAAGTAAGACACATATCTTTTTTCGGTGCAAAAAAACCGATATTAAACTCAGCATTGAATATGTTTCTGTACTGACTTTTGGTGGCTGGTTTATCGCATGGGTGATTCTCTAACATCCATTCATTATAAATACAATTTGGGAAAAGTTAAAGACTCATCAAAATACATCTTACTTGTTCTTTGCCTTACGTAATGGGATTCTTTTGCTAGAACAGAGTTTATATGCGCACGAATCGAATTTTTAATACTTTCGTGCTTTCGTCTACAGCATTTGCCCTGTTCTTGTGGCGACCACGCATATCTCCAGGTATACGGCCTCCGCCTTCATGACTATCAATTTTTTTGAATAGTGTAGTTAACCATATTATATCTGTTATGTTAAAAGTGTCCAAAAATGTTTTCTTACAAACTTGAAGTCGGTGTTCTGCCAACTGTAAATTATATTTATATGTCCAGTGTCTTCTGGACTCTTTTAGCTTTGCAACTTTCCTCTCTTGTCTGATAGCATAAATCTACATAAATATTCGCTTTGTTGGTCATGATCAGCCATTGCCCAAAAATTATTAAATAAATCGAGTCTTCAGTTTCAGATAATTTCCATTTACATTTTCTGATACATTTAACGTTACATCCAGGTCCCAGTTCTCTAATTTCCGATAATTTTCCAGTTTTGCCAGTATATTCTTGGCCAGAGTTCCTCAGTTTCTTCAAGACATTCATTTTCCAAACACTAGGATCCCTTTGTCTCTTCCTTCCAAGATTTTTCTTCTTAGGGTATTGTTTTTCCTTAGCAGACGTATCTAATGGTGAACTTGTATCTTCGGTGCACGTAGAAGTTTCCACTCTCGATGTATCTTGAGCGTGCAATCCACTGTGACCATTAATTATCGGAGTTTCATCAGTAGAAGTTAGTTCAGCAATGAATGATATAGGTGTTATTATTTTTGTTTCAAATTCTAAACTAGTATATTTATGTGAGTTTTTACGATTTGAGGCATGCTTACTATGCTCAGCAGTTAATAATATAGAATTTACCTCCTGAATATATTGACTTACAATGTTGTTCATCGTAATATTCCACTACATTGCTTTCTTGTATCACAACTTACAATGCAGGTATAAAAACTTACTCAATAAATGTTTCGAGAAAAACATTGTATCCCATGTTACAATGTTTTAGTAAAAAATTTTCATCAATAATAAAAATTTTTAATATTGTAACATTGGTTACAACGTTTTTTCCACCCAGTGATCAAAAATTTGCACTTACAATGAGGTTATTTTGTTAAATAACTTTATAATTACATAAGATAGGATAAAAGTTCTTAGACCAAATTGAAGGTTATCGTTTATAGATGCTATTTAAGCCATAGTTGAAAAACATTGTAAGTGGAGATACAATGTTTTTCATATCAGGTGTCGTTGTGTCGTCATTGAGAGAGATTCCCATGCCATTACATTTCCTTTTCCACAGCTTGAGTGCTTGTTCCAGATAAATTTTAAAAAGGGTAGGTGAAATACAACAACCCCGCTTCAATCCCTTCGTGACCTTAAATCCATCAGACATACTTGATCTAGTTTTAATTTTTGTAGTCGTTCCATTATACAGGTTTTGGATTGCTTTGATAAGACCATGTTTAATGTTGGTTTGATGTAGGGTTGACCATAGTTTGCTTGTATTTGTTAAATTTAGCTAAATCCACTTTTAGTTTTTCTTCTTCTTGTAGTTGTACATCTGACGACCTGTTAATTTTATTGTCGAAGTATTTCTTGAGAGATAATCTACCAGCTAAGTATATCTTCATCTCTTTGGTGGTCTCCCCGGTGTTCGCTTGCTAGCTGATTTTCATTTTTTAGCAACTCTTGCTAGTCTGTACTCGTCCATCAATCTTACGTGATTGTACCATTCTCTTCATTTTTTGCCTACCCTATCTCACATCTTCTAGTTACTATCAACAACATGAAGACGATATTCATAAGAGGATATGAAAAGCTCAACAAATTCAGCATGCCTAACCAGTGGCGGCTCGTGGTAATTTAAAAAGGGTGTTCAATTAAGGAATGTAATTATAGAAACGGTGAATAAAAGCCGCGGGCAATTGCGGCACAGGAGAAAAAATGTTTGGGAAAAAACCCAGCGGGACCTAAGCGGATTAGTGCAACTATTATACTTTCCTCTTTCTCACCAAATTATACAGCGTGTCCCGAAAAGATTGGTCATAAATTATACCACAGATTCTGGGGTCAAAAATAGGTTGATTGAACCTTACTTACCTATATACAATAGTGCACACAAAAAAAGTTACAGCCCTTTGAAGTTACAAAATGAAAATCGATTTTTTTTCATATATCGAAAACTCTTAGAGATTTTTTATTGAAAATGGACATGTGGCATTCTTATGGCAGCAACATCTTAAAAAAAAGTTAAAGTGAAATTTGTGCATCCCATAAAAATTTTATGGGGGTTTTGTTCCCTTAGACCCCCCAAACTTTTGTGTACGTTCCAATTAAATTATTATTGAGGCACCATTGGTTAAACACAGCGTTTTTAAAACTTTTTTGCCTCTTAGTACTTTTTTCGATAAGGCAGTGTTTATCGAGATACTTTGAATATTTGTCGAATTCACCACATATTTGTATATGGTTAAGTACGATTATAGAGACCTGTTATAATCTGAAAATTTATTTATAATGTACATTTTTGGGTATATTTTGAAAAAGAAGCCACATCTCGATAAAAGGTGACTTATCAAAAAAAGACTAAAAGACAAAAAAGTTTTAAAAATATTATGTTTAACTAATGGTACCACAATAATAGTTTAATTAGAACGTACACAAACATTTGGGGGGTTTAAAGGAATAAAACCCCCATAAAATTTTTATGTAAATATATTAAAAAAGAAGCCGAATCTCGATAAAAACTCGCTTATAGAAAAAATACTAAGAAGCAAAAAAGTTTTAAAACGTTGTGTTTAACTAATGGTACCACAATAATGAATTAATTGGAACGTACACAAAAGTTTGGGGGGATTTAAGGGAACAAAACCCCCATAAAATTTTTATGGGGTGGACAAATCTCATTATAATTTTGTTTTAAGATGCTTCTCCTATGAGAATGATGTATGTCCATTTTCAATAAAAAATCTCTGATAGTTTTCGACATGTTGAAAAAAATCTATTTTCATTTTGTAACTTCAAAGGGCTGTAACTTTTTTTATGAGCCCATTTGTACTAAGGTAAGTTAGGTTCAATCGAACTATTTTTGACTGCAGAATGTCTGGTATAATTTATGACCAATCTTTTCGGGACACCCTGTATATTTACTTATTGCATAGGCGTTCGTTAAAAAATTATCAATAGTGAGTGCTTCGCCTGTTTAAATGTTGTGGAATATTAATCATTTTTTATTATTTATGTATGGTAGGTATACATAAAATCTGTATCTAATTTCGATTAAATAATGCATTCATTTCCACACCATTATTGAGGTAAAATGCAAGGCGCGTTTTTTCCTACACCCAGAATCTAATGTTTTTTATAGCACATTCTTGTACCAAGTTTATCTCCGGCCGAGGTGGGCCATTCTTTTTATAAGTCGATTTTCAAAAATATTTGCATTTTCTTTCATAAAATCAACTGAATAAGGCTCCATCATAAAACTATTGATACTGTATTTAAGATTTAACCGTATTTAACTAGAACTCACAACAGAAAATTCCAAACTCTGAACCGAAACGTTGCACTGGTCTCTGGGTGCACTGCACAAATTCTCACTGTTTTGGCGAAATGCTTTTTCACCAATTTTAAGATTTCCTTTTCTAACTAGAGGGGTAGGTTAGTACTGGCTGGTTCAATTTGAATTCTGCACCAGAGTTAAGTATCTGCACTTGCCACGTGCATCCAGCGGCGTAGAGCAAACAAATATGATTAATAAATAAAGTTATATTTTAATGATTCTATGAGATTAAAAAAATAATTTAGTAATATTTTAATATTTATGAGATTAAAAAAAACTGTACTTTAATGAACTTTTATTGGGTGTTCACTGCACAAGTGAACCAATGGAGAAACCGCCCCTGTGCCTAACCCTGTTTGGAGGTCTGGCCAGTATACTAAAAAGACATAGATCGGAATATTCGAGTGAAATGTTATGTCTGTTCTACTCTACGGATGTGTTTTCTGAAAAGTGAGAGAAACCCTTACGGACAAACTGCAGGTCTTTATTAATAAATGCCTACGGAGAATTGTTCATATTTTCTGGCCTAACATCATTAGAAACGAAGATCTGCTACAAATGACCAAACAAAAGAGGGCTGAAAAATGAAATAAAGTCCAGAAAGTGGGGCTGGATCGGTCACATACAACGAAAAATAGCTCCAGTATTGCAAAGACTACTCTAGAGTGGCAACTCCAAGGAAACGGAAAGAGTCCAGGACAAAGGCGAAGGAAGATCCATCATGGACGAGATAAGAGTTCAAGGAAGGTTGGGATGAAGTTAAGACCTTAGTGCAAAATAGAACTCGATGACGCGTGTTTACTGAAACTATTTAAACGCTTAAAGCTTCTTTAAAAAAATTTAGAAGCCACGAATGGTGTAACCAGAAGATTCGTTCTGATAAAGTTTTATTTTTGGTATTGTTAATATTAAAAGTAAAACTTTCGTTAGTCTTTAGCAGATGCCGCCACGGCATCCACATCCATATCATGATAATCGTTCGTTTGTGGATCGATGCTGACAGCCATAATTTTAGTTGTTCAGAGAGAATCAAATACATATGTGCTCTCTGAAGTAACTCTAATAATAGTTGAAACTAGTTATAGCACTTAACTAAAGTAAAACAGCTCTTGTTTCGATTCACAACAAAAGGATTATTTATTATTATTATGTTTCTAACTTGTTTTCTTTGTTTTTTTTTATTTATCCAACATTTTTGGATTAGCTCTAGTAGCTTTCAGTTTATAATTTGTTTTCTTTTTCTCCAATTTTATTTTGTTTCTGAGCTAGTAAGAATGATCCAAAGAACTACCCCCACATCTCTTACGATTCTGAGCAATGCGGCCTTTGTTCATTTTGTGTACACATTAGTGTGCTAAACTTTAATAGCGCCCTAGTGTGCTACAGTAGATCTGACAATCTGTTAATTTTGTTGCTGAAGTATTTCCTGAAAGATAGATTAATCATATATTTCCATATCTCTTCATCTCTTTGGTGGATTCCGCGATCAGCTTACCAGCTGATTTTCCTTTAACAGCAATTCTTGCTAGCTGGTACTCGTCCATTCTTTTTACATAATTATAACATTCTCTTCATATTTTTCTACCCTATCTCACCACATCTTGTACGCCACATTGTTCACTGATCATGTTGCTTCTTATTCAGTTCCTTCCTTTTTCGTGATACCGCTTTTAGTATCTTCATTTCAGATATATCTACATAGCATACTTTTGTTTTTATTTGTATCATCCCGTGAGTTTATTCCGTGGATCATTATGGATGTGATAAAGGCTTTATAAAATTAAACTTTTCTGTCCGTTTGCATGTATGGGTTATTCCAAATCTCTTAGAGTAAGCTTACATGGGCAACACAGTTTGCTCAATTATGAGCAATACTGGTCTATTGCGACGTGAAGTTTCGATTTGGAAAAATGTGTAGCAAATACAGTATTGAGCGACAAGAAACTCGAAGGAACTAAACAATACTGTCATACATGAAAGCAGTGCATACGAGCAATTCAGTTGAAAAACTGCGTTCAGCATGAACATTCTTGCAGCGATTTCTTGTAGTGATTTTATTATCACGAGTCAAAAGCAAAAAAGAAAAAAAAGAACAGGCGTATCTGAGTGCGAACGTTTTTAGCAAGACGGAAACAAATTTCAATTTAGTGTGGGTTGGGTGATATTTCATTCAAAAACTTTACTAGAATATCCCGAAGTGATTTTTAATTCGTTTTGAATAAAGTTAACCCATTAATTACAAAACAAACGACTAATATGAGAGAACAAATTCCTGAATCAACAAAACTTGCCTTAACTCTTTAATCTAGCTACTGGGGATTCATACAAAAGTTGAATGTATCTGTTTAGAATTCATGATAGCGGCATTGTACTATTCATCCCCACTGTATGCAGAGCTATTACAGAAGTTCTTTGTGAATATATAAAACTAAGTTATTTTAACTCAATTGTAGTGTTGTTTAAAAATAGTCTAGGGAAAAGACAAAAACTGGACTGCTAACAAAACCAATTAAATGAAAAGAGAAAATGTTGTACCGCCAAATACAATACATGAAAATATACACTTGTATCTGTGGTAATGCATGTGGTGTTAAAAATTCAAAGTGAGGGTGGTTAATTTCAAAATAATTGGATTATTCAAAATCGTCATTTGTCATTTATTTCAAATAATACTTCACCTTTTCCGGGAAAGCGACACGTAATCGTATATAATATCACAAGAGAGAAAATTTTGCCGGCAATATTTTCGACTGGTATGAAAGTTTGTTTCCTGGTAATTTTCGCGAATTAAATTTTGACTTAAATCACGAGACGTCAGTCGAGTGATTTTGTCAAAATTTCATAAGCGAAAATTACCAAAAGGCAACGAACTTGAATGAAACCAGGAGAAAATTTTGCCGGAAATAATTTTCTCTCGAATGATATTCGAGAAGACTATTTCACGAGACAATTAATGCACCATATCAACGAAATATAATCTTTATTTGTTATTACCAGACACTTTCGTGACGGATCTGTCATATTTTGTCGCTGAGATTTCACGTCGTTAAGGAGTTTTGTCAGCAGGAAACGAAGCGTTGCTATGCCGTTTTATCAGTTAAAACAGTCTAGTGAAATAGTCGGAGAAAAATACAATATAAGCCGCAATATGTAAACAAATTAATAAATAAATTGACTTGAATTGCTATATCCATTGAAAATATGGCAATTCGCATCAGTATGAAATTCGCAAAAGTATGAAATGCATGAAACAATGAGAAGCAATATTGCCGAAACAATTGCCGATTTTTTTTTAATGGCTTCATATTGCTTCACTTGTTACTCCAGATGGACACAAAAAGAAGAATTTGCGTAATTTATTTAATTCAAAATACATTTTACTGCTGTCAAAAACAGAAATAAAATGTGTATTTGACAAATAAGCATTATAGGTCTGGATCCCGCGTATAAAAAAAAAGTTGATTAATAGCAAGCTGAAAATTTGTTAATAGCTTAAGGGTGTCTAGTCGGATAAACTTTGTTATATGGGAACACTGGAACAGGGGCAGTTTTAATTGTGGAACAGGTTAAAAATTTGGAACGGTCAGAACACGAAAACGGCACATTTATTTTGTCCGATAAAATAGACTTAAACTCTCCGAACAGAGATTAAACTCTCATGCAAAAATCAGACTTCTATTTATCACCTGTCATAATTCCTGTCACTTGACATATTCTACATGTTCCACTCATTAAAACGCCCATTTGGTGATAAATAGCAGTCTGATTTTTGCATGAGAGTTTAATCTTTGTTCGGAGAGTTTAAGTCTGTTCTGTCGGACAAAATATATGTGCGATTTTCGTGGTCTGACCGTTTCAAGTTTTTAACCTGATCCACAATTAAAACTTCCCCTGTTCCAGCGTTCCCATATATCAAAGTTTATCCGACTAGACACCCTTAAGTTATTAACAAATTTTCAGCTTGCTATTAATCAACTTTTTTTTCATACGCGGGATCCAGACCTATTACTTTTTACTTCAATTCAATGTTCAAGCTGACACCGACTCTTGGCAGTTTAAACATTTAATTTGAGCCAAAAACAATGTTTATTTGTCAAATAAACTTTTTATTTCTGTTTTCTGATAGCATTAAAATGTATTCTGAATTAAATAAATTACGCACATTCTGCTTTTTGTGCCAATTAATTTAATTTAAAAAAATGTTTTTTGGACACCCTGTACAAATAATTATGTTAATGTTTATACACTAAGCACCAAAATTAACGCACCACCTGATGTCCCGTATTTCCTAAACCTGTTGTCCGATTTGAGTGATTTGTTTATTATAATATAGCTTTATCCTTCAAGAATATCCACGTAATAATACTATTGCTAAAGAGGTAAGTGTCATTGTATACCGGGTGTAACAATGATAGTGTGTTTTTTCTCAAAGTTTGGAACACCCTGTGGAATATTCTAGCGTATATAAAATATTGAAATTAAAACTTAACTGTAGCCTTAGGCTTTCTTAACATTTTGCTTCTTGATTCATTTGCTTATGTGGGATAATAAAAAAGTTAGGTACTTTAACAACTAGCAATGTTATTTATCAATACAGGGTGTTTCTAAATAAGTGCGACAAACTTTAAGAGGTAATTCTTCATGAAAAAATAATGACCGTTTGCTTTATAAACATATGTCCGCAAATGCTTTGTTTCCGAGATACGGGATGTTGAATTTTTTCTTACAAACTGACGATTACTTATTGCTCTTAAACCGGTTGAGATATGTAAATGAAATTTGGTAGTTTTTAAGAGGCAGTTATGGCGCATTTTTGACATATAATTAAGAATTTTATATTCACCGTTGGCGTGCATTCGGAATGTATCTAAAATGTTTATACCCGTATACACCCCAATGGTGAATATCAAATTCTTAGTTGTATGTCAAAAAATGTGCAATAACTACCTCTTAACCCTTTCGCTGCGTCAAATAAATACATATCGCTGACCAGTGCGGCAGTAGTTTTTTAACACTAAATGCGATATTTTTTCAACAATTGTTTTTTGTACATATGTTAAAACGGATTATTATAATTTTTCTTCTGAATTTTTGCAAGACGCACATGTGCGCTGTACGCAGTTTTCAAGGAATTTCTTTTAAAAATGCGGAGGACGCACTTGTGCGCTTGATACAAATTTTTGTATTTAGTAAATTAAATCGACTTTTTTAATCTAAACTAAAATTTTATTCATTCAAACAGGATGTAAAATAAACAAATAACATATAATGTAAAATAAAAGTATACAAAATATTAATTTTTCCTAATGTCTTTCTATATTGATACATGATATTCTCTGAAACATTTGCCTAAGCAGAGGCCAGGTTTATCGGGACATTCTTGACAATGATAAATAGTATCATTACGTATCTTATTTTTATTGCATGTCCGACATTTTTTTCTAAGAGTTTTACCACGTTCATTATGTAACTCAATTTTTGAAGGTGTGTGGTTTACACCCGAAGTAACTGCTACTTCTGCCGTTACAACTGCTGTTCCTTGACATTTTTCTGGTAATAACTTTTCAAGTATTGACAATCGAAACTTATAATATGACATTTTGTTATTTCCGTGGTACTTATTATACAATCTATGAGCATTTTGCAAATATAGCTGAAACAGATGTATGCCAATTTTTTTGTACCAACGTAAAGTTTTGCGTGTCGGCGGATAATAAGAAGACATTTGGTCTTGAAGATCTACTCCGCCCATATATTTATTATATTGAATGATTGGCAGTGGTTTAATTTTCTCATCCCCTCGTCTATTTCTTACGGTTACCATCTCATTTTTATATTCAGTTGAAATGTAAATGATATCTCTTTTGTCTCGCCATTTTCCAACCATTACGTTGTTGAGGTACATACTTTTGGTCTGGCCTTTTTTTAACTTTGCGTCTACGACGTTTTTTGGACAGCCTTTCCTATCTTTTCTCAGAGTGCCTGTACAAAAACTATTTTTATCCAGTAGTAATTTGGCCAAGTTATAACTATTGTAATAGTTGTCCATATGAAGCGAATGTCCATGGTCGAAAAAATTACGCATTAGGTGTAGCACCACTCTTTCTGTATGAGACTTACCAGCAGTTGCATCACCTGCACCAGCATATATATGGATATCCAAAATTGTTGAATCGGCTTCTGTCAGCATATAAAGCTTTACTCCATACTTATGTCGTTTCTTAGGGAGATATTGCTTGAATACCAGTTTTCCTTTCCACAAGATCATAGATTCGTCTAGAGATAAATACTTTCCTGGATAGTATACCGTCTTCATTTTGTTATTAAAATGATCTAGCAAGGGTCTTACCTTATATAGTCGATCTACTGGAACTGGTTCATTTTCTTTTACATTTTCGGCAAAATGAAGGCATCGCATTATAAGCAAATAGCGGTCTCTACTCATGTATGAAGAAAAACAAGTCGAAAATAATCTATTTTTCTTCCAGTAGTCTTGTATGCTAGGCAATTGGATTGTTCCTGTATGGAAGGTTAATCCAATAAATATTAGCAATTCCGATATTGTTAATTCCTTCCATAGGGAAATCCTTGAACGGTCACATCCTTTGCTGGTAGAAAGAACTTCAACTGCATAACTGTTAGTTTGTAAGACAATCATATTTAAAAGTTCATCGTCAAACAACAGCCTAAACCAATCGTACGCACTATCACCAGGACTATCGACTAACAATCCACTTATTTTTGTAAATGGAATTTGTTTCATACCGCTAGTTGTTTCGGTCCATTCATTGTCTGTAATCTGTATGTCAGGATTATCTGCAACGGTATTATTTAACTCGTTCTGTAGTACATAATCCTCAGTATCACTTCCAGAAGAGTCTTCCGAAACATTTTCAATTTCAACTAAAAATGTTAATTTCAGACCACAAGTTTATTATTACATTTATTTACTTACAGTTATCTACATCAGAGTCTTCATAATCTTCATCTGAGTCTGAATTATATAAAAACTGCATCAATTCCTCAACACTCAGATTTTTTTCATTTCTCACTTTCACGGTCTTACGTCTTTTTACGCCTGAAGGTCCAGCTTTATTTAAATCAGCCATTATTATACAAATAATTAAACTTATAATCACACTAAACCGTTTGAAACGACAACACCTTTGAAAACCTAACTATGTGAGTAACTGATCTGCGACGCCACCTATGAATAGCTTTGCAAACCTAACCACATGATTCACCGAGCCGCGACGCCACCTATGAATAGAAGTGACCTTTAATAAAATGCGGACAAAGTTTCCTTGATCTCCTGAAACTGAGTCAATTTTAAATGTATATGGAAATCACCATATACATAGGCCGCTCATGTGCGCCATACGCATTTTACAAAGAAATAGGAGGGCGCGCATGTGCGCTTTACGCAGCGAAAGGGTTAAAACCTACCAAATTTTATATGCATATTTTTACCAGTTTTAGAGCAATAAATAAATCGTCAATTTGTAAGAAAAAATTTAACATCCCGCATTTCGGAAACAAAGCATTTGCGGACATATGTTTATAAACCAAACGGTCATTATTTTTTCATGCAGAATTACCTGTTAAAGTTTGTCACATTTATTTAGAAACAACCTGTATTGATGACGAACATGGCTAGTTGTTAAACTACCTAACTTTTTTATTATCCAACATAAGCGAATCAGTCAAAAAGCAAAATGTTAAGAAACCCTAGGGCTACAGTTGAGTTTTAATTTCAATATTTTATATACGCTAGAATTTTCCACAGAGTGTTCCAAACTTTGAGGAAAAAACACAACTTTCATTGACACATCCGGCATACAATGACACTTACCTCTTTAGCAATAATATTATTACATCGATATTCTTGAAAAGCAAAGCTATAATATTCTAAAAAAAACACTAAAATCGGACAACAGGTTTAGGAAATACGAGACATCAAAAATGTCCCATTTTTAAGGTGGTGCGTTAATTTTGGTGCTTAGTGTATTACTACAGAAGAAAATATAGAAATGTTCTACGCAGAACTTAAACAACTGCTTAGTAACGTGAAGAGACATGAAGTAAACCTCATAATGGGCGACTTTAATGCCAAGATAGGGAGAGGCAGATACGACGATTTAATAGGCCCGTACGGCCTGGGAGAGAGAAATGACCGAGGCGAACGACTATATCAATTTTGCCAAGAGGAAGATATGAAAATATCTAATACCTGGTTCAAGCTACCACCTAGACGATTATATACATGGAAAGCCCCAGCGGACCGCCCCGAGAGTATAGTTCGAAACCAGATCGATTACATAATGGTTAACAAAAGATTTGGATCATCAATAACTAGAACTTGTACATACCCTGGCGCCGATGTTCCATCAGACCATGTCCTTCTCTTAGCAGAAATAAAAATAAAAATCACTAATATGAGGAGACCTAAACCAGAACCAACAATAGACTATGCTAAACTTAAAGATGAGAATACCAGAAGAGAATTAAGTATGAAATTAAACAAAGAACTAACAAAGAATACAAAAGTAGAACTAGAAAGAGAAGTTAATTTGGATAACACATGGAGAGCCATAGAGGAAACAATGACGGATACAGTTAAAAAAGAATTAGGTTATAAACAAAAACTACAAAAGAAAAGTTGGATGACTGACGAAATCCTGGCAATGTTCCAAGAAAGAAGAAAACATAAAAACTAAGGGAACCGAGACAAATATCGAGAACAACAACAACGCATAAGAAGAGAGATAAGAACGGCAAAAAATAAGTGGCTAAAGAAACAGTGTGAGGAAATGGAACAGTTACAAAAACTACATGATGGCCACAACCTACATAAGAAACTAAAGGAGGTAGCTGGAATATACAGAAAAAAGAAATTTTCTAACTTAGAAAATGAACAAGGAAAAATGGCACAAGATGATAGAGAGAGGAAACTCATATGGGAAAAATACATCAAAAATCTCTTTGCAGACGAGAGGCCTGAGATAGAAGTCGTTCAGGAACAAGTGACAGATATTAACAACCTATCTGGTCCCGAGATCACAATTGAAGAAATTACTAGAGCAATAAATACCTCGAAAGACGGGAAAGCAGTTGGACCTGATAAAATTCCTGTTGAGTTACTCAGATTGTTAGATGAAGAGGGAATTACGATACTCCAAAGATTTTTCAACCAAATCTATAAAAAAGGAAAATTCCCTGTCCAATGGCTTATATCTACCTTTATCCCTTTGCCAAAAAAGAACAACGCAACAAAGTGTCAAGAGCACCGACTGATAAGTCTGATGAGCCATTCTTTAAAAATATTCCTCAAAGTTCTTCACTACAGAATCTCCACAAAATGCGATAAGGTTATTGGTTGCTCACAATTTGGATTTCGAAAAGGCCTGGGTACCAGGGAAGCAATAGTTGCAACCCAAGTGCTAGCTCAGAACTGCTACGATCAAAGGAAAGATGTAATGATGTGCTTTATAGATTATGAAAAAGCCTTCGATCGAGTACAACATCATAAACTCGTACATATACTGAAACAACTCGACATAGATCAAAAACACATTCGTTGCATAGAGGCTCTTTACTGGAATCAAACAGCTGTCGTCAAGGTGGACAATGAAACAACGCAAGCTCAAAAAATTCTCAGAGGTGTAAGACAGGGATGCATTCTCTCCCCACTACTGTTCCATCTATATTCAGAAAGTATCTTCCAGGAAGCTCTTGAGGAATGCGAAAGCGGCATCAAAGTGAATGGTACCTGGGTCAATAATATACGATATGCGGATGATTCGGTCTTAATAGCAGACAATATAGAAGACCTCCAAAACCTTCTTAATAAAATTGGAGAGCATAGCGAGAACATGGGACTTAGCATCAACATAAAAAAGACAAAGTTCCTTATAATCAGCCGTCAATTATGTCAACATCAAAATGCAAGACTAGCATATAACAACCAAGATGTAGAGCGCGTAAGAAAGTTTAAGTACCTGGGAACCTGGCTATGTGAAGACTGGATGTCGGATATGGAAATTAAATGTCGGGTAGAAAGAGCCAGAAGTGCATTCATGAAATTCAGAAACGTCTTTACGAACTCTGACTTTGACCTAAACCTAAGATTAAGATTCACAAAATGCTATATATGGTCAGTGCTCCTATACGGCATGGAAGGATGGACTTTAAAAATAAACACAATGAATAAGCTAGAGGCATTTGAGATGTGGATCTATCGACGAATCCTTAAAGTTCCCTGGACCGCAAGAATAACAAATGAAGAAATCCTGAGAAGAATTGGTACAGAACGACAACTGATGTGCACAATTAAACAGAGAAAAACGGCATACCTGGGACACTTAATTAGAAATGAAAGATATCAGTTTCTGCAAACCTTAATTGAAGGTAAGATCGAAGGAAGAAGGGGAGTGGGCAGGAAGAAAATGTCATGGCTCCGTAATGTCAAACAATGGACAGGACTAAAAAACATAGGAGACCTAATACATACTGCAAGGGATAGAGAAAAATGGTCAAACGTGATCGCGGACATCCATTAGTGGATTGCATAAGAAGAAGAGAAGTGTATTACTGAATAGGGAATTGAATTAACTTTTAAATGAACTAGCACATAAACCCTCTTCCCATTTAAAAATCATCGATTACGTCATCACGCCCAGATATATGACGTCACTAGTATGATTATATGCCAAAATATTGACCTGTTCCGGGATTTATTTCTAAAAAATTCACGAAACAATTTATTTCATTTGGCTTTGACACACTGTATAATAGGAAACTAATCATAATGCTTCGTGTTTATCGCATTCTTACGAGTATACAAGAACCCGGTCAACTTCTGAGTGCTGACAAACCAAGAAAAATTATTGAAATTTAACAAATTTATAATCAAAATTGTGCGTGGAAAAACTCTCTATAATATTGCTCTGATGTCATTTTAGGTCAAAAAGAAAATTTTTCTAAAAGGCTTTAGGTATTTTTGTTTAAATATTTTTATTTTCCATTTTACGATAAAAAGAAATAGAAATAAAGTTATAGACAATTTAATTTTCTACAAATAATGTCCGATAAAATTTTTTTGTAGGGTGCTAATTTACGAGATAGAGTGCCAAAACCCTGTGCACCCTTTTTTCCAAGATGCGGCCGGTTAGACGGATGGCGACCTCACAAGCTTGAACTTAAGTTTATACTGACTCTCTCAACATATAAAAAAATAAATTGCGTCATCTCAAAAATGCACGCTAAGGTCTAAAAACATTTCAATGGACTACATCACATTTTACCACCAACCGAGCTCACCTCTAGCAGAAAATTATCTGAAGCTGTCAGACGGTCTTCGTTATCCACCAATCAATCATGTTTACTATGATTGGATACACGTGGAAATCCAGAAACGTGGTAATCTGCTAGTACTTATAATCTTACGAGTCAGTAACAGTTCCACATCACTTCTCGTTTCCAACCTCTAGTAGGAAATTATCTCAAGCTGTCAGACGGTCTTCGTTATCAAACAATCAATCATGTTTTCCTACGACTGAATGCACGTGGAAATCCAGAAACGTAGTAATATGTGCCGATGATATCTGAACAAAATAAATAGGAATTACTAAACAACAACACCTGCTGAATTTCGCAGCTTATGCAGTAAATGATAGTCTTTAATGTTTGGTTTGAAGGTGGTAATATTATTTCGAGCAGATGAAATTGATTTTCTTCCTATTATTAGTAAGCTTTATTATAAACTCCTGGATTATCTTTTCGTGTCACTCTCACGCTACCACGGCGTGTTCTTCTTATCCTAATTCTTGTATAATTTTAGGCAAATTATCTCTCACTATACAGGGTGTCCCGGAAAATAGTGCGTTCCTTAAGGGTGTGGGTAGAATGCACCATTTAAAAGAAAACTTTCTTATACATTTTTTTTCTAAAGTCATCTGTTGCCCCAAAAAATTAAAATAATGTATTTTACTAAAATTTACATTTGGCAACACGGCAGTTTTATTTATTTTTACACAGCTTAGATAAAAATATACAAATTGTAAACACAAACAGTCATATCATAATCACCTGTAACCCCAGAATAGGTACATCCTATTGTTGTGATATTGTCATGATTTCGATAGCGAGTATCATGATATTATGTTAATTACGTTTAGTGCAAGATAAAAGGCTCCCCCAAACCAACGCGGAAAATTCGCATTACCTGCGGAATTCCGTACCGCATACGATTCGCATTGAATTGTTTCCACTGTGGTAAGTATACAAGTTCAGACAAGTACGATTTTCGTCGTTCGGGCATGCGTTTTGTCTGCGTATTTATTCGTCCGGAATCTTAGTTCGCACTCGACAGCGTTTTTATCAGTTTCGCAGTGGTTTCGCATGTGAAAAAATTGAAAATGGAGAGAATTATTGAGTTGGTTCGAAAGTATCCTATTCTCTATGACCTTTCTCATGAAGATTATAAAAATGTAAGGAAAAAGGACAAGATTTGGACTAGAATAGGAGAAGAAATAGGCGAAAATGGTGAGTAGTTTTACGATTTGTATTGGTTTATTTTTCTACATCTAAGACTAAAGAAAAGCAGAGGCCTAAACAATACTATATTTACTGCAAGAAGAGTCCATTATTTTCATCGTGAACAATTTATTCATAGTCCTGAATTAAAATACGTGGCAAATTTTTCTCGAACAGAAAATGCCAGTCTTGCAGCTCTCCTTGGGTCATTGTCCAAATTTTTAAATGCTCCAAGTTCAGGCTCTGGTGGATCTAAAAGTTCTATGAATCTATCATCACATTTTTTTGTCCTTAGAAAATTATGCAAAATGCATGCAGTTTTCACAATGAGAATACTAGTATCAATTTTTGTTTCCATTGGTCTGTAGAATATACGCCATTTTTGTGCCAATATTCCGAAAGCGTTTTCTACTACTCTTCTCGCTTTACAGAGCCTCACATTATAATTTTCCTTGAAAATATCTGTTCTGCTTTGACTGTATGGAAAGGGCCTCAACAAGTATGGTTTTAGTGCAAAGGCTTCGTCTCCAATTAAGACATGGGGGGAAAGTTCATTCTGGCCTGGGAGATTTTTCGGCTCAGGTACACCCATCTGATTTGTTTCAAATCTTCTTCCCATGTTGGAAGCTTCGAATATTCCACCGTCGCTGTTTTTACCAAAACCGCCAATATCAACTGAAATGAATCTATAATCTGGGCCAACAATAGCCATTAATACTGTAGAAAACTTATTCAAATAACACCAATAATTAGATCCTGTTTTGTCTGGACACTTGATAGTAACATGCTTGCCATCGATGCTACCAATACAATTTGGGAATCGCCAGGTATTTCTAAAACCTTCTTCAGATTTTTTCCATATTTCTGTAGTTGGTTCGGGCAAGTAAATATGTTGCAAATTTCTACATAAAGCTTCACAAACTTCTACAACTATGGCACTTACAGTCGAAAACCCGACTCTAAAACTATGGTCTATTGTATAAAATGTATCTCCGGTAGCCAGATACCTAAAAAAGAGTATTTTGTTTCAGGGGATGAGATTAAAAAAAAATGGAGGAATCTGCGCGATACGTACGCTAAGTACATAAGAACTAATAAAACTAGAACTGGACAAGCGGCAAGCGATAAAAAAAATGGATATGGGCAGATCATATGGAATCGTTCAAACCGTTCCTAAATTTTGCTAAGACTGCATCCAATGTCACAGATGTTGATACACAAGAATCTGAAGCATTCCCAAATATAGAATCACCCGAAAATATATTAACGGATGAAAATTCCGCAGTACAGAAACCAACGTGTAGTAAAAATCTACTAACAACTCAGACAGATGATTCCCAGAATAAGATTCAACCCTCCTCATCGAAACCTACTCGAAATAAAGCTCCTAGGGTTACTCTTTCAAATGAAACTCCTTCTACAGGCAGAACAAACAGAAAAAGCAATTCTGAGCCATCCACATCTGTGAAAGATATGATCAGTTATTTTGAGAGCAAAAAGAGAGTAGTGCATGATGCTACCGATCAACTGTTTTTGGCTCATGCTTCTACGGTAAAATCTTTCTCTCCTAGAAGGCAAATTGAAACAAAAATGAAGATTGCGCAAGTTATCATGGAGCAGGAGTTGCTTCAATTGGAGGAAAGTTCTTTGAATAGCCATCAATCTAGAGCTGAAAGTACAGACACCTATCAAAACCCCTCTTCCGTCGGAAGTATTTCGGTTGTATCCCTACCTTCACCAAATGACACTGCATTACCTAAACAATCGAATACTTCTGGGTTCTATGAAGTGAATTGTGAAAATAATTATATTACACTACACAACTTGGCGCAGAGTTGCAACCAAGCAGCTTCTCATAATCCATCAGTTTCCAACTATGTCAATTCCTTTGACCCTTACAATACATAAAGTATATTTTAGAGTTATTTTGATCCTTATTCTCTTTTACTGTAGTAAATTAATGATATAAATAATGCCTGCAGTTTTTTTTTTCATTTTCTTACCTTAATGTTATGGCCAACCGTTCTTCGGGAGAAATAGCTTCTCAGTAATTCGTGTCTGATTTTCTAATATCATTTTCTACAAGGTGCAACAGTTCATCGAAACAATCTATTGTCATTCTAAAATAAATGTAGCATCTTTTATCGTCTTTTCGTAATTGAGGCATCAGCGTGTGATATTCCCCACATTTCAGTCTTTCTAGATTGATATCATGAACCCATTTTCTTCTTTTCCTAAGATTAAATTCATAATATACTCCATATTGTTGTTTTAGGATAACTATAGATAATAATTTTACCTTGAATTGTCGTCCTCCATTGCTAACATTACAAGAGCTTCTTCTTCATCTGATGATGTATACATTTTTGTGAAGAATTGAGATCACTGAGTAGTATTCTTTGTTTTTCGTTGTCACCAACTCTTCTCAATACTAGACACATACGAGTATGACGCGAATATATTCGCTTCAATATGAAGTTCTTACGAATTCCGTCAGGAATTCGACTGCGAACTTTCCGTCACGAATCCGCTGCGAATAATTCGCGTTGGTTTGGGGGAGCCTTTACAGCAAGGCTATTTACCTCCAAGTAAAATAAGATCTTCAGAGAACCCGAATTTCTGTGTAAAGTGTTATGTGCAGATAAAGTTCATTTTTACGAATGGTGTGTTTAACTTTCGTGGTTGACAAAAGTATGAATTTGTGGGCTGGGAATATTTTTATAATCATCTAATTGAACCATTCGAACTTCCCAGAAGATTGAATGGAGAAATGCAGGTACTCAAATGTTTGCAACATGTTCTATCGATGCTTCTTGAAGACGTAGCTTTATTGTAATAAAAAATTTTTATGTAAGTTAAAACACTATACAAACCTTATTTATTAGATATTTAATAAACACAAATATTATGCTGTTTTTCTATTACTGTTATCAGTATTTTATCAATGTATATTATGCCTATGATCGATGATTCATGATAGTTGAGTTACAGTAAAATTATTTTAGCACAGAAGGAACGCAGCGCTGCCGGCTGTATTTGCTGTTCTGTAGACATTAATCAAATGCATTAAAATTAATAAATTATTTTTTTGAAAACGGTTGACTTAACAAAAAAAATTTATTACACTTTTTTGTTCTAAATGGTGCACTTAGCCCATACCTTGAAGGAACGCACTATTTTCCGGGACACCCTGTATAAATATAAGTATGTGTGTTTTTTTTCTTGTTATTAATGGCTTTAATGGCTATTAATGGTATGCTAGCAAGAACACGTCTAGAAAAGGCACGTACTTACAGTGTTTTACAAAATGCAAAAAGTTCTATGCAATCTCCAGCTGGATATCTCATTGAGAACTACTACAATACTTAAGTGCTATGTTTTCTCCACAGTGCTCTATGGTATTGAAGCCTGGACAATGACAGAAGCAACACAAAAAAGAAATCAAGCATTCGATCTCTGGTGTTACTGTAAAATGCTCAGAATATCCTACATGAGCCATACAACAAATGCGGAAGTTTTGCGGAGGATGAACAAGGAAAGAGAGATTATGCTTATAATAAAAGAACGGTATACACAATATTTTGGTCTCATCGTAAGAAATTAAAAGTATGAACTGCTCCAACTTATAAAGGAAGGCAAAGTCAATGGCAAAAGAGGACCAGGAGGAAGATGCAACTCTTGGCTTAAAAACCTACGACAATGGACGAATATGACCTCCAAGGGAGGCTGCACTATTCTTAACTATTCAGGGCGGCTGCAAATTAGATTAAATGCGCAAATGTAATGGAAAACATCCTTAATTATAAGGTACCGTAAGAAGAAGACTAACGGCTTTGGTTACGACCAATTTGCCAGGCTTTGTTCTATTTCTGAATCTAGTATCATCACTGTTACAGCACGAGCATATTAATAAATTTATTAATCTACGTTAGTGAGTTCTAGACGGAGAGGCAGCGCTGAAAAATCTCTTTGAATTTACTAATGCTAGATTTTTCACAGTTGATTACTGTGAGTGTGTAGAGAAACATACTGCGGTCGGTCAAGCGAAACGTAGAACAGGGGTTACTGAGAGGGTATCAAAGTTGCTTTCCTACGAAGGTAATTAAATCCATTTACTAAGGCTGAAAATCAGTACACACATTCGAAATTAAATATAAATAAAAGTTATTATAGTCGGTCAGCTGTATGACGGGACAGAGCCGGTCGGTCGGCCCCAATAGTCGATTGAGGAAATGAAGCATTTTGGCTCGCAATTTTTTCGTCCAGCATGGATTTACTTGAAATTTTCACAGAAGGTAGGGAATAGTCCAAGTATCATTTTTTATATCATGCCGCTATCATACGCTAAAAACCTTGGAGGTGGTTGCCACCCCATCTCGGGGGTGGGAATTTTTTATTACATTTTAACCATGTAATTCGATGGAAAAAGTGATTCTAAAAAAATGTTTTTTACATTTTCTTCGTAAAACTAATATTTTTCTATAGTCCGTTCTTTAACGGTAAAATATTTCAAAACCTCTAAAGTTTAAAGAACCGCTTGGATTGACATGAAATTTGGCATACACATAGCTAACAAGTCAAAGAAAAAAAGTGATATTGTGCCGATATGTGCTTTTGCCCTGGGGGTGGTTTTCACCCCTTCTTGGGGATGAAAAAATATTCGTCCAAAGAAAGTCAGGAAATGGATAAACTGGCTAATTTTAAGTAACTTTTGTTCTATAGAGTTTTTTCACTAAGTCAATACTTTTCGAGTTATTTGGCAGTGAATATGTTCATTTTTTCAACAAAATAACCACGCTTTTAGACGGTTTCTCGCAAATAACTCAAATAGTATGTATTTTGTCGAAAAAGCATTCTTAGAAAAAATATAGCCTGTAAAATTTAAAAAAAAAATGGTGTATATATCACGTCCCTACACCTAGCAGAAGCAGAGTTATAGCTAATGAAAAATAGGTTCATATTGGTTAAATTTCAAATGGAATACTTTAACGTGAAGTAACCAAAAATGAAGCACATTTCGGGGAAAACTCATTACAACTTATTTAAAGTGTTAAAAAAAACCTTCATTTTTGTTTTATAAAAACATTTCTAGCATCAAAATTAAACAAGTTACGCTCAAAATAAAGTTAGTCCCTTTTGGTTTTGGTAAAAAAATCGAGAAAATCACCCCCTAATTAGTATCTTAAATGAACTTAATCGTTTCGACTTCACAAGTTTCTTGACTCGTGTATATATTGTTTATATGATCTGTAAGTTTCATCGGTTCAAAATCCTTATTATTGAAAGGGCTGTAGTTAAAAGGGGTTGAACGAGTCACTGATCACGAATGTATGCGAAAATTTTGAAACACCAAATCTTAATCAATTTTTGTCTAACAGAAAAACAAAAAAATACATGATATTCAGAAAAGCAAATCTGACTTTTTTTGTTTTTCGAGATTTTTGGTATCTCTAACAATTTTTAAGTTATTTTGAAAAAAAGCATATTTTTCAAAATTTAAATTTTTAAAAATTTTACTTTGAAACCAAATTTTTTCAAAAATAAGCACTTTGAATCGATCAAACTTACAGATCATATAAACACAACATAAGTAAAATAATTTGTGGAGCGGTAAAAATTAATTTAATTTAAGTTGCTAATTAGGGGGTGGTTTTCCCGATTTTTTTTTGCAAAAACAAAAGGGACCAACTTTATTTTGAGCGTAACTTGCTTAAATTTAATGCTAGAAACTTTTTGTAAAAACAGAAATGAAGCATTTTTTAAACACTTTAAAAAAGTTATAATAGGTTTTCTCCAAAAGGTGCTTAATTTTTTGGATATTTCACGTCGAAATATTCTATTTGAAATTTGGTGAATATGAACCTATTTTTCATTGGCTATAACTCTGGTTCTACGAGATCCAGAGACCTAACGCGTACACCATTTTTTTACTTTTTTATAGGCTATATTTTTGCTAGGAACGTCTTTTTCGACAAAGTACTTACTTTTTGAGTTATTTGGGAAAAACCGTCTAAAAATGTGGTTATTTTGTTGAAAAATGAACATAATTCACTTGCAAATAACTCGAAAAGTGTTGACTTGGCGAAAAAGCTCTATAATAGAACAAAAGTTACTTAAAATTAGTCAGTTTACCCATTTCCGGACTTAGTTTGGACATATATTTTTTCACCCCCAAGAGGGGGTGAAAATCACCCCCAGGGCAAAAGCACACATCGGCACAATATCAATTTTTTTCTTTGACGTGTAAGCTATATGTATGCCAAATTTCATGTCAATCCAAGTGGTTCTTTAAAATTTAGAGCAAAAACCGTGAAAGAATGGACTACTAGTTATTTGCGCTTGAAAATAACAGTTTTTCGACGAAAAAATCGACATTTTTAGAGGGTTTTTTGAAAATACCTCGAAAAATTTTCTATATATTTTTGGCAATAAAAAGTTTCTTCAAAAATGATTTTGTAGGATTTTCAAAGAGCTATAAGACTGTGAAAATTAAATTCCGTAAGATCCCTTAGTTTTTAATTGGGGCGGGTTTAAATAGCTCGAATAAGGGGGTGTTTGCTGGTAAATAGAGGTTTTAAACAGCTATATCTGGCTAACTATTCACTGTAATAAAAATCTATGCACAAGGCAATTTTAGTCAATCAAAATTTACAATTTACAATTTACAATTTAGTAGTTTGTAATTTTTTTCGTATCTTTAGTATTATCGGAGATATTTTGGAGTAAAAGGTAAAAAATAAAAAAATTGCAAAAAATCATTTTTTTAAACTCCAATTTTTCCAAAATTAAGCATTTTAAATAAGCCGAACTCCTTGAGTGTATTGATAATATAAATATAAAAGGAACTACAGAAAGGTGAAGACCAATTTTGAATTAGGAAGGTAGTTATGGGGTTGTTTTCACTGATTTTTTCGTAGAGAAAAGCAGGTACCGACGTTTATTTGATTATAAGTTGCTTAATATTCATGCTAGAAACTTTTTATTATTTTTTTAAAAGGTTTAATTGTATACATTGAAAAAAAATTATAGTTTTCCTCGAAAAATGCAAAATTTTCCCATTATTTGGCTTTGAATATTTCAAATTATGCTTTTGACGAAAAAAGCTAACATGCCGTATCTCGGTTTGTATTGGTCTTAAAGATATTATTGGAAAAGAATTTGGTTTGTGTTACTAAAAGATACAATTTTGATATATACAGTTTTTTTATTAAATGCATATTTTTCTAGGTATTCTCAAAAAACCCTCTAAAAAGTAGATTTTTTCGTCGAAAAACTGTTATTTTCAAGCGCGAATAACTCGAAAAATATTAGTTTTACGAAGAAAACGTAAAAAACATTTTTTGCTTAGAATCAGTTTTTTCATCGAATTACATGATTAAAATGTAATAAAAATTTTTCACCCCCGAGATGGGGTGACAACCACCCCCAAGGTTTTAGCGTATGATAGCGGCATGATATAGAAAATGATCCTTGGAATATTCCCTATCTTCTGTAAAAATTTCAAGTAAATCCATGCTGGACGAAAAAATTGCGAGCCAAAATGCTTCATTTCCTCAATCGATTTTAGGGGCCGACCGAACGGCTCTGTTCCGTCATACAGCTGACCGACTATAATAACTTTTATTTATATTTAATTTATAATGCGTTTACTGATTTTCAGCCTTAGTAAATGGATTTAATTACCTTCGTAGGAAAGCAACTTTGATATCCTCTCAGTAACCCCTGTTCTACGTTTCGCTTGACCGACCGCAGTATGTTTCTATACACACTCACAGTAATCAACTGTGAAAAATCTAGCTTTAGTAAATTCAAAGAAGAGATTTTTCAGCGCTGCCTCTTGGTCTATTCTCCTCACTAACATTTCCTATACACTCAGTTTCTCTATGGGGCCCTGATCGAATTAAGTGGTCTATATCATGTTGCGGAATACTCATCCAGATTATTTTTATGGCATGCCGCAGGTCTCCTAAGTTTGTTGGATGACGTGGCAATCGATTTACGTTTCGACCTACCATATCCCACGTATGTTCGATGGGTGACAAATCAGCTGATCTTGATGGCTACTCCAAAGTCTCTATACCAGATCCTTGTATGAACTCCATGGTTTCACGGGCAATGCGAGGCCTTGTGTTATCCTGTTGAAAGATCGCATTTAGAGTGTTTTGTATGTAGGGTTGTAAAACCGCTTACCAATAATCGTATATCGTCGAGTTTTCAAAGTTCCGTTAATAAGGACTAGAGGTGATCTGTTTCCCAAACATATAGCACCTCATACCATAAGGTCTGGTTGTCTTGCTATATGACGTTTAATAACCAAGTCTCTATGTCTTCTCTCACCTCGAAAACATCTTAACCTTATGCGCTTATCAGAGCCACCCAAATAAAACCTAGATTCACCACTGAATCAGACAAAATTCCATTTGCCATTCCAGTTTTGCCGAGCTCTGCACCTTTAAGAGTGTCGAGCCTTATGCTGTGATGTCAAACACACGCTTTTGATAACACCAAAAGAGGACGGTAAGATATCAGTTCCATTCCAAGTAATCATTGATTAACTATTTTTCTTGGGACTACCCTTCCTGTAACTGCAACTAAATCATCTATTACTTGATGAACACTGTCCTGCCTATTCCTGAGAGCAAAATATCGAAGATGGCGCAAATCACGATGGTGCAATATCCTAGGACGTCCAGATCCTCCAAGACCCCAATAACTGGACCACCTCCATTAAACCATAATCATTGGACCACCTCCTCCAAACTTTTAACACCATTGATTGGTGGATTAACTTAAAGGGCGAAACCAGACACTCTGTAGCGCTACTCTGTGGATCCACAAAGCAGCTTCCGATGAGTGGCGTGGGTTCTGATGTGAAGTGGACGTTGCACCCCAGACAAGCGACTGTGGCCAGCCACAGTCGCCGAGCCTCACTGCCAGTGGCGTCCACTAGTGGCAAAACCCATTCAGATGGACCACTTCTGTAGCTGCCGCAGATGTTTACGAGAGGTTATAGGGTGAGCACCTAAAATTAATTTCCATTCGAAACGGTTTTTGATCGAAGTGCAAAACAGACCAGCTATATGGGATACAAAAATCCGAGGGCATATTTATAGGGCATTAAAAGGAAAAGCGTGGGACGTCATCTTTGAATTATTTGTTCCTGATTTTAAAAAAGGTAGCCCTATCGAAAAGAATAAATCCCGTAAGCAATGTTTTCTCATTTATATTTACATTTTATTATACATTGGATGCATTTGAACTAAACAAAACAAATACTCACAATCTTGTTTGCTTATTTATGTAAAATAGTGGGGTCCCATCCTAGGCCAAAAAAGGTTTTATTATTTGTTATTGAAAACAAAACGATAAGATATTAGTTAAAAGGGGGTTGCAAGCTAACATGTTTAGATATATTCAATTTCATCATCTCCTTAAGGGCCTCTTTCACTCAGTTGTCAGGTTGTATCAAACTATTGTACGCCTGTAGGATACCAGATGTACTGGTTGATTTTTTATGTGCTTCTTTCTGTGATAGCTGTTTTTGTCTGGTTTTTCTTAATTCCATTTATTGAGTTTACATATTGGTATTTTTTCAAAGCGTTGAAATTTTATAAAATATAAACTGCCGACGACCGCGAACTTTTGGCGTTTTGTAATTCTTTTTGTAAATCAAAGAAATCCAAAATCACTACAAATTACAAACAAACTAAAGTTAAATACACAGAAATAATCTTTAACTTTATTGTTTTTGAGAAAAATCAAGAAAATAAAGTGCATACAAGGTTAAAAATATCTAATTTAGCTTTCTTAACGATATTATTATTGCATCGAAAACGCGTTTATTAGGGTTTGACAACAGGGATCCAATATAAGGAGAAAATTGTTGCATTCTATTAAAGAATTATATTTATAGTATGTATTTATAGAGATAGCGGTGCCATTTTTCACATTCCAGAATAATGTGATCAATATCACATGAAAGCATGTTGTTAAAAGCACAATCACATAACGGTGAGTTTAATCTTCCTAATTTAGGAAGCTGAGCCGGGAGTCGGCCTACTGATGAATTAGCTCCACTGATTTTGTTACTATTTTTGCTGTTCTTTTTTCTGATGTTCTGTTAACATGTTCCTTTTTCTCTTATCTTCAAGAGTGTATTTCCAGCAATTCTGAAAAGTACATACTTTCATTTATGTTGTTTTCGTAATACTCAATTTGCGTTTTTTGTTTATGATTAGTTTCGACCAATAGCCCAGTAAATGAACGGGAAATTCGGCGATACCGTGTAATTTTCGGGGGCAACTCCGAATTGCATGAAAATTTTTATTTAGGTTCCACTTACCCTCCACTTCAAAGTTGAAATTATGCCGTTGGTTGCTTTTATTTGGGGGGTGACAGTCACCCCTTCTCGGGAGTGAAAAAACATACGTTCAAGATAAGACCGGAAATGGATAAATTGACTGATTTTAAGCAATATTTGTTCTATAGTGTTTTTTACTTAAGTCAATACTTTTCGAGTTATTTGCCATTGAAAATGTTGATTTTTCGACAAAAAACTACGTTTTCAGACGGTTTTTCGCAAATAACTCAAAAAGTAAATATTTTATCGAAAAAGTGTAGCTTATAAAAAACCCAAAAAATGGTGTATCAGTAAAGTCTATCAATCAAATAAAAACAAAGTTGTAGCTCATGAAAAATACGTTCTTATTCGTCTAATTCCAAATCGAATTTTAAGCACTTTTCGGAAAAACCCCATTTAAACTTTTCTAAAGTGTTTATAAAAAGCTCTGTTTTAATTGTTAACAAAAGTTTTAGAATTAAAAATAAGCGAGTTACGCTCAAAATAGAGTTGCCCTCTTTTTTTTTTGTAAAAAATCATGAAATTCTCGCCGTGTTTAGCTCCCCAAATGAAATTAATCGCTACCGCTTTACAAACAATTTACTTACCTATCTATTTTTTATATGATCTGCCAGTCTCACCGGTTTAAAGTGTTTATTTTTGAAAGGGTTATAATTGAGAAAGCTTGAATGGGTCACTAATCACAACTGTATGCAAATTTTGAACAGCCATATCTTAACCAATTTCTGTCTTACGGAGAAAGAAAATGAAACTAGCATATTTATAATAGCAAAACCTACATTTTTTTACTCTTTAAGATTTTTCTTATCATTAATACTTTTTAAGTTATTTTGAAAAAATGAAATTTTTCAAAGATTTTTAGAAAAATTTTTTTTTACTATAAAACCAAATGTTTTCAAAAATAAACACTTCAAACCAATCAAACTTGCAAATCATATAAACAATACACATACAGTTAAAATAGATGGTAAAGCCAAACGATTAATTTCATTTAGGGTGCTAAATAGAGGGAGGTTTCACGATTTTCTTTACCAAAAAAAAAGGGCCAACTTTTTTTTCAGTGCAACTCGTTTATTTTTGATGCTGTAAACAAATAATAAGCTTTTTTCGATAATTTAAAAATGTTAATAAGGTTTTCCCGAAAAACCCTTCCTTCTTCGGTGATTTCGCGTTGAATTATTCGATTTGGAATTAGACGAATAAGAACATATTTTTCATGAGCTACAACTTTGCTTCTACTTAATTTGTAGACTTTACTGGTACACCATTTTTTTCGTTTTTTTTTTATAGGCTACACTTTTGCTAAAAATATTTTTTCGATAAAATATTTACTTTTGAGTTACATATTTGGGAAAAACGGTCTGAAAACGTAGTTTTTTTGTCGAAAAATCAACATTTTAAATCGCGAAAAACTCGAAAAGTATTGACTTACGTAAAAAACTTCATAGAACAAAAGGTGCTTAAAATAAGTCAATTT
This sequence comes from Diabrotica virgifera virgifera, assembly GCF_917563875.1. Lineage (NCBI taxonomy): Eukaryota > Metazoa > Arthropoda > Insecta > Coleoptera > Chrysomelidae > Diabrotica > Diabrotica virgifera. Next base: position 288,155,390 of record NC_065443.1, on the reverse strand, counting down.
ATCCATTTCTGGCCTTATTTTAAACACGCGTTTTTCAACCCCCGAGAAGAGGTGACTGCCACCCCCTAGTAAAAGCAACCAACGGCACAAATTCAACTTTGAAGTGGAGGGTAAGTAGAACCTAAATCCAAATTTTCATGCAATTCGGAGTTGCCCCTGGAAATTACACTCCAAAACGGTCATTTATTGGGCTACAAATAAAATATTGAAATATGGAAGACGGAATCTAACGCAACAACTGACACAGTTAATTCAGAAAATCCTCTACCAACACAGAATCCAAAATAAATACCGAACTGGTACCACCACACTCATGTTAAAAGGAGATATAAGCAATCTCACAACATCAAAACTGACGACTTACGACGATTCTGTCTGTCGTCATTAACCCTTTCACATAGTTGGGTGCTTGCACCCGAACCATGAACAAGGTTTTTGAATCTGTTTTTGTAAAGTCTCTAATGTGCTGCCTATTAGATATTTATTGGGTAACTTTTCGAAGTTCAGTATTTTTTCACCAGTGGGACTCCGGCGTAGTAGTAGTAATTTAAAATTATAACCATAGCTCTGAAGATGGCTTTGGCCGAGGGCGCTCAGCTAGGAATTACATATTTTGCACACTTTTAAAATACTTTTCTTTTTTCAATTAAGGGGATCGGTACATAGTTTCTGCTCCAATGCTATTCAAATGGGATTCATTTTTTTCGAATCCTGAGAAAACTAATAAGTATTTTTGAAAAATTTAAACGCAGAATGAAATATTGCGTTATTGGCGAGGGTCGAAAGTCCCTGAGAACTTCTATAATGTTTATTATAATAAGTTACAGGGGTGAAAAACTAAGAGAAAATTAAGTGTGATTTTTAATTTCAAATATCTCATTCAAAATAAACTTTTAATTAATTCTAAGGGAATTTCGGCCCTTGGTAATAATTTAGTATTTAATTCTGCGTTTAAATTATTCAAAGATCTTTATTGGTTTTTTCGGGATTCGAAAAAATGAACAATGTCTATGGTAATATTTTCCAAATCTATCTTTGTCAGACAAGGCACTCAGTCGAATAGAATAGGGCTTTTCATTCACAGTCATTTGTTTAGAGCTTCTGTCATATTATGTCGTATAATCCGTGTATATTAATATAATACACAGATTATACAACACATGCCAGAAGCTCGAAATAAATGACAATCGATGAAAGATGAAAAGCCTTATATTGTCAGCATATTGTCAGTCAGACAGTGACAATTTTAGATATTTGACACGGCTTCGGGAATATTTTGAGTTGTTTATTAAATAATATCGATAGTGTATTTGATAAATAATTTATTTAAGACGTGAAATTAATAAAAAGTTATCTATTGTTTATTATTTATGGAAGATCCCAAGCACAGAATACACTAGGATATATACTGTGATCCAAGAATTTTGTTGTTAAAGATGTTCAAAATTGTAAGCGTTCCATAGTAACAATATATTATTAAAAAATCACTTTATCACTTTTCCTCTTTTCTCGATTGAGTATTAGTTTTTGTTGTACAGTATATAAATTATTACAATCACTGAATACATAGTTAGTGAAAAAATTATTTTAATTAACTGAATTCATGATGCAATTATACAAGTAACAGCTATCCAATAACATTAAAGCCATCTCTTTAAAGTTAATGATGACATTTGTCAAGTAATATCTAATATCTATACGCAGTGAGAATTTTACTACATGTAATTTGCCGTGTAAGGACAGAAAAAGTAGGGATAGTCCTTAATTCATTTGTCGTTATTTCCATGGGTAGAAAGTTTTACCATTGCAAAAAAATGCCCCCTGTGGCTTTCTGAATGGCAAACTTGGGTGTCGCTGCCATCTTTAAAGCTTAATGTTAATATAATAATAGTTAATTTTTTGTGCAGTCTCTATTTTTAACATGTTTAAATCGAATATAGCATATCTTTGTAGCAGCTCCTTTTCCAAGTGAAAATTGATGAGACAAATTATTTCTTAAAGCGAGCTAAAATGCTGAAATGCCTCATATTACTGTGGAAGTTAAATAATAGAAACGTTTGTCCATTTAAAATGTATAAAACATTATTATATTAAACATTTCTAAACACTAATTCATTAATTCCGTTTTTCTGGTAATGTCGTTTTTCTACCCAATTTCAGATTAACTAATTCTTCTGGATTTGTATTAATATATTTTTATACATCCCGTAATGTGCTTTTTAGGTACATCGAATCGTTTTGGCGCTTTTTGATAACCCATTTTCATATTGCTAAGGCACTTACTGCTCCAACATTGACATTTGTTCCACTTTTTTCTTTTATTTGAAGGCATTTTATTTGCTTTCAAACAAAAATGCCTGGAACAAAAATTCCATATTGCACAGAAGGATTTATAATATCGCACAGTGCGGTATTGGGAACTCTTCAATGTGCGATATAAGGGCACACGATATTTTGAGGTTTTCATAAAAAAACACTTTTACAATAAGGACGGTATTATTGAAAGACATTAATGAAGCATCATTTATAAAAGGTATAAAATTTATTAAAATCCCTTTATGGGCTACATCACAGAAAGTTTTAGATATTTAAAATATCATCATCAGTGTTTGGTTGATCACAAGCTGAACCTCCAAAGGAAATACCAGGCTATGAACTCTTTAAATGGTATAAAAATTTGTTATATTAGTATATATATTAGACCGGTCACTCTAGTATAGAGTATAGGTCGCTCAGGTTCATGAGCTCTTTTAATCCATTTCATGCGGTGGATTGGTCCGCATAATTCCTCTTCATTATCCTTTATAGATTTTCGTGTTTTTTTGCTTTTTCTGTAATCTGTTTCCATTCTTTCCTATTCTGTATTTTTTCTCTCCAGCCTGTAATTTCCATATTGGATATATCCTCTCGCAGTTGGTCTTCCCATCTTATTTTCGGTCTTCCTCTAGGTCTGTTTATTACTGGCGTCCAATTTGTTATCTGCCTAATTAGTGCATCTGCTTCTCTTCGTTGGATGTGCCCAAACCATTTTAACCTTTGTGCTTTAATGAATCTCACTATATCTTCTCCTTCCATTAGATTTCTTATTTCGTGATTCATCAGAATTCGTATTTCTCCTTGATCTGTTTTGATTGGGCCATGTATTCTTCTAATAATTTTTCTTTCTATTATTCTCAGTTTTTCTTCATCTTTTTTTGTAAGGCACATTGCTTCTGCTCCATAAGTGATGACTGGTCTAATTGCCGCTCTATATATCTTTGTCTTTGTTTTCTTGCTTAGGTTTTTATCTTTAAGTAACTTGTGGTATTTCCAGAATGCCCTATTCCCTGCTTTAACTCTTTCATTTATCTCTATGCTTCTTCTGTTTTGACCATCTACTATCACTCCTAAGTATTTAAAGCAGTCAACCCTTTGGAATACATTATCACTTATTCTTATCTCTTTTATTCTATTTACTTGGTCTTGATTTCTCGTACTTATTAAGTATTTTGTTTTTTTCTGATTAATTATTAACCCCCTGATTTTTGCCTCTCTTGTCAATGTTAGCAGTGCATCTTCTAGACTTCTCTTGTCACGGGCTATCAACCCTAGGTCGTCTGCATACCCTATTATTTGTGTAGAACTTTGGATTATTGTCTTTTTTGTTAGTCCTGTGTTTCTAATTATTCCCTCCAAGGCTATATTAAAGAGCGTTGTCGATAGGCTGTCACCTTGTCTTACCCCGTGTTCTATGTTGATATTCTTCGTTTCACCATCCACTGTTTTGACCTTTGCTGTTGTGTCCATCATTGTCATTCTGGTCAATCTTATTAATTTTGCAGGTATATTCATATTTTTCATTTCTTTTAATAGCTGTTTTCTGTAGATGCTGTCGAAAGCCTGCTGAAAATCAATAAACAATATGTGCAATTCTATGCCATGTTCGTAACTTTTTTCGATTGTTTGCGTTAAAACGTGGATTGCATCAATTGTCGATCTCCCTTTTCTAAATCCCTGTTGAGGTTAAATCTATAATTAAATGAAAACTATATTAGTATAGATGCTTAAAATTCCAAACGATGGATAAAATTTATAAAGATTGTGCCCTTAGGCAAAACATGACTCCCCGATCACTTGAGTTGCTAAACGGGTGAATTCTCTATAATGTTTAAACAGAGTTGGATCTAGCAGTTCTCATGTAGAGACAAATTCACCTGTGTCTACACGAGGACTGTTAAATGCAACTCTGTTTAAACAGAGTTGCCAACTAACAGTTCCTCGGGTAAGGATAAATTCACCTGTTTAGCAACCAACAGAGTTGCCATCCTACAGTCATCATGTAGTAAGACAGGGTTATGTTCTGTCGCCGCTACTGTTTAACCTGTACAGTGAAGCCATATTTCAGGAAGCGATAGCGGAGCAAAGTGATGGAATCTCTATAAACGGAAGAATAGTAAATAACATAAGATTCGCTGATGACACCGTTATAATGGCAGACACCCTGGAATCGCTACAAGAATTGCTAATAAAATAGAATTACCGATTATTGCATTCGATACGGACTAAAAATAAACAAGAAAAAAACTAAATTTATGATTGTCTCAAAAGCAGAACGTGGAAATGAAAGGTTAATGATAGAGCAAACCCAAATAGAAAAAGTTAAGACATACAAATATCTGGGAACCTGGGTTGATGACAAAAATGACCAAAGAAAAAAAATAAAGTCCGAATTGAGACTGTAAGGCAAGCATTTATAAAAATGAAGACACTGCTTGCAAACAAAGACCTTCAGTTGCCTCTCATATTGAGGGCTCTAAGGTGCTACATATTTTCTTTATTGCTATACGGAATGGAAGCTTGGACATTGAAGAGACAACACATAAGAAGAATAGAAGCTTTCGAAATGTGGTGTTACAGAAGAATATTGAAAATTCAGTGGGTTCAAAGGATTACCAATGTTGAAGTGCTACGACGTTTAAATAAGGAGTTAGAAATTATGAAAAGTATAAAAACTAGAAAACTGGAATATTTGGGTCACATTACCAGTGGAGAAAAATATGAGTTGCTGAGAATTATTATGCAAGGAAGGATCCAAGGAAGAAGAAGCATAGGAAGAAGACGCATCTTCTGGCTGAGGAACCTTAGAGAATGGTTTAACTGTAGTTCATTACAACTATTCAGAGCAGCAGCCAACAAAGTGACCATAGCTATTATGATATCCAACCTCCGATAGGAGAGGGAACTTTAAGAAGAAGAAGAAGTCATCATGTAGCAACAATTTCACTTGTTTAGCAACCCACGTGATGGGGTTGTCATATTTTGCCTAAGGCACAATCTTTATAAATTTTATCCATCCTTTGGAATTTTAAGCAACTATGCTAATATAATTTTTATACCATTTAAAGTGTTTATACCCTGAAGGGTTAATACACTATATCATCCAGGCCTGAAATCACACTGATAATCGAAATTACAATTCATGCTTAATTTTAATTGCTAATTATATATTTTTCAGGTTTCATGGCGAATGCTATAACTCTTATGCACCAAAGCTGAAAATTTGCGATTTATAGAGAACTATTCGGCAGCAAATATTTCTTGAGGATTTTTTGTCCGAAATTTTTTGTGAGGATATTTTGTCCAAAAAAGTTTGTGGGGATTATTTGACCGGGAAGTTTTGTGGGGATTTTTGGTCCGGGGATTAATTGTGGGATCACTTGCGGAAATTTTTTGTGGATATTTTTAGTCTAGGTTTGTCCGAGCATCATTTTATATATAAAAATCAATTGCTGTTCGTGTGTCTCGCTAAAACTCGAGAATGGCTGGACCGATTTGGCTAATTTTGATGTTGAATTTTTTGTAGAAGTTCAGAGAAGGTTTATACGGTTTTATATAGTCATTTTAGTAGCCACAAAAATTTTTACATCTATATGTATAAAATGCTTTTTTTACAGTGTTTGTTGCCATATTCCTCCGAAACGACTTTACCGATTTTTATGAAATTTGGCAGGTATATTCGACCGGACTGGGAGTAGGTTGTTATTTATATTTAATACCCGTACATCATAAGGTGATTACCCATAACGCCATAACGCTCATAATAATGACGTGAAAAATACAAAATTAAGTAGGTAGACTCCTTGCTGAATTCCGAGCAAAACCGTTCTCAACTTTTTTCTCCAGCACAATCGGTGTCCGAAATACAATATCTTAAGCCGTATAAATATTCTGAGGGCAGAAGAAGAACGAGCAACAAATTTCATCGAAGAAAAGTGCAACTGTTTAACTTTTGGACATAAATTAGATCCACTTTTTTGTGACTCTATTCACCATACCTCTTACACCTGTAATTTTAAAATAGGGAAAAATGAAATGTTAGATTCACTTAAAATAGAGGAATTTTATTTTGATTTTAAGAATGGCAATTATGAGGGTCTAAATGATCACTTATTTTCAGTAAACTGGGACAATATATTTATACATAATGATATTGACACTGTTGTGTCAGATTTTTATAATATCTTAACTTTTGGTATTCAATGATTTATTCCACAGAAAAAATTTAGAACATCCAGCTATCCCTCTTTCTTCTCTAGGGAATTAAGAGAATTGATATCACTAAAAAAGAGTAAACATAAAAAATATAAGCTGTCTTATAGTGAAAGGGACTATCATGAATTTAGTATGTTGAGAGCACAATGTAAACGATTGAGTCAAGAGTGTCACAAAAATTATCTGACATCTGTAAATAGGGATTTGATTAGTAATCCAAAGAATTTTTGGAAATTCATTAATGGTAGGAGAACATCAAGTAATATTCCGAAAAACATGGTTCTAAATAATTCAGTTGCTACCAATGGTCAACAAATTGTTGACTTATTTGCTAATCACTTTTCTACAGTCTTCTCAAATGCAAAGGCAATGTCTCCTGAAAAATTTTATAGCCAAATTAACATAGACTGTCCTGTGATACGTGTATCTGACGTTTTCGAAAAGTTAGGGACTCTTCCTAATAAGCTAATGATTGGGGCTGATGGCATTCCAAATCTTGTTTTAAAACAGTGCAAATATTCATTATCTCAGCCATTGTGTAAACTGTTTAATTTGTCTCTATCTACTGGAATTTTTCCCCATATCTGGAAAGAAAGTTATATCTCGCCTATATTTAAAACAGGCTCCAGAAATGATGTAAAAAACTATCGTAGTGTATCCATACAATCATCCATCCCAAAATTATTTGATAGTCTCATGTATAGTTATTTGAACTGGCATTGCAAACACATCATTATTGATGAACAGCATGGTTTTAGAGGAGGTCATTCCACAATGACCAACTTGCTTCTATACCATGGTAGGTTGTTGGATGCCTTGGAGAGGGGGTATCAAGTTGATGCTGTGTATACTGACTTCTCCAAGGCATTTGATAAGGTCAATCACTTGTTATTGGTTGAGAAGCTGAGAAATATAGGTTTCTCTGATAGATTGGTGGAATGGTTGCGTAGTTTTTTGTGCGATAGAAGGCTAGTAGTTAAAATCGGTAACTTTATATCTAGAGTGATTGAGGTATATTCAGGGGTTCCTCAGGGGGGACACTGCTCTCCTTTGTTATTTAACCTGTTTGTTAATGACCTCAAAAAGGTCTTGAAGTATTGTGACTTTCTCATGTTTGCTGATGATCTCAAATTATTTTTAACTATACGTAATGATCTTGACATTTGTTTACTACAAAAAGATTTGGATAGTCTTTCTCGGTGGTGTGAACATAATCTCTTAGACCTTAATATTGATAAATGCTTTCAGATTTCATTTCATAGGAAAAAAAATAGAATACCATCATTCTATTCTATAAATGGGCAAAATCTTAAAATAAATGAGGTAGCTAAAGACTTGGGTATACTATTTGACTCCAAACTGAATTTTAGTGATCATATAGATAAACTAGCAGTAAAAGCGAACAGGATGTTAGGTTTTACACTAAGAAATTGTAAAGGGTTATCTTTGGAGGCAGTGAAGACAGTATATGTTGGGTTGGTCAGATCACAGCTTGAATATGGGTCAATTATCTGGTCTCCTCAGTATAATGCCTATAAGTCGTTACTGGAGAGTGTGCAACATAAATTCCTACGATATTATAATTATATGTTCAATCTGAATATGATTCCTGACCACAACTATTCTCATATTTTAAGGTATCTTAAACTGGATACATTAGAGAAGAGAAGAACCATGTTTGATATTTGCTTTGTTTTCAAACTATTGAATGGAAATATATCATGTTCAGAAATTCTTTCACAAATCAAATTTGCTGTTCCACAGAGAATGCTTCGACAAAATAACTTATTTTTTATTGGCTTTCATGCAACAAATTATGGTAGACACTCATTCATGAATCGATCCCTAGAGTTTATGAATAGAGAAGATAGATTGGATGTGTTTAATAACTCTTTTCAGTCATTTAAGAGAACTCTTTTGGAAATATGTTAATGTTATATTGCTATTACATATGTGCCAGTTTATTAGTGATAACTTATGTACCTAATGGATTTATTATTTAAATAACTTTTTGTTCATTCTGTATGTGATATATTTGTACCTATATGTATCTTTTAAGCTTTTTTTAATAGGATGCTATTTAGATTAGTTTTGATATAGCCTTTAATCAAAAATGTACTATTATTATTTTTTTTTGTAATAGGGGTTTCCCGTCTAATAATAAAAAAAAAAAAAAGAAAGAAAATTGGGCAAAATATGAATTTTTTGATTTTTCGAAATTTTCAAAAATACCTCTAAACCGAACTTTTCTGACGAACGGCAAGCAGGAGAAAAGTTCTGAGCACACGAAAAGAACAAGCAGCAAATTATAAAATTTTATTTAATTTTAATTAATTTTGTTTAATTTTATTTAATTTAGGTTTTTTTATTTTCGTTTATTTTATTTTATTTCATTTTTAATTCAATTTTTTTTATTTTATTTCTTTTTATTAAATTTTAATTATTTTTGTTAGATTCTATTTACTTTTATTTAATTTTATTATATTTTTTTTAATTTATTTATTATTTTTATTTAAGGTTATTCAATTTTATTTAATGATATTTAATTTTAATTTAATTTTATTTTGATTAATCAACACCTATATAATTGGACAACACCGAACCCAATTATAAATACAGAGTTGTTTTGAATGTAAATAAAATAAAGCTGTTATATTATTCATTATAAGATAAACAAATTTAAGATTGTAACTGTTGCACTACAAACTTTATTTTGTTACTGACTTTATTGAACTTTATTACTTCAAACATCATGTGTAATTAATTAAAAATAATAATAAAACCTCATTCACATCGAGCATTTTTTTAATGTTGTTCTGAAGCTATTTTCTTGTGGCATTTTTACAATTTTAACTATTTAGAATGGGAAATAAGCCACAATATTATTAAAAAATGATTTTTATTAACGTTTCGACGCCCAAATCGGGTGCCGTTGTCAAAATACAAAATACTATTGTATTTTGTATTTTGACAACGGCACCCGATTTGGGCGTCGAAACGTTAATAAAAAAGAGCATTTTTTGTTTAATAATTACGAATTCCTTGTGTTTATTTTAGGTTTATTGTATACATAAGTTTGTTTTTATCTATTGAGGCAGTACAAAGTCTGCCGGGTCAGCTAGTTATGAAATATTTCTTTAAAAATACTATACAATAGATCTTTTAGTTTTTTTTAACTTGTCTAGTTTCGATAAACACTTGCAAGCCACATCCAAATAACACTTTTTTACCCTCAAGCCACATATTAAATTTTATTTTAAATTTTGTCGCAATATTTTATAATTTAAAGTTAAATAAGTCCTAAAGGCACTGGGCGTGAAAATATGTTTATTTCCACTTAAACTTCCTTTAGAATTGCCATTCTTTTGCAATAAAACAAGCGTTAAAATCAACAGTTCGACAATTCCAAAGTCAATATACAACTCTAACACCCGCGCTATCTCTAAAACAAACTCAAACAATTTCATTTATTGCTTTCTCGAAGAAGCTTTTGACATTAATCGTCCGGCTCAAAGGCGAATCCAGTTTCACAGTTATTGCTAAGTATTCCAATTCAATAAAACTCTTATTCGACGTTTAAGAGGTCTGGTTACTAGAGAACTAGGACATCTGTTGCGGAATATTTTGTACAATGTTTTTGAAATGCAGAATTTATTGGTGGAGAAGGGTAAATATCACGTAGGTGGTGAGAACGAAAATGAGTAAATACCCAAATGTGGTAGACAGTGATGAGTGCAATAAGTACAGATGAAATAAAACGAGATTAAACTAGTAGATTTGGAAAGTTATAATATACACCTATAAATTTACATTAAGTATATTGACAGTTTCCTACATCTAGACGTATTGGAGTCAAACTGTCACGGGAGAATTTTATAAAATTCTATTGTCACAGTGGCAGTTGTCAAAATCCTTCGATACGTCTAAAGGTGGGAAACTATAAATATAATGTAAATTTGTAGGTTTCTATTGATAATTTCCCACTTATACTAGTTTCATCTCTTTTTGTTTCACAACGTATTATGTTTTCCGTTTTTTGCGCTATTTTTCCAGTTAATTATAAATAATATTAATAATACATTGATATATAAATAATATTAAATATAAATTATGTACTATCCTTGATATGTTATTGACTTACTAATCGTGGTATTTTCTTTCTATTAACTTCCTCTTTTATTATGTGTTTTCAATATGGCCTCGGAGATCAGAATTGTTGGACACATTCCTAAATATTATAAAAGATCAAGAAGAGACAATAAAATTTACAATGGAAAAGGAATATAATAACACCCTGCCTTTCCTCGATGTTGTAGTCTCAAAGAAGGATACTAGATATGAGACTAAGGGGTATAGAAAACCAACACACACCAACAGATATCTAAATTACAAATCAAATCACAATATCAACGTTAAAGAGGGAATCATTAAATCCTTACATGACAGAGCCAAAATTACTTGTTCTAACGAAAATTCATTTTTAGAAGAAAAACAATTGTTAACATCTGTTTTATTCAAAAATGATTATCCTTTGTCGTTTATAAATAAGGAATTGTCAAGATTGGATCGAATGGAACAGAACAACTTAGAACGGGATCCTATAACATTCACAAGAAATAATACGAGGAAAATATCAATACCATATATAAAAGAACTATACGCTCTGAGCTTCGCTGGTGGCGCTCCTAGCGGATTACTAATTCAACTTTCACCGGTAATTTTTAAATTTATTATTTAATTGTTATCGCTTAACATTTACAACGCAAAAAAGTAATTAAATTGTAATCGATTTTTTAAGATTTTGCTAATCATTTTGACGTTCTATTGATAAAATAAGAATTTCTTACTTCGGATACTTTCACAATTATCGTGTAGATGGCGCTAAGATTAATATATTAAATTATAATTACATATTACGGAACATTAAAAAAACTTAAATTCAGTATTCAAAACGTATAAAGTATATTTAAGGTAAAAATATATACCACAGCTTTGACCAACTAATATTTTTTATAATAATTAATGTTTTTAATTTTAATTTTAAATTAATCACTTTGACATTTATGTCAAATTCCCGGTAAACGTTTACAGTATCCCCTCTACGTACGAGCTCACAGCGTATACGAGAAATTTAAAACAATAGGAAATAAATTCAACATTTCAACAACATTAAAAACAACAAACACATTGTTTTGACACTATTTTACCTAAAACTAAACCTAACAATGAACAAGAAAGAACAAAAGAATTGTATTTATAATATACCTTGTGAAGGCGAACAATTTTATTTAGGTGAAACATCAAGACCATTAAACTTTAGAATAAGTGAACATCAGTCTTATATTAAAATAGAGAATTTGATAGATCTCAAATACGTCAACAATTGTGTCGCAAATTTCTCGGTAGAATTCCATAGGATGTGGTTACCGATACTAAAAGAGGCAGCCAATAAAAAGAAAATACCATGATTAATAAGTCAATAACATATCGAGGATAGTACATAATTTACATTTTAGCATTATTTATATATATCTATGTATTAATAATATTATTTATAATTTAAAATAGCATACATATAAAATCAGAATTTTCACTTACAAAGTTTTTACCAAATACTTACAATGTCGGGATAGTATATCATGAGTTTTTTTCCTGGTTTTTCCTCCTCGTGATTTACTATGGAATCACTAACACGAGAATTTTACTGTCACTTTTTGCTGTTACTGTTACACATTTTACATTTAGTATTTCGATACAATTATCGGCAGTAGTTTCCAGAGGTGTAACAGAGGCCCCCGTAGCATAGGATATCAATATTGCGTCGTGTTCATAACCGAGTATTTTTACTTCTTTTTTTTCCCACTCTGTATCCTCTTCCTTTGTTGATGCTGTTGGCGATTTCAATCATGATTAAATTGAAGAGAATTGGGCTCAATGAATCCCTTGCCTTATTTCGTTGCCTATGTCTATAGATTCTGTAAGTTGTCCATCTACTACAGGAACTTCTCGATTATACAGAAGATGGATTACATGTTTGAGTCTTGAAGCTTGCGGGGGCCCCAATATGTCAGGGGCTTCATCTTGTCGTCTAAAAATGTGTCAGTTTTATATTATTATAGGCATAAGTACATACGCAACGTTTTTTAAGCAGTGTAGTATTGAAAATAAAGTTGTCCATCAGATAGATGTATTAATAAAATTGTAGATATATTCGCTGATAGCAGTACACGAAGAAAGTTGTTAGAAAGTAGGTAAGTAAGAAGTTATCAAAAAAATATTTTTAGCAAAAATGTAGCTTATAAAAAAACAAAAAAAAATGTCTATTCATGAAGTCAATCGCCACAGTAAAAGCAAAGTTAAAGCTCATGAAAAATTGTTCTTATTAGTCCAATTCCAAATCGAAGATTTCAACGTAAAATAACCAGAATAAAGCACTTTTCGGGGAAAACTTAATAAAAAATTTTTAAATGTGTAAAAAAGCTTTATTTAAAAAAAAGTATCTAGGATCAAAACTAATCGAGTTAAGCTCAAAATAAAGTTGGCCCACTTTTTTTGGTAAAAAAAATCGTGTAAATTTCCCCTGTTTAGCACCTCAAATAAAATTAATAGTTAGCGTTTTACCGTTTACTTTATATATGTATTGTTTATGATCTGTAAATTTGACCGGTTCAAAGTTTTTATTTTTGAAAAAAGTTGGTTTTTAGTAGGAAAGGGTTTTTTTTATTTTGGAAAAATGCTCTTTTTCAAAATAACTTAAAAAGTATTAGTGATACAAAAAATCTCAAATAGTAAAGAAATGTAGGTTTTGCTTTTATAAATATGATGGTTTTATTTTGTTATTAACACAAAAATTGGTTAAGATATGGCTGTTCAAAATTTGCATACACTCGTGATTAGTGACTCGTTCAAAAATAAGGTCTTTGGACCAGTGAAACTTACAGATCATATAAAAAAAGTTAAGTAATTTGTAAAGCGGTAATGATTAGTTTAATTTGGGGTGCTAAATAGGGGGAGACTTTCACGATTTTTTACCAAAACAAGGGGTTAACTTTATTTTGAGTATAACTCGCTTAGTTTTGATGCTAGAAACTTTTATAAAATAATAAGCTTTTTTAAAAAATTTTCAATGACTTTTTCCTGAAAAGTGCTTCATTTTTTGGTTATTTCAGGTTGAAAATTTCGATTTGGAATTTGAAAAATAAGAAGAATTGTTCATAAGTTACAACTTTGTTTTTACTGGGTCGATAGACTTCATTTTTTTATAAGCTACGTTTTTGCTAAGAATATTTTTTAGATCAAATTCATTTTGAGTTATTTGCGAAAAACCGCTTGAAAACGTGGTTTTCTTGTTGAACAATAAAATTTTCACTCGCAAATAATTTAAAAAGTATTGACTTGATCACTTCGGTGGTGACACTGAAAATTACACGGAATCTCCGTATTTCACGGTCATTTGCTAGGCTATTACATATACGTTTTTGTTACACAAGTCGTATTTAGTAACTTTTTAAAGAGGGCCCCATTTCTAATTCTGCGGGGGGGGGGGGGCCGCCGGAGTGCCACTGTTAAAATTCCTCTTCTAAATCAAACATCTTAAAATGTATAGAGCAGTTTTCATTATTACGTTTTGTGATACTGCCGTTTGCAAAAACATAATTAAATTGTTCGCGTTCTTCGATACACCAAAATTAAAATCTAACATAAGTCGGGATATAAATAAGATCTCGTAAGTTAATTTTGGAAGTATTGCCGGAATGTGGGGATTTCGCGATCGATTTGAACAGATTTAGATATGACAATGTGATTTATGTAGTCGTAGTCAATAGGTGAATATATTCGGATCACGCATTTGGAATGAGTAACGTTGTTTTGTAGAAATGCTACAGTCAGCTTCCGTTTACAAAATAGATACATCTGTGAATATGATGCTTATGCTTTGTTCTCAGTATCAAAGTATATTTTGACGTGTGTTAAGAATTTGAATTCCGAAAAAGTGTATGTTTATAAAACATATCAAAATCGTGACATAATTTGAGTAGCAACTTCCTTTGTCTCTGAGAATGGAAGTTAGGTAATATAGAAAGTAACAAAATATTAATTTTTCAACTTCTATGTTATAACATACAAGAATAAAAAACCGTTAAACGCCGTAAAAATGACGCGTACAATTTTCCAGCTACAAAAGATCTGATATGAATATTACGTGGGGCGAAAATGTATTTTCATTTTGATGCAAAACAAAATTATAGTTTTATTTTAAAAGATTTTTTCATAATATTTGCTCAATTTGAAGTAAAACGCGCCACAAAAGAGCAACTATGATTTTTGTCAGTTTGAACAGTTTGAATTTTGAAACTCTTTTGTGCCGCGTTCACTTCAAATTTAGCAAATATTAGGGAAAAATAGTTTAAAATAAAACTAGAATTTTGTTTTGCATCAAAATGAAAATACATTTTCGCGCCACGTAATATTCATATCAGATCTTTTGTAGCTGGAATATTGTATGTGCCATACATTTTTACGGCGTTTAGCGGTTTTTTATTCTTGTATCCAGAGTTTTTCAAAATTATTTATAAATTAAATGTATGCAGTTTAATGCAATGTTTCTCGATTACACGTTAAGCTTTATAAATGGTCGCCTTTGTCGCATTATCTTTCAAATGATCTAGTGTCCATCGAATGTACACTAGATTTTTTTCTATTCGAAATAAATTGAAAAAATATTGGGATGGCCGGTAAATATATTCGGATTGCCCGTTGCCAGATCAAATTTAGCGTCGTAACCACTACAACTACATAAGCCATTTCGGGAATAATCGTTAAATGGATTATACTCTTGTAGCTTAATAACTTCTAAACGGCTTAACCGATTTTGATCACTAAACATGAGTTTGAAACGTATTGACAAGTAGTATCTGATGCATCTAAGGTCAAGTATGATAACTAAAGCTATTATAGGAATTATTGAACTTGAAAACCCGTTTTTTCCAATATTAAATAGATTTGATCATATTTATGAAGCCAATAACTTAAAAATTCGAATTTTCCCGGATATGAGGTATACACCGTTAGATTCGTCTAGAGTCCGTTTACAAACGCTCAGTTATTGGTGCAATTCGTAGTTGAAATTTTGAGTAATTGTCGAAAAACCAAAATTTTCAAAAAGTTTGTTTTTCAGTTTTTCGGCTATACTGAGCCGTGTGTATGTCTGATCCTGACAGCTTGGACACCATTTGAAACACAGCCTCCTACAGTAACTGTAGGAGGCTATGTTTGAAAGCATAACTCAACACTATTGATTTGGTGTATTTGCGGTTCTCCTGTCTCTTCTTGATCCGAAGATATATACCCCCAAAAAATATACCATTTTGTACCTACCAAGTCCTATAGCTGGCTTATGGTTGGTCAAAATTTAAAAAATACACCGGTTCTGAATCGGCCCTGACCCCCTATTCAAACACAGAGAAAAAATTCAAATTGGTTTAACTTTTCCACATACATACATATCCACAAACATTTTTTCTTTTTTAAATAGAAATCAGAGTCATATTTCTGAGCTCGGTAACTTTTGAATGGTATAACCGATTTTTAAAATTAGAGATGCGTTGGAAAGGTAGTGATTAGTACTATTAGAAGCCGCAAAGGTTGGACTTAAATTTTTGAAGTTTTTGGGAGTTTTGGGGACGAGAACGAAAAACAGACTGTAAATCGGAAGGGCCGTAAAATCCACAGCCTTGGACCAAAATGGATGGTTGACATATGAATGGGTGAGTCTTTTCCTGAAGTTTAAGATGGGAGTTGGCACAATTTTCAATTCAGTCAAATTTAGAAAATCGAAAATTTCGTGTATATATAGTGTCGCGTGTAGGGGGGTGTGTGTGTGCGCCACTGACGAGAACTGCCGTTCTCTGGTAATAATCTTTTTCTCTTCTTTAGATTAGGCCCTGTACCTATATCTCGCCATCTCTTTCTATTTAGTTTAGTTTTTTATATTCATTATTCTTGTGTAGGTGCCATCTCTATGGAGATTGGCGATGACTTCTACAAATTCGTTTCTATCTCGTGGTTTTCTTCTTTTTAGTTATTTTTAATTTTGGCTACAAGCAAGGTGTGGTCGGTAGGAACATCTGCACCAGGGAAGGTTTTTGCACTTATAATTATAATGCTATTTCGGTATCTTCGATTAATAATTATACAGTTTATCTGAATTCTGATACAATTTTCTTTATTGCCTTGTGGCTATTTCCACGTGTGCACTGCACACTGCGAGATGGTACTTTAAACCATGTATTTATAACAGTCATGTTCAGTTCTTGACAGAATTGAAGTAGCATGTCCCCTCTAGTCCGTAGTCCCAGTATATTTTCACCAATGATCTTTTTTTTTCGTACTCGGCATTAAGACTTGTAGATCTCCATAGAACTGTTCAATCTCAATATCGGGTTTATCGGTTGTTGGAACATCTTTTTCTTTGAGTACCGTCCCCAAATTTTAGGCGTGGGTAGCTTCCATGACAATTTGCCGATATTGTTCTCGATCTTGCGCGGCATGTGACAATTCATCTTCTGAGGAGCCAGTCCATGGACGAAGGTTTTGGAGCCATGAATATTGCTTCCTACCAATTCTTCTTTTTTCCTCGATCTTTTCTTTGAGTATTAACTGCAATATCTGGTATCTGCTACCTCTCATTATATGCCCCAGATATTCAAGTTTTCCCTTTTTTCTCATCTTCGTCAAGTCATCTTCGCCTTGACTTATTCTGTGTAAGACTTCTATATTTGAAATGCGTTTAACCCTTGATATTTTGAGCATTCTACGATATGCTCACATCTCGAAGGCTTCTAAGTTGTTGTTCATCATATTAACCTTCGTGATCCAGGTTTCACGTCCATATAGTAATACAGGATACACATACACAATAACATTTTTGGAACTTGAATCTTAGTTGTAAGTTCAGCTGAGAATTGCACAATATAGATCGAATTTTTATAAATGTTCTTCTTGCCATTTCTACACGAGTTTTAATTCCTTCATCAGGATTTAGTATCTCATTTATCCACATCCTATATATCTAAAATGGTTACCTTTTGTAATCGACTTGTTTTTGATAATTAGTTGCATAGGGCCAACGTCTTGTTTACTAACCACTAGTAACTTTGTCTTTGATAATCAACTATTTTCAATGGGAAATAAGTCACAATTTTACCAAAAAATGATTTTATTAACGTTTCGACGTCCAAGTCGGGTGTCGTTTTCAAAATACAAAATAATACTAAATTAAACAAACATGTTGTTGCTTAGTAAAATTGTGGCTTATTTCCCATTGAAAATAGTTGATTATAAAAATGCCACAAGGAAATAGCTTCAGAACGACATTTGTCTTTGATGTATTTATTCCAAGTCCGTTATTGGAGTATTCTCCAATAACCTCCTACAGTCAGCTTCGGTTTACAAAATAGATACATCTGTGAAGATGATGCTTATGCTTTGTTCTCAGTATTAAAGTATATTTTGATATGTGTTTGAAGTGTGGTAATATTTTGTATTCCAAAAAATACGTATCTTTATAAAACAGATCAAGACCATGACATATATCCCAGAAAACATCTGGGAAAAGTCACTAGAAAAGATGTACCTACCAACTCGTGGGTATAAAAATTTTTGCAGCGACATGGTTTTTTTTTAACATTTAAGCAAGACAATCGACTTTTTTCGTTAATTTCAATATTGTGCAAAACATTGGGTAGCATTTTTCCTTTTCATTATTTGAGTTGCGCAACACAATTTTGGCGTAGTATCTTTTTTTACGCAATGTAGATGGAAACATTCAACGTGCGACTTTCTTGAAAATATTTAAATTCTCTCGTTAAAATGAGACTCTCTAAATTAAAAAATGTTTACTAAAGTAAACAAAGATACTTTTTTTAATTCTATTGGTTTTTCATGCTTGACTTTTCAGTCATGAAAAAAGCTTTTTCATAATCTATGAAACGCAAATACGCATCTTTTGTTGATCGCGACATTTTTGCATGAGCACAATGAAGGCCTCTCTGGTTCCCGTACCGTTACTGAAACCAAATTGTTCTGGATCCATATCCTCTTCGCACTTTTTGTAAATTCCGTTATGAATTATTTTCAGAAATAACTTTAACATATTATGGGACATAGGACTTATCAGTCGAAGGTCGTTTCATTTTTTAGCGTTTTTTGAGATAAATCTTTTAAAGACAATTTTCCAAAAAAACGTTTCTAAAAAACACTTCGAAAATGTCTCCCGCCATTTTCAAAATCATTCTAAAAATAGAATGTTAACTTAATGGTATAATGTGACAGCACCAAAAGAAACCATGCTCTTTTAATGTGTGAGTTGTCCTCGTGTATTAGTATCGTTTCTCTGTTTTGTGTTATATTTTAATATTACTATCCTAAATGACCTCACAAATAGTGCCATTATAAAGTTATTTAACCAGCACACATAATCTGAACCTTCAACGATAACTCTTTACACAACAAGAAGATAATATACCTACATTGAATAATTGATTTAATTAACAATCCGAGATTCTGCATATATTCTCCTTAAGGAATATCCCCTACATCGATGTGCAGACAGGTATTTGCCCTACCAACACTGACCTGGCATAATCAAGCGGATAATATACTACTTATAGTCCGTTCTTTAACGGTAAAATATTGCAAAACCTCTAAATTTTAAAGAACCGCTTGGATTGACATGAAATTTGGCATACACATAGCTAACAAGTCAAAGAAAAAAAGTGATATTGTGCCGATATGTGCTTTTGCCCGGGGATGCTTTTCACCCCCTCTTGGGGGTAAAAAGTATTTGTCCAAAGTAAGTCCGGAAATTGATAAACTGACTAATTTTAAGTAACTTTTTTTCTATAGAGTTTTTTCACTAAGTCAATACTTTTCGGGTTATTTGCCAGTGAATATGTTCATTTTTTCAACAAAATAACCACACTTTTATACGGTTTTTTGCAAATATCTCAAATAGTACGTATTTTGTCGAAAAAATATTTATAGCAAAAATATAGCCTGTAAAAAATTTAAAAAAAAATGGTGTATATATCATGTTTCTATACCTAGTAGAAGCAGAGTTATAGCTAAATAAAAATAGGTTCATATTCGTCAAATTCCAAATGGAATACTTTAACGTGAAATAACCAAAAATGAAGCACATTTCGGGGAAAACTCATTAAAACTTATTTAAAGTGTTTAAAAATAGCTTCATTTTTGTTTTAAAAAAAAAAAAAAATTTAGCATCAAAAGTAAACAAGTTACGCTCAAAATAAAGTTAGTACTTTTTTTTTGGTAAAAAAAATCGGGAAATCACCCCCTAATTAGTATCTCAAATTAACTTAATCGTTACGACTTCACAAGTTTCTTGACCCGTGTATGCATTGTTTATATGATCTGTAAGTTTCATCGGTTTAAAGTCCTTATTTTTGAAAGGGCTGTAGTTAAAAGGGGTTGAACGAGTCACTCATCACGAATGTATGTAAAATTAGAAACACCAAATCTCAATCAATTTTTGTCTAACAGAAAAACAAAAAAATACATGATATTCAGAAAAGCAATGCTGACTTTTTTTGTTTTTCGAGATTTTTGGTATCTCTAACAATTTTTAAGTTATTTTGAAAAAAAGCATATTATTCAAAATTAAAAATTTTAAAAATTTAATTTTAAAACCAAATTTTTTCTAAAATAAGCACTTTGAATCGATGAAACTTACAGATCATATAAACACAACGTAAGTAAAATAAGTTGTGGAGCGGTAACGATTAATTTCATTTAAGTTGCTAATTAGGGGGTGGTCTTCCCAATTTTTTTTTTGCCAAAACAAAGGCGACCAATTTTATTTTGAGCTTAACTTGCTTAAATTTAATGCTAGAAACTTTTTATAAAAACATAAATAAAGCTTTTTTTAAACACTTTAAAAGTTATAATGGGTTTTCCCCAAAAAGTGCTTAATTTTTGGATATTTTACTTTGAAATATTCTATTTGAAATTTGGTGAATATGAATCTATTTTTTATTGGCTATAACTCTGGTTTTACGAGGTCCAGAGACATAACGCGTACACCATTTTTTTAACTTTTTTACAGGCTATATTTTTGCTAAGAACGCTTTTTTCGACAAAATACTTACTTTTTGAGTTATTTCCGAAAAAACGTCTAAAAATGTAGTTATTTTGTTGAAAAATGAACATATTCACTCGAAAATAACTCGAAAAGTGTTGACTTGGCGAAAAAGCTCTATAGAACAAAAGTTACTTAAAATTAGTCAGTTTATCCATTTCCGGACTTATTTTGGACTTATATTTTTTCACCCCCAAGAGGGGGTGAAAGTCACCTCCAGGGCAAAAGCACACATCGGCACAATATCACTTTTTTTCTTTGACATGTAAGCTATGCGTATGCCAAATTTCATGTCAATCCAAGCCGTTCTTTAAAATTAAGAGCAAAAACCGTGAAAGAATGGAATATTACTTCGGACCAAAATTAAAAGTTAAACGGGAAAATCCCACTGGTTGGCTCGATAGCATAGTTTTAAAAAACTTACTATGAAGGAAAAACTTCTTGTATAAAGTGATAAATTTATTGAAAATTTTAAAAATATCCAAAATGGATTTATAAAATTTCGGAACGGTTTCACTCCTATCGGACCATCCTCAGTGAGAAACGTCTATACCTATAATAGTTGAAAGTAACCACATCAAGAGGTCAGATAACTGTTAAATTACATAATTAAAGTAAAATTATAAATTTTATAATTATTGTGACACTAGGTCGATTAAGGATTTTGTTTTTAATGGAACATACAGATCCCCTATTTCAAATATCTATGGCAAAAATTTTGTCTAATGCCATCCCCTCTTTGTGAACACACACATACAGATCCCCGGTCGAAAAAATGGACGTGGTTCAACGAGTGGTACAGTTCATCAAATATATGTAGCTGAAAGTGTGAAATTCCCATTGCCTGCGCTAACAATGAAGTGAGAACGCACATACAAACGTTCTGGACATGGTCTGGACCGTCAGTGCGAGTGCGAGGTCCGTCTTTTGACGAATGCGCATCATGATCGTCACGCGTTTTCACACTTTCAGCTAGATTTGGTGAACGTAACAACCAACTGACAGACCACTTTCTGCTTAAGTAATCTTATCAGGCATGTGACGACGGATTGGAAATTGGACGAAAATGGTCGTCTAAGGTATAATAAAACCAGTTGTTAGGAAATATTTTGTTTTTTTCTTATCTCTTTAGAAAGGTACAATCAACCTAATTATTGAGAGTTGTGTGGAAATGGACTCACGTGTGCAAGCAATACATCATACCCAAAGAGTGCTTTGCGCTTACGATCTAGTACCTCGCAGTCATGCAAGATATGGTTGACTCTTTCAGGTTCTCTGGTAAGGAGTCTGCCATATTCCAATAATCGATATACGACCACATCGTATACGTTATATATTATGAAGAGAAAGAAAGTTATTGGAAGTAAACAATTAGTGTGTTGCTAAATTGAAGATATATTGATGTCCAAACCATAAACCTAAAAATTAATAACGGTGATATACAAAAACTTTCGAAAATTATAATAATTAAAACTTTGGCGCACAAATCCTCTTTAGCAAATTATGCAAAAATACAAAGATTGCGCTGGGTAGGTCACCTTATAAGAATGGATAATGACAGAACACCTAGTACAACACTTAGTGGAACTATGGTGGGACGTCAGCCAGTAGGAAAACCAAGAAAGTGATGGATAGACCAAGTGAGAAACGATACTAAAGAGATATTGAGGGTGACTTGGACTGTAGCGACATAGGAGGGAGAGAGAGAGAGAGAAGGAGAGAGCGAGAGGGAGAGAGAGAAGCGCACAAATCCACAAAGGTATTGATTGCATAGGCGCAAAATGTCGCCCGTCAAAATGTTCAATGTGTTTTAAATGTATTCATTTTTTTCGAATCTTAAGAAAACTAATGAGTGATTTTGAAAAATTTAAACGCATAATGAAAGAAGACATTATTACCGAGGGCCGAAAGTCTTTGAAAACTTCTGTACTGTTTATTTTAATAAGTTACAGGATACAGGGTTAAAAAAAAGAGAAAATTGAGTGTGACTTTTAATTTAAAATATCTCATTAGAAAGAAACGTTTTGGTTATTTTAAGGGACTTTCGGACCTCGGTAATAATATAATCTTTCATTAATATAATTTAATTAATTAATATAATAATTAATATAATATAATTTTTCAAAAAAACTTATTAGTTTTCTCAGGATTCGAAAAAATGATTACATTTAAAACACATTGAAAATTTTGACAGGCGACATTTTTCGTCTCTGCCCTTTTAAGGGCCAATTTCTCATATCGAGTTCAACTCCAGTTTAACCTGAACTTCTAGTAAACGTCAGTTTAAAGTCAAAATCGTCTTTTTCAATTCACGTTCAACCGATGGCAGTTTAAACTTGAACGATGCTTGAACCACAGCACACCCCCACATAGCAATGCAAGTTCCGTGTTAACGAGTGAAACGACGATTGTCGCATAAGCCAGTGGTAGGGCGCGTAACTATACGCCATATGGCGGTAAATTCAAAAGGGCTGTAAAATTAACTTGGATTGAGAACCCATTTTAATGTAAAGGAAAATCAATATAACCTTAAAATAACAAAAGAAAACAAAATCCTTATCCTATACGATAATACTTATTATATCGTTGATTGATAAAAGTATATCTGTATGTATTTATCAATCAACGTTTATAATAATTCGTATACTATTTGGATTTTCTTGTGCTATTTTGAGGTTATATTTATTTTCCATTACATTAAAATGCCAAAGTGGTTAAAAAATTAAAGAATAAAACATAAAATACAATCTTTATTTATAAAAATGTTTATATGTATGTTTATAAAATATGTTTGTTATCAATTATCAATGTAAAAACTTAAACACAACTACCTTATTACACATATATTTATACAATATTATTATTTATTCATCAGTTTAAACCACACCAAAATTGTATATATTTGGAATAAAACACAACTGCTGTAATTCACTTTACACTTTTTGTTGCTGGATGCACTATTTTGCACTATTTAAACGCTATTTATGAAAAAATAAAACAAATAAATATGGCGTCGTCTTTTTCTTAAGGAAATGAAAACTGACAACTGACAAAGAAAGTGACAGAATACAGAACGAACGACGTGCAGAAACCTGCAGAAATGAGACTAGTGGTGCCATCCCGTGCAAGGGCGCAAACTAGCAAACGTGCGTTGACCTTGAATATCCCTGTTGCATTGCTATGTGGGGGTATGCTGTGGCTTGAACGGTGGAATTCGGCCGTTCAAAGATTTCAGAACTCAGTTCAGATGATTTCATGGACTACGCATGCGTTGTATTAACACGAAACGCTGTCATAATATAAATATATCCTATTTTATTACGTTAAGCCTAACGAAAACGACAACATTATTTTTGTTTTTATAATATTTATTTATAATTATTAAAATGACTATTTGACTATAAAAACTTAAATTTAACTGGTGTCGCGAAAAAAGGTCGCCAACAATTGGTCGAGCGAAAAAATGTCGCGCACATTTGAGCGCGTATCAAAAGGTCGCCGGCGAAAAAACAGCGCCGACGAAATAAGGTCGCGTGCAATTGATCGCGCGAAAAAAGATCGCGTCATGTTTTACATTATTAAAACCATTCAATTGGTTTTCAAAAAGGTTCTAAAGAAATTCTATTTGCATACTTTAACTTTATGCATTATGAGCCGATTAGTCTTGGAATTCCATCTAATTACTTTTTAATGTATTTTGGATGTATAAGAAGATGGGAAAAATAACGTATATCTAAATACTTTTTAATGTATTTTGGATGTGTAGGAAGATGGGAAATATAGGAGAATGGGAAATTATTTCATATGGTATTTTCAGGTTATTCAAGTGAATATACTTGAAAATTGAACAATTTTTAACATGAAGAAAGTATTTTTTTTGTTCTACGTGAATAATTTTAATATATGATCTAAATTCAGAAAGGTACTTTCCTTCACACTTTTTACAGGCTTAGGACTGTCAGCAAAAAACTGGCGTGTTTAAAAGTGTTTGCTCTTCCTAATCGGATATCGTTAAAAATGTACAGTAATAATAGTTCTATTTACAGTATATATTACATACAAACGAATACCAGGTACCAGTTTACCTATTTTTGGTATTTTCAGAGACCGGTAATTAGCATAATTGGTTCTTAGTAGAAAGTCGTTATGCAGATTAGTGAAGAATAAGTAGTTTAGATAAGGGCACCTTATTGTGTAGGTATTTATTAGGAATTCCATGAAGTCATTACGATAAGACATTATTGGAAATGCTAAAATAAATATTGTACAAAAGTTCTTTGTCTAATTGTGCGTTATTCACTAATGTGGTAATTATTATTCCATATTCGTGAAACGTACTTTTATTACTTTTTAATGTATTTTGGATGTATAAGAAGATGGGAAAAATATCGTATATCTCATTATTCATTAGCTTGTCGATTTGTCAAGATGGTCTTAACTTACGTAAAGAGTCAAAAAGGTGCCAATATGTTGGTGTATAATGGATATATCCATAGAAAGGAAAAAACGATTGATCAAAAGACAATTTGGAAGTGCGCTCAGTACAATAAGCATAAATGTACCGGGAGAGTTCACACAGTGGGAGATGAAGTAGTGAAAAGTACAAGTCACAACCACGTTGCCGATGCGTCAATATTAGAAGCAAAAAAGGCTTGTAACAGAATGAAAGAACTGGCTCATCAAGTTGAACTAACAACACAAGGAATCATAGCTACCGTTTCACAAGAAGTGTCTGTGGGTGCAACTGGGCAGCTACCTTCTATTTCATCCCTAAAGCGAACTATTCAGAACACACGCCAAAGAGTGGAAGCTATTCCGGCAAATCCAAGAAGCTTAACAGAGCTTATTATTCTGGAAGAATACACCAGAAACAATAACGGCGAACCGTTTCTTTTATTTGACAGTGGTCCAAACGAACAGAGAATTTTAATATTTTCCACTGAAAGAAATTTAACTTTGATGGCGAGCTGTGAACACTGGTATGCCGATGGAACATTCACATGTACTCCTCTATTGTTTGGTCAGCTGTATACAATACATGGCGTACAGTATAGCAACGTTATTCCAACTGTTTTTGCTCTACTTCCTAATAAAACTCAGGCAACATACACTCGACTCTTCCATGAATTAAAAACGTTACGACCAGGTTTACGTCCTACAACAATAATGGTGGATTATGAAAAAGCAGCAATTAATGCTTTATGTTGGAGAAATAAATTCCCAACATTAATATTTAGTAAAACTATATTTTGTTTCAATATTTTATTTAGTGGTTTGCGCCTTGTGTACACTTCACAAAGATGTTTCTATGTTTTTTATGTTCTATAATTCAAAGTGTACACAAAGGCGCAATATTCAAAAAAAAGTTCGTTGCCAAGGTGTTGTTATATAGAATAATAAGAGAATAAAAAACGGGAAAGTAGGGCGTGTGTCCGATCCCACACAAAAATTACTTTAATACCAAAAGTTTGTGTTATTGTAATAAAATATTAGTTGTGAAAAGTGTCTTTAGTTATTCCTAGCTTCAGAAGTGTAAAACCAGTGTAAAATTATTTCCTTGGTGTTGCAAAAATCCAACATCAAGTTTGGTCCTTCGAGCCGGATATAAAAAGAAGCTAGGAATTACTCAATTTCCAGAAGGTAAGAAACACACCTAATAAAAAAAAAAGAAGAAATTATTGAACAAAAAAGAAATTATTAGAAAAGAAATTACAAAAAAGAAAAATCATTAAAAAATTAATTTTGTAAAACGTCAAGCTCATACAATAGCGCCATCTATGTAAAAGAGGGCGAACGACCGACGTCGAATGGTTATCAAGCGATCGAGAGAAATAATCGATGTTTTATGAAATCGATCATATATGAAGTGACAGAAAACTGACATTGACAGTGAATACAAAATTAAATAAATTGACTGTTTGTGTTTTGGTTTGTAAATAATCGTCAACATTTTTGTTATTTTGATATTTAAAATAGTTTTTTTTACCTTTTAAGTTTTAGGTAGATTCATATAAAAAAAAATGCCCGCTAAAAAGGATATTGAAATGCTAAAAACTAAAAAATCTCAAGAAATTCAGTCTATTAAAACTATTACAAGGTTTGTTGAAAAACATTTGGACAAAGAAATTTCTGAATTAATAATTAATCAATTACAAACTAGGAAAGACTTACTAATAGAAAATTTTAATAAACTTCAAGATCTTCATTGTGAAATTTTATGTTGTGAACAGGGGTATGCAGATTCCATTGATAATATTAGAGAGGAATACTTTGACACATTAGCTAAAATTAATAGTCAACTCTCAAAAACAGTAATACAGAGCGTAAGTACTAATCCACAAGATGTAAATAATTCTTTTTATTCTTCAAATATTCCACGAATAGAAATTCCTTGTTATGACGGCAAAGATTTAACAAGTTATAGACCTTTTATAGATTTATTTCTAGCTGTTTTTGATAGAAATAAGTCACTGCAAAATGTTGAAAAACTTTTTCATTTAAAGAATCATTTGGAAGGAGAGGCAAGAAGCCTAATAAATGATCTACCTCTAACAAATGACTCTTATAATGATGCATTGAGAATGTTAGATAACCGTTATAACAATGAAACAATATTAATAAATTCTCACATTTATTCACTACTTGACATTCCCTCCATTCAAAAAGGAACTTCCGCCGCCTTACGTGAGTTCATTAGTAAAGTGAGACAGCAGTTAGGTGCACTAAAAAACTTAAAGCAACCCGTAGAAAGTTGGGATATGATCCTTATTTGCATTTTAACTAAAAAATTAGATCACTATACTAATAGATCATTTCAAATTGATAGGGACAACTCAAAATTGCCAAATTTAAAAGATTTCTTATCTTATATTGAAAATAGGGCTACAGCTTTAGAAACTGTAACCACTCCAGATAAAAAATGTAGCACTAACAAAGAAAGGTATCAAAAAACTCACTTGGCTACAAGTAAAGTCAAATTAGAAACCAGGTGTAGCTTTTGTTCATCCTCAGGCCATAAAATTTATAATTGTTCCAGTTTCAAATCTGTTTCAGTAAATGATAGAGTGTCTTTTATAGACAGTCATAAGGCTTGTCGAATTTGTTTGAATAATCATCCTGGTAGGTGTAAAATGAGTTTCAGGTGTTCAGTTTGTCGAAAAGAACATAATTCTCTTCTGCATGTGGACAGACAAACTCCATTAGACAGCACTGGACAGGGTAACAGTGGTAATGCAGACGATAGGGTGACTACATTTGGTTCAATAAATGAAAACATTAATAATGTTCTGTTACCAACAGTGAAGGTAAAAATTAGAACAAAAAGGGGTGATTATATCACTGCCAGAGGTCTCCTGGATACAGGATCTCAAATATCATTAGTAACAAGTAGATTGGTAAGTAAATTAAACTTAAAAACATTTAATAATAATGTCAATATCTTAGGTATTTCTGAGAATATTACCAATGTGCAAAAGGCTGTAAATTTAAAAATTGAGTCATGTGTGTTTGATTATAGCACAAATATAAAATGTTCTGTGGTTGATAAAATTACTAGTGATATACCACAAACAAATTTCAATGTTTCAAATTTAAATATTCCTAAAAATATTAAATTGTCTGATGATGACTTCAATAAATCTGGCACAATTGATATATTGTTTGGGGCAAATATTTCATTTCATATTTTGCTCTCCGATAAAATACAAGTAGACCAGATTATATTACAAAATACTCTATTTGGGTTCATAGTTAGTGGTTCTGCTCCATCACTACAAATTTGTAATTTTTCTGCTTTTCATTTAAGCATGAAAAATAATTTAGAAAATATTGTTTCTCAATTTTGGGAAACCGAGAAGGTTCCAGAAATTTTTCCGGAATATTCGACAGAGCAGGAAGCTTGTGAGATTAATTTTGAAAATTCTTTGCAAGTAATAAATAATAAATACCAAGTTAAATTACCATTAAAACAAAATCTACCTGATTTGGATTTAGGAGATTCATTTTCTGTAGCATTAAAACGCTTTGAAAATCTAGAAAAAAGATTTAAAGTCAATCCTGAGCTGTACTCTCAATACAAAAGTTTTATTGATGAATATTTAGCTCTAAAGCATGCAAAAATAGTAAGTCTTAGTACATATGACTTAAATAGTGGTTCTTTATACTTCATGGCTCACCATCCAGTGATACGTGAAGACAAAAAACAACAAAATTAAGAGTAGTCTTTGATGGCAGCATGAAATCAAAAAAGAAAAAATGCATCAATGATTATCTCTATAATGGTGCTGTAGTTCAAAATGAGCTCTTCGATATTCTTGTTCTTTTTAGAAAATATAATTACGTCCTTTTGACAGATATTAAACAAATGTATAGAATGGTTTTGGTACATCCAGACCATTGCCAGTTACAAAATATTTTGTGGCGAGAGAAAAATGGCAGTTTACAATGTATTCAACTTCAAACTGTAACATATGGTTTAAGAAGTTCTTCCTTTTTAGCTACCAGATGTTTGGTAGAATTAGCCCGAACTGAAGGTAAACGCTATCCTTTGGCTTCTAAAGCTCTTCTTAATAACACCTACGTTGATGATATTTTGTGTGGGTGTGACACAATCGAAGAAACGATAAAACTAAAAAATGAACTTATCTCGCTGCTCAAATTAAGGTCCTTCGAGTTGCACAAATGGTGCTCAAATAATTTACAAATTTTAAATGATATTCCTAAAAATAAACAAAATTTTGATGAAATTAACATCAGCAAAAACGATTTAACGGTAAAGACTCTGGGATTGACTTATGATACAAAAACAGATAATTTTAAATTTAGTTGTCCAAAAGTTGATATAAATGAATGTGTAACTAAAAGACAGATTCTCAGTTTTGTTTCCAAATTTTATGATCCTTTGGGATTAGTGGGCCCAGTTTTAGTAGCTGCTAAGGTAATTATGCAAAAACTTTGGTTAAGTAAGGTCAAATGGGATGCTATAATTTCCAGTGAGTTACTTGACACTTGGAAAAATTTTGTTGAAAGCTTAATGAGCATGCCCACAGTGACTGTCCAAAGAAATTTAAACTTTACTGGTGCTCTTCATATTGAAATAGTTGGCTTTTGTGACTCCTCCTTGATTGCATATGGAGCTGTTATTTATGCGAGGACTATTTTTGAAAATAAAGTACATGTAAATTTGATTTGTTCCAAATCTAGGATTGTTCCTATAAACAAAAAACTAACTATGCCAAGACTTGAACTGAACAGTGCTTTGTTGCTTTCAAAACTATCTCACAAGGTTTTTGAACTGTTAAAAGATAAAGTCAGTAAGGTATTTTTATATTCAGATTCAAACATTGTCTTAGCTTGGATAAAATCCGAACCTTTGAAATTGAATCCCTATGTTGCCAATAGAATTATTAAAATTCAAGAAATGACATCCGAATTTAAATGGTTGTATATAAACACTAAGGAAAATCCAGCAGATTGTCTTTCTCGTGGACTTGAACCTCATGAAATTAATTCAAACAATCTTTGGTTTAATGGTCCTGAAATTCTTTCAAATATTGAATTCTTGCACTTTGAAATTCCATTTTCTACTCCAGACCATTTGCCTGAATATAAAGTTGTCACTTTAGCTAAGGTCAAACCAGAATCTTTCTTCATAAAATTCTCTAGCTTAACAAAACTTCAAAAAATAGTGGCTTATTGCCTACGATTTGTAAATAATATAAAAAATAAAAATAAAAAGATTACTGGAAGTTTAACAGTTGTAGAACTAGAAAATAGCCTTAAAACCATTATTAAGTATGAACAAAGTTTTCATTTTTCTGAGGAAATAAAATGTCTAACCAACAACACAGCAATTAAGTCTAATTTAAATTCTTTATATCCTTTCTTGGACTCTCAGGGACTGTTAAGAGTTGGTGGTAGACTGGAGAACTCAGATATTTCTTTTAATAAAAAACATCCTTTGATCGTTCCCAAAAACAATCATATCACTGATCTTTTGATTCACAGAGAGCACTTAAGACTTTTACATGCAGGTCCGAAACAAGTTTTAAGTTCATTAAATCAAAATTTTTGGATTATTAGTGCCACTAAAGAAATTAAAAGGATTTTGCACAAATGCGTAACCTGTTTTAAATGTAAGGCCAAGTGCAGTGAACAGTTAATGGGATCTCTTCCTGAACAAAGGGTACGTTCATCGAGGGTCTTTCAGAATGTTGGTATATACTTCTGTGGTCCCTTCCAAATTAAACAGTCACGGATTAGAAAGTCTATAACGACAAAGGCATATATAGCATTGTTTGTTTGCTTTTCTGTGAAGGCAATTCATATGGAGTTACTCTCTGATCTAACAACAGATACTTTTTTAGCTTCATTAAAAAGATTCATTTCTAGAAGGGGTAAACCATCCAAGATCTTTTGTGACAATGGTGCCACATTCAAGGGAGCAAATAATCAACTTCAAAAACTTCTAAACGACAACATTAAGTTAAACAACTTTTGCCTTGATGATAAAATTGAATTTTGCTTCATCCCAAGTTATTCTCCAGTATTTGGGGGTCTATGGGAGGCCGGGGTGAAGAGTGCTAAATATCATATAAAAAGGGTGATGGGAAATAATATTTTAACATATGAGGAGTTTAATACTTTGATTACTCAAGTTGAAGGAATATTAAATTCAAGGCCTCTTATGGCAATTAATAATGATTCCTCTGACTTAGAATATTTGACCCCAGGTCATTTTCTAATAGGTGCTCCTTTGACAACTTTCCCTGAAACTAATTTAACTGAGATTCCTGAAAATAGATTAAAATTTTGGAGGTTGTGTGTTCAAATGCAGCAGCATTTTTGGCAAAGGTGGTACCAAGATTATCTAACACAACTTCAAAACAGACCTAAATGGAGAAAATCGTTGCCAAATTTACAAGAAGGCATGCTTGTGCTTGTAAAGGAGGACAATGTTTCTTCTTTTGGGTGGCCTATAGCAAGGATTAATAAAGTTATTCCTGGTAAAGACGGAAAGGTAAGAGTGGTGGAAGTAAAAACTAAAAAGGGAACATACTTACGTTCTGTCACAAAAATTGCTGTTCTTCCAATTAACGATGAACAAATTTAAATTATTTTTTTTTCTTTCAATTTATAATAATAAATAAAATTTAACTTTATAACTATTTCTATTTAAATTTAAAACTTTGTAAAAGTTTTATACTTATATAAGCAATAAATTCTTTAAAAAATGTGTAAAAAAAAGGGGTGGAATATATTGTTTTGGTATCAAAACCAAGGCCCCCCAGCATGTTGGAGAAATAAATTCCCAACATTAATATTTAGTAAAACTATATTTTGTTTCAATATTTTATTTAGTGGTTTGCGCCTTGTGTACACTTCACAAAGATGTTTCTATGTTTTTTATGTTCTATAATTCAAAGTGTACACAAAGGCGCAATATTCAAAAAAAAGTTCGTTGCCAAGGTGTTGTTATATAGAATAATAAGAGAATAAAAAACGGGAAAGTAGGGCGTGTGTCCGATCCCACACAAAAATTACTTTAATACCAAAAGTTTGTGTTATTGTAATAAAATATTAGTTGTGAAAAGTGTCTTTAGTTATTCCTAGCTTCAGAAGTGTAAAACCAGTGTAAAATTATTTCCTTGGTGTTGCAAAAATCCAACACTTTACAACAAGAGTTTCCTGAAGTCAGAATCCGTGGATGTTTCTTTCATTTCACACAATGTTTGTGGAGAAACATGCAAGGTACAGGACTGCAACAAGTTTATACAGAAGACGCGAATTTTGCTCTACATCTGCGACAATTGGCAGCCCTAGCCTTCGTACCTGAAGTAGATGTTGTTGCAACATTCGGAGAGCTACTGGACAGCGAGTTTTACACTCAAAATGAAAATTTACTAACACCTTTAATAAACTACTTTGAGGATGTATGGATAGGCAGATTGGATCGACGACAACAAAGAAGACCGCCAATGTTTCCAAGGAATCTTTGGAATTGCTTCGAATGTATAGAGGAAGATCTACCGCGTACTAATAATGCTGTCGAAGGTTGGCACAACAGCTTCTCCTCGATATTAAATGCAGCACACCCAAATCTATGGAAGTTTATTACGGGGCTAAAGAAAGAAGAGAGTTTAAATCGATTAAAAGTGGAGCAATACATAGCTGGAAACCAACAACCTCAAAAAAAAAATTATAAAGATACAGCGCGGCGAATAAAAACGATTTGTTTGCAATACGGGAACCGGCCAAATCTAGAATATTTAAGAGGAATTGCCCAAAATTTTCAACTGCAAGTATAAAAAACTAAAAAACAATTAAAAAAAAATTTAAAAAAAACAAAAAAAAATAAAAATTAAAAAAACACAAAAAAATAAAAATAAAAAAAAAATAAAAATTAGAAAAAAATAAAAAAATTATAATTAAAAAAACTTTTAAACACGCCAGTTACTAACTGCCAGTCCTAAGCCTGGATAAAGTGTGAAGGAAAGTTAAAGTATGCAAATCTGTTATTAATATAAATGTATTCTTTAACTATGATATCTTCAATAAGTACTCACCAGTGACAATGTATTAATGAAATTGTGCCTGTTATATAATTTTTAACCACAATATCATTATTTTATTTGGGAAATTTTATTTTAATAAAGATGGTAGCCCTTAACCTACCCTATCTATATGTAGTATATACCCTGTAAAATATATTAAGCTTATATTAAAACTTACTCTTAAATAACCAAGGGTAAATTTTGCGACACTGCCAAGTCGTGAAATAATACCTCTAGGTACTTTCCCTACAACATTTACAGTTAAAATTACCTTAATTCGACCATTAAATTGGTCGAACATTTTACATGATCAATTTCAAATAGGATTATTTACTTCCAATTATTTTCCTATTATTTAAAGTGGAAAATAAAACTAAAGTCATTTAGAAGTCAATATTGGGTTGACGAAATATTTTTTACCAATAGGTTAAAATGACTAATAAGAAAATATTTAACTGTTTGGGTCATTATTTAACAGCAATCCTTTAGTTCTATTGCATCATCTAAATCTGACCTAAGCCTGGATTAAGTGTGAAGGAAAGTTAAAGTATGCAAATGAAAACATATTTTCTGACGCGATCTTTTTTCGCGTGATCAATTGCACGCGACCTTATTTCGTCGGCGCTGTTTTTTCGCCGGCGACCTTTTGATACGCGCTCAAATGTGCGCGACATTTTTTCGCTCGACCAATTGTTGGCGACCTTTTTTCGTAGATCCAATTTAACTTTATTCAAAAACAGCATAAAAAAGGCATAGTTCAAAATGGCGACAGTTTTTTACCTTTTGCCATCTATTGGCATTTCTCGAAAGCTGTAGAACGAGCACTGACATGAACGTGCAATGAGAAATGCATTCCAAACAAAACCGGAGATCACCCGTGAACCCGGTTCAACTGAACCATAGATTACCGCAGGTATGAGAAATCGACCCTAAGTATAAAAACATGGTCACCAGAGTACTCTTTGTGATAACCCTGAAGAGGACAAAATCCTAAACGAGGACACTCAATGTAAGCATTTCTACAAAGCATTTCAATCTTTACACGCAAATCTACACACTGAGATAGTACTCTTTGTGGTCTAAAATATTCCGCCATTTCGATCTATTACGCGGTTAACCCTTCCAGTAGACGAACTTCGAGATTATTAGGTCTTGTTCTACCTGCTCCATATACTCAAGCTTGATCCTTCCTTTTGGTCTTCATCTCGTTACCTGCTTTATGATTTTCTTAGAGGCTATATTATCTTCCCGCATCGGTTCTACGTGTCCATACGCAGTATTCTAACTTTTGTAAAGGTGGTGATACCTGGTTCTTTATAAATATGAGAGACTATAGAATCATTATATTCAGTTATTTCTTATTTGGCAAAAAATATATAAGAAATAAAACATCACATTTATGATTCTCTTGTTAAAAGTCCACTCATATATGGAAGCAAGGTTTGGCAATTAAATCACCGAATAGAAAACAAACTATTGGAAACAAAAATAAACTTTCTCAGAGCATTATGACATTCCAAACTAGAAAGAATTAAAAATTCAAAATCAGAAGAATGCTTTAAAGGGACAGAACTATTATTAAAAATATAATCCAGAAATAACTCATAAGTATGGTACGAACATGTGGTAATAATGGCTAAAGACCGAGTATCAAAACGAATAATATACTGACAACCAATGAAGAAAAGAGAAAGATGTCCCCAAGAGAAATCTGGCAACAAGGGATATCGTGAACTGTGAGTGAAATAAATATGAAAATGGGTGTTGGATGGAAAAAGAAAACTATGAAAACTGGTATCCGAGAGGTAACAACATATTTTTGTAAATTAATGTTAGTTAGTTATCTTTTTATCCTTTTTTTAACAGAGTTTTGATAACCCGTTCTGGTACTCCTTGCAATCGAACCTACCATAAAATAATTAGTTATAAAGAGAGATGCGGCAAGGTAATTAACAAAAGAACCTTACCTACATATTCAACAGATGTTAAAAGAAGAACAAAACGTCTTTCGATTAATTTTTTTTAGAAAATTAGTCTTTTCTCAAAACAATATCCGTTCAAAGGCAACAATTTTGTGACCTGTAAACTCCCAGATGCAAATTTTTCCTCATTTAGCTTTTTCATAGGAACTACGAACACTCCTTTGTGCCTGCAGGAAGTTGGGGTGAGATTTCCGCTTAGAGGTAGTTGTGAGACCTCAAAAGGATTTGCCAATTTGCATTTCAATATGCAGATGAATTTCTGCCGCATTTTGTTTGTTAACTTAGGAACTTATCGAAAAACTTTAAATTGTAAAATGTCACTGGAAATCATGAAGTAAGAAAAACTATAAAAGTTGTTAATAGATTTGATAGAAGTAATGAAAAAAGTCTCCTTTAAACTAAAATAACGATAAAGTAAGTTATATCGAGTAGCGTAAGCTAAATTAGTTAAGGGCTAAGATCTTCGTATCGTCTGAAAATACACATATAACATCACTTAAAATTATGTTCATTTTCATCGTTGATTTTGTTTTGAACAGATTAACGGATTTCACTAATTCTTTTTAGTATTTTAGATTTTTCTTTGCTATTTACACAGTTGAGCAATGGTTTACTCAAACTTCTTTTTTGAACTTATACCGGGTGAAAGAAAGAAATGTTTTATTTATGTTAAGTTTGAGACAACCTGTAGAGAGGACAAGGTATAAGTGTGGGTATACATCGAAATCTTATTAAATTCTTATGTTTTGTGAACATTTTTGTTTTTTTTAATGTCGATCCATAGTAATTTATCGAAAAAAAATATTCTTAGCAAAAATGTAGCTCATAAAAAACGAAAAAAAATGGTGTATTAATGAAGTCTATAGACCTAATAAAAGCAAAGTAGTAGCTCATGAAAAATACGTTACTATTCGTCAAATTCCAAATCAAATAATTTAACGTGAAATAACCAAAAATTAAAGCAATTTTCGGGAAAAATTTTCTTAAAGTGCTTAAAAAAACTTTATTTTTATTTTGTTATAAAAGTTTGTAGCATCTAAACTAAGCGAGTTACATTTAAAATAAAGTTGGCCCTTTTTTGTAAAAAAAATTGTGAATATCTCCCCCTGTTTAGCACCCTAAATAGAAATTAATCGTTACCGCTTTATTATTTACTTTATAATATGTATGTGTATTGTTTATACGATCTGTAAGTTTGACCGGTTCAAAGTGCTTATTTTTGAAAAGATTTTCTATAAGTAAAAAAAAAATTCTAAAAATTTTGGAAAAATGTTCATTTTTCAAAATACACTGTGCATCAGAGAAAACGGCCACCCCAAAAATGGGTTATTTTTGGTGTCTCGTATCTCCTAAACCTGTTGTCCGATTTAAGTAATTTTTTTAATATGTTATAGCCTTGTTCTTTAACAATATCGCTGTAATAATATTGTTACTAAACAGGTAAATAGTCAGTGTATACCGGGTGTACGAATCAAACTGTGTTTTTTTTTAAAGTTCGCAACACCCTGTGGAATATTCTAGCATTTATAAAATACTGCAATTAAAACCCAACAATAGCCACAGGTTTTCTTAACATTACGTTTTTTTATTCATTCGCTTATGTTGGATAATACAAAAGTTAGGTACTTTAACAACTAGCCATATTCTTTATCAATACAGGGTGTTTCTAAATAAGTGCGACAAACTTTAAGGGGTAATTCTGCATTAATAAATAATGACAGTTTGCTTTATAATCGTATGTCCGCAAATTCTTCGTTTCCGAGATACGAGATATTGAATTTTTTCTTACAAACTGACGATTTAATTATTGCTTTAAAACAAGTTGCGATATGCAAATGAAATTTGGTGGGTTTTAAGACGTAGTTATTGTACATTGTTTGACATACAATTAAGAATTTTATATTCACCATTGGCGTGCATACGGGTAATATGATCGGTCATATTAGGTCAACGGTCAACGGCACAAGTTCGACTTTGAAGTGGATGGTAAGTAGAACCTAAATCTATATTTTCATGCAATTCGGAGTTGACCCTGAAAATTTTACAATATCGCGTTACACGGTATTTCCAGTCCATTTGCTGGGCTATGAGTTACAATTGACTATTTTACATTTACAATTACATTTTTAACTAATATTTGACGTTTTTATTTCGACTCGGGAATTATACACTCACCGACACAAAATTCCGCCAACCAAAATTTTTGATTAAGTTTGAAAATTTATAACTTTATTATTTGTACTCCGATTTTCAAGATTTTTGCATCAGTTTGTAGGTACATGTATTGATGTCGTTTGTTATTATTCCGGTAACAAAAATTGTTTGCTTAGATGGCATTATACGGGGGTGAATGGAAGCGTTGTATTTTCTCCTAACTTTAAAAAATTCTGTGGAAAAATTGGAGGGCTGTTTTTTTCATACTCCTTTTGTATTATCCTGGAGGTATCCCTAAGATTTTTGTTTTTGAATTACCCGAATATCTCTTTTCTTGTAAGAGCTGTACAATTTGTTCTAAATAAAAATACTGATTGACTCAGAAACATAAATATCTTAAATATAGGTTGGATTGAGAAAAGTAGAATGGCCAGCATGCAACCCAGATCTTAATCCTATTTCCTAGGACTCCAGAAAATTTGGTAGAGTTATGGCACTGGTAGAGGAATATCGGGTTATTCCCCAGGCAAGGATAACACCTCTTTATTCGATGCCAAACATATTGCGAGCAGTCGTTGCTGCAAGAGGTGGACATACCCGTTATTGAATTGTTTTGTTTTGTTGGTAATTTTGCTTTGTGTTGTTAATTTTAATGCATTTGATATTTATAATTAAATAAACCTTCAAAGTAGTGTTTTTATTTACAGATCTTACAAAAAAAGAGATATTCGGATAATTCAAAAAATAAAATATTAGGGATACCTCTGAGATACTACAAAAGGAGTATTTGTGACAAAATCATTCTCCAATTTTTCCGCAGAATTTTTTAAAGTTAGAAGAAAATACAATGCTTCCATTCGCCATTCACCCCCGTATAATGCCATCTAACTAAACATTTTTTGTTACGGAAATAATAACAAACGATATCAATACATGTACCTACAAAATGATGCAAGAATCTTGAAAATCGGAGTACAAATAATAAAGTTATAAATTGTCAAACTTGTGCCGGTGAGTGTATAACCAACAAAGTTGGTCATAACCTCTTAACAGAAAATTCAGTACAGTAATTATGTATGTTTTATCTTTTTACATAAAAGTCAACTTTTATCATGATTTAATTAAAGTTTTCTTTCCATAATTCGCTAGTGAATAACGTTTTCACGTACTTTTAAGCGTCTAAAGCAGCGTGATGATAATCAAATGCTTCGTCAAACGTCACGAACATGCTTTAGCCGTTGCTGTAAGTATGACCCTCCCCCTCCATGAAAAGGGTTTTAAAAGGATCTGCGACACAATAAAAAGGTCGCTTGCAAATCGTGGCTGAGTTTAAACGTCGAAAATTTGATGTTTTGTAAAATGTAATTTAGAATAGAGTGTTTATGCAAGAAGGCGTGGAAAATAGGTCTTGTATTTATCTATGTATACCAGCTTGATCTAGGATTCAAAGTTAAACATAGAAAAGTGTGATTTTAATTTATAGTCTAGTGCAGTGTTTCCCAAAGTGGGGCCCACGCCCCACAGTGGGGCAATTTGATAGTTAAGAGGGGCAATTCTTATATGGGCTCGACACGAGTTTAACCATTTCGCTATGGGTCATTTAAATCCAATGCAAATTTCAATGCTTGAAAAAGATAATAAAAATCAGATGTTAGCAGAAGAATAGACGAAATGGGTGAAGGGTGAATGTATGCACACATGTATCCACACAATGTTTAGCACACAAACTCAAGTGATTGTTAATAAATAATCGTTTTTGATAAATTTTTCTAATGACAGGATCAGGTTTGCCATTTTCAGACCGGAACATGCTCAAAATGGGGTCACGACAAATAATCCCGCACAAAAAATTCCCCCAAATTATCCCTGGACAAAAAATCTCCGGACAAATAATCCCCAGATAAAAAATTCCCACAAAAAATCCCGGACAAATAATCTTCACAAATTTTTTTGGACAAAATATCCCCACAAAAAATCCCGGACAAAAAAATCCCCAAGAAATATTTGCTGCCGAATAGTTCTCTAAAAGATTTCTCGAAATTTTAACAAATTCCGAATTCCAATTCCATGCTGAACACTTCAAATTTTACAAGACAAAAAATGTGAGTTTTTTTTAAAAATCATGGAAGATATGAGGAATGAGCCAAGGCCCCGTTTTCATGACAGGCGCTTAACGTGCGTTTTGATAACGGTCGATTACAACTACATACTTTTTACTGAAGACCGTTCACAAGCTAACGCGCGCTTTAGGTCATTAAGATGCGAGTTGGCATGTGAAGGGTCTCAAGTAAAACGTATGTATGTAGTTGTAATCGCGCGTTATCAAAATGCGCGTTAAGAGCCTGTCATGGAAACGGGACCTTAGCTCACTTCCCATATTTTCAAAATATTTGTGAAAAAACTCACACTTTTGTCATATATAATTTAAAGTTTTCAGCATGGACTTGGAATTCGAAATTTGTTATAATTTCAGAAAAACTTTTATGCCCGGTTGCACCAACAGATCTTAAGCTTAAGTCGAGAATATCATAAGAATTAATATTATATAATTATAATATATTACAATAAGAATGCCATAATATAATAATAGATATAATTGATAATAAGGTAAGAATCTAAAATTATGGTGCAACGTAAGTGATACTCAAGGAGGCCCTATCTATAAGTAGAGCTTAGCTGAGCTGGAGCTTAAGATCTGTTGGTGCAACCAGGCATTAGAGAACTAATCGACAGCAAATATTTCTTGGGGATTTTTTGTCCTGGATTTTTTGTGGGGATATTTTGTCCAAAATAATTTGTCCAAAATAATTTATGGGGATTATTTGTCCGGGATTTTTTGTGGGGATTTTTTGTCCAGGGATTATTTGTCGGGGGATTTTTTGTCCGGGGATTTTTTGTCCAGGGATAATTTGTGGGGATTTTTTGTCCGGGATTATTTGTCCGGGGATTATTTGTCCTAGCTTCCTCAAAATACGACTAATAATTTTTTCTATAGGGATGGCTGTTGTTGACAAAACACCGGTTTTCGGTTAAACCGTTTTTTTACTTACGGTTTAACCAGTCGGTTATAGCCGGCCAAAAGAAACCGGTTATTCCAAAAACCGGTTTTAGGTTTTTGAATTAATATTCAATACCCAATAAGTTATAACGTCACATATACATTGCACTTTAGTTTGTGATTTGTGATATATTGGAAAAAATCAATTTTAATTTGGTAATTTCAAAGAGCTGTAACTTGTTTAAGTGCACATTTGTACTAAGGTAAATTAGGTTAAATCGATCTATTTTTGGTCCCGGAATATGTGATTTAATTTATGACCTACCTTTCTGTTACACCCTTTATGATAATAAACTAACCCAATGAAAATTTGGGTCCAAATTATGCCAAATAATTGAAAAATAAAAAAGTAGTGAAATTAGGTACTTAATTATAAGACTATAAAAGTATAATGAAGTAAATAAGACTATAACAGTGTACCTATACATGTATATGAATTATAAAAACAAATGTGTAACATTAAAAATAGTGAAACTAGTAAAAACAAATATTGAATAATTGTTAAAATTCTGAAGTGGATGTATTATTGTACTAGATGTTTGGCAAATTTGTTGTATATCCAAAAAGAAATCACATTTTATACAAGATACACAAAACTATTTCATTTTTTTAAGATACTAATATCTTTTAATACCTATTTTTAATAGGATCCCCAATTCAGCAAACATGACCTGCTTATTCTCAAGTTCATTACCGAATCATTAACGAATTGGTATACGTTAAAAAAATGCATTTTCTCGGCTTCCCATGGAGCAATTTTCTTCATTCTTTTTTTGTTCCCAAGTAACTCGAGTAGAGCCACCTGACTAACGCATTACTAAATGTCAGAGTTGCTTTTGTTTTGTTATAATAAATTAATGTGTTTATAAGATAATAAAACTACATATTTATATTTTCCAATTGTAGACTTTTTTTTTAGATTTACTTACCACAACGTACCTTTGAATATTTAAAATTCCAATCTTCTTGTTTGAAAGTTGTATAATTATTTAAACAATCTTTGTTTAAACTAATTAAAAATTTTTGTTATAATAAATAAATTAATTTATTATAACAAAACAAAAGCACCGTTGGCATTAATAATGCATTAGTTAGGTGGCTCTACTCGAGTTACTTGGAAACAAAAAAAGAACGAAGAAAATTGCTCCATGGGAAGCCGAGAAAATGCATTTGTTTAACATATACCAATTTGAACTTTTAGATTCCATTTCTCCAACCTAATTTTTGATTGAAATTTTGGTATTTTTGGTACTTTTCACTCGTAATTCCGAGAGTTTTTATTATTATAAATATGTTATGAGTCTTTAAAAGATATGAAAATTTGTGTGGGGAAAGAGAACCGAAATAAAAAGGTGATGGTTTGAAAATTACCATCATATTGTTGATATCTTTGCCGTACATGCCGGTCAACTTTGATCAATTGTATCTCAGAAACCACTCATCACAATTTAACGTTTTTTTTTAAAGAAGCATCCTGCCGTGTTCTTTCCAATACCGTTTTCATAATTTAATGTAATTAATAGTTGCCGAGATATTCTATTTGTTTATAAGCCAAAAAATTGTTTATAATTTTAAAATATTCCTGAGGCTGCTTAAATAGTCCAATTTCAATTCTGTAAAGTAAATTGGATAGGTATAGTGCCTTTTTATACAAAAATCATAGTTATTCTTATGTGTCATAATTATTGTGGTTATTATAGCGA
This sequence comes from Diabrotica virgifera virgifera, assembly GCF_917563875.1. Taxonomy (NCBI): domain Eukaryota; kingdom Metazoa; phylum Arthropoda; class Insecta; order Coleoptera; family Chrysomelidae; genus Diabrotica; species Diabrotica virgifera. The sequence goes on along the minus strand of NC_065443.1, from coordinate 288,113,253 downwards.
CCGTAAATTGGTAATTAACAATTTAATTGTTGCTAAACTGTTCATTCAATTTCCATCAGCTTCTGGAAATATAATCTATACCAAAAGGGCTTTTTGTCACCAAGTTATTTAATTATTGATAAATAATTACTTACCTAAAATTTTAGTTGAAAATTCAAGATTTTTTTGGAAAAACCCGCAGTTTCCGAGGAAAATTTTCGTCCAAGTAAATCGGGAAAAGCATTTTTCGGTGCAGAATTTAATTACGGTGAATTTTTATTTGGGTGTTTTTGGTGTAAAGTTAAAATCTTTGGAGTTATACAGCAATAATTGAAAAAACACGACTTTCCTGGCGCCATTTTGTTTATAAAAAAAGTAGCACACTATCTGCACACTTTGCATACCTATATTATTATTACATAGAATCATAAGATTCGATTCCAGCAATAAAATTGGTGGTAAATATCTTTTCCTTGTATTTTGATAATTAGCCCAGAGTAGGTACTACATTTTATCATGGAATTATACAATTTATCAATATTCATGGAATTATCTTGAGAAAAATTAAATATGGAATAATAATGAAATGAAATATAAAGCTCAGGAATGTACTAAACATTAACTGTAGAGATTAAAATAGAACTTTTGTTATGAGGAGATTTTCTTACAATTGATTTATGAAGGAATAAAAAGTATTTAACGAGCGCGACGGCGAAAAACGATAAATTAAAAATTAATTATTTGATTCATTGTATGAAAAAAAAGGTATAAACGAATAGTTGACAGCCCAAAAAATTAAATTATTAATCAAGAAATATTTACAAAATCTAAATATTTTAATAATAATATACGAAGAAAGAAAAATGAAGGAAAATAAAAATAAACCATGTATTTTATAATCACAATCAAAATTTGTGAAATAGCAGTAAAAATAACAAAAAATGACTAACAAAAAGTGAATAAGACTTAACTAATATAAATAGGAAATTATAAGAAAAACTATTAGGGAAAACGTAGTAAGATATATCAAACAATTAAGAGACTTTTATTATCTGAATTTAAAAAAAATCGATTCTTGTTTTTTGCATACAAACATTCCGTAGAATCATAGAAATACTGTTCTAAAACGTTATTAAGAAATTCGAAATAGAAACGAAGTTATAGGTGTATTTATAACGGTACCTATCTACCCTCGTTTGTATATAACACTGTGTGCGACGCCTCGCCTGTGCACCTGCAACTCGACATTTGCTTTCTAAAACTTTTAAAGAAATCACGAGCTTTATATATGCCTAGAGCTGGCGGTCATTAAAAGGCAGTCGAAGTAAGGGAACGCCTCGAAAGAAGCATAATATTAAAAGAAAACTCAAAGGTAATCAGTTGACCGCAGAAAAAAAAATCTGAATTACCCAGTTCTTTGCAAAAACATTAAAATTTAGTGATGCATTTCATGCACTTTATGGGAATAAACATCAGATAAATAACAACGAGTTGGTCGGAAAAAATCGACGAAGCTCGTATTAATCACCCCAGAATATAGAAAAAGCAGGGAGATATCAAAAGAAAAACTATAAAAAAATAGCTTTGACAAACTATTTATTTTACTGGACAGTGATATCAGTCAATGTGCACCAGAAATCGCTCATTAGAGGAAAAAAATGAATATGACCATTTAAGTTGATAAAAATTACAGTAAATAGCTATTTGTATAACAAGGGAGGAAAGTGCTACTTTCCCTCCCGAGAATGAAGTTTACTGCCCGACGCGTAGCGGAGGGCAGTAATCAGTCAAGGGGGGAAAAGGCACTTTACCCCCATGTTATACATATGGTTTTTCCACCTTCCTCAAATTAATAACAAGTCATTTTTCATTTTTACTTAATTTATTTACGTAACTACCATCAAAATCTATTAAAACTAAAACTAACAAGTAGGTACAATATAACTGTCAACTGTCAAATATAAGTCAAATTATTAATGTAAACATTGTTAAATCAAAATAACAATTTACTGTTTTTTACCATTCTGCAAAATACAGGGTGTTTTATAAATAAACGTTAAAACGTATAGATAATTACGTAATAGAAAATAGATATTGTACAGGGCGTCAATAAGTCATATTTCATGAATGAAATACCATGACGTCACTTTTACTTTTCCTCACTAGGGAGGAAAAGTACAACTTTGCACCCTACAATCAGGTCCGGAAAAGTATACTTTCGGTAGAGGTAGGTGGAAAAATACTTTAAACTCGTTTTTCTCGAAATCACATTTTTGAAAACTGGACAACAAGTTTTTTTCGTGTACTTCAAAACCTTGTTAACAATAAAAAAATTATAACCATAACAGTTTTTTCTTTAAAAACTGTCTTTTTTTCTAATTTAGTAAGTTATGTTCCCTAAAATTCACCTTATAGATACAATCGCAGACAAACATGAAAAAAATGTTCTTTAGCAAAAAGCCAAAAAAGTCGAACGAAAAAAATATTGAAATGACATAGAGAGAGAGACAAGAGGAATGACAAGCATGAAAAAGAAAAGATAAGTCTAAATTTAAAATTATAATAATAATAGTAAGACTAACAGAAACGCGAAGAATTGTAACAAAGAATGGAAAAGGATACCTATGACCAACCTATGACTGTCCACTATGTCATTATATTCGTAGAATACGCATTATTCGAAACTACGCATTATAAGAAGGCATAATTTCGAAGATAGGAAATAGGAATGATAAAGGTGATGCTTTATAATGTTTATATTTCTTGTAATTTACTATTTTTAGTAGGAATACCCAACAATTTTACTTTAAAATAAGTTTATTTGACATTTCGATTTCCACTTCCGAAATTATTGTTCTCAAAATGCAAAACATTATAGTTATTAAGGTATCAAGAGTATTATAAGGATAATAACGTTTGAGGTCAATGGTGTATAAACCGAGGGCCTTAGGCCCGAGGGATATACGTTGACCGAAACATGGTTGTTTTGTTTTAAACATTTTGTTTTAATCAACTGTTTTAAACATGTTTTAAACGTTTGCTTATGTTTAAAACAGTTTTTGTTTAAAACACTTAAATTAAACAAGTGCTTTTTTTCATTTTCTTTATTAATATAATATCAAAAAAATTCTCAAATACATTATATAAACTTTTTAACATATATATTATTTATTTATTAATAATCTGAACACAAAAAAAATTGGAAAACTGAAAATATTTTGCAAAGAAGAGTTAATCAATTTGTCAAAACTGTTTCAGACTCATAGTAATCTTGTAATTTAAATTAGTCACGTCATCACTGATGGAATTAAGCTATTTAAAAATTGAAACCAACTTAGCAGCTTTGACATTGTCTAGCCGATTACGTAGTTTGGAATGGTAAACCTTATGATGAGAAGAGTCTTTCTATGTTGGCTGACGATGCAACAGCTGTGTGAAGCTGTTGAGCAAGTTTCAATGCTGTAGTATACCTATTTATATTTTTCTTAGAACGCCACCATGCCAATGGTTTTACATTCTCAATATAGGTGTTTAGAAAACATATGGAGTAAAGGGTACACACATTGCCTGGTAATAATAATAATCTAAAATGCTTCTGGATGATAATTTATAATGGATGGATGATAAGTTTATTTTCAATAAAGCGATGATCAAGCAAATTTGCCAAAAAATGAACTGGGGTCACCAAATCATTTGCAAGTTAAAAAAAAAACACTAAGCACCACCAGAAACAGCACAAAATAACTGACAATAGACGTTATTGCAATAGCCAACTTGTAATGCGGATTTATAAATAGTAAATGGTCTGAGGTTCCCCAGGCAATAGCTCCTAATTTTGCAATTGGTTTTCTTATCTATTATTTAGTAGAATAGTAATAATAGATCAAACACTTTCAATTAATATTATGTTTAGGAAAACATGAATAAACAATGTTTTCTTCTAAGTTTTATTTGTTTAAAATATAAAATTTAAAAACAAAAACATTTTTAAAGCAAAAAAAAACGTTTAATACAAAAACATGTGTTTTAAACAAGTTTTATTTGTTTAAAACATACAATTTAAAAACAAAAAAAAAACATGTTTAAAACAAAAAAAAAACCGTTTAAAACAAAAAAAAAAACGTTTGTTTTGTTTAAAATTAAAAAAACATGTTTTTTTGCAACCCTGGACCGAAAGCGTTATTATTATAATACCCGTGGTGCCTTCAACGTGTAATGTCCGACTAAATTATTCTTTATATGCGAAAAATTTGAATGAATTTTGAATTAAATAGTTTTCAAATAAGTACATTTACCAGTAACAATAGTAACGTAATTGTGGTAACCATAGTTTTACATAGGCTGATATTTGTCAACTTGGCAGTATCTAATAAGTCGTTATTTAAATTTAATGCCCAAGGGCGTTATATCGTACTTAACAGACTTCGAAATAATGTCATTATTTGTCAAATAACATACCAGTCGGACATTATTAAATTAAACAAATGTTTTGTCGCTTGGTAAAAAAATCTTCTAATAATCTAATTTTATCTAACGTATTCATATTGAAAATTCAGACATAATTATGTTATAAATTTTAACAAGATGTCTTTAAAATGTTATTGTCCATATTTTTGAGTTGCGTTCCTGGAACGACTTTATTGGAAAAACAACACAATAGGATATAAATTCAACCTTTCAACAACTAATAGATCAATAAACATCAGTACATCAATAAACATTAATAAACATCAATAAACATCAGTAAACATCAATCAATAAACAGACATATTTTATCTAAAACCAAACTTAACAATGAACAATAAAGGACAAAGAATTGTATATATTTATAAAATACCTTAAGAATGCAAACATTTGTATTTAAGTAGATGAAACATCAAGACCATTAAATGTTAGAATAAGTGAACATCAATCTTACATAAAAAATAGAGAATTTGATAGATCTCAAACATGTAAACACGCATGGGAAAACGAACACAAAGTTCAATGTAAAGATTTAAGTATACAGTATACTAGTCCTGAAAGAAACAGATGGTAAAAAGATAAAAACGAAGACGCTACTCTAATTATGTTATGAAATGAATTCAACTGCGTCGCAAATTCTTCGGCAGAACGCAATAATTGGATCTGGTTACCCATTTAAACAAGGAAATCAATAAAAAGAAAATATCCTTATTAGTAAGTCAATCAAGATATCGACGATATTTACAACATTTATGTTTTAAAATAACATACCTATATAATCGGAGTTAGGTGTTAATACTGGGAGTAGGTAAACTAAATGTAAGACCATTGTAGTATGATGAAGTTTTTTCCTGGATTTTCCCTCATGATTTACTATGTGATCTTATGGGATTCTTAGGTTAAAGCTGATTTCATGTAATTGAATGAACTATCTTCCAATAAAGTCGTCCCAGGAACGCAATTTAAAAATATTGACAATATCCATTTAAATTCATCTAATTTAAAATGTATATGTCTGAATTCCTGAATTATTGTCAATATGAACGAGTCAGATAAAATTAAATTATTAGAAGAATTTTTTTACCACGTAACAAAACCAGTATTTTTTAAATCTATTAAAGTTTTGTATTTTGAGAACCATTTCCGATGTCTAAATTGAATCGTCAAATAAAATTATTTCAAAGTAAAATCTAGGTTTATTCCCACTACAAATAGTAAATTGGATTACGAGTAAGATGCCACAAGAAAATAGTTTCAGGACAATATTTATATTTATTATTAACGCATAAATATACAGGGTGTAACAAAAATACAGGTCATAAATTTAATCACATATTTTGGGACCAAAAATAGTTCGATTAAACCTAACTTACCTTAGTACAAATTAATGTGCACATAAAAAAAGTTACAGCCATTTGAAGTTACAAAATGAAAATCGATTTTTTCCAATATATCGAAAACTATTAGAGATTTTTTATTGAAAATGGATATGTGGCAATCTTATGGCAGTAGTATCTTATTGAAATTAGAATAAGAAAAAATTATAGTGAAATTTGGACACCCCTTAAAAATTTTATGGGGGTTTTGTTCCTTTAACCCCCCCCCCAAACTTTTGTGTACGTTCCAATTTAATTATTATTGTAGTACCATTAGTTAAACACAATGTTTTAAAAACTGTTTTGCCTCTTTTGATATTTTGAATATTTGTCAAATCCACCACATATTTGTATATGGTTAAGTACGATTATGGAGACTGGGTAATAATATGAAAATTTATTTATGATTTACATTTTTAAGTATATTTAAAACCATATTAAAAAAGGAGCCGCATCTCGATAAAAGGTGCCTTATCGAAAAAATATAAAGAGCCAAAAAATTTTAAAAACACTGTGTTTAACCAATGGTACCGCAGTAATATTTTAACTGGAACGTACACAAACATTTGGGGGGTTTAAAGGCACAAAACCACTATAAATTTTTTATGTAAACATATTAAAAAAGAAGCCGCATCTCGATAAAAACTGCCTTATCGAAAAAATACTAAGAGGCAAAAAGTTTTGAAAGTATTGAATTTAACTTATGTTACCACAATAATAACTTAATTGGCACGTACACAAAAGTTTGGGGGGTTTAAGAGAACAAAACCCAAAACCAAAAAATATTTTACTATAATTTTTCTTAGGGATGTTCCTGCCATAAGAATGCCACATGTCAATTTTCAATAAAAATTCTGTAATAGTTTTCGATATATTCAAGAAAATCGATTTTCATTTTGTAACTTCAAAGGGCTGTAATTTTTTTATGTGCATATTTCTTCTAAGATAAGTTAGGTTCATTCGAACTATTTTTGGTCCTAGAATATGCACTTTAATTTATAACCTGTATTTTTGTTACACCCGCCTGTATATGTAGTCACATATAGTTTACAAACCAGTGCTGTAACTTGTTAAAAAAATTAATAAACAAAGTTTTCTGAAATGTTTATCCATGCAACCTCACAAAAAAGAAAAAAAAAGTTAAAACAGAATAATATAACTTGCGGAAGGGCAGGTTGATGGACAGTTGGTTGATGTTGATATTTCCAGTAACACTTTCAACCTTAACATGTCAAATAATTATAAAATTTGTTAAAAAAATTATACAGAGTTTTTCTGAAATATTTATTCATGCAAGCCTCACGAAAAAGAAAAAAGCATTAAAGGAGAATAATATAACCTGCGGAAGGGCAGACAGTTCTTTGATGTTGATATTTCCAGTTACACCTTAAAACTCAACTTGTCAAAATATTAAGTATACAGAACCCAACAAAAGCACGTGTAGATCCGCTTTGAGTGGACCACAGCGCGAATCGTCAGAGAAATACGCGTACTCGAGGAAAACTGAGTGTTTTCCGTCTACATTCTGTAATATAGGTTACTACAGGAGTTGGGATAGAGGTACAAGGCGTTATTTCGGAACGTGTTAATGATATTTTGGAATCCTTAGAGCGGCTTTAGAAGATGATATTTTTTGTACTCAATAAAGGCTCTATTTGTATCGTAGTTTCTTTTGCCTAGAACATGTTTTTATGATATAGTCCAGGTACCAAAGCTTTTCACCTCGCTATATTTACAGAATGGATCAATTTGCTTGAAAATTTGAGAATAAGTAGTGGATAGTCCATGGATCAAAGTCTATATGATGCCGACAGGCGCTTTTACCATGGGGCTGGTTGCCACCCCATCTTGGGGGTGGAAATTTTTTATTATATTTTGACCGCAAAAGTTAATAACAACATTCATTTTAAGGAAAAAATGTTCTATACATTTTTTTGATAAAAAATCAATGATTTTCGAGGGTATACTCATTTACGATTCACTCAATTTTTGCCGTAGAACAAATTTTATCAAACCAAGTTCTTGGGAATTAAATTACCTACAATTTCATATTTAAACATTTTTTCGTATATCTGATGCTAATCTTTCTATTATGAAAAAATGACATTTTTTACCAAATTGAAAACATTCGTTATTCGCTTTGAACTTCAGTTTTTTTAAAACTAATCATACTAAGCCAGTCAAACTTCTAGAATCTATTAATAGTACATAAATAAAGAAGAATAAATAAGTGCAATGACTAAAAACACCGCCAACTTACATTATTATGTTTCCAATTTGATTTCTCCTTTTTTTTCAAAAAACTGTATTGATTTTTTAACCGTAACTTTTTTATTTTTTATCTTAGAAAGTTCGTTAAAAAATAATTTTGTAGGTTTTTACAAGATCTATAAGGTTAGTAATATTAAATCCTTTTAAAATTCTCAGTTACAAAATGAGGTGGCATTGAAAGGGTTGGTAAAGATGATTTTTGCATGATATTAAAAGTTTTAATTGTCAATAGCTCAAATTCTTGGGAATTAAATACGCTACAATTTCATATTTAAATATTTTTTCGTATCTCTGATGCTAATCTTTCTATTCTGAAGAAAAGGGCATTTTTTAACGAATTACAAAACTCGTTATTCGCTTTTAACTCCATTTTTTTTAAATCTAATCATTCTAAGCCGATCAAACTTCTAGAACCTGTTAATAATATATAAATCAAGAAAACCAAATCAGGTCAATAACAAATTTTAATTAGGGTGGTGATTAGGGTGTTGTTTACGATCACTTTTTTGCTGAAAAATAGGGACTGACATTATTTTCATTATAAGTCACTTAATTTTTTTAGCTAGAGAATTTTTTTATTTCTGGAAATACATATTTTTAAATACTTTAAATTAGGTTCGACAAGTTATCCTCGAAAAATGCATAGTTTTCCCGTCCGTTGACTTAGAAACTACAATATTTAGCATTTGACGAAGAAGAGCCAACATATAATAAAGTATAGCTCGATTACTATTGCTCTTAAAGAAAATGAAAAAAAATGTTTTGTTTATTTTTTCAAAAGGTACATTTTTGTTAAGTAAAGTTGTTTTGATTAAACGAAAACTTTTTGATTTATTAGCAGAAAACTGATTAAAAACATTGATTTTTTCGATATAAAACTAACACTTTCGATAACGAATAAATCGAAAACTATTAATTTTATCAAAAAAATGTATAGAACGTTATTTGCTTATAATGAATGTTTTTACCAACTCTTGCAGTCAAAATATAATAAAAATTTCCACCCCCTAGATGGGGTGGCAACCACCCCCATGGTAAAAGCGCCTTTTGGCATGATATAAATTTTGATCTTTGGAGTATCCACGACTTATTCTCAAATTTTAAAGCAAATCGATCCATTCTGTAAAATTTGCGAGGTTTTGTCCTATTTTAAGCTTCATTACTTGGACTAATAGTTCTTTACTTAGTCTTTTCTTCTAAAAAGTTTTCAGTCTAAAATTGAACAATGTTTTTTTTTCGTTAAAAACGAGTATGTTTAAGGGGGGGTATGGTTTGAAATCAACATATCAAGCACTTTTTTGTGAATTTTTTTCGAAGCTATGGTAGAATTATTTTATTTTTAAATTAAATAATCATATTAAGTATAATTCAAAGAATATTTAAGAAAAAATTCAATCCAAAATATTGAAAAATACGCCAATGGCGACAAATTTTGGCAGGCGGCTCAAAAAAAAATTGATTTTGCGGTGGACATCAGAACTCATCACTGGATCATACGAAATAAAAAATTCAAAAAGATTTAATTAGCTTATGAGTTTGGCGAGGTAACAACGTCGAGTTTTTTTATTTTTAGTTATTTTTGAATTTTTGGTATCACTCGGAAGTCAAAAATACGAAATTTTTGATAAAATTTTTGTGAAAACCAACAGATTTAATATTGTTGAACAAAAAATAAGCAAAAAACAAAAAATATCTCGACGTTGTTACCTCACGAAATGTCTAAAGAAAATCTATGCAAAATTTCAGGTAGATCGGTCAAGTAGTTTATCAGTTACAATGTCCACCGCATTTGAAAAAGGAGTTTTGAGAAGAATGCGTTTAAAGTTTTGTCAACTGCATCTTTATCTTCTTATTTGTCTGCCAAATCGTAAAGTGATGAACATCGGAATATGTTTTTTGAATTGCGGAGTAATCTACAAAAGAGAAGGCGAACAGTTGTTTAACGTTTCTCACTACGCTCAAGCGTGCTGGCGCGAAGCCTCGGCTACGCGAGTCGAAGGTAGGGATATTCAACACCCTGTATCTCTGGTAATTTTACTCCGATTATTTTGAAATTTTCAGAGAGTATTCTTGAAAGTATGCACTTTTATTTGAAATAATAAAAAAAATTTAAATATTTCAAACCATACCCCCTCCTTAAACCAATTGTTTACAATTTTATACATCTTTGTATCATTCTCTGCGTTTCCATCATTCTTGTGTGAGGGAAAAAGTTAAACACCCAAATATACCTATCTATTCGATTTTAATATTCTTAGGTAGGTATTAGTCTAGTCGCAAAATAGGGGGTCCCATGGGCACTTTTAGCTCGCCGCGATTTGATGGTGGTATTATAGGTTTTTTGGGTCACTGAATCCAATGGAAATAGTCTGGAAGCCAAAAGGTGGTGCGTTTAATTGTTATTAACAAATTATGGTAAAATTAGGTGTTCTTCAGGAATTATTAGAAGCCCTGTAAATAAATTGATAGTGTTAAGGTCTTCTCTGGACTATTTTTGGCCGCTGAATCGAATGCAACTAGTCGTGATTACTCAAAATGTGTTCTTATTTTGTTAATAACAAAATAATTGTTTATTCGCCGAAAAGCTCGAAATGCCTTATCTACAGCAAGTTTGCAGTCTCTTTCATAGTATTTTTATACGATAAATCGATTGTCATTAGTCGTAATAGCTTAAACCACGTTCCGACTTTGTTATAAATAAATTATTGCAAAAATAACGGTTTATAATAATGTTTACTTACTCACGGTTTTTGCTCTAAATTTTAAAAAACCACTTGGAATGACATGAAATTTGGCATACACGTAGCTAACATGTCAAACAAAACAAGTGATATTGTGACGATGTGTGCTTTTACCCTAGGGGTGAGCTTCACCCCGTTTCGCGGGTGAAAAAGAAACCTTCAAAATAAGTCCGGAATTGGATAAACTGATTAATTCTAAGCAACTTTTGTTAAATACAGTTTTTTCACTAAGTCAATACTTCTCGAGTTATTTGCGAGTGAATATGTTCATTTTTCAACGAAAAAACCAAATAACTCGAAAAGTATTGACTTAGTGAAAAAGCTGTATGGAACCAAAGTTGCTTAGAATAATCAGTGTATCCACTTCCGGACTTATTTTAAAGGTTTCTTTTTTCACCCCCGAAAAGGGGTGAAACTCACCGCAGGCTAAAAGCAAACATCGGCACAATATCACTTCTTTTGTTTGACAAGTTAGCTACGTGTATGCCAAATTTCATGTCAATCCAAGTGGTTTTTTAAAATATAGAGCAAAAACCGTGAGTGAACGTACTATAAACCGTGATTTTTGCAATAATTTATTAATAACAAAGTCGGAACGTGGTTTAAGCTATCACCAGTGGCGTGCTGGCCATATAAATGAATCGGTGCAATCACCGAGAGGCCACGGCCGGTCAAATAGATTTTCACAAAAATTTTTAGATGTAACAAAAAAAAATTTTTTTAATGTCTAATCGGTTAATTTTGCTAATAATATTAATAAAATATTTAAAAAAATCAAATTTTTTATTAATTGTGTAGTACAGTTTAAGTAAATGAGTAAGATTCTATAGTCTATATACATAAATAGCTTGCTACAGATAATATTATTTATTTTCATACATACAAGTATATTTATGGTTTTCCAATTTCCGTCAAACATGTATGTACTCTGCATAATTAAAAAATGGAAAAACGTCTTGCTCATTTTTGACCGAATTATTGAAAGTATCTAAAATCGATTTGATCAAGACAAATCAAATTGTTTTATAATGATATAAGCACTCTACATCCTAGAAATTTTGATACAATAAAAAAATGGTATATAGTCCTGTCGCCAGGGGGGGTACAACGGCCTCGTTAATTCAGATGGACTTACTCAAGTTTTTTTTTATGTATTTTGACCCGTAGAACACGAATTTTTTGGGTAACAGTTGATCCGGATGTCGATAAGATTGTTATAGACCAAGAACTTGAGGAATCAAATAACAGCGATTTTTGGCAAAACAAAACACTATTTTGTATTTTTTGGGCCATTTTAAGTAAAAAATATTTCTACAAGTTTTTTCGTAGGATGCACAGTTTTCGAGATAAACGCGGTTGAACTTTAAAAAAATCGAAAAATTGCAATTTTTGAACCCGAATAACTTTTGATTAAAAAATAAAATAGCAAGTCTGCTTACCGCATTTAAAAGTTTAAGTCAAATTATATCGGTTTTGATTATTTCCATTGTTAAAAATTTATTTTTTTATTGTTTAACAAAGCTATAAACACGTAGGGTTTCCCGTGCTTTTACATGTGTTTTAACGCATGTAACGTAGAAATAGTCTTGATTGCACTAGTACCTATTCTACCTACTCGTTCGATTTTAAATGAGAAATCATAGAAACATCACTCACGCACTAGTTGTTTGTAGCTTTGTTTAACAATAACACAATAAATTTTTAGCAATGCAAATAATCAAAACCGACATAATTTGACTTGAACTTTCAAAGGCGCTAAGCAGAATTGCTATTTTATTTTTTAATCAAAAGTTATTCGGGTTTAAAAATTGCAGTTTTTCGATTTTTTGAAAGTTCAACCGCGTTTATCTCGAAAACTGTGCATCCTACTAAAAAACTTGTAGAAATATTTTTTGCTTAAAATGACCCAAAAAATACAAAATATTGTTTTGTTTTGCCAAAAATCGCTGTTATTTGATTCCTCAAGTTCTTGGTCTATAACAATCTTATCGACATCCGGATCAACTGTTACCCAAAAAATTCGTGTTCTACGGGTCAAAATACATAAAAAAAACTTGGATAAGTCCATCTGAATTAACGAGGCCGTTGTACCCCCCCTGGCGACAGGACTAATACTTTTGATGGCATTTAAATCATTTACTGAAAAATTAAGAAAGTTTTATCCTACCATATTATCATCTGTGACTGCAATTAGAGAAGAACTCATGGATTTTGCTGATAAATGGATTACATTAAAAATAGGATTTTGCAAAATAATGAGATTATAGAAGATGGAGTTAATGATGAATATGTTCAGCCTACCGAAAATATGAAGGATGATATTATTAATAAAAGTGATAATGAACATGAAGTAACAAATGACAACGTTGATATCGTGAAAACCTCACCTCCGTGTGGTACTAAAAAGTGTAAATATTGTATAGCTTGCTGTTACGCTGTTTTGCATAAGTCTAACTTATATCAGTGTGCTCACCCAAATTTAAATAGTATAATCATTGTTTATCTACACATATACAATGGTATAATATAAAGCATTTATTAACTCTTTCATTGACACAAGTATCTTGAGAAAAAAGCTTTTCAACACTGAAATACATAAAAAATCGGTTAAGAAGTACTTTAACACAAGATCACTTTTATGCTAATAGCTATAGAAAAAGAAGCTTTGTATGAGCTTAAAAATGATGAAATAATCGATGAATTTGCTCAAAAATCTATTTTAATGCGGAAATTATTGATCGAGAGTTAAGTAATTATTTTATAAAATAATTGCAAAAGAATATTTAGATTATTGCGTTCTATTAACATTTTAAATATTGTCAAATTAAAGTATTTGCACTGTACTTGTATTTGTACTCTCTTGTATAATTGATTTACTAAAATGCAACCTAATACATACATAATTGAAAAATTCTCAATTTTATTTTACATGTACCTTAATTACATCAAATTCATATTATATTTATTTAGGAAATTATGGTTTCTGCCTTACTGCATACAATATTGTCATACATGCCAATTATTATTTGTAAGATTTATTATTCTTAAATGAAAAAACATAGCAAATTAAGAAAAAAATCATTGAATTCAAAGTTTTATGTGATTTAAGTTCAATTTAAAAATCTTTTAGTGATTTTTGATATTTTTCAATATTAATTATTTGCTATTAGGATTGAAAACTTGCTTCGTATTTTTACGGCCAGATGGCGCTAGCCACCCATTACCATCACTTTGGCTGCAATATTTGGGAAAACCTTTCGATGCGATTTGATTGGATTAAGGAGAACAGTGCCTACGTTCCTTCTGATGACGCTCCAATAAGAGCAGAAAACTGCAGTTAAAGGGACTGGCTGCACTCCTTATTCTAATTAAAAAGTAAGATTGTTTTTCCTTCGTATTGCAGCCGAATAAAAATGGTACACATTTTTATTATTATTATTTTTTTTTTTTTTTTTTTTTTTTTTTTTTTTGTTTTATGTTTGATTCAAAAATAATTAATATTTTTGCTTTTTTTTGTTTTTTAAATACCCAATAAAACATCCTGATAATAGAAGGTAAAATGAGGATGGGAGGCCGCTTTTCTATAAAATCACCGGGCCGCTTGAAAAGTTCCAGCACGCCACTGGCTATCACGACTAGTGGCAATCGATTTAGCGTATAAAAATACTATGAAATAGACTACAAACTTGCTGTAGATAGCGCATTTCGAGATTTTCGGCGAATAAACAATTATTTTGTTATTAACAAAATAAGAACATATTTTGAGTAATCGCGACTAGTCGCATTCGATTCAGCGACCAAAAGTACAGCAGAGAAGATCTTAACACTATCAATTTATTTACAGGGCTTCTAAAAATTCCTGAAAAATACCTAATTTTACCATAATTTGTTAATATCAATTAAACGCACCACATTTGGGCCTCCAGACCACTTCCGTTGGATTCAGCGACCCAAAAAACCTATAATATCACCATCAAATCGCGGCGAGCTAAAAAAGCCCACGGGACCCCCTATGTTGCGACTAGAGTAGATACATGTTCAGAGTATCTTTGTAGTAAAATGAATAAATTTTCAATTTGATTCGTCAACTTCCTACAGAAGCTAGTTTAAACCGTCTACACACGCCCTGACAACCTAATAACCTGACCTCCTGACACGACAAAATTCCCCGAATGTTTTTGTCATGGCCGGATCTACACACGTCCTGACAAACGTATCTGACAAACCGTAAAATTACTATTCGACTAACATTTTGTCTAAACATAAGTATAAGCTGTATTTTTTAATATTTATCGTCAAAATTGGGAGTACAAAAAGTGCAACGTTTTAAAATATACAGCTCCAAGTAGTAAATTCTGATAGTTAATACGATATTTGTGTGCAAATAGATTATTAACGAATACGAAAAGAACGGAATAAACAATGTATTACGAATTTATGGTAAATGGTATATTTTGTAAAATTATCATTTTACTTACATTTTTTCTAAACCTTATGTCTATGAGCCGCATTTTTAATAATAATCGTCATAATTGGAGTAAAAAAATGCAACAGGTTAAATTATACAGCACCAGGTAGTAAATTATGTACTCTATATTATAGACCTTAGTATAGTTAACACGTAATTTGTGTTCACCGCTTTACACAAGCAATCACCAAAAGCAATTAACTAGCTAATGTTAATAAGTTCGTACACATGATTTTTAAGGTTATTTTTAAGGTTAACAATTTTTAAGCACAAATGATTACACATTGAAAGTAATGAATTCTTCCAGGGTTCAGATTTACAGGGTGTCCAGAAACTCTACCGACAAACGAAGACAGGAGATCCCTCAAGAGATAAATTTAAGACATTTTAACCCGATTCTTCTAGTCCGAAAATGCTTCCTGAAGGAGCTAGAGCTCTTTGAAGATGGCGTCTTGTAATTAGTTTTTCTTAAATAACTCCAGAACCAGAACGCGTTTATTTAGGAAAATGAAAATTGGTACGCATATTTATCTTCTAGAGATAAATTGATTACATTTATTGTGAATTTCTATTACCGATCATAGAAGTCCGTTTTGGGTAGGGTAACGGTTATTTTATCGCGTAAGTTGTATGTCTTTAACTTTTAAGCATTCTTGACACTGGATTATTAAATTATGAGGTATGCTAGTGCTAAAAGTTACTCTTGCTTTAAGTCGGTAGAGCACACCGTTTTCTAGAAAAATCGATTTGAAAATTTTTCGTTTTTTGAATTTTCAAAAAAAAAAACATAAAAAAAACCATTTAGAAAAACGAAACTGGTAAGTTTATTTATATTCCAGAGACGAATCGATTTCATTAATTGCGAATTTCTAGTACCGGACGTATGCGTCCGTTTTGGGTAGGTCAAGGGATATTTTATCGCATAACTTGTTTGTCTTTAATTTCTAAGAATTTTTGACTTTAGATTATTAAATTGAAGTATTCTAGTACTAAAAGTTATTCTTGCTATAAGTTGGTACATTTGTTTTTCTAAATAGAAGCGTTCTGGAGGTATTTAAGAAAATCTAATTACAAGACGCCGTCTTCAAAGAGCTCTAGCTCCCTTAGGAAGCATTTTCAGACTAGATGAATTGGGTTAAAATGTCTTCCTGTCTTCGTTTGTCGGTAGAGTTTCTGGACACCCTGTATAAGTATAATTATATTGATCTACATTATCCCATTATTTTTAAATTCATTGGGCTACCCTGTATGTTTTTGATTTGTCGTTTTTATTCCAAAACATATCATTAATAAAGGCGAAAATTATATAGTAACATTAAATATTTGGAGGAATGTTATATCCGTGATAACACTTGAAATATTTACGACATGGATCTGTATCCGCGAGTCTACGTTTTGGTATAGAAATGATTGATCACGTTTATGTTTCCGATGTTTGTTATTTTAAAACTCATAAATCTGAACTACAGGGTGAGTCAATACGTCGACGAGCTTACTTATTTAGTAGATTACACAAGCATACAGTTTTGGTTTCATGAAAAAGTGTTTCAAGTTTAATAGGTGTCCTATATAATAAATGTGAAGCCGGAATTCGAATTAACGGAGAATAGATAGGCAGACGTTACGGTGGTATTCGCTGAAAGTTCTGAAGCCCTTCAGGAGTTAATAAATAGAATCACAGAAGTAAATCATAGATACGGACTTTCGCTAAAGACTAAAGGTCGCGTCATATTATAATGCACGTCGCGTTTTCGGCACGTAGCGTTTGCAGACCGGCAATCGGACTGCCCATTCACATTATCATACATAGAACGTTTACGTTGGTTTCAGTTTGGTGCGGTGCAGATGTGTTTATTGTCACAACACATGTTTACATGACAAATTGCCTCGAAAACTACTTTTTAAATTAGACCGGGCAGTATCGTCGCCCCGGCTAGCGAAATTATTCCGATTCGATATTTTTAAACAAACTTACTCAAAAAGAAGTCCTTATAACATATCCACAGGGTGCCGGGCGGTACCGTGGTCGAAAAATTGTTTAAACATTTTTTTTTAAACAAATTCACAAAAATATTTTTTTCATTTCGAGCCATATTTTTTAGATAAACTGGGTCATTCTGGGCAAAAAAGGTCTCTTGTCATTTTTCTCTAAAATTGATTGTTGTCGAGTTACATGCGATTAAAAATTTGAAAAATGCGAAAAGGCCATTTTCAAGGCTTAATAACGCGATTAAAAGTATTATTATGAATTTCAATAAGTGACCAAATCAATTTTCAAACCCCTTCTTCAAGGTCCCAAAGAGATTTTTGTCATTATTTTACTACAAAGCTGTTATTTTTAGTTATTAACAATTAGCGCTATAGTCCAACTGTATCGTCGCCCCCGTTAGCGAAACTATTTCGATTAGATTTTTTTGCACAAACTTACTCCAAAAGAGTCCTTATAACAAACAAATCCACAGGGTGCCGGGCGGTGCAGTTGTCAAAAAATTGTTTTAACAATTCTTATTAAATAAATTCACAAAAATAATTTTTTCATTACGAACGATTTTTTTTTAGATAATTTGGGTTATTCTTAGCAAAAAACGTATCTTGCAAAAATGCGGAAATGGTCATATAACTCGACAACAATCAATTTTAGAGAAAAATCACAAGAGACCTTTTTTGCCCAGAATAACTCAAATTATTATTAATTTGGGTTTAATTAAATTATTAATAAAAAATTATTTTTGTGAATTTGTTTAACAAAAATTGGTTAAACAATTTTTAGACCACGGAACCGCCCGGAACCCTGTTGATGTGTTATAAGGACCTCTTTTTGAGTAAGTTTGTGCAAAAAAAACTAATTTCGCTAACGGGGGCGACGATACAGTTGGACTATAGCGGTAATTGTTAATAGTTAAAAATAACAGCTTTGTAATAAAATAATGACAAAAATCTCTTCAGGACCTTGAAGAAGTTGTTTGAAACTTGATTTGGTCACTTATTGAAATTCATAATAATAATTTTTAATCGAGTTATTAAGCCTTGAAAATAGCCATTTTCGCAATTTTAGAGAAAAATGACAAGAAACCTTTTTTGCTCAGAATTACCCAAATTATCTAAAAAAAAATATTGCTCTAATGAAAAATTATTTTTGTGAATTTGTTTAAAAAAGATTGTTTAAACAATTTTTCGACCACGGCACTGTCTGGCACCCTGTGAATATGTTATAAGAACCCCTCTTTGAGTAAATTTGAGCAAAAAATCGAATCGGAATAATTTCGCTAGCGAGGGCGACGATACTGACCGGTCTAAATACTCTGTATCAAATTCAAAGAAATACCTAAATAAACAACGAGGGGAAAACGACCCATAGCTGTCAACATCCGAAAAATATTGTTTTCGAATGAACCGAACGC
Source organism: Diabrotica virgifera virgifera (assembly GCF_917563875.1). Taxonomy (NCBI): domain Eukaryota; kingdom Metazoa; phylum Arthropoda; class Insecta; order Coleoptera; family Chrysomelidae; genus Diabrotica; species Diabrotica virgifera. The sequence goes on along the minus strand of NC_065443.1, from coordinate 288,094,553 downwards.
AAACGTAACGTGTCTTATACGCTACGTTACGTGTCATATACACACAATATGAATGGTTCAATTTAAAAACCATTAAATTATATTTTTCGCAAACGAAACGCTACGTGCCGAAAACGCGACGTGCATTATAATATGACGCGACCTTAGAAATGTATAGTGATCTCTAAAAAGACAGCAATTTGGACGAATCAGTGTAAACGGTCAACAAGTAGGCAGAGTAGAAACATACACCTACCTTGATACGAACATCAATGAAAATTGGGAACATTCCCTAGAAATCAAATGTAGGATATAGAGAAAAGCAAGATCTGCATTTCAAAAAATGGCTAAGCAATTCAAATGTCATGATTTAGCAATACCCATAAAAATCAGGTTAATAAGATATATCTTTCCTATACTGTTGTACGGAGTTGAGTCGTGGACTCTCACAGACATCACCTGCAAGAAAATTGAGGCTTTCAAAATGTAGCGTTATTGTCGAATCCTGAAGATATCTTATACCGACCACGTTACTAATCAGGGTGTTTTGTTGAAAATGCAATAAGAAAAAAAGCTGTTAACCACAATAAAAACAGCTAATATCGATTACTTCGGTCACATTAGGAAAAACGGGGACAGATATGGACTGCTGCAACTAATCTTGCAGGAAAAAGTATAAGGAAAACGGATTCAACACAACAATCACAAATATTTTCAGAGCAGCAGTGACCAAAGTACAGATTGCCCTACTGGTCGCCATCATCCGAAACGGATAGGCACTACAAGAAGAAGATAGTAAATGGGATTTGCTGATCAGAATTCTGTACTAGTTCTTTTTTTTTTCAGTACGCAGGTTTTCAGTAAAAGTGTGTTTAAAATTTTTCATAGAAACTGCCAAAAATACGAAGAAAATATTTATTGAAACTGTGTATATATTTAATACAAAATTACACTGAAAAATAGAGTTTTTCATAAAAAAACGCTGGACGGAAGGGCCGCCCGAGAACTTTATCGTACCGATCTATTATCGTTATCGTACTAGATACTTGCATTCTTTAAAAATTACAAAGTTACTCGTTATTTTGATATTTTAGAAACACCTTGTATACTTGAAAATATTTTATGGTTCTACGCATCATTAATTCCCGCATTTGAGAAAATGTTCGGGGACACACTATAGATTATTGCATAAATCAATAGAATATTAGTCATACTTTCATTTCAGATTAGTCCATTTTTCTGAGAAATTAATAGTTTACAATATTTGCATTTTACTGCATGGATTGTAATGAAATTTTGGGAGTAGCCCAAAGCCCAATCTCCTAATTCAAAGTCTATCCTATATACTATATATTATGGCGCTTTTATCATGGGGGCGGTTCTCACCACTTCTCGGGGATAGAACATTTTTATTTTCGAATTGCATGGAGCAAAAGGAAGAATTTTAAGAAAATTTAAAAATGCGCTCTATAATTTGATCTTATTTTTTTCACCCGTCCAATTTTTTGAAAGTAGAAATAACACTATATTAAGAGGTATTGCAAAAGAAAAACAATGCATTTAAATTCTGGTGAATGAGGGGTTACATGTATGTACTTCTCATTTTTCCTTAAAGTACATTAGTCATATATTTTTTTGCACCATATCTCGCTTAGTTTGAATGTAACCGACATTTAACGGTGCTCGTTTTAAAGGCCTTTTCAAACACTACAAAAGCATGAGCACTTTGAGCATGCACCAAAAAACAAACTCTTTTTACCTACCATATCTCTTTTTGTATTATAAATAGAAAATTTACGAAGGAACGAATCTCTTTGTTATTTATAATTAAAAAAAAAATTATATAGTGTTTTTAGTTTGATGCATAGTTTTTAAGGTATTCACAAAAAACCGTCAGAAAACGTGTCATTTTTAAATGAAAATGGCCAATTTTCAACTACGCATAACTCAAAAAGTATTGAGTTCTCAAAAAAAAGTATAGATCAGTTTTTGCTTAAAAATAGGTTCTCTAGCAACTTCCATGCTTATTTTGACCAATAAATTTTCCACCCCATTGAAGGGGTGGGAATTGCCCCAAGATAAAAGCGCCATAGTATATAGGGTAGATTTTGTTTCTTGAGCTATTCCCTACTTACTGTGAAAATATCAAGTACATCGATGTAGTAGGATGGAATTCGGAGCCAAATACCCTCATTGACTGCCCTATAATAATGCTCTACTATGATCGCGTGAGAGGGGACACACACAAGATTCTAGCAAAATTTCAATTTTCTGTAACTTTTCGAGTTTTTGAGTTATAGCAACGAGTTTTATGTCATTCGAAAAATAATTTTACATTCTTTCAAAATATGTAAAAATATACAGGGCGTATGTAAAAAATTAAGATTTTTTTTTCGTTTCCGGTTAAACCGGAAGCCATATTGTGGGTAAAATTTATTGCGCTAATAGATAACAAAGTATTATATATGTCTGCCAAATTTCAAATTTTAGTTTCTATTACAGAGGTAGTTACGGACACTCGAATATTTTTTTATAAAAAATTCCTAACTCCCCTCCTATGAGGAGTTAAGAAATCTGACCAATGTTATTCAATTTACTGATAGGATATCAAAAATATTCAAAAAATAAATAAATTCATTTGAGTCATTTTTGAGAAAATTTAGTTCAAATTTATGTCAAATTTTGACCCCGTAAATATAGGCAACCCATAACTTTTTCTGAAAAACGATAATATTCTTGCTATAGCCCCATCTTTAGGCTATATAAATGTTTTTTCAAATTAAATTTATCTTAAAAAAGTTTTTAGATTGGTAGGGAAATGTATCGGGTGGGTGGTCGGCCATGCTGGCCGCCATTTTGGATTTGGAAATGTCAAATTCCGTATTTCTATTTACCTATCGATGAGCTAATTTTAAGATAAATTTCATTCGTTTCGGTCAAAATTTGCAAAAATGGGCCCCAAATAACCCCCCTATTTCGGCCCCCTTTTGAGAGGTTTTTTTCAAAAGCTTAGTTTCTCGACAAAATTCTCTTAAACTTACTCGTACCGAATTTCATCGAAATCGGTCCAGTAGTTTTTGCTGGACAGTGGCGACATACGTACGTACATACGTACGTACATACGTACGTACGTACATACGTACATACTTCCGACATGTTTTTTTTATTTGCTTTTTAGACTCAGGGGGACTCAAAACGTCGAAAAAAAGTGAAATCTGAAAAAAAATTTTTTGCGCGATCCTATAACTTTATCTATTATACTCATACTGCGTATGTAGTAGGTACGATAAAGTAAAAAAGAATTCATTATAATCTACGTTAGAAAATCGTTGGCTTTTTGAATAAAATCCTACTTTTTTCCGTAAACACAGCATTTTGTAGTTGTCTTATGACCGTGACCCTCTTCAAGGTACAGCAGTAATCAGCCATCATTCTAATATTCTATCTTTCTTGTTAACGTCTCTCCATAATTATTATCCTTTATATCTTGATTGTACCTCTCTTTCTGTTCGTCGCTGACAACAATAAAATTTTTGGGAAAATAGTAAGTGGGAATGCAGAAAATGAAGCTTGATGCTCATATTGCGTCCCAGATTTTTATAATGTTCGACCATGTTGGCTACAATTACTTTGTAGTTTTAAAAGTTCCCCCGGAACCATGCGTCCAGTGGCGAAGCGTCCATGTAACCACTGTTACCATTGGTAACAGCTACAAATCTTGCAAATAAATGTTTTATGACTACATACTACGAAATAATTCCATTTATATTTTTTTACCAACAGAAATACTTGTTAATAGTTCCTACAGTTGAGTCCGCGAATCTTTACCCGTGCGTCATCACTTAAAGCATACGAAATAAGTCGATGATAAGTCAGAAATTGAAATTTACTAAACGCAACAGCAAATGACAGTAAGTGACTTACTGTAGCGTTTAGTAAATTTCAATTTCCGACTTATCATCGACTTATTTCGTATGCTTTAAGTGATGACGCACGGGTAAAGATTCTCGGACTCAACTGTAATTCAGTAAATAGCCAACTACACGCACGAAAATATTGGCGAGATATTATATTGGCACGAAAATATTATGTGAATCCATGGCACGTTATCTATTATTATGCTGTTACCAATATGTACTGGCACTGGTAAACGGTACGCAGGAGAAACCTCGCTATCGGTCGGGACTAGCTCTGAAAATTTTGAAGGAGCGCCGGGTCTAGAGACGGCGCGCGGGCATGCAGTGCATATCAGTAGTGTCACCATTTTGAATTAGTAACGAACGTTCCCTAATAGCACACGACGTCCTTTGGACGTCCAAAATAGGTCCATTTTTGGTCCTTACGTCCATGGACTATAAACGGACGTCCTTTGGACGTCCCATTTTGGACGTCCTTCGGAAGGAATAAATATGGACGTCCTTTGGACGTCCGACGTTGGACGTCCTTCGGACGGAATAAATATGGACGTCCTTTGGACGTCCGACGTTGAACGTCCTTTGGACGTCCATACTGGACGAAATACGGACGTTTTATGAACGCGTATATATTATATTGGACACATTATACCAATTACGGGATCAAATAGCAAAATAATTCAATAAAATATTAACTTACGCGTTAACTTTACGTTAATGAAATACAGTCAAACCTGTCAGTAACGGCCACTAAAATGAAAGAACTATTGGCCGATATAGAAAGGTGGCCGTTATTGCCAGTTTTTGTAGTCTAGATATACAGTAAAACTTGTGTTACTGGCCACCTGATAAAATCGGCCACCTGTACTAACGGCCAGTTTAAATATTCCCCAAACCAATTATATCTAGACTACAAAAACTGGCAATACCGGTCACCTTTCTATATCGGCCAATAGCTTTTTCATTTTTAGTGGCCGTTACTGACAGGTTTTACTGTAATTGGTTTGGGGAATTTTTAAACTGACCGTTAGTACAGGTGGCCGGTGTTTGCAGGGGGCCGGTAACACAGGTTTTACTGTAGTTTAAATCGAAAAGATTAAATCTTAATTCAAAATTGTATATACAATTATTACAATTATAAACAAACTATATAGTTTAATATCCAAAAATGTTTTTGATTTTATGTAATGTAATGAAAATCTTATTTGTAAATTATTGGTTACAATGTTTAACAATAGGAAATATTCAAGAATAAATAAAATAAAAGTTTAATCCTAACAACACAAAACATTCCAGGAATGTAGGTACTACCGTTCTATTCCGTGAACATCTATCTGATTAAATTATGGGTGGAAAGTTACCACAAGATATTCTATGAACATAGTACAATGTCTTCCTGGAGGGGTAAAATTTTCCATTACAAAATTTTAAGAGAGGCCATTTATTGTACTGTTCAATTTGCGTTCATTTTCAAATTTGCCGCGCGAGTATCTATGTAGCGTCTCGTGGTCATTGGTCATCACATTTCATTTTCATAACATAACCGATAACCTAAAAATTTAGTAAAAAAGTAAAAATTTTGATTGGAAAAAAACGCATCGATAAGGGGGTGTGGAAAATGGAAATTAGTGGCTTTTTTGCTGTACTGTCTGCTAGTTTTTGCTCTGGGCTCTGGCTAGATCTCTTGTTTAAACAATTTTGTAAGTATTATAAAATCCGTTTTCAATTTTCTTTATTCTTTATGAAACGAATCATTTATACATGCATATTATTACCTGTAAATAGGTACCTATTTCTTTTGATTTTTAATTGTAAAGAATAGAAAAATTACCGTTCATTTTAATTTTTTTTAGAATCAGCTGAAAGTGGCCTACAAAAAAAAAACAAGAAGGAAATGTATAGCCTTGTGGCTATGAAAGGCAAAAGAGAGATATAAAAAGTGTATTGGCTAGTTGGAAGAAAGTCCACATTGTCCATGCATAATAAGTTATTACTTTATCAACAAATATCAAGAAGATAGCAGGGTCACGAGCATCAACTTCATAAGTTCAAGAATATCGAGGAAATCCAGCTCCTCGATACTACTGGGCAAACTAGAAGATTGAAGAGGACAAATCCTTTTGAACTAGTTTGAGTGATAGGTGATAGTGAAAAACGGAGCATAGTGCTTGTGTGCTGTGCCTGTGTATGTTAGAATAGTGCACGATCTTGTTAGATTAGATAAGAGACGCTATGGGGTAAGCTCTTCATTTTAAGAAACAGTAGTAATTTAGGTTAAATTAAAATTGCTCATTGGTCAGTTATGACCAGATTGTTTTTTTATGTTTGGCAAAAAGGACTTAAGTCAGAATTGCACATTGATAATGTTTTGATGATTTCTGGACCAGAAAAAAACTGTTGTAGATGTAAACTGTATGTACAGTAGAATCTACTACAGTACTGTAGAAATCATCAAAACATTATCGATGTGCAATTCTGACTTAAGCCCTTTTTCCCAAACATCAGAGAATTGTAATGTACAATAATTCTCCTATCTGCTTTTTCATGAATTTTGTAGGAGACGAAAAACCATTTTTAGGATCATCTGCTTTCACATGTAAATTTTGACATGTTTTGTAGTAAATAGATAGTTGAATTTACTACAAAACATGTCAAAAAATATATGAAAACAGGAGGTGACTATAAAAAAAGTTTTTAGTCTCTCTTACAAAACTCATGAAAAAACAAATCGGAGGTATGTCACATCAGTGACTAAGAATGTCTAAAAAATATACTTTGATGTCCCAAGAACCAAATATAACCTACAGTCCATCTAATTTACTTACTGTTGCACGTCATTATCTACGCCAGAGATCTAAGTTGACATAGTTGCCAAAGTATAAAAAGATCCTGAATCCATTTTAAATCAAATATGTCACATAATTATTGTAAACGTGGATTATACAACAAAACAAATTAATATTCAATGTAAATAAGTAAAAACTTAAGAAATAGAGAACAAGAATTAAGTTATAATCTTTTAAGATTTGCAGTGCAAGAGTTTTTGCACTGCATTGTTAATAATTAAAAAACGGCTCCGAACTCTTGGCAAAAAGCCGGTAGGTTTCTTTGTATAAGTATGTCTACAATAACAACTAAAAAAGTTGTCAGATACCTCGATTATTCCAAGTCGTTATAAAATTAGGTGAAATTTATATTTTTATAGTAGAGGATCTTTTTATAGTAAAGTAAATAATAAAAACAGTAAATATAATAAATAAAACAGATACTTATAGTAAAGAATATAAACAAATATGAAGTGTCATCACCGTAACTGTCAAATAAATGTTACCAATTTATTCTAAAATGTCACCTTCGTTCGATTACAGTTACAGTGTGATCCGAACAAATCTGCTTCATAAAAACGCTTTATAATCCATTTATACAAATTAAATGAAACATATTATTGTGTATTTCTTTAGGTTAACATTAATAGAAATCTTCAAATATTATTTCTACGCGTATATAATAAAATATGTCTAGTGGCTGTAATTCCAGTGTACTCGGCAAAGTGATTCTAAAAAAGAACACACCTACCGCCTAAATATTTCGTGTTGGTATCATGCAACCTCACAGGCTACGACGCGGATGACGCGCAACAGTTAGTAAATTAGACGAAGTATGTAGATATATACAGGGTGTAACAAAAATACAGGTCATAAATTTAATCACATATTCTGGGACCAAAAATAGTTTGATTGGACCTAACTTACCTTAGTACAAATGTGCACACAAGAAAAGTTACAGCCCTTTGAAGTTATATATATATATATATATATATATATATATATATAATAGCACCAAGGGTCTTAGAGGCCCATGGCTTGAAAAGTTTGTTTTTTTTCTTCATTTTCACGTTTCTTTATGTACTGAGATCTTCTCTGGCTTGATATGTGATTTTTCTCCATTCCTTCCTGTTATTCATTTTTCTTTTCTGACCCTGTAGCACCATTCTTTCCAAATCTTTTTCGACCTCTTGCTTCCATCTATTTTTCGGCCTTCCTCTTCTCTTTCTTGAAGCTGTAGTGTAGTTTAGTACCATTTTTGGAGTCCTCGTGTTTGGCATCCTTTCAATGTGTCCTCGCCATCTAAGTCTCTGTGCCTTTATCATTCATTTGAAGTTACAAGATGAAGTGATTTTTTCCAATATATCGAAAACTATTAGAGATTTTTTATTGAAAATGGACATGTGGCATTATTATGGCAGCAGTATCTTACGAAAAAACTATAGTAAAATTTGGACACCCCATAAAAATTTTATGGGGGTTTTGTTCCTTTAAACCCCCCCAAACTTTTGTGCACGTTTCAATTTAATTATTATTGTAGTACCATTTAAACACAACGTTTTAAAAACTTTTTTGCCTCTTATTGCTTTTTCGAAAAGTCAATTTTTATCGAAATATTTTGAATATTTGTCAAATCCACCACATATTTGTATATGGTTAAGTACGATTATGGAGACTTGGTAATAATATGCAGACTTATTTATGCTTTACATTTTTAGGGATATTTTGAACCATATTAAAAAAGAAGCCAGATCTCGATAAAATGTGCCTTATCGACAAAATACAAAGAGGCAAAAAAGTTTTAAAAACATTCTGTTTAACTAATGGTACCTCAGTAATAGTTTAATTGGAACGTACACAAACATTTGGGGGGTTTAAAGGAACAAAACCCCCATAAAATTTTTATGTAGACATGTTAAAAAAGAAGTCGCAACTCGATAAAAACTGCCTTATCTGAAAAATACTAAGAAACAAAAATATTGAATTTAACTAATGGTACCACAATAATAAAATTGAATTGGAACATACACAAAAGTTTGGGAGGATCTAAGGGATCAAAACCCCCATAAAATTTTTATGGGGTGCACAAATTTCACCATAATTTTTCTTTAAGATATTCCTGCCATAATACTGCCACATGTCCATTTTCCATAAAAAATCGCTAATAGTTTTCGATATAATCGAAAAAATCGATTTTCATTTTGTAATTTCAAAGGGCTGTAACTTTTTTTATGTGCATATTTGTACTAAGGTAAGTTAGGTTCATTCAAACTATTTTTGGTCCCAGAATATGTGATTTAATTTATGACGTGTATTTTTGTTACACTCTGTATATCCAGCCGATTACGCACCACCTTAAAAATTGGGCATTTTTGATGTCTCGAATTTCCTAAACCTGTTGTTGCATCTAAGTGATTTTTTTATAATATTCTAGCCTAGGCCCTAGGCTATAGGTTAAGTACCTCCTTATGCTTGTCATGCACGGGGAGCTATACTGTAATATATATTATATCACATCGCACTCTATAGTAATGAGTGAGCCTGCACATATGGAACCATTTGTTTTCTGTCTGCAGGCTCACTCATTACTATAGAGAGCGATATGATATAATGTACATATATTACAGCATAGCTCCCTGTGCATGACAAGCTTAAGGAGGTAACCTATAGCCTAGGCTATAATATTATAAAAAAATCACTTAGATGAAACAACAGGTTTAGGAAATACGAGACATCAAAAATACCCCATATTTAAGGTGGTGCGTTAATTTCTTGGAGAAGTGTATTGTAATTTAATGTAAATAATGTAATATCCAATATTTGTAATTTAATATAAGATGTAATATAAGTTCCTTAAAAAATATATTTTTTATTTCCAACGACATTAGATGGATGTTCGGCAGCAAGACATTGGACCAAACTGGGACGTCCTATGAAGGCCCAATTGACGTCCACCGAACGTCCCTTCGGATGTTAAGTGGACCTCCATTGGGCGTTTGGCAACGTGGAATTTGGACCAAAATTGGACGTCCTGTTAAGGTCCAATTCACGTCCCCTAGAACGTCCGGTTAAGGTCCAATTTACTTCCGATTAAGGTCCAATTTACGTCCGATTAAGGTCCCATTTACGTCCGATTAAGGTCCAATTTACGTCCTATTAAGGTCCAATTTACGTCCGATTAAGGTCCAATTTACGTCCGATTAAGGTCCAATTTACGTCCGATTAAGGTCCAATTTACGTCCGATTAAGGTCCCATTTACGTCCGATTAAGGTCCAATTTACGTCCTATTAAAGTCCAATTTACGTCCGGTTAAGGTCCAATTTACGTCCGATTAAGGTCCCATTTACGTCCCATTAAGGTCCAATTTACGTCCTATTAAGGTCCAATTTACGTCCGATTAAGGTCCAATTTACGTCCGATTAAGGTCCAATTTATGTCCGATTAAGGTCCAATTTACGTCCGATTAAGGTCCAATATATGTCCGATTAAGGTCCAATTTACGTCCGATTAAGGTCCAATTTACGTCCCCTAGGACGTCCGATCAAGGTCCAAATTACGTCCGATTAAGGTCAATATACGTCCCCTCGGACCTTAGATGGACGTCCAATGGACGTTCGGTAGCGCGACATTTGGACCAAAATAGGACGTATAAAGGACGTTCCTCGGACGAAAACGGACGTCCAATGGACGTCCCTAAAGTCCGTGAAGGACGTCCAATGGACGTCCATTGGACGTCCTTGTGCTATTAGGGTTGGTTTAGTACCTATTACAGATTACAGTGTGCGTGCATTGGTGCATTTAAACATGGAAGAGTGTTGCTACGTATTGCGTAATTGATCAACTACTTGAAAAGTCATTCTACTTGTATATTTTTTTATATATTATTTTAAAGAAAAAAATGATATTGAAAATGGAAGAATTAAAATATAAACAATAGTTTTCAAAATCTGTTCTTTTTCCTACTTGTTCATTTTTTTATGTTAATTTTATGGTAGAATAATATGTTTAGTTTGTTTATTATTTATTGTTATACCTGTTACATATACATAATTACATACATATAATTTGGGAATAGTGATTTGTTTAATTATATCCCACAGGATTCAAAACAAAAACTAAAATAAGATTTTTTTACATCTGGTTTTGGTAACACTTTGTAAAAACTCACGCGTCGCCACTGCATGCGTCTATTACTTCTACGAAAGAGTCCTTCAATAGGCCCAATCATGGACGTATAAATAAAGAGGATTTATTTATACTTTATATATCCTCTTTATTTATACGTCCATGGGCCCAAGTCTCTCACTTCAGCTTGGATGAACTATATTGGGGTTAATCTATAAGGAATAAGGATTAAATTGCGAAAACACAATTAATCAATTCAATCCCGTATTATTTACCAATAAACGGTAGTTTACTAACAACTTTAAACCAATTTTTGTTTACATCTTTCAAGTTACAGATTATTTGTGATAATATGTACTTTGGAAACAGTGCTGTCAGCGACACCTTGTCTCATGTCAGGGTAAACTCTCGAGTGGCATAAACTCAGACGTTTTAGAGAAACATCTCATATATTCTGTGGAAACATATCTAAAATAAATTTCTCATCAGACAAAAATCTCAAGAGGTTTTAGTCTCCTTGTGGACACTCGCCTTTACTCTTCTTCGCCGTGAATAATATTCTTGTTAATTTAAAAAGTAGAGTCGTCTCAAAAAGATTCGTGACATTATTAATGACCATGACCAATATTGATATAATTCTACAAGGATATACGACTTTTATTACTCTGCATATATTATTGTATAAAACTGGGGGTTGTACCGTGGGCCCACCTAAATTATATCCAGGGATGCATTTGAATTTCAGAGGGGTTATCTGAATATACAGGGTGAGGCAAATAAAGGGCCTATTAGAAATAGCTCGAGAACTAAAGGCAACAGAATCATGAAAATTGGAATAAAGGGGTTTTGAAGGATGATCTATTAAATGAAAATATTTTCATCTCTTTGCAACTTCCGGTTATACCGGAAGTTGCTTATAACTTCGTTTTTTTAAATGGGACACCCTGTATATTTTTACATTTTTGGATTCTCTTCGATGTCTTCTTTCTTAAAATATAAGGTTTTGTAATATTATACAGGGTATTTTAAAATATAATTACGTTTTTTTATTAATTTCGTAGCAACATTCCCACCCTGTAGAATTGTAGTAGTTTGACATCTAAAACTCTACTTACGTTCAAATTATTTTTAATATACTCTACTATTGTTAAGAATCATTAGTATAGCTAAATTTTTAATTTTAGTATACAGGGTTGGTCGAAACTCGGAATGAGTATTTTCTGAGTTTTCTTAAATGTAACACCCTGTATTTTTGTATTGTAGTGAAATGATATTTTATAGTACTTTTTTATTTCTTAAGCATTCCCTATACCTAACTGCTTTAATTTGTGAGTTATTGGTGATTCAAGCTAAACATTAATTGCAACAAAAAATACGTAAAATTTTATTAGGTTGGCCGTGAAAATACTCAATCCCAGATAATTTTTCAGAAATAAATACATATTAATCCAAACTAGTCCTTAAAATTACCAATAATGGTTTAGCTATCGAAATACCTACTTAGTTAAGATTGTTGGTGCGATTAACAATTAAGCACAAATTAAAGCAGTTAGGTATAGGGAATGCTTAAGAAATAAAAAAGTATCATAAAATATCATTTCATTACAATACTAAAATACAGGGTGTTCCATTTAAGAAAACTCAGAAAATACTCATTCCGAGTTTCGACCAACCCTGTATACTAAAATTAAAAATTTAGCTGTACTAATGATTCTTAACAATAGTAGAGTATATTAAAAATCATTTGAACGTAAGTAGAGTTTTAGATGTCAAACTACTACAATTCTACAGGGTGTTAATTTTGCTACGAAATTAATAAAAAAAACGTAATTATCTTTTAAAATACCCTGTATAATATTACAAAACCTTATATTTTAAGAAAGAAGACATCGAAGAGAATCCAAAAATGTAAAAATATACAGAGTGTCCCATTTAAAAAAACGAAGTTATAAGCAACTTCCGGTATAACCGGAAGTTGCAAAGAGATGAAAATATTTTCATGATTCTGTTGCCTTTAGTTCTCGAGATATTTCTAATAGGCCCTTTATTTGCCTCACCCTGTATACATAGATACTATTAACCAATATAAGATATGGAACTCTATATGTATAATGTATATCTATGTACCCTACTTCCGACAGAGGGGGTGCAACTGCCCCCCCCCCCCCTTGCACCGCGCTTCTAGCGCCCATGGGTTGGGCCGTAACAGGGATAATTTCAAAAAATAGAATCACTTAGTCATAGTGCTATAGAGTGTAAAAGTTTCATTATTTTGTAATATCACCCCTTTTTCGACCTTTCTAGTGGTGTAGTCCTCGAAAACATAGTGTTTGTCCTCAGAAACATAATCTTTGTGCTTGTGCGATTAGGAAACAATGTTAATACTTTTCTGTTTTTTATCCTTCGTAGGATGTAGCGATTGAGATGTCATTCGATTAACTAATTAAATAAACTATCATTCTTCCCATACCCTTTGCGTTCGTATATCCCCATACATAGCCTACAGGGGCATCACTTGTTTTACCGTTGCGCTCGTATATTCCCATACTTGGGGCATCGCATTTCTACCGGTTTACTACTCATACCATGATAATTCTTCTGAGTATTATCATTTTGGTCTTGTACTGGCTTTATAGATTCTTGATTTTATTTATTTCTTTTTTTAAGATCCCATTTATTTACGATCTGTAATAATGATTACAATAAGTAAATTGTTTAATTAAATTACAGGAGACTGTTCAGTAACAACAACCTATTAAATCATAATTTTAGTAACACAATAATTTGTGACTTTGGAATAAATGTGTATACTTGATTTTTTCTCACAGTTAAGGTTCTTAATGATAATTTATAATTGTCTTTTTCATGATTATTTTAATTATGTACTACTATTATTTTTTGAGATGAAACCCCCATGTTAAATTTTTTTGCTGTTATATTAAATCTGTGAACTAGTCTTTAACAGTGTTCTTCATTTTGGCCTATGAATATTGTATCATCGTCGTTACAGATATTTTAATTTCATTATTTCTTATTCTTTGTTCTCTTGCTTTATAGACGCTCTTTATGACTTCATTCGTGAATAGATTAAATAGCATAAGGCTTAGTGAATCCTCCTGTCTTATTCCATTACCTGAATCTATAAGTTCCGTAAGTTTCTTGTCGATTGTGACTTCCATCTTATTATTTTGATAGACGTTTTCAATTCTTTTTATAATACTCAGCAGGATCTTTTTATTATACAAGAGGTGTATTACATTTTTAAATCTTACTCTGTCAAGTGCCTTCTTCAAGTCGATTAAACATAGGAATGCTGGCCAATTGTAGTCTAATGCGTTTTCTGTAATATGTTTTCTAACTAATATTATTTCTCATCTGTATACGACCTTCCCGTCTGGAAATCTTGTTTTTCATCTGCTGAGTTTATGCTAATTTATAATATAAAATAGTCTCCCGTTTTATACTGCTAACGCAGCTTTGTGATTATAGCAGGGTAGACTGCTATATCTAGGGCCTACGGTATACAAGGAAGGTACAGGGCCAGTGCTACGCTTCAACCGCCTATTATTATCCCTGGTTTTACCCAAGGTACTCATTTTACTCAGGCTGAGTCAACCCGGTGTCTATAGACATTTTTAAAAATGTCTAGATGTTCTCGCCGGCGCTGGGTTTCGAACCCCGGTCTACCTGTGTGGAAGTCAGACATGCTACCGCCTGAGCTACGCCGGACCTAGTTGTAAGTTTCAGATTAGTATTTAGCAAATTAATACCTCTGTAGTTTTTTCCTTCAGACCCCTAATAACACGCTCTGGTCCTCGATTTTTCACTCTTCGTTTCGTTATCGAACGTATTCGTTTCGTATACTAAACAGATACGAAGCGAATACGTTCTATAACGAAACGAAGGGTCAAAAATCCAGGCCCTGAGGTAATAAAAGCCATACAATCATCAAAAGATGGCAGAGCAACTGGTCCTGATGAAATTACAACTGAAATATACAAGCTTATAAATGAAAGCAATGTTTTAGAGGCTATAACTTCGTTTTTCAATACCATTTATACCAGCGGACAACTACCTAATGGTTGGTCTAATTCACTGTGTATAGCTCTACCTAAGAAGACAACAGCAAAAACCGGTGCTGATTATAGAACCATCAGTTTGTTAAACCACTTATTGAAAATTTTTCTGAAGGTAATACATGGTCGTATCTACAATAAATGCGAGGAATACCTGGATGACACACAGTTTGGTTTCCGTAACGGGTTTGGAATGAGAGAGGCACTGTTTGGAATGAACGTACTTGCTCAAAGGTGTCGAGATATTTATGTAGACATATACTGTTGTTTTGTTGACTTCCAAAAGGCATTTGATCGTGGTAAGCACTCTATATTGATCGAAGCTCAAAAGACATTGGTTTGGACGGCAGAGATGTTCGAATAATTGCAAATTTATATTGGAATCAAACAACATCAGTTTTAGTAGATGGTGTGGAATCACAGGCTCTTAATATTAAAAGAGGAGTACGGCAGGGACGCCTCTTGTCACCCCTGCTTTTCAACGATTACTCCGAAAGAATTTTCAGAAAAACACTTTCTGAACAACAAGAAGGAATACTTGTGAACAGTGAAGTCATCAAAAATTTGCGATATGCGGACGATACAGTACTCCTAGCTTCTACTCAAGAAGATCTGCAAAAACTACTTGATAGTGTCGTTGAGAGTTGTAGGGAGGCATATCTGGATCTGAATAAGCGGGAAACCAAAATACTCGTAATAAGTAAACAACAACATATAAAACCGTCTATATATGTAAATAATACCAAACTTCAGCAAGTTGATAAAATCGTTTACCTTGGACTGCAATTAAATTGTAACGCAGAAAGTCACGGCGAAATTAGATCTAGGATAGGGCAGGCTAGAGCCGCTTTTAGAAGGATGTCCAAGGTGTTATGTAACAGAGACCTAAAATTGGCATTGAGGATCCGCCTACTTCGCTGCTACGTGTTCTCGGTCTTACTTTATGGTGTCGAGTCCTGGACTGTGAATAAAATCGATCTAAATCGCCTTGAGGCTTTCGAAATGTGCTATAGAAGAATTTTAAAAGTTTACTGGGTGGAGAAGATTCAAAACTCCACAATACTAAAACGTCTCAGCAAGACTATTGAGATCATAAAAAGCATCAAGCAGAGAAAGCTGGAGTATTTCGGACATGTAATAAGAGGTCTCAAATATAGGTTGCTACAAAATATCATGCAAGGAAAAATAGCAGGCAAACGAAGTCCAGGACGAAGAAGAACCTCATGGTTGAAGAACTTGCAAGATTGGTATGGTGTTGATACAAGCATGCTATTTAGGGTGGCAGTGAATAAAATTAAGAGAGCTATGATGGTTAGCAACGTTCTGAAAGGACATCGTACATGAAGAGGAAGAAGTAGTTTTTTCTGATTATTTAGTTCACTTGTCTTCCATTATTCTGGTGCCGGCGCTGGGATTCAAACCCCGACCTTCCTGCATGGAAGTCAGACATCCTACCGCCTGAGCTACTCCGGCCCCAGTTGGTAAGTTTCAGATTAGTATTTAGCAAAGTATTACCGCTGTAGTTTTTTCTGGTTATTTAGCTCACTTTTCTTCCATTCTTCTGGTATTTTATTGTGCCTTATATGTTTAGTTAATGTTGTCAGTTAATCCGCCATTGCCCCTCCACCATATTTCAACAATTCATGTAAAAAAAAACAACATTGTTCTGATGCTATTTTCTTGTGTCATTTTAATAATGATTTATATATCCTTTATAGGTTATTGATTATGTACTATAGAAAGGAACTACAACGCTAACGGGGTTTTATTATTTTATATGGTCAATTAATCTCTATATATGAAAAAACCGCGGAGTGCCACCATTTAAAGGAGTGCGTTTTTGAGAAATGGCTGAATTAGTCCCTGGGCACAGGTTACATTAGGGTGAGTTCTATGCACTTTTGGTACAAACAGGTCTACATAAAAATTGTTCCTGGTTAAATTTCCTATCTAAATATAACTTTTTAAAGTCAAAGATACTTTTTTTTACAAAAATATATTCAAAAGAAAAAGCACAAAGAAACACAAAAGAAAGAAATTTTGGTTTTTGTCCCATAACTTTTGTCCACGGGGATATAGGTATAGACATTGCTTCACAGAAAATAAACTTACATATTTTCTCTTTAAAATTATGTTCGGTGTAGAGGTCATTAGCATTTACAGTTTTCGAAATATGATTTTTCAAAGTTCGCCACTCACAGCAATTTTGGGCAATTTTCCTTGTTGTTTCGCAAATATTGTTCTGTAACTTTTTCTACGCAACTTTAGGCATATGCGATGGTACATGTAAGATGAATAGAAATCAATTACCTTTAAAATGTTCTACTGCATAATGTTGTACGACTTCTTTTAAAGAGGTTATTTTTTTCAAGATTTTATACTTTTAACCAGTTTTTATATTTTTTACGATTATTTTTTAAATTTCCCATTATAAGTTTTTTTTCTATATTTAGGTATATATTATACAATAAAAAAGAAAGCTTATCCTGTTTACTTTAAAATGGTGTACTATAAAAAATTCTAGGATTATTTTTGAATAACATATGCTTTTTCAAAATGTAATAAGTACTTGCAACAATTTTTGATTTTAGGATTATTTTTTAAATTTCTCCTTATAACTTTTTTATGTGATTGTGTGTTATGATTGAATCTTATTTTTTATAGGTAATACTTTGGATCCGCTTGACTCGGACGGGCAAATTTTAAAATATGGATTAATTCCAATTTTACTGTCAAAGCTGCTGCACCACAAGCTTTGCTTGAAAAAATAGCATGTAAATGTACCAAATGATGTACAAAAAACTGCGGTTGTAGGAAGATAGGAATTAGCTGTTCAATATTCTGCAAAGGGTGCATGTGCATGGGTACTAATTGTGGGAACTCTAAGATAACTGAGGTGTCAGAGGAAGATATTGAAGCTAATGCTAACGAAGAGATGGACTTTGATTTTGAAAATTTTTTAAATGCCAACGTTTAAATAATTTTTACTAAAGTGATGTTTTCTAAGACTAATGTTTATGTAATTTTTGTAAAAGAAATAATTTTAAATAATACAGGTAAAAAATATCAAAGAATCACTCGGTTTCCATTATTTAAATATAGCCATTCTAAGGACAGAAAGTAAGCCCTCTTTATTGAGCAATATATAGTATATTCATGTACAAGAAAAAAAAAAGTATATTGAGAAATTTAAAAAATCATCCTAGATTTTTTTTTGTAATACACCATTTTAAAGTAAACAAAATAAGCTTTTTTTATTATATAATATAATATATACCTAAATGTAGAAGAAAAAAAGTTGTAATGAGAAATTTCAAAAATAATCGTACAAAATGTAAAAAATTATTATATAATATATAATATAATATATAATATATTATATAATAATATTATTTTATTTTTATATTATATTATAAAAAGTCGTTAGAAGTATAAAACTTTGAAAACCATAATCTCTTTAAAAAAAAATGTCGTGCAACGTTATACAGTAGACAATTTTAAAGGTAATTGATTTCTATTTCTATTCCGTGTATCATTGCATACCTAAAGTTACGTAGAAAAAAGTTACAGAACAATATTTGCGAAATAACAAGGAAAATTGTCCAAAATTGCTGTGAGTGGCGAACTTTGAAAAATCATATTTCGAAAACTGTAAATCCAAATTACCTCTACTAAACAACATTTTAAAGAAGAAATATGTAGGTTTTTTTTCTGTAAAGCAATGTCTATACCTATATCCTCGTGGACAAAAGTTATGGGACAAAAAACAAAATTTCTTTCTTTTGGGGTTCTTTGTGCTTTTTCTTTTGAATATATTTTTGTAAAAAAAAGTATCATTGACTTTAAAAAGTGATATTTAGATAGGAAATTTAACCAGGAACAATTTTTATGTAGGTATGTTTGTACCAAAAGTGCATAGAACTCACCCTAATGTAACCTGTGCCCAGGGACTAATTCACCCATTTCTCAAAAACGCACCCATTTAAATGGTAGCACTCCTCGTTTTTTTCATATATAGATGTCCATTGACCACATGAAATAATAAAACCCCGTTATCGTTGTAGTTCCTTTTAGCTATCTTATTTTGAATATAATCAATAGCCTATTAAGGGGAATGAACAACAATCTCAATTTAAAATAATTTTATTTTGAAGTTTCAATTTCGACTTCAGGAATCCTTCTCAAAATATAAATTAAACAAATTATCTTGTTTTGTTACTGGATATAATAGTTACTGACAAGTAACAAAAACCTTTAGATTGAAAGTTCCCTTTCTAAAAAATCAAAGCATTTTACGCGTCGTATCCCTAGTTATATCAAAAGTTTGTCGTCGCTCTGGAGCTCATCCCATCATATTCCCTAGTTGATCCTTTATGTTGTATAAAAACCGGGTCTTTATTTCCCCATTTGTTTCAATCTCGCTTTTGTCCAAATTTAATATCCTATTGCCGGTGTTTTTATGTGGTATTAAGGTTTTTGTTGTGATTCTGACCCTAAGAGTCTCTTGGCCTTTTGGTCAAACCCGTTGCTTAATAAAGGATGGATTTCGTCAAGAGGAAAATTTATTAAGGGAAATCATAGAACGTTTTAGGGACAAAACTTATGTAGATTGCGTAATAGAATAATTGTTTGTAAATATCAGCAGTTTTTGAATGCCTAGAATTATTTTTTATCGCCAATCGTCACTAAAGTCATTCATTATTGTATTCATTTGCCCTCATTTGCGGCAGTAAAGTATCACTTTATTGTACCGAAAGAAGAATTTTACTTTACCTGTCGCGATCTATCAAATTAACCGAGATTTAATGTAAGTGGTCTTAAATTGTAATTTGAGTGGACTTAAATTTATTTACTTTAATAATTATTAAAAATATTGTACGCAATTTGCTATATTATCAAATAAATTTATGTCAAAAAGTGAAATCCTGTAGTACGTTGTAATTATATTCATATAATAGTATATTATTCAACGGGCATGTAATGATGGCTATTACTCACTCTGATGAATTACGACACTCGCCAGCCATTAGATGCAAGTAAAATACTATACTTTTTCTACGGCCTTTTTTATTTGGATTGGTAGAAAAATATAATTATCAACTACTAACATTATTTAAAACGAAATATTTTATTTTTCATAAGAACATATATTTTTTATAACTATGGCAACACTGTTAGAAATACACTCGTTGAGCTTATGAAACAATCAAACAGTTGTCATTATGTAATGGAATGGCGGTGGCTTTTAAAAATAAGACATATTTTAAGGCAATTACATGAAAAAGAACGTGTGCTCTCAATTAAAATCTATTGTACAATGAACAGTAAGTAAAACAGAATTCATTGATATGAATTTCATATCTGTAATTCCTTTTACGAAATTAAAACCGATTGTTTATTGTTTACCTTTTAATAAAGTCAATTTTAAAATGTCAAATGTTGAAATTTAAACGTAAAATATATACTAACCCATTGTTAAAGTTAAAAATCCTTTAAATATTTTTCAAATTTAATTGTTCATATAAAATACAATGATTATTTTATTAAATAAACAAGTTTAAGTAATTTTTTCTACGACCGTTTAATAACATGCTCATTATTCGCTATTTTTTCATAGATAATAGCACCCATTACTGTATCCGTGAGTAATAATTCATTACTCACGGGATGATGTTACTCACAGGTCATTACTCACGGGCTGAACTTAGATTCAAGTGGCGCATACCACTTTTATGTTTAATCGTATATAAACTTCAAATAAAATTACTTAAGCTTGTTTATTTAATACAATAATTATTGTAATTTATACCAATAATTAACTTCGAAAAATTTTTAAAGGAATTTTAACTGTAACAATGTCAGTATATTTTTTGCGTTTATATCTTGTTTACTAAAAATTTTGACGTTTATCATTTAATTTAGTGACAGTGACATTAGCGCATTTTGTTTATGTTAATTGGAATTTATAACTAATATTGTGTTTGTTTTTCAAGTTATATTGTGTTAAATATGTTATAACATAATATTATGTATAGTTATATTATTATATTATATATAGTTAAATGAAAATATACATTATAACTATATTATATGAAAAATACGTCCACCAACAACAGCCATTTCCTATGTATTAGATTCACTGACAGTAGGTACAAATAGGGCTTTTCATTCACAGTCATTTGTTTCGAGCTTCTGTCATGTGTCACAAAATATTAATATATCTACGACATACGTTATTGGTATATACAATAATACAAACCAAAGACGTATGACGTAGATATATTAATATTATGTGACACATGACAGAAGCTCGAAACAAATGACAATCGATGAAAAGCCCTATTTAAGCTTATAATTTTTCGGAAACGAATAGAACTTATATTGACTATTTATAGTTGTATTTTTATAATAAATAAGAATTTAGTAATAGTAGGCAACCAATTATTCAGCCAAGTACTAGGGGTAAATAGCATTTAGGTATTTTTGTAAATTATTATAATTTAAATCTCGAGTAGTTAATAATAAATTTTTTTACTAATTAAAATAAAAAAAAGGTCGCAGAAAAAGTATAGTATTCTACTCGCATGTAATGGCTATTACTCACTCTGATGGATTACGACAATCGCCTACGGCTCGTGTTCAAACTTCATCATCGTGAGTAATAGCCATAATTACATGCTCGTTGAATAATATACTATTATTTGCTAATAGGTATATTAAAAGTGCCATGCACCACTTGAATCTAACTTCAACCCGTGAGTAATGACCCGCGAGTAACTTCAGCTCGTAAGTAATAAATTATTACTCACGGGTAAATGTTATTTTCTATTCAAAAAGAGCGAATAATGAGTATATTATTAAACGATCGTAGAAAAAATAAATTAAAACTTTACCGATTTAGTAATTATTCAATATTGATAACTATCGATTAAAAATCGAAAGCGGTCATCTTGCAAGTTAGCTGTCATCACTGTCATGAAATTATTATGACGTCTAAAATTTGAAAAGTTCTTAAATTGTAAATTGCAAGTAAGTGTTAAAACCAATATCAAATTATGTTGGCAAATATTATTTTATATCAATATAAAACATATCTTAAGCGATTGTCAAATATACCAGCAAACGAGAAGTAAACTCAACCTTCCCAGGGACATATCTGGGCTTCTTAGCGACAATAAAAATATCAACAATATCTTGCAGTTTTTAACGGAAATAGGAATAAAAGACATTTAATTGTATCACAAATTTTTCAGGTATACTTTTTGTTAGTACATTATGTATTTACTTAATATTATAATCTCTTTTTATTTTTAATATGTATTTTCCATTGTTATCGTTTATAACTCCAGTGGTTCGGACGATATTAAATTAAAAAAATATATTGGCGATAAAATTTTGTATGCACCACGTCAGTAAAGACTCTATCGAACTCGTCTGTTACTCGCCTCGCTCGCTACGCTCGCTCTTCTCGTAATATCAGACTCGTTCGATAAAGAGTCACTTTACTGAATTGGTACATAAATAACTATTTTCTACGACCGTTTAATAACATGCTCATTATTCGCTATTTTTTCATAGATAATAGCACCCATTACTGTACCCGTGAGTAATAATTCATTACTCACGGGCTGAAGTTACTCTCGGGTCATTACTCACGGGCTGAAGTTAGATTCAAGTGGCGCATGCCACTTTTAATATTAATCGTATATAAACTGCAAATAAAATTACTTAAACTTGTTTATTTAATACAATAATTATTGTAATTTATACCAATAAATAACTTCGAAAAATTTTTAAAGGAATTTTAACTGTAACAATGTCAGTATATTTTGTACGTTTAAATTTTGTTTACTAAAAATTTTGACGTTTATCATTTAATTTAGTGACAGTGACATTAGCGCATTTTGTTTATGTTAATGGGAATTTATAACTAATATTGTGTTTGTTTTTCAAGTTATATTGTGTTAAATATGTTATAATGTATAGTTATATATTATTATATTATATATAGTTAAATGTAAATATACATTATAACTATATATTATCAAATACGTCCACCGACAACAGACATTTCCTATTTATTAGATTCACTGATAGTGAATGACAGTACGTACAAATTTAAGCTTATAATTTTTCGGAAACGAATAGAACTTATATTGACTATTTCTAGTTGTATTGTTACAATAAATAAGAATTTAGTAATAGTAGGCAATTATTCAGCCACGTACTAGGGGTAAATAGCATTTAGGTATTTCTGTAAATTATTATAATTTAAATCTCGAGTAGATGTTGATTAAATTTTTTACTAATTAAAATAAAAAAAGTGGTAGAAAAAGTATAGTATTCTACTCGCATGTAACGGCTATTACTCACGATGATGAAGTTTGCGACACGAGCCGTAGGCGAGTGTCGTAATTCATCATTACATGCTCGTTGAATAATATACTATTATTTACATTTTTATTTTATTTAGATACACATCGGAAAAGTCTAGTGATATTTTTATAACATCATAAAATTAATAGAAATAAATAGTTGTTTAACTTCACTTGAATTTTTATTTGTCAAACAGGAGAGGAAAAAGCCATATTCTGGTAGTTTATGTAGTTTCTGCAGGCCTTCTTCATGGTAAGGAAGTCCAAGCGGGGATTTTTGCAGTTAGTCGAGCGTGTCAGATTATTACATGGGGAGAAACCTTGTACCCTGCTGATGTACCTCTACAATATATTGGCTCTTAATGCAGGGGAGTTCGTTAAGGGGTGGGGGCCGAAAAAAAAATGTATCCATAGAAAAGCTCGAAATCGCCATATTAAGATAAGGTAAGATAAGTACATGCAAAACAGTGTATATTTCAAAAATCTAACGATTTGAGCGGGGCGTAAGGAAATGGGTGACCCAAAAAGTTCCACAAGAAAAAAGCGAATATTTCGCAAAATAAATAACAGATCGAAAAACTAAAAAATACGTACTCAATATTTTTCAAAAATCTATCGAATGATACCAAACACAACTTCCCACGGAGAGGGGTGGGGAGTAAATTTAATAGTTTAAATACGAATCCCGGGATATTTCGCGAAATGAACATCAAATCGAAAAACTGAAAAATACACTTATTTAGTATGTTTGAAAATCTATCGAATGGCACCAAACACGATCCCCCACGTAGGTGGGGTGGGGGTTACTTTAAAATCTTAAATGGGAGCCCCCATTTTTATTGCAGATTTGGATTCCTTACGTAAAAATAAGTAACTTTTATTCGAGACATTTTTTCGAATTATGGATAGATGCCGCTATAATCGGAAAAGACGATTGTTGGAAATGGAAAATTAAATTAAAAAATGGACAGTTCCCCACTTTATAAAAAACTTAACTTAACTTTTTTGGTTTTAGGACCTACTCTTCACAACCCAATAGGTCCCCAAAGCGCTCAAGTGACTGCACATTTAACATGCTTTGCTCCCCTACCATCAAGGTGTTATGCGGCAAACTACTGTAGCTGATCGAATGGGAGTCTCCCAAAGTCGATTATGGCGTCGTTTTTGTGACACTGGAAGTCCAGTGAAACGTTATCCAGGACGTGACCGCGCTACAACTGCAGCTCAAGACCGATTTTTAGTATTAACCGCAAGAAGACAACCAACAATTACAGCACCGAAAGCCACTGAGATCTACATCTAAGTCCAGAGGTAATGGCGCTGCAAGATTAGAGTGGTGTCAACAATATCAAAACACTGATGCAAATTACTGGTTTACAGTTTTATTCTCGAATAAGAGGTGGCACATATAAAACATTCAATATATCAATAAGAAGGAAAATTAGAGAAGCGAAAGAAAAAGAAGCAATGGAGAGATGCCAAGAAATTGAGACTCTACAGTCAAAGTACGATAGTCACAATGTACATAGGAAAGTTAAAGAATTCGCAGGTGGACTAAGACGGAGACAGAGAGGAAATCTAACTGATTCTGACTGAAACATCATCTTAGACAAACAGAGTTAAATTAGAACGTGGAAAGAATATCTAGAAAAACTATTTGAAGACCAAAGTGATAACACCTTTGAGTTAGAAGAAGAGGTGAATAATGGACCAAGAATATTACAGCAGGAAGTTTATTCTGGCATAACACAGCTAAAGGATGGCAAAGCAGCAGGTTCCGATAATATACAAGCAGAACTACTTAAACTGATGGACAACGAATCAATAGAAATAATCACAAAGATATTCAACAACATATACAACTCTGGAGAAATACCAAGAGAATGGCTGAAGTCTGAGTTTATTGCACTTCCAAAAAAAAACTGGAGCCAAAAAATGCGAAGAATACCGTACGATAAGCCTGATGAGTCATATCCTAAAATTGTTCCGAAAGGTAATCCATACGAGAATTTATAAGCTATGTGAAAGTCAAATTTCGTCCAACCAGTTCGAGTTCATAAATGCTGTTGGTACGGGAGAGGCTTTGTTTTCAATACAAGTCTTATTCCATAGATGCAGAGACGTCAATTGCGACGTATATGCATGTCTGGTTGATTACGAGAAGGCGTTTGATAGAGTACAACACGCCAAGATGATGCAACTACTAAAAGATGCAGGAATTAACAACCAAGATCTGAAAATAATTAGAAACCTTTACTGGAATCAGACTACAAACCTCAGAGTTGACGGTGAACACACCGAATATGTGAAAATTATGCATGGAGTGAGGCAGGGCTGCATTTTGTCCCCCCTAAGTTTCAATCTTTACTCTGAAAGAATATTTATCGAAGCTTTGCACGAAACTGAAAAAGGTATTCTACTAAACGGGTACCGGCTAAATAACATCAGGTATGCAGATGACACCATAGTATTTGCAGACGATCTAGAAGACCTACAAGTCCTCATGAACAAAATCACGTATTATAGTCAACAATATGGACTCAATATAAACGTAAAGAAAACAAAGCTTATGATCGTCAGCAAGAAAGAGATAACAGAAGGTCAACTCTATATCAACCAAACCCCTGTAGAAAGAGTGAGGCACTATAACTACCTCAGCACCATAATAAATGAAGAATGGACCAACAACCAAGAGATAAGAGCGCGCATCGGAAAAGCTAGATCAATCTTCAACTGTATGGGCGCGTTTTTCAAGAGCCACAACCTTTCTCTTGGTATAAAAGTAAGAATGTTGAGATGTTACGTCTTCTCTGTCCTTTTTTATGCTGTTGAATCATGGACCTTGAACGAGGATATGTGCCGAAAGTTGGAAGCATTTGAGATGTGGCTATATCGGAGAATTCTTAAAATCCCATGGACTGATCGGGTCACAAATGAGGAGGTCCTTAGAATAATGGGGAAGAACCGACAGGTACTGACCACCATCAAATCTCGAAAGTTGGAATACTTTGGACACATTATGCGAAATTAATCCAGATATGTCCTCCTACAAGCCATCCTGCAAGGAAAAATATTTGGAAAGCGAGGTCCAGGAAGAAGAAGAACATCCTGGTTAAAGAACCTCAGAACCTGGTTCAACACAACATCTGTGCAGCTTTTCCGCGTTGCTGCAGATAAGGTGAAGATTGCCATGATGATCGCCAACATTCGTCACGGATAGGCACATCAAGAAGAAGAAGAGGTGGAGACGATCTTGAAACGTAGAACGCTTAAGACATATCCAAGAAGTTTACACATATAAATAGAGGTGGTACAGAAATGGTATGGGGTGGAACAATAATCGGTGGCAGAACGGACCCCGTTTTTCCAGACTGCTTCTTTACAGCTCAGCAGTACCTCAACAACATGCTTCAACCTATCGTTCGTCCGTTTACTAACTCTATTGGTCAATGCTTCTCCTCATGCATGATAATGCTCGTTCAAATGCCGCTCGCCTAGTAACAGACTAGTTTACCAACGAATGTATTGATTTGTTGCCTTGGCCAGCAGACTCCCCCGACCTGAATCGCATCCTGCATGTATAGCAGATGCATCAATGAAGAATTACTCCACATATGGATAACATATACATGCAGTTTCGTTTCAGAGAGCGTCTGATAGAAAAATGGGCATACGTACCTCACTACCACCAGGATATCGACAATATCATTTTGTCGATGACCGTCAGATGTAGAGCAGTAATAGGAGGCCATACTTTGTATTAATTTCGTTTTCTTTTTCATTACCACCATACTTTGTGATGACCTAATATTTTTTTAATTGTATTTAAAGGCATTCTTGTTATTTTTGACATTTCAACAAATTTTATTGTACATTAAATACTACTAATCACTACTAGTCCAGAAAGCCACTGCGCATCCGCTAGGAAAAGTATTCCGATTCGGATTTTTTGCACAATCTTACTCAAAAGGGACCCCTTTTAACAAATTTACATGTTGCCGCCAGGACCAAAAGTGGGTCAAAAATGTTTTAAACGTTTTTTTTTTCTTTTTTTTCCTAAAATTATTTTTTTGCATGGAACAGAGTTTTTTTTAGATTTTTTGGATCATTCCAAACAGAAAAGGTCTTTAGTGACTTTTCTCTAAAATTGATAGTTTTTGACATATAAGCGATTAAAAATTGAAAAATTGCGAAATCCCCCATTTTTAACCTTCAAAAACTATCTGACTTAAAATTTGAATGTTGTCAAGGTAGGTAGATATTCTTTAAACATCGATTAATGAAATCCCGAAGAGTTTTTTGCAATACAGTATTCAAAACCCCTTTGTTTTTAATTTCTAATCACGCGTGCGCGTCACTATTTTCCACCGTTGCATAAGAGATAAAGCCACTTCGAAACAACTTTTAACCGGTGCGCATATCGCTTGGTGAGAACATTAGTGACGTAACTTCAAAAACGTTTTGTAGTAAAGTGACTTCAAAAACGTAGTTTGTAGTAAAGTGACTTGCGTCACTAATGCATGCAGAAGTGGAACTAAAAGTTAAAGAGTATTACTGACGTATCGAGACTTCCGTCATTAAAGCATAATATCAAGTTCAATATTAGGAGTATGTTTAATAGATTAAGTCACAATTGGTATTTTTTGAGTTACGTCACTAATGTTCTCAAAAAATTGAAAAATTGCGAAATCCCCCATTTTTAACCTTCAAAAACTATCTGACTTAAAATTTGAATGTTGTCAAGGTAGGTAGATATTCTTTAAACATCGATTAATGAAATCCCGAAGAGTTTTTTGCAATACAGTATTCAAAACCCCTTTGTTTATGACGTCAGCGCCTGACAAACTTGTACGGAGACTTACGGTAAAGCATAGCGTTTTATACGGTTTTATACATTCTCGTGTTATTAAATAACTGAAATTGCCGTTCGTCTGTTCTGTTACACTGTTTAATTTATACTTTGATGAATTATTATAATCATACCAGTAAAATAATACAATATGTTATGTAGGTACTGTGCTAAAAAACGTAATAATTTTTTCACTGCAAAAATTTAGGACGTTTCTTGACATGCAGAAAACTTTAAATAAAACGCGTCAAATAAAAGATGGTTTATTAACAAATAATAAAAAAAACTAAAGTTTTAAAAAAATATTAAAATTACCAAAACAAAATTAAGTAGATAGATTTAGATGGATTTAAAGAGGAGCCGTTTAGCCTATTCCACTGCTACCTTTTCAGATCTATTTTGGTCCTCTAATTCTAGATTACATTCTTTAGTCTGGCTATTTTTAAAAGGTCCAATAAGCCCCAGTTCTCACCGTACATTCTTCTACATTTGCCCAAGGACAAAAGTAGCCTTCTGTGTGGTTTTCAGGATGTGAGTATTCCATTTCAGCCTATGATCAGTATAAACCCCGAGGTATTTTGTTTTTTTGGCAAATGAAATCTCTGTTCCTCCCAGCACCGGTAGTTTTAAGCCTTCTAGTGCTGTCCTTTGGGTGCAGTTGGCAACTTGTTTTCTGAGCATTGACTATCAGTCTCTCTTATTTACACCGGTCGTCAACTATATTTGGGGTTGCTTACATTCTCCCAGACACTAGCTGGGCAAACCTGCCCCTGATGACGATTGATATATCGTCAGTATATCCTAGACAAAAAAGTCTTCTGTGGAGAGATTTTTGAGATCATCTACCAAGGTTGCTCAAAGTAGAGGTGACAAAACTCCTCCTTATGGAAGCCTCCACCTACTCTTGCTTTGATGGTTGCTTTAACTAGAGTTGATATTACTATCCTATTCTCCAGGTATAACCTTATCTATCTGCATATTATCGCAGGGATTGTTTATCTACTATCTATGTAGTCTAGATCCGCCAAGTTTAGTTTCAACAGGGCCACCACGAGAAGGGTGCAATCAAAGATTACACACCCCCAATCAATGTTGGGAGTACCCAGCGTTCTCGGGATGGTTTAAGGAGGTGCAAATTCTAAAGACTCTCCAAGCAAAACTCATCCCCTGAGATAAGTTCTTTTCCCGCTCAGCTCTACGCCGACTAGAAAAAGAGAACATCCCTTGGCCCCCCCAAAAAAAAAAACAAAACAAAAAAAAAAAACAACAAAAAAACAAAACAAAAACAAAAAAAAACAATATTACATTTGATTCATTTTACTTAACGATTTTTGCAATTTTTTTTTATTTTAGACTTTCAACTTTTGGTTCAAAACTCGCATTCGAAAATACATCCAACATCTAAAAAATAGTTTTTTCACATCACCAGATATTTTAACATGAACTGATCTTTCCAATAAAGAATTTTGATAATTTTTGATGCCAACTTTAATAGTGTCCCCATTGAATTGGCAAAAAATATTTTCTAGTTCACGACAGTTCGTAAGTAATATTTCTGAAGGCTTCAACAAACCCCCTTTTGAGAGATGATTTACCCACGAGGAAGAAGTGTTACTATTTGTAGAACTGCCCAAACTCTCTTCATGTCGTAGCTTGAAAGCTATGAAACCAGCTAAATTTTCTAGTCCATCATTATACAACTCTTCCATTTCAAAATCTGTTTGATGGTTTTCATTTTCTGAAGTTACTGGAAGATTTAATTGACTAAAGAGTGGTTCGGTTATCATCACTGAATTTACTACGTCATTGTTGTAACAATCAAGATTCAAAGAGCTTCCTGCTTTCATGTTTTGAAGCGACATGTTTGTTGTTTCTGGTAGGTTACTTACATTAACTGAGAGTGAAATAACTTCATCGTTCCGACCCATAATAAAATTACGAAGACGGCATTTAAATTGCAAAGGAGACGGATGATCATGTAAACCTCCAATCGCACGTATTACTGAGAATAGTCCTTCTAAGCAATCTTGATTTAAATTATAGCTCGTTATATACAGGGTGTAACGAAAATACAGGTATTAAATTAAATCGCATATTCTGAGACCAAAAATAGTTCGAATGAACCTAATTTACCTTAGTACAAATATGGACATAAAAAAAGTTACAGCCCTTTGAAGTTACAAAATGAAAATCGATTTTTTCGAATATATCGAAAACTATTAGAGATTTTTTATTGAAAATGGACATGTGGCATTCTTATGGCAGGAACATCTTAAAATAGAATTATAGTGAAATTTGTGCACCCCACAAAAATTTTTTGGGGGTTTGGTTCCCTTAAACCCCACCAAACTTTTGTTTACGTTCCAATTAAATTATTATTGTAGTACCATTAGTTAACCTCAATATTTCTAAAACTTTTTTGCCTCTCAGTATTTTTTCGATAAGGCAGTTTTTATCGAGTTGCGGCTTCTTTTTTAATATGTTTACATAAAAATTTTATGGGGGTTTTGTTCCTTTAAACCCCCCAAATGTTTGTGTATGTTCCAATTAAGCTTTTACTGCGGCACTATTAGTTAAACACAGTGTTTTTAAAACTTTTTTGCCTCTTTGTATTTTTTTCGAGAAGGCACTTTTTATCAAGATAGTACTTCTTTTTCAATATGGTTCAAAATATACCTAAAAATGTAAATCATAAATAAATTTTCATATTATTACCAAGTCTCCATAATCGTACTTAGCCATATACAAATATGTGGTGGATTTGACAAATATTCAAAATATTTCGATAAAATCTGACTTCGAAAAAGTACTAAGAGGCAAAAAAGTTTTTAAAATATTGTGTTTAACTAATGGTACTACAATAATAATTAATGTTGTTCTGAAGCTATTTTCTTGTGGCATTTTTATAATCAAGTATATTCAAATGGGAAATAAGCCACAATTTTACCTAAAAATGATTTTATTAACGTTTCGACGCCCAAGTCGGGTGTCGTTGTCAAAATACAAAATAATACTGTATTATTTTGTATTTTGACAACGACACCCGACTTGGGCGTCGAAACGTTAATAAAATCATTTTTAGGTAAAATTGTGGCTTATTTCCCATTTGAATATACTTGATAATAATAATTAAATTGGAACGTACACAAAAGTTTGGGGGGTTTAAAGGAACAAAACCCCCATACATTTTTTATGGGGTGTCCAAACTTTACTATAATTTTTTCTTAAAATACTACTACCATAGGAATGCCACATGTCTATTTTCAATAAAAGATCTCTAATAGTTTTCGATATATTGGGAAAAATCGATTTTCATTGTGTAACTTCAAAGGGCTGTAACTTTTTTTATGTGCACATTTGTACCAAGTTAAGTTAGGTTCAATCGAACTATTTTTGGTCTCAGAATATGTGATTAAATTTATAACCTGTATTTTTGTTACACCCTGTAATTGATGTTGAAATCTTTTTTTAAATCTAGAAAGAGTAGTCGCAAAGATTTAATACTAACAATAATACCATGCTGAACGGGCAGTAATGACTATTTCTAATTATATTTAAGAATTTTATCCCGAAAATATAGCTTTATGCTTAACGAAAACTTTCGCAAACTGCATAAAAGTAACAAACCCAAGTTAAAAATCGAACATTTAGCCTGGCGTTTGTCGGTCAGTGACGTAGGCGTAGAAGAGAGAGAGAGACAGGCTTATTCATGCGCGTGGCTTTATCTCTGGTTGTCGTAGTTCGTAGTATCATGGTTGCATATGTGTATACAGTATGGTGCAAATGAAAGGAATACATTCGTTATTTCGTAAACCGGCGACTTTAAGGAAAAAACCCGAAACAGGTCGATTTTTATTTTTAAGTTATGCCACATTGTGGCATATATGGTATACTAGTGACGTTATCCGTCTGGGCAAGATGACGTAATCGATAATTTTTTTATACGAAAATAGGGGTCGTGTGGTAGCTCATTTGAAAGGTTCTTTAATTCTCTATTCAGTAATGTAAACATTTACATAATTGTTTATACAGGTTGTCCAAAAAATTTTTATTAAATTAAATTATTTGACAAAAAAAGAAGTAGAAGGACACCCTGTATAAATAATTATATAAATGTTTATATTACTAAATAGAGAATTGAAGAACCTTTCAAATGAGCTAGCATACGACCCCTATTCTCATTTAAAAAAGTCATCGATTACGTCATCACGTCCAGATGGATGACGTCACTAATATACCATATATGCCACAATATCATAACTTAAAAATAAAAATCGACCTGTTTCGGGATTTTTCCTTAAAGTCGCTGGTTTACGAAATAACGAATTTATTCCTTTCATTTGCATCATACTGTCGGTGGAAAATAGTGTCGCACACGCTGGATTAACAATTAAAAAACAAGAGTTTTGAATATTGTATTCCAAAAAACTCTTCGGGATTTGATCAATCGATGTTTAAAGAATATCTTCCTACCTTGGTAACATTAAAATTTTCAGTTTTTCACATAGTTTTTGAGGTTAAAATTGGCCGATTTCGCAATTTTTCAATTTTTAATCGCTTATATGTCAAAAACTAGCAACTTTAGAGAAATGTCACTAGAGACCTTTTCGGTTTGGAATGATCCAAAAAAACCTAAAAAAAAACTTCGTTCCATGCAAAAAAAAAATAATTTTAGGAAAAAAACAAAAAAAAACATTTAAAAAATTTTTGACCAACTTTTGGTCCTGGCAACATGCAAATTTGTTAAAAGGGGTCCTTTTTGAGTAAGATTGTGCAAAAAATCCGAATCCGAATATTTTTTCTAGCGGATGCGCAGTGGCTTTCTGGACTATACATATTCAGGACACATACCTATACTTTTTTCTTTGACGAAAAATGGAGAATTTGTATTAGAGATTTTTTATTGAATCAAAATCCCACTGAATTTAAAGTGGCTTCAAATATCTACAAAGAGTTCAAAACAACACCCTATATCAACTGGCTTTCATAGAAACATAATTTGGGTTAAAATCCTAGTTGTTTCTTCTAATCCACCATCTAATTGGATATATTTGTCGTAGCGCTTACGCTAATTCCTAATTATATTTGTTAGTTGTTAAAGAGATATTTCTACACATGGCTGACGAATTCTTGCACGAAGTTTGTCTACGTCTCTTAGGCAGGTTTGGTAAATTTCTATTTGATAACTTCCCTGAGGAATTCCAAAATTATGAGATCTGGAGATCTAGGTAGCCAATCTATCAACGGATCACCATGACCATGGTCTAACGGTTGGAAAAATTGTCATTTGGCCATTGATTCTCAGTTTTGACGTCGTAAACAGAACTGTCATCCTAACTGGATACACAAAAATTATCCATTGAATGAAAGCAGGTGAAGGGCATCGCACAAGTCGGTGTTTAAAAATTCTAAAAGTTCTTTGAGTTCATGTTTTTGTCAAAGAAAAAAGGACCAATAATTAGCTCCTATGATTTTTTGAAAATACTGGTTCCTATAGTTTTTACTAATGGGAATTATTTGATCTCCTATAGCGACCACTTTGTGATTGTGCTACTTCCCTAACAACACAAAACATTCCAGGAATGTACCCAACAAAGTTCTATTAATATTTGAATGTCCTGGACATTCAAGGAACATTCGATGAACATCTGATTAAATTATTGGTGAAATGTTACCACAAGACATTCTACGAACATGCTACCAATGTCCTATATTTTAAGAGAGAGGCCATTTACTATTCAATTTGCGTTCATTTTCAAATTTGCCGCGCGTGTATCTATGTTAGGGTCGCGTGGTCATCACATCACGTTTCATGATAACCTAAACATTTCTGATTGAAATTGGAAAATGCATAGATAAAGAATATTGGGAAAATGGAAATTAGTGGCTTTTTTGATGTTCTGCGTTTTAGTTTTGCTCTGGCTTGATCTCTTTTGTTTAAACAATTATGTAAGTACTATTAAATCCGTTTTCAATTTTCCTTATTCTTTATGAAACGAATTATTTATGCATATTATTACCTGTAAATAGTACCTATTGCTTTTGATTTTCCATTATAAAGAATAGAAAAATTACCATTCATTTTAATTTTTTTAGAATCAGCTGAAAGTGGTCTACAAAAAAACCAGGAAGGAAACGTATAGCCTTGTGGCTATGAAAGGCAGAAGAAAGATATAAAAAGTGTATTGGATAGTTGGAAGAAACTCCACATTGTCGATGCATAATAAGTTATTACTTTATAAACAAATATTAAGACCTGTATGGATGCCCACTATGGGGGTGTAGGTACTAGACCAAGTAATATAAAAATTATACAAAAATTCCAGAACAAAATACTGAGAAATATTGTAGATGCTCCTTGGTATGTGACAAACAGTGAGGAATGGAACCTGGATACAATCAACAACTATTTTCAATGGGAAATAAGCCACAATTTTACCAAAAAAATGATTTTATTAACGTTTCGACGCCCAAGTCGGGTGTCGTCAAAATACAAAATAATAGCTTCAGAACAACACTAGATATAATCATCAAGAAGATGGCAGGAAGTCACAAGCAACAACTTCATAAGTGAGAATATTGAGGAAATCCAGCTTCTCGATACTACTGGGCAAACTAGAAGATTGAAGAGGACAAAGCCTTTTGAACTAGATTGAGTGATAGGTGATAGTGAAAAGCAGAGCATAGTGCTTGTGTGCCTGTGTATGTTAGAATACCTAGTGCCACTATCTTGTTAGATAAGATAAGAGACGCTATGGGGTAAACTATTCATTTTAAGGAACAGTAGCTTAGGTTAAATTAAAATTGCTCATTGGTCAGTTATGACCAGATTGTAATTGTAATGTACAATTCAATAGAATTAATCATCATCGTAGTGATGATTATGGAAAAAAATATATGACAAGATTTTGTGCAATAAAAATGTTTAATATTTATCAAGGATGTATTATTTGGTATAGCCACATAATATCTGGTATATCGTCAGTGATGTGACAATACCTCCTATCTGCTTTTTCATGAATTTTGTAGGAAACGAAAAACCATTTTTACGGTCATCTCCTGTTTTCACATGTAAATTTTGACATGTTTTGTAGTAAATAGATAGTTAAATTTACTACAAAACATGTCAAAAAATATCATATGAAAACAGGAGGTGACTGTTAAAAAAGTTTTTAGTCTCTCTTACAAAACTCATGAAAAAACAAATCTAAGGTATTATGTCACATCAGCGACTATATCCAGGGAATGTCTAAAAAATATACTGTGAATGTCCAAAGAGCATTCGTAGACCTTCATGGAATGTTTTAGTAAGACATTCAGGGAATGTTTAAAATGTTGACAGAGGACTTTCCTGGGACATTCAGGGGACTTTCTTGTGCTTTTGAGGACATTCCAGGAATGTTTTCAATGTCTTGTGTGTACATTCTAGGAACATACATGGAATGTTTGGTCTTATTAGGGTTACTAACCACAAGAAAGCAATAAATAACCAAAGAAAATAAAAATAAGAATACAAATATGCACACGTCAAGAGACGGACATAAAGGAAAAACATCAAATTATCTTAGAGGACTACCTAACTACGTACATATTTATAACCAAAAAAAAATAGTAGAAATATGCAGAAACACATTCGTTATTCAAAGCTGTATGGGATCTAAAAAAAGTAGAGCAATTTTTAAAGCAAAAATCTTAGCCTCGGTTAAAGCCACTTTTGGCAAAACAATTATAAATAAAAGCTAATCCGATCCAAAAGAAAAAAACTCAGTGGAAAAAAAGCTCTACGTCATCTTAAGGAAAATACTTATATCTTGAGGTAAATGTCAGGATTAATCTAAAGATAAGATGCTCTTCCATTAGGCTAAATGCTAAATTTTTCAGGAAAACTCTTCGCTATTTATAAGCCTCGGCTAGACAGGCCAACTTGTGTAGGATTTGAACATTTATGCCGCCAATATTTGTCAGATTGTAGAAAATTACACACGTCTATATCTTTCTTACCCTAGAGGCCGAGTAAGCAGCACACACCTTGTTTACAGTGTCCACTCCATCTTTGGTTTCATTGTAATCCAGTATAACTCTTTAGTAGGAGGATCCATTTTCTAGAAAATTTTGTCGATATCAAATATCTGTGCATATACCCGATACGTTGTTAGTTTAGGAACATACTGAACCTCGCAAACCCAGAAACTCGACACCCAGTGTTTCCCAACCTTTTTTGTACCATGCCCCACCTTAGCTATTCTAAAAATTTTGTGCCCCCTCCCCCCCCCCATTTGTAAGATACATAATTTTTAATATTAAAAAATTGAATTGTTCACTTAAAAAACTGAAATGATAGGTTTTAGGAAAAAAGCTCTAGTCACGAGTCCCTGGTGAATATGTAAAGATTGTGAGGGATATGTATAAGGGAGTAACGACTACTGTTAGGACAGGTGTGGGAGAGATTGATAAATTTCATGTGAAAGTAGGATTGCACCAAGGCTCGGTGCTTAGTCCGTATTTATTCTCATTAGTTTTGGACCAGATCACAGCGAAACTACAGGGTAACATTCCATGGTACTTAATGTATGCTTTGGAGACTTTGGCTTTTAATGTATGCTTTGGTAACATTCCATGGAGACAAGCTTTGGAGGAAAACGGTTTAAAACTTAGTAGGACAAAGACAGAGTATTTGCAATGTTCATTTAAAGATGTAGTTACTACAAATAAAATGGTATTTTTGGATGGTGATCTGATTGTAAAAAGCAATAGTTTTAAGTACCTGGGATCGGTATTACAGAGTAATGGAGAAATAGATGGAGATGCATGCAGTAGAATTAGGGCTGAATGTTGGGCAGTGAAAAAGAAAGAGAAACAACGAATGCATGTGGCGGAAATGAGAATGCTTAGATGGATGAGTGGAGTGATAAAAAAGAATAAAATTAAAAATGAGTATATTAGGGGAAGTCTAGGTATGGCACCAATTGATGCCAAAATGAGAGAGCATAGGTTGAGATGGTTTGGTCATGTTCAACGTCGAGACGCTAATCACCCAATACGAAGAATTGCTGAAGTGCAGATTCCTGGAAGGAGTAGGAGTGGAAGACCAAAGAAGACGTGGGGGGAGACGATTAGGCAGGACATGTTTGTAAAGGGGATTAATATTGATATGACCCAAGATAGAATTGTATGGAGAAATGCAATTAAGGAAGCCGACCCCCGAAATCTAGCATTGCATTTAAATGGCCCGGACAGAAAGGGTTAAACTCGTGTCGA
The DNA here is from genome assembly GCF_917563875.1 of Diabrotica virgifera virgifera. Classification (NCBI taxonomy): domain Eukaryota; kingdom Metazoa; phylum Arthropoda; class Insecta; order Coleoptera; family Chrysomelidae; genus Diabrotica; species Diabrotica virgifera. The sequence goes on along the minus strand of NC_065443.1, from coordinate 288,057,151 downwards.
GTTCATTTTCGAATTGCCCCCTTAACAATCAAATTACCCCCTGTGGGGCGTGAGCCCCACGTTGGGAAACACGGCTAGACCCTGTGATATTATGAGCGTGTGTATATTTTCGCTTTACACACATTGTTACCATCTTTATTCTTACAACTTTGGACCATTACAACTTTTTTAATTTTCTTTTGTTAACGCTTGTGTTAAGACTTTGTTAAGTGCTTTTCTTATAATGCGCGTCTCATATCTTCTTTCATACTGCTGCGAAAATCTTACTCATTAAACCAGCCATTTTCCGACTAATTGTATGTGTCGTCTCCCTAAAAAGACTGCCACCAACACTAATTCGGATAAAAACCTCTCATACGCATTTCCAGGAGCAGGACGTCATTTCGCGTGAAATACTCTGTGAATGGATCTGACCACCGGCGTCGGGCGTCGGTTTCTAATTTACCTTGTCAACACAAACGAAACAAGAAAACGACTAAAATAAATAAAATGTTCTCCGCTGTATTTTTAGACCGAAATACAGAAATAAAACAAAACAAAGTCATATCTTAACACCTCCTTCGGATTTCGGCTAGAGTTGGGACGAATATTGTTGTTACCAGTTACATTATTTGTTTACTAGTTGCAAATAATTGTCAATTAAGAATTAAGTTGTAATTGCATGACCTAACTAACGAGACTAACTTTTTTATTTTTTTTATTTATTTATTGTTTATAGATATGACCTGGCCTCTAGTGACTAATCCAGGTCGTTTTTTCCTGATGGGATTACAGATATTTTTTTATATTTTTACATTTTTTACTAAACTACTTAATCTATTTTTACAATATACTAATTAATTTGCCATAATCTATTAATTACATTTAACAAATACATTTAACAATATTTGAACAATATACATTTGTTAAAATATTTTTGGTACTATCAACTCCCTTCTAAGTTATAAAGACAGTCCCTCTATTTTCAGAAGAGAGTTGGTAGTCTTTTTTTTTTAATTTAATGAAGTATTATTTTTATTTATATATTTTATATTGAATTATTATTATTATAATTTTAAATATCTATTTTTGAATTTATATTTTATTTTATTTATTTTAACTTTATCTTACTCAACTTCATCAGGGTTGGATTATTTGTTGTCTTCTTCTATTATTATAGATTTCTTGTTGTTTTTTAATATTCCAGAGACTAAGTACGCAACTTTCACAAAGCATTGTCTAGAAGTATTAAGCTAATAGTCAGCTCCATGTTAGTTTAAATGAACTAATTTACATTCAACGCCGATTTTGTTTCCTATTTTTTATAATAAAAAATTATTTATAGTGCGGTCACTGAAGGTGGATATGAGCTATTTCCGATTTCGTTGAACCTCCATCGATTTGCATGAAAATTGGTAATTGGTTAGAGGATATCTCAATGAACAAAGGTGACATGGTGCCAACTTGCGCTTTTACCCTGGGGGTGGATGCCACCCCTCCTCGGGGGTGAAAATTATTTTATTAAACATAACCCCACAATTCGATAGAGAGACAAATTATAAGCAAAATTTGTTATATAAAGTTATTAAAATAAATCAAAACTTTTTGAGTTATTAAAGATCAAATATTTTAATTTTTCGTGAGAACAATGCATGTTTTTAACCGATTTTTTATAAGTAACTCAAAAACTATAAGTTTTTACGAAAAAGTTATTATTATCAAAATTGAGGCTAATAAAATTTCAAATAACCTGCTTACTAGAAAATCCTTTCAATGTTAACTAAAAGTGAGTTCTAGGTAATTGAATATATATTTCTTTCGTCGAGTACCCAAATCTAAGTATTCAAGCTTAAATACCGGGAAAATGATGCATTTTATAACAAAAACCTATTAAACATTTGTCAAAGTTCATAGAAATATATATCAAATAATCCCTCAAACAAGTTGATAGCATTAAAATTTGTGCACAAAAAATGTTTCAAAATGTATCTTTTAAAAATTTTTCCAAAAAATAATATTGTTTTTTTGTAAATAACTCCGTTAATTTTTAAGATGTCAGGTTCACCTAAAAACTATAAAAAAGTTTATTCCAAGAGCTATTAAAAAACGTCGAAATTAGTCTTTTGAACCTCTTAGTTTTTTAAACATAAAAGGCTAAAAGGCCCCTGTTACATGGTTCTCGCAGCAAAATTGAAATTTTAAACGTTTCTATCTCGGTTATTTTTTACTCTCCGGAAATAGCAAAATCGGTGTAAAGTATTTGAAACAGAAAAAAACTAAAATTTAGTTATATGTCATTTTTTATGTATATTGAGTATTTTTGGAGTTATTATCAAAAGAAAATGAAAAGTACGATAATTTTAAAAATTCTGATTTTTTAAAATTATATCTTTTTTTTTTCAAAAATATGCATTCTAAACCGGTCAAAATTGTTGAAATCATTAACTATGTTCACCTAAAGAAATTCTTGTGAGGATTACTACAAATTTTAATTTTTGTGGAAATGGCGTATGTTTTATTTTTCACTTTTTCCTAAAAAAATCGAAAGGGTTCTCATATTTTCATCATAACTTGCTTAATTTTTATGCTATTAACTTCTACTTAAGCTCATTTGATAGGTATTCCGAAGTACTTTGACAAGTGCTTAACAAGTATATTCTATAAAATGCACCGTTTACCCGTTATGTAAGCTTGAATACTTAGATTTGAGTACTCGTCGAAAAAAATATACATTCAATTACCCATAACTCACTTTGAAATAACATTAGTTTGGTTCTTTAGGTGGGGAGTGTATTAATTTTTTATTATCTTTAATTTTGCTAATAATAGCTTTTTTACAAAAGCTTTTAGTTTTTGAGTACTACGTGAAAAACCGCTTTAAAACGTGCATTTTTTAAGAAAAATAAAATCTTTGATATTTGTTAAGTCAAAAAGGATTGATTTATGTTAATAACTTTATATAACAAATTTTGCTTAGAAGTTGCCCCTCTATCGATTTCTGGTATTATTTTTAATAAAAAAAATTTCACCCCCGAGAAGGTGTGGCATCTACCCCCAGGGTAAAAGCGCAAGTTGGCATCATGTTACCTTTGTTCCTTGAAGTATCTTCTAACTACTCACCAATTTTCATGAAAATCGATGAAGGTTCAACGAAATCGGAGGTGAAAACCTCAGTGACTCCACTATTATAACTTAAAATATTCCTGAGATAGTCCAAATAGTCCAATTTCATTTCTATAAAGTACGTTAGATAGGTGGAGTGCCTTTTTATAAGTAAAAAAATTGGCAAATTGCTATATGTTCTACTTTTTGTGTGCAACATTTTAAAAAATTTCAATTAAAAAAATAGATTGCAAAATTATTATAATATGTTATAAAGATTCTCTATACGAATTATGAAGTTCCTGAGTGCAATATAAGTGGTTGAAAAATATTGAATAAGAAAAGGCTTGTTGCCCCCTTTTTTGTATTTTTGTTGCTATTTTGCAACAAGGGTAATAAATTAAAACATTTTAATCAGTCGTATTTCATAGAAAATTTAATTATCTTTATTTTATTTCGTTACGACTTAGCTCAAAAATTAATCGTTTTAAAGTTATAAACAAGGAAAGTAGAAAAAAATTATCTTTTTAGTAATTTATAAAATATTTCTATCTAACAATAAAACACTGAAAACATTTGTTTTCTATACTTCCACGAAATTTATTATAACTATGTGACTACAGCTGTTTCGGCAGAGTGCCTTTCTCAAGTGATTTAGTTTACTATGGGTTTGCCTTTTTAAAGTCTTTAACTGAAGAGGTTGAGGAGTGGGGGGCTGTTTGTCTCGAGTTGGTCATTCAGAATTATATCTGTATTTTTTAATTTATTAATTTTCATAGATTCTAATAAAGATAGCTTAAAAATGAAATATAAATAAAATTCATTAAAGGAATGATTATGATCTAGAAGGTGAAGTGCGTATGTAGAAGTGTCTGTTTTTCTATTGTTGAAAGCCCTTTTGTGTTCTGCTATTCGTTTGTTAAAGGTTCTTCCAGTTTGACTGATGTAAATTTTCGGACAGTCACCACAAGTTAGTTTGTAGACACCACTCTGTAGTTGTTTTTTTTTTCGGCTCTTATTGTTCTTAATATATTTGCTTAAGTTGTTGTTAGTTCTAAAAGTTGGTGTTATTCCTTTCTTTTTTATGTATCTGGCTATTTTTGTTGTTATCTTGCCAGTATCTATGATGGAGCAGAAGGTACTGGGATCTTTCTGTGGTGATGGATAGACTAATTTCAGGGCTTTCTTATGGAGTTTTTGGTTTAAAATTTTATTAATTGTTTGTTCGTTATAGCCATTATTTACTGCTATTTGTCTAATGATGTTCAGTTCTATTTCGAAGTTATTTTTTGACATGGGAATTTCTGTCAGTCTATGTTTCATGCTATGGTAGGCTGCTAATTTGTGTTGTGTAGGATGGGATGATGAATTGTGTATAGTTGTGTAAGTATGGGTAGGTTTATGATATACGGAGAACTCATGTTTGCTGTGTAGTGTGGTAATTGTTACATCTAGAAAGTTTATGGACTTTTTCTGTTCTGTTTCTATTGTAAACTCAATATTACTATGAAGTAAATTAATGTATGACAGAAATTGGTCAAGTTGCCTGTTAGTTCCTGTAAAGCATAATAGTATATCATCCACGTATCTCCACCAATATAAGAACTGTTTAAATACGGGATGTTTAGAAATTCTTGTTTTAAGCTGGTTCATAAATATATCTAATTGCAATTAGCTTAGAGGATTACCCATAATAAGTCCTGCACAATAAAAGGGCTTTCAACAATAGAAAAACAGACACTTCTACATACGCACTTCATCTTCTAGATCTAGATCATAATCATTCTTTTAATGAAGAGTTTCAAATTCTGCATATTCAAAATAAAGGCCTTAAGCTATCTTTAATAGAATCTATGGAAATTAATAAATTAAAAAATACAGATATAATTCTGAATGACCAACTCGAGACAAACAGCTCCCCTCGCCTCAACGTATTCAATTAAAGACTTTAAAAAGGCAAGCCCATAGTAAACTAAATCACTTGAGAGAGGCACTCTGCAGAAACAGCTGTAGTCACATAGTTATAATAAATTTTGTGGAAATATTTTTATGTTTTTGTTAATGTTCCGGACTGAGTTGGGAGGGAGTTTAAATCAATTATTATTACTGAAGTTATCACATAACTTTTTCTGCAAAAATCCGAATGTCACCTCTCACATCAAAAATTTGGCCGTTTTTTCACAGATCCGCCCTGGTCTAAATAGAATTCTCATAATTTTATTCTGAAGATTATTATTATTGAAAAACGAAAATTTTTACATGGAATAGGTATTCATGCTTTTTGTTATCTGGTTCACTCATAGTTATATCGCCGTTTTTTGTTTGGGCATCTCAGAGACAATGTGAAACTTGACAAGTTGTACTTAGGTTTTTTTAATATCAAATCGTTATTACTGCATACAATCAAAAGTGTGCAAAATTATTAAGTTGAACAAGTATTTCGGTTTTCTGCATTTTGGAACAAAGGAAGCCAGAGAACAAAAACATACATATTATGCCAAACCTGAAAACCTCTAGTTACTCGTACATATATATCCAGTATTGTTTGACTTGAGTCGTGGGGCATTGTGTCGACACTGTATTCGCAGCTTTCGCAAAGCATTGTCTAGGGGTATTAAACTAATAGTCGGCTCCATGTTAATTTAAATGAACTAATTTACATTCAACGTCGATTTCGTTTCCTATTTGGTCCTTAATCTGCGCGGTTGTCGAATTAGTTTAGCCAGGAAAAACACCCACACTTTTCGATACTTAATCAATGGATGACGGAGGGCAATTTGGCCGTATAGTAATAATAGCTATTCGAGGAATGTAATAATGCTGACATTAACTGAAGTTATGTGCGCAGCTCGAGGGTGAAACCGGAAAAGAGTCTTACGAACGGTTTGAAAGGAAAATGAAAATAGCGAAAGTGACCGAGGAAATTGATATTAAAAAATACCAGACAAAAGTATAATTTCAGTTAGTTAAAATAGCGGTTATCGCTTAGAAACGTGTATTTACTATACAGGGTGTTGGGAGGCTGGTAAAAAGATCCTACATCCTACATGTATGAAATTGTTAAACAATCTCAGTGTTTATAGGTGCTGTTTCGCTGAGAAAGGTGCACTTAAGGTACCAGAGTGGCTGCTTCCTAAAAGACTTAAATTTAACCCAAAGGGAACTGATTTTTACACATGTATTCTAAGTAAACCCTAAAAACAGATACGTAAACCTATGTATAATTAGGATCGGTAAATAATAGTGAAAGAATATAATAGTTATTAAAATTGTCTTATCTGCTGGCTATAGGCTATTGATTATGTATTTTAGAAAAGAACTACAACGTTAACAGGGTTTTATTGTTTCATATAGTCAATGGACCTCTATATTTGAAAAAACCGCGGAGTGCTACTATTTAAATAAGTGCGTTTTTGAGAAAGGAGTGAATTGGTCCCTAGACACAGGGCGAATTATAGTGAGTTCTATGCACATTTAGTGCAAACACATCTATAGGAAAATTGTTTCAGGTTAAATTTACTATTGAAATATCACATTTTATAGTAAAAAAAATGTTTTTTTTACAAAAATATATCCAAAAGAAAAGCGAGAAAAAACATGAAAGATAGCAATTTTGTTTTTTGCCCCATAACTTTTTTCCACGGGGATATAGGTATAGGCATTGCTTCACATAAAGAAATTTCCATCCTTCCTCTTTAAGATGGCGTTTAGTAGAAGTCCCTGTGATTTACAATTTCCAAAATATGATTTTTCAAATTTCGCCACTTACAACGATTTTGGGATATTTTCCTTGTTACTTCGCAAACATTCTTCTGTAGCTTTTTTCTACGCATTTTTAGGTATACGCAATGGTACATTTAGTAGAAAGAGAAATCAATTACCTTTAAAATGTTGTATCGTAGAAGGCCGTATGGCTATATTTGCAAGATAAGGTTGTTCAAAATTTTATACTTTTAATGATTTTTGATATATTTTACGATTATTTTTAAATTTCTCATTATAACTTTTTTTATTGTATATTTGGGTATACAGAGTTGGGATAAAGTATGGAACCAAGCAAATATCTTTGAAACGAAAAGAACAATATTTATGAAACTTTGCATGCCAGTACAGTGACGCAAAAGGCAAATGCCATATTTTTTGTTACTACTCCACTTCCGGTTTCACCGGAAATACCCTTAAGTTATTTACTTTAAATGGGACACCCTGTATATTTTTGCAGATTTTAAAAGAACTTGTTATTTTTAATTCATACATACCAAGTTTGGAAGAAAAACTATTAAAACAAGAAATAAATCTCTTTAGAGTTAAAAAATAGGTTAATTTATTTACGTTAGACCAATGATATTAAAAATAAAAAAATAATTTTAAATGTTGAAAATGTTTGTTGTTCACCTCCTGACAACGTGCAAGCCTATAAATAAATTCGTGAGTCACTTTTTGCAAGTTTTCTCCACGTATTAGTTCACATTCATCAATTATTATTTTTTGTCTCAAATCCTGCAAACATGTTGGTCACCTAACGTAAACACTTCATTTTCGATAACCCAAAGAAAAAATCTAACGGGTTGAGGTCCGGAGAACGAGCGGGCCACTCTATGAATCCTCTACGTCCAATCCATGGATTTGGAAAATTCACTTCCAAAAAAATGAAAATTCACCCTAACCTATTATCATTAATATTTCAATACGATCTTTTCCACTTAAATGAACCATTTTTAATACAACTTATTTCTGTCAATTAGTTCAGTAACAGTTTTACCTACTATACTAAATTCAAATAAGTCATGCAGTGCATGTAAACAACAAATTTTATACAGTATATAGGGTGAGGCAGATAACTGGCCTATTAGAAATATCTCGAGAACTAAAGGCAACAGAATCATGAAAATTGGAATATAGGGGTTTTGAAGGATGATCTATTAAATGAAAATATTTTCATCTCTTTGCAACTTCCGGTTATACCGGAAGTTGCTTATAACTTCGTTTTTTTAAATGGGACACCCTATATATTTTTACATTTTTGGATTCTCCTCAATATCTTATTTCTTAAAATATGAGGTTTTGTAATATTATACAGGGTATTTTAAAAGATATTTTCGTTTTTTTATTAATTTCGTAGCAATATTCACACCCTGTAGAATTGTAACAGTTTCACATTAAAGACTCTGCTTACATTCAAGTGATTTTTAATATAGTCTACTATTGTTAAGAATCATTAGTATAGCTAAATTTTGAAATTTTAGTATACAGGGTTGGTCGAAACTCGGAATGAATATTTTCTGAGTTTTCTTAAATGGAACACCCTATATTTTAGTACTGTAATGAAATGATATTTCATGGTACTTTTTTATTTTATAAGTATTCCCTATACCTAATTGCTTTAATTTGTGAGCTATTGGTGATTCAAGCTAAACATTAATTGCAACAAAAAATACGTAAAATTTTATTAGGTTGGCCGTGAAAAAATTCAATCATAAATAATTTTTCCGAAATAAATACATATTAATCCAGACTAATCCTTAAAATTACCAATAATGGTTTAGCTATGAAAATACCTACGTAGATAAGATTGTTGGCGCGATTAACAATTAAGCACAAATTAGAGCAGTTAGGTATAGGGAATGCTTAAGAAATAAAAAGTACCATAAAATATCATTTCATTACAATACTAAAATACAGGGTGTTCCATTTAAGAAAACTCAGAAAATACTCATTCCGAGTTTCGACCAACCCTGTATACTAAAAATAAAAATTTAGCTATACTAATGATTCTTAACAATAGTAGACTATATTAAAAATCATTTGAACGTAAGTAGAGTTTTATATGCCAAACTACTACATTTCTACAGGGTGTGAATATTGCTACGAATTTAATACAAAAACGTAATTATCTTTTAAAATACCCTGTATAACATTACAAAACCTCATATTTTAAAAAAGAAGACATCGAAGAGAATCCAAAAATGTAAAAATATACAGGGTGTCCCATTTAAGAAAACGAAGTTATAAGCAACTTCCGGTATAACCGGAAGTAGCAAATAGATGAAAATATTTTCATTAAATACTGACTGAATTCAATAAATGACTCTTCAAAACCCCTTAATTCAAAGTTTCATGATTCTGTTGCCTTTAGTTCTCGAGGTATTTCTAATAGGCCCTTTATTTGCCTCACCCTGTAGATGGTACTCGTTTATTTCCTAATACGTTGTATTAATACAAAAAATTATCTACAGACACTTTTTAACAAATTTTCTCTACCAAATTTGGTATGTATGAATTAAAAGTAACAAGTTCTTTTAAAATCCGCAAAAATACAGGGTGCGCCAAACCTCTGGTTTTCTTTGATTACGGCTAAACTATGAGATATACAAAAAATGTTTATAACAAAACTAATGTGTATCAAAGAGGTCTCTAATTTAAAATTATTTTCAATTATACAGGGTTAGTCAGAACGACGGTATGAACCAAAGTTGTATTTTTTTTAATGGAACACCCTGTATAATAAATCATTTTTAAATACATTATTTAAAAATATGAAAAATTTGTATAAGGTCTTATAGGCCTGAAGTTAATAATTTTCGAAATATTTACATTTTTATTGAGAAAAATGGTAATATTTATAGGGTTGTGGTTTATGTTTCCAAGGAAATAAAAATTTAGGTGATAGGTCACAGTTTTTAGAATATAGTGTTATTTTTAAATAATTTAATATTTTTTACTTTTAGCCATAAAATATACAGTGTGATCACTATTCGCAAATACAAAATTTTCTCATTTTTTTTAATGGGACACCCTGTATATTAGTTTTGCGTTTTATAGTAAATATTACAGCCTTTCTTTTGGTATAAGGTTGTATGTACCTAGCATGTTTCGTTTTGTAGATATTTAAAAAAAAACTATAGATTTTACGTTTTTGCGGATTCTTTATTTAAAAATTTTTTTGCAAAAAAAATAATTATAATCTGGTTTTAGAAACATACACTAAAATATAAAATATGAAAATAGAAACGTAATTAAAGATTAAAATAAATCGTATGCTAGTACAATTCAATTGAATTTAATAACTTTAAATTATTTTACAAAAAATATTTTACCATATTAATGAATGCATAAATTAGTTACTAAATTAAATAAACAACCAAAATTTAAATTAACCGTAGTAATTCTTCTACCGCAGCAACTTTCCTGTACCAAATTAATTGTTTGTAACATTGACTATATGAGACAATAAAATCCCGTTAACGTTGTAGTTCCTTGTACCTCTCTTATTTTGAACATAATCAATAGCCTACTATTTGGGTATCTCTTGCTTGCCGCAAACTGGTGACTCCAATTACAGCTTCCACTAATTTTAGATGAATCACTTGGGATGAATTTAAACGTACCATTTAAGCTTAAGGCCTTATTAGTACTAGGGAACCGAGATACTTTTAACTTTATTCTTCTTTTTCTTCCCTGTGCCCTGTCCGTTGCGAACGTTGGCTATTAACAAGGCAATTCTGATTTTGCTTGAGGGACTTCTGAATAGTCCGAAAGCCCGAACCACTTCCGCAGATTTTGGAGCCACGAGGGTCTTCTCCTGCCTGGCCCCCGCCTACTGTCTATTTTTTCCTGGACAATGAATTGCAGTAGACGGTATTTATCGTGTCTTAATATGTGGCCTAGATATTCATTTTTGTTTTTTCTTGTTTAACTTTCTACGTCGCGATATAATTAAGTATGTGTGATACACTGCCAGTATTGTCACTTTTGTCTAGACTATTCTTTCACGAGAGTTCTACGAGATAGATGAAACACATGAGTCCTGTGTCTCGTACCAGTACAATTTTTCGACTGTTTTTCAGAAGAGATAATTTGCTTCTTCTTTTTGTATAGACCTGGCTCTGTCTATTTTTCAATGTGCCTCTAGTAAGTTGTCGTTCCATCGTTTTCGTGTGCTTCTCACTGATCGTCTTCCTATGTGGAACATATGAGTCCTGTGTCTCCTGCCAGAACTATTTTTTGACTGTTTTTCACGAAAGATATTTCGCGACTGACATTATGTTATTTCTTTACATGACTTCGAAAAAGAAAGCTAGATCCTGACGTCACCAGATATTGGGATTGCCGTATCCTATTGTCCGTACCAATTTAAGTTATTCATAATAAATAATAATATAAATATAATAATATAATGGTCAGCCTACTTCCCCGAATTAACCGGCTGGGCCTTTTCCCAAGTAAAATTATGTTTCTTTTTTTTTTCAAGTATCCTGTCCGTTACGAACGTTGGTTATTAACATGGCAGATTCCGCAGATTTTGGAGCCACGATTGTCTTCTCCTGCCTGGTCCACCCTTACTGCCTATTTTCCCCTGGACAATCAATCGCAGTAGTCGGTACTTATCGTGTTTCAATATGTGGCCTCTGGCCTAGATATTCATGCTTTTTTCATTCTGTGGATTATGGCTATGTGGATGATATGTTCGGTCCAGGATATACGAAGAATGTGTCGGTACACCCAGGGCCTATTTTACCACTAGGCTCATGAGGCACGTACCACGGGCCCGCATTTTAATGAGGACCGAAAAAATCACTAAAAGAAAATTTTTATTGCAAAAACAAAATAAATTTTCAAAATTATTTCATTTTACCAACAGGAAATGATAAATGATAACAACAAGAGTTATATTCATAAACCATAAACCGTTCTTATCATGAAACTGCAATAAGAGTAGGAAGTTCGTCCTCCCATCCTGTTCTCTTTCTTCTTCTACGGCACTGCAGCCCTAATTGGGCCTTGGCGTCCTTTATTTTTTGCCTCTACCCTTGTTTGTCTGTGGCTGCTCTTCTCCATACACGGACTCCTAAAAATGCTTGAATCGCTGCTTACTGTGTCTTCCCAGCGCTTTCTTGGCTTTCCAACCGGTCTCTTTCCCTGCATCCTAGTGTTTAGTGCTCTTTTTGGTATCCTATCCTCTCCCATTCTTATCACATGTCCGGCCCATTGCAATCTTTGTATTCTAATGAAGTCTGACAGGGATGTTTCCTTATAAAGTTGATAAAGTTCGTAACCTGAAGATTCCGTTTTCTCTCACAAGTCCTAGTATTCTCCTCAGTACTTTCCTTTCGAATGTGTCGAGTTTATATAATGTTTTGTGGGACTATATTTCTTCTCGTCTGTATTATTATTTTTGTTTTTTTTTGTGTTAATTTCCACACCTAGCCTTTTCGTTTGCGTTTTTAACTCTGCATATGTTTTTAACTCTGTGCCCCCTGTTGATGTTCTACTCATAATATTAATATCATCGGCATAAGCGGCCAGTTAAACGGATCTATTGGTCAGTAGGTTTCCTCGTCCAGTTTGCATTTGCCTATCCGCATACTCCAGTGCCAGGTTAAACAATGTTGGGGCCAGCCCACCTCCCTGTTTCAATCCCTGCGAGAGTTTGAAAAAGTCTGTCTGGTGGTTTTATACTCGTACACATGCCTGAGCTTCATCCATTGTGGCTTCAATGAGCCTAATAATTAGCTTGTGTGGTATTGCCAATTCAGCCAATATATACTATAGTCTGTTCCTTTTGACTGAGTCGTATGCCTGTTTGAAGTCTACAAACACGTTGTGAACATCAATGTCGTGTTCCCATGATTTGCTCAGGACCTGCTTGACTTTTTATTTATTTATTTTATTTTATTTATTTATTGTTTATACATATGACCTGGCCTCTAGTTACTAATCCAGGTCGTTTTTTCCTGATGGGATTACAGATATTTTTTTATATTTTTACATTTTTTACTAAACTACTTAATCTATTTTTACAATTTATTAATTAATTTGCCATAATCTATTAATTACATTTAACAAATACATTTAACAAATATAAACAATTTACATTTGTTAAAATATTTTTGGTACTATCAACTCCCTTCTAAGTTATAAAGACAGTCCCTCTATTTTCAGAAGAGAGTTGGTAGTCTTTTTTTTAATTTAATGAATTATTTATTGAATTATTATTTTTATTTATTTATTTTATATTGAATTATTATTATTATAATTGTAAATATCTATTTTTGAATTTATATTTTATTTTATTTATTTTAAGTTTATCTTACTCAACTTCATCAGGGTTGGATTATTTGTTGTCTTCTTCTATTATTATAGATTTCTTGTTGTTTTTTAGATATTATTTCTGTTAGATTGTTTAATATTCCAAAATATTCTTCATTTTGTAATATATCTTTTATTTCAATTCTTTCTAATCTTCTTCTCATTTCTCTATGTTCTTCATTTTATATAGTATTTTCACAATGTAACACTATATGTTCTGGTGTACCTAGTTCACATATTTACAGCTTGACTGTAAATATTTGACCCATTGTCGATCTTCTCCGTCTGTAGCACGTCTGATACTTTCCAATAATATTTTCTGCTAGTACTCCGGTCAACTTACGCATCCGAGGCTACAAAAATTACCATCAAGCTGAAAATTGCCAGGATTGTTCAAAATAAATGAAATAAATGAAATCTAAAAAGTCCTCAGAAATCCGACCCGTGCTAAAAATTTTACGCGGGGTCAAAGGTCACCAAATATGGTTTTTAGCGATTTTCAGCGAAACGGTAAGTTTTATCGTAAAATTAGTTATAACAACTAGATATTATTAGCAGAAAATCGCGGTTAAAGGAACTGGACTGCACTCCGTATTCTAATTAAAAAGTAAGATTGGTTTGCCTTCGCATTGCAACCGAATAAAAATGATACACATTTTTACTTTATTTTTCGTATTACTCCGTAGAGTAACCAGGTGCATTTTTCAGTTGGAACTTTGCCGGCTGCAGACGGGGGATGTGAATTGCAAGGTGTAGAATTCCTTCCCTTTCGTCTTCACTGCAGCATCCATATGACTTGCAAATTATAGAACTCTTGGAGGTGTTACCATGAAAATGTACCAATAAGTTTTCAATTTAAAAATCTTTTAGTGATTTTTAATATTTTTCAATATTATTAATTTACTATTAGGATTGAAAACTTGCTTCGTCTTTCAATTGCTGGCGCTTGCCACCTATTATCATCACTTTGGTTGCGATGTGTGGGAAAACCTCTCGATGCAATTTAGTTGGAGTATGGAGAACAGTGCCTACGTTCCTTCTGATGAAGCTCCAATAAGAGCAGAAAATCGCGGTTAAAGGAACTGGACTGCACTCCGTATTCTAATTAAAAATTAAGATTGGTTTGCCTTCGCATTGCAACCGAATAAAAATGATACACATTTTTATTTTATTTTTCGTATTACTCCGTAGAGTAACCAGGTGCATTTTTCAGTTGGAACTTTGCCGGCTGCAGACGGGGGATGTGAATTGCAAGGTGTAGAATTCCTTCCCTTTCGTCTTCACTGCAGCATCCATATGACTTGCAAATTATAGAAGTCTTGGAGGTGTTACCATGAAAATGTACCAATAAGTTTTCAATTTAAAAATCTTTTAGTGATTTTTAATATTTTTCAATATTATTAATTTACTATTAGGATTGAAAACTTGCTTCGTCAATAAATATTTAGTGTCTAATAATAAAACGGATCTTATATTGCAATGCAAAAAACATTCAATACTATCTGCTTCTTGTGGCCCTTTCCTCAATGGAGGTTGGCTACTACAATTGCAAACTCTTCTCTGTCTTCAGTTGTTCTTATTAGCTCTTCAAAATATAGCCCTGTCCATTGTCGGATGTTTCTGAGCCACGATAGTCTTTTTCTTCCTAGTCCTCTCCTTCCTTCGATTTTTCCTTTCACTATAAGTTGAGCATATTGGTACTTATTATTTCTTAGTATGTGGCCTAGGTATGATGTTCTTCTAACATTCACTGTATTGAAAAGTTCTCGTTTTTTCGCCATTCTATGAATAAGAAGATTTGAACAGTTTTATTAATGGTCCAGCATGTAAAATATTATTTTTTTAACAGATTTATATAACTATATAACTTGCAGAGACTCCAAGTTTAATAAAAATTTTGTGCATTAATCTAATTTTCCAACGTTTTCCTACCCTGTTTATCCGGTTTACGTCAAAGATTATAAAAACCTAAAATAGAATGTTTAAAATAGCTGCTTAAGGTTATGAATATTTATGGTATATTAAGTTCATAATTTCTATGCCAAAATCGCAAGATAGAGTAGTTGTTGTTGAAGTGACACGTGATCTCCAGAACATATAGTCTAAGAGCTAGTGAACCCTCCGACTAACGGTCGTCCTGTAAGGCTAGAAATTTTTCTAGTGATAATTCATAGCACACCAAGGCTAAAAACCATGACCTGGCATGCATCAGCGGTGCACGTGTATCTACCAAGTGAATCGAAAAGTGCAAATTTAGGGTGTAAAATAAACCTTCTCCTGTAAGGTTTAAATTTAAGTATGTGTTTGAGTAAGTCATTTAGAAGAAATGTGTAGAATGACAGGCGATTTTGAAGAGCATAAGACCTTGCCAGCTCGAGGGGAAAGATTAGGGGTTTTTCCTAAAATTATTCTTTTTGCATCGAACAAATTTTTTTTAGATTTTTTGAATCATTCCAAACAGAAAAGGTCTTTAGTGATTTTTCTCTTAAGTTAATAGTTTTTGTTATATAAGCGATTGAAAATTTTGAAAATTGCGAAATCGGCCATTTTTAACCCTAAATCGGACTATCTAAAAATTTCAATGTTACCAAGGTACGTAGATATCCTTTAAACATTGATTGATGAAATACCGAAGAGTTTTTTGCAATAAAATATCGAAAACTCCTTTGTTTTTTTAATTGCTAATCAAGCGGGCGCGACACTGTAGTAGAAGTGAGGACGTTTGAGTTTGCATAAATTCATTATCTCGAGAATGGGCAAATTTCAAGAGAAATTCTCAGACAAGTCGATTTTTATTTTTGAATTAGAACTTTTTGGCATATATATAATACTAGTGACGTCATCCATCTGGGCGTGATGACGTAATCGATGATTTTTTTAAATAAGAGTAGGGGTTGTGTGATAGCTCATTTGAAAGGTTATTTAATTCTCTATTCAGTAATATAAACATTAACATAAATATTTGTACAGAGTGTACAAAAAAAATTTTTCTTCTAGTTGTCAAATTTAATCAAAGTTAATTTAATAATAAAAAAATGTTCTTGTACACCCTGTATAAATAATTATGTTAATGTTTGTATTAGTGAATATAGAATTAAATAACCTTTCAAATGAGATATCACACAACCCCTACTCTCATTTAAAGAAATGATCGATTACGTCATCACGCCCAGATGGATGACGTCACTAGTATTATATATATGCCAAAAAGTCCTAATTTAAAAATAAAAATCGACCTGTCTGAGGATTTCTCTTGAAATTTGCCCATTCTCGAGATAATGAATTTATGCCAACTCAAACGTCCTCACTTATACTACAGTGTAGCGCCCGCTTGATTAGCAATTAAAAAACAAGGGCGTTTCCGATATTGTATTGCAAAAAACTCTTTGGGATTTCATCAATCAATGTTTAAAGAATATCTACCTACCTTGGCAACTTTGAAAATTTTTAGATAAATATCCGATTTAGGGTTAAAATGGCCGATTTCGCAATTTTCAAAATTTTCAATCGCTTATATAACAAAAACTATTAAATTAAGAGAAAAATCACTAAAGACCTTTTCTGTTTGGAATGATTCAAAAAACCTAAAAAAATTTGTTCGATGCAAAAAGAATAATTTTAGGAAAAACCCCTAATCTTTCCCCTCGCCTGGCAAGGTCTTATCCTCTTCAGAATCGCCTGTCATTGTACACATTTCTTCTAAATGACTTACTCAAACACATACTTAAATTTAAACCTTACAGGAGAAAGTTTATTTTACCCCCTAAATTTGCACTTTTCGATTCACCTGGTAGATACACGTGCACTGCTGATGCCTGCCAGGTCATGGTTTTTAGCCTTGGTGTGCTATGAATTATCACTAGAAAAATTTCTAGCCTTACAGGACGACCGTTAGTCGGAGGGTTCACTAGCTCTTAGACTAATACGTTATGCACAAACCCAAACAAGACTTGTAGGAGCCGTGGAAAATTACACGTTGTGGTTTTCCGATAAAGAAAATCAGCAAATAAAAGTCGACAACTAGGCCTGACTTGTTTTTAAACGTTTTCCAAAAAAGTATTTAAAAAAGTTTTCAAAAAAGTATATAATGTGTCAGTCTGGCTACATTTCATACTTTTACTCATAAAAACGCGGGACATATTTGCTTTTATAGTTGTTTACTCTTGGCTATTACACAAAAGTATATTACGCTATATTGTTGTTTAACAAAACTGTTTTTACGAGGTGTGTTTAGATGTTTTTCCTTTTAGAAACAAAAAAAATGCGAGAATAAAACATAACAATTTTCTCCGCTTATTCGTCATTATGTTCTCGAAAAAAAAAAGTAGAGTTGGCGGTACTGTAGACCAACGCGAAGTTTCATACTATGTTTTCTGTATTTTTTTAAATTTAAATAATATTTTTAGAACTAAACTAGCTTTTTTATAGATTTTAATAAAATTATATTACATTTTAATCGTCTTTAATGGAAAATTCCTAGGAATTATTTCTGTTCATCTTATATATTGTAATAAGTATAGTTCCCCAATCAGCTTAGTTTTAAACTGAAATTGATAAAGTTGAGTGCTACTTTGTAAAGAGTTTAAAACGCATAATATGACGGACGAGGGTTGTTCAAAAGGTCAATCTGACTAACTTACCTACCGTTGATGTCTTCATGGTGGCAACTTTTATAAAAAGTAGTGAAAGCTATTCTATTGGAGAAATGCGAGGTGTCAAGGCAAATAAGTAAGAGTTATTAATAAGCATGTTTAAACCGTTTATAACAATAGTTTGGTACCATTATATTATAGTATACGGTTTGCCCCGTGGGTTTGATCTACCTACCTCTAATCGAAGGATTTCGTATATCCTGGAAAAGATTACGGTGTAATCTGCATTATAATAAAGATTATATTTTATTGTAATGTTTATTAGTACCTATTGGAGCCTTTCATTATTGTGTTTAAAGCCTTCTGAGAAAAGATTATGGTGATTAGCAGACGTACCGATAGAACGTGTACATAGCCAACAAAATCCTTCTTTGCAAAGTTAATAATCCGCATAAATAAGAAGAATCATTATTGTAATTTTACAAGTTAATATCTTTATCATCTCAGCTTATACTTACACCGCATACCTCGGTAGACCGCAAGCTATAGTAGAAACCCGACTGTAGACCGCATACTATAGTAGCACCAATACTTTTTAGTAACTCTTACTTTTATTACTAAAAGTTTTGTTTATTTTTAAGTTACTTGTTTCTTCTTTGTTTTTCAACACAAGAAACGACAAAAGTAATTTCATAAAAAAAGAACTTTTTGATATAATATGTCAACAGAGATAAAATGTTAATATTTTGCCTGTCACAGAAAAAATCATTTTTGCCACAGAGTAAAACAAGATATTTCAACTATATTATTATTTATCTATGTGCAAACTGCATCAAATTGCATTAAATGCAATATCCCACCGAACGGGCAAACGATACGAGTGGCCTGTGACGTCAGAGCCCAGCTCTCGCTTTTGAAGTTGTTTGAAACAGAAATTTTAGGCGCGGAACTTTGACCATATGTTGTACGTACACTATTCATTGTTAAGACGTAATATTTTGTATATAACATTTTAAAACATAAATTAACAATTTTATGCAAAAAAATTTTTTAATGCAAGTTCCCTATTGAGAAAAAGTAATACAAGGCCATCGATACGTAATAGAATTAAGTCTATAACCGAGAAAAAAAAATAAATACACTGCGAGTCAGAAAAAACGTGCACCCCAAAAAATGGGTCATTTTTAATGTCTCGTATATCCTAAACCTGTTGCCTGATTTAAGTAATTTTTTAACATGTTATAGCCTTATTGTTTAACAATATCGCTTTAGTAATATTGTTGCTAATCAGGTAAATTTTCATTGTGTAACGGGCAGGGCCGTTTTAACCCGGGGGTACAAGGGGTGCGAAGCCCCCGGGCGCCAAGTCCAAGGGGCGCAAGCCGAACTCTTGCTAGGCTCAAACTTGCGCTTCTTGTCCTTAAAAAAACTACAAATAACAAAATTATACAAGTGCACTTTCGGTATTTTTTACAAAAGCATTAATGCTTACTACACCTACGATATGAAAATGAAATATTAAACCCATTTAGATTAGAAGCAAAGTTCCGATTCTGCTGAAAAAAGTCTAATTATTGTGGTTTTGCGGAGCTATGTAGTATGTAAAAGTGCTGCATTACTAGAGAGATATTGCAAATTTAACACAGCCTACGTTGCGCTATTTACACCGCGCTATTGTGACAGAATTGACATTTCTCAGACGTTTCATAAATGCAGATATTGCTTAACATTTTGGTTGCGGTATTTTACGGCTCGATTACGATTAGTTGTTTATCTAATGTGTACTCAAAATCCAGAATTTAATGTAGATGGAAGAAAGGTTTGTATTTTCTTCCAAATATCGACGAAGAAGAAACAAATGATCCTTGAATGTTCTTATAAATAAAAGATTTTCCTATTGCACTCTTCATGTTTCCTGAACTAACGTCCAATTTTCTGGAGAAGTCAATGGATTTTGACATAATTGTCTTGTTTTAATAGACATAAATCGTCATCAGACGTAAATCTAATTCGTTTGCTACTGTCTGAGGTACCCATTTTAGCAAATTATTACGAATAAATTTGGTTTAAATGAAAGATAAACAACAAACATAACCTGAAAATAAAATAGCGCAACGAATACCGCACAAAACGTAACGACTCCCCTAATAACGGCAGGCCGTATTTCCAATAACGCAGCGTAAGCCAGATATCACATCTGCGCATGCTCTACTGTCAAAATAACGCGTGCTGCAATACAGCAAGTGCAAAAAAGACTCTGCAATATATCTCTACTATGTAGTCGTTATTTTTTAAAGGTGGAGCATGGCGGTAGGATCTTTTATGATGACCGAAGTTAGTCAGTTTTTTACCGGTTACTGATAAGTACTACCGAACAAGGATTAGCAAATTATTTGTTAGAATGTTTGAAATTAATGAATATTGATTTAGATGATTTACGACGCCAAGGGTATGGCAATGAGATAAATATCAGAGGAAAAAATATGGGCCTTCAAAAAAAAATGTTTAGCTTTAGATTAATCCTGGTGCTCTTATGTTCCTTGTGCAGCTTACAGCCATCATTTAGTTCTAAAATTATGCTGTTAAATGCTTATTGGAAATAACAATTTGTTTTTTCAATTGTTAAAGAAATTTATGTTTTTCTTCCTCATCAACATTACGGTTGAATGTCATAATGAATAAGATACCCACTTTTACATTAAAAGTGCTTTCAAATACGCGACGTGGGAGTAGAATTGACTCATTAAAAATACTTCGTTTTAATATGGGGAAAATTTACGATGTTTTATCCTCAATTGTTGACAACAACTACGACAATGACACAAGAAGCATCGATCGCAAGCTGATTGATGACAAAATTAAAGAACTTTAAGTTTATCGGCTCGGTCGTGACATGGTACAATATTTTAGCAAAGGTTTAATATTATTATCAACAAAACTTTGCAAACGAGCGATATTATTATTTCCGAAGACCAACAGAGCCTTCCAGGTTATAATGGGAAAGGAGACGAGTAGACAGATGAAACTTAACAATGGTCTTCCACAGGGTTCTGTCCTTGCCCCTTTACTTTTCAGCCTCTATATTGCTGACATGCCTGAAACCGAATCTCGGAAGTTTGGATATGCTGACGACTGGACCCTTGCAACAAGCCACCAATCTTTAGAAACTACAGAAATCACTCTCACGAATGACTTATCCATCCTCAGCGAATACCTTAAGAAATGGAGACTACAGCCAAGTACTACAAAAACTGAAGTATCAGCTTTTCATCTAAACAACAAGTTGGCAAACAGAGAATTGCGAGTGTATTTTAATAACAAGCTTTTAAAACACAATAAATACCCGAAATACCTTGGGGTTACTCTAGACAGAACGCTCACATTCAGAGAACACCTGACGAAAACAGCAGCAAAATTGAAAACACGCAACAATATAATACAGAAACTCTGCGGCACTACATGGGGGTCCACAGCATCAACATTAAGATCCTCTGCTCTTGGCCTGATATATCCGGTGGCAGAATACTGTGCTCCAGTGTGGCTAAATAGCAGGCATACCCACCTGGTCGACACCCAACTAAACCGTACTATGCGTATGATAACAGGCACAATTAAGCCCACCCCTACAATGTGGCTACCTACCATTAGTAATATAGCACCACCCAACCTACGCCGCGAACATGCATTGGTTAAAGAATATAACAAAATAATGGACAGTCGCCAGCTTCTAGTCCACAACGACATCCCCGATATTCTTGGAAACCGTCTCCGATCCAGGTTACCCCCTCTACAATCTGCTCAAGCGCTGCAGCAATCCAACTTTGACTTAAATACCCGATGGAGAGAAGATTGGGAAAGTAGGACAGATCCGCATTATCATAGTCTACCGGACATCATAGGGAAACCTGGCGAATTTGAACGTCCCCGTAAGATTTGGGCAGCCCTTAATCGAATTCGAACAAACTGTGGAAGATGCGCCGACTCGCCGATTGTGACTGCGGCGCTGCAAGACAGACGATCAGTCACATTGTTCAGGACTGCCCACGCAGAGCATACACAGGCGACCCTATAGACTTTGTAATGGCAACCGAAGGGTCAATCGAATATATAAAAAAAATTGGACATCTGTTTGTGATGCATTGTATAATGCATAAATCTAAATATATTCTGTGATATACTTAAGCCATACGCTAAATAAATAAATTATTTCCGAAGCTGTCAAGATGCTTGATCAAGTCAATAAAGATTTAGCCAATAACCAGAGGAGGTTTTGAAGATTTGCTGTCTCTGGGCTATCCACAATTTGCCGCCCTCCCCTCCGCATTTTTTCCTTTTTTATGTAAATTATGTAAATCTAGCCCAGTTAATAACCACACTGACACTGCGTTTGAGCAGATATTAATTGACTCAGTATCAATTGCTAAAGAACTAGATTACGAAACTAAATTTTCTGAAACTGTTCGTCCATGTTCGCGAAAAATACATCTCAATCTCAATTACGGGACTGCAGACGAGACTCTTTTAGACTCAGAACAAAATTTTAAAATTAACTTATTATTATTTATTGGACATTGTAATTGCAAAATTAGGTGAAAGATTTGAAATGTTGAGCAAACATAATTATAATTTTTCTTTTCTGGAAAATGGATTGAGTTGGAGAAACTCAGAAAAAAACTTAAAAACAACGTAATGAAATGAGAATAAAATTAGAATTTCTTACCAATATTTTTTATAAATAAAGACATAACCCTACTCGATATTATTAGTTATTTGTATATTCTAATAACTTACTCTGTGCTTTCCCAAATTTTCTAGGTGTCCAAGGATATATTTAACACTTCCAGTAACAGTAGCTGAAGATAAAAGGTCTTTCTCTAAACTTAAATTGATCAAAACTTATCTGCACTCAACAATGGCCCAAGACAGATCAACAAACCCAGCTTTAATATTTAAATATAGAAAAGCAAGTAAAAATAGATACCACCGAAGTAATAAAAACTTTAGCCAAATTAAAAGCTAGAAAAATTGACTTTGATATGTGTTATAAAATTGATCTTGTTTGAATACTGAAACCATGTTTTTGTGTGTGCTTAAGACGGCCCTGGTAACGGGTGTACGTATCAAACTGTGTTTTTTTTTCAAAGTTCGCAACACCCTCTGGAATATTCTAGCATTTATAAAATACTGAAATTAAAACCCAACTATAGCCTTATTTTTTCTTAATATTCTGTTTTTTTATTTATTCGCCTATGTTGGATAATACAAAAGTTAGCTACTTTAACAACTAGCCATGTTCTTCATCAGTACAGGGTGTTTCTAAATAAGTACCGCAAACTAAGAAGTAATTCTCCATGAACAAATAATGACCGTGTGTTTTGTAAACTTATGTCCGCAAATGCTTCGTTTCCAAGATACGGGATATTGATTTTTTTTTACAAACTGACGATTTATTTTATTGCCCTAAAACCGGTTGAGATACGCAAATGAAATTTGGTAGTTTTTTTGGTAGGTAAGAGAGTTATTGGGCATTTTTTAACATGCAATTAAGAATTTTATATTCACCATTGGCGTGCATACAGGTAATATGACCGATCATATTACCCGTATACACGCCAATGGTGAATATAAAATGCTTAGTTGTATGTCAAAAAATGTGAACTAACTACGTCTTAAAACACACCAAATTTAATTTGCATACCTTAACTGGTTTAAAGCAATAAATAAATCGACAGTTTGTAAGAAAAAATTCAACATCCC
This sequence comes from Diabrotica virgifera virgifera, assembly GCF_917563875.1. Lineage (NCBI taxonomy): Eukaryota > Metazoa > Arthropoda > Insecta > Coleoptera > Chrysomelidae > Diabrotica > Diabrotica virgifera. The sequence continues at coordinate 288,033,632 of NC_065443.1, read as the reverse complement.
GTATCTCGGAAACGAAGCATTTACGGACATACGATTATAAAGCAAACTGTCATTATTATTTAATGCAGAATTACCCCTTAAAGTTTGTCGTACTTATTTAGAAACGCCATGTACTGAAGAAGAACATGGCTAGTTGTTAAAGTACCTAACTTTAATATTATCCAAAATAAGTAAATGAGTAAAAAAACAGAATGTTAAGAAAAATTGAGGCTATAGTTAGATTTTAATTTCAGTATTTTATAAATGCTAGACTATTCCACAGGGTGTTGCGAACTTGGAGAAGAAAACACAGTTTGATTCGTACACCAGATATACAATCAAAATTTACCTGTTAAGCAACAATATTATCACAGCGACATTGCTAAAGAATAAGGCTATAAAATATTTAAAAAATTACTTAAATCGGACAATAGGTTTAGGAGATACGAGACATCAAAAATGACCCATTTTTTGGGGTGCCCGTTTTCTCTGACGTGCAGTGTATATTGATAAACCTATACAAGTAACTAAAAAAACACACAACTTTCTCATTACTAACAAATTAGCAAAACAATTTTTTTTATTTATTTTAAAACTGGTAGAAAATAAATTCAATATTTCAACAACACTTAAAACAACAAACACATTGAGATCTATTTTCAACCAGCCCCAAAAGTCCAATGCCGAACAAAGGTCTTTTCCTCTTGTTTCCAACCCCTTCTATCTTACGCCGGTCTCATCATCGTCAGTCCATAGTAGGTGGTTCACCGACGCTTCTCTTGTCTTCCCTTGGACTTTATTCAAATAACCTCTTTGTCCATCGCCCATCTGTCATTCTAGCTATACATCCTGCCCATCTCCACTTTAGTCTGGAAATCCTTTCGATGACATAGTCACCTTGGTTGCACTCTCTCTCTCTCTCTCTCTCTCTCTCTCTCTCTCTCTCTCTCTCTCTCTCTCTCCTTTCCTTTCTCTATCTCTCTCTCCCTTCCTTTCTCTATCTCTCGAAATCTATTTTGTCTAAAACTAAACCTAACAATGAACAAAAAACAATAAAGAATTGTATTTATAAAATACCGTGCGAATATGAACATTTTTATTTAGGTGAAACATCAAAATCATTAAACGTCAGAATAAGTGAACATCAATCTTGTATTAAAAATAGAGTATTGATAGGTCTCAAATATGTAAATACGCATGGGAAAAAATGAACATAGAGTTCAGTGGAAAGATCAGTATAGTACTGAAAGAAACAGATGGTAAAAAAAATCAAAGAAGCAGTTCTAATTCTCTTAAATGAAACCAATTATGTTGCAAATTACTCGGCAAAATGCATTAAGATCCGGTTACCCATATTAAAAAGAAAACCATATTAAAAAGAAAACTATTAGAAAGAAAATACCACTATTAGTAAGTCAATAACATATCGATGTTACATCATTTATGTTTTAAAATAACATACATATAAAATCAGAGTTCGGTGTTAATTTTGAGAGTAAACTAAGTGTAAGACCAAATACTTACCTTCTTCTAAAAGTGCCTATCTTATGGAGATGTTGGCGACCACATTGACCCATCTAATTCTATTTACGGCAGCTCGAAATAGATCAGTTGACGTTAGACCAGTTCACATCCTAAGATTGGCCAGCCAGGATAAATATTCGTCTACGTCCAGGGCCTCTCCTACCCTCAATCTTGCCTTGTAGAATCAACTGTAGCAGTCGGTATTTTTCATTATGCCTAATGTGGCTGAAGTAAGCCAATTTTCTGTTCTTTACGGCGTTAATTATTTCTTTGTCTTTTCTTATCCTCTGGAGAATAGTTATATTAGTTGTGTGGTGTATATGAGACCCTCAACATACGTCGGTAGCACCACATTTCAAACGCCTCTAACCGTTTTATGGCATCTTCTGTCAGGCTCCAGCTTTCAACTCCGTAGAGGAGGACACTAAAGACGTAACATCTAAGAATTCTTATGCGTATATTGATACTTAAAGACAAGTTGCACAGAATTTTCCTAAGACTGTTAAAAGAGCTTCTGTGTAAAAGCTTCATGGTAAAATACTTACCATGTCGGGATAGTTTCATGAGTATTTTTACTGGTGTTTTTCTCATGATTTACACTAAAAAAGTTACACTAGAAAAATTGCAATTTTTGAACGCGAATAAATTTTGATTAAAAAATAAAATAGCAATTCTGCTGAGAGCATTTGAAAGTTTAAGTCAAATTATACCGGTTTTAATTATTTGCATTGCTAAAAATTAATTTTTTATTATTAAACAAAGCTATTTGTTTATAAGCCAAAAAATTGTTTATAAGTTTAAAACATTTCTGAGCCCCCTTAAATAATCCGATTTCAATTATGTAAAGTGTATTAGATAGGTAGAGCACCTCTTTATAAGTAAAAAAATAGACAACTTCTAAATGGTCTACTTTTTGTTCAGAAAGATTTTTAAAAATTTGAACTTTTCTAAAAACATTTAGATGTCAAATTTATTATGCAAGATCTATTAGGTCGATTTTAATGAAATTTGGTACACGGTTTAAGTATATTACAAAGAATTTCCTAAGTGAATTACTAAGGTTCTAAGTGCCACCAAAGTGGTTATAAACATTGAATAACAACAGGCGTATTTTGCCCCCTTATTTTGTATTTATTGCTATATTGCAGAAAAGGTAATAGATTAAGACATTTTTGGCCAGTCGTATATCATACAAAATTCAATTATCTTTATTTTATCTCTCTACGACTTTGTTCCAAAACGAATCGTTTTAAAGTTATAAGCAAAGAAAGCAGAAAAAATCGACGTTTTTCGAAATTTTTAAATATTTTAAGTTTTTTATTAATGTTCCGGGCATATTTGAGAAGGAGCACAAGTCAATTATTATTACTGAAGGTGTCGCCTAACTTTATCTGCCAAAATCCGAATGCCACCTCTCACATCCAAAAATAGACGTTTTTTCACAGATCCTTACTGGTCTATAAGGAAATGGGCTGGGAAATGAGTCACAAAGTTTCACAAAAAAAAACGAATAATGCGCGAAATGAACATCAGATCAAAAAACTGAAAAATACGTGTTCAATATTTTTTTAAAATTTCCTGAAGAAGCCAGTAACCATTGGCGAAATATAGAGTTTTCGAGAAAATAGAATCGCTTTTAATTTTTGACCGCAAAACCTGATATAAAACATCTTTTTTTACTAACTAAACAGTCGATAAGATATAAAAAAAAATAAAAAAAAATATTATTTTTTAAAAATCTATCGATTGACATCAAACATGACCACCCACGGATGTGTGGTGGGAGTTACTTTAAAGATGTACTTTAAAGGTGTTAAAGGTACGTTAAATGTTTGGTGGAGATATACTTCCATCAAAAATAATCGTCGTAAGATACCTTAACTCAGTAGATAGCATAGTATCATATCAAATAAGAATCACCAACAGAGAAACAAGCATCAACACAAACAAAAATCAGAGTCGAAGGAGTAAATACAGAATCCACGGAATACTTATACAGAAAAAGAATATCAGAGAAGATTGCTGAGAATGAAATAAAATATTATAAAACGATAATATCGCGTAAATCTGGCAAAACTCAAAGATAACATAATTACCGCAGCAACATAATTACTTTGAGAGAGGAAAGTAACGAATACTAACATAACAAAAAAGAAAATGCCATGGTATAGAGACGAAGTGAAGATAAAATGTGAAGAAAAGGACAAATGCTTTTTACAATACTGATCAAAATTAACACAAGAGGCATACAACCACTATACACGAATCAGAAAAGAAACGAATAATTTAGTCAGACAAAAAATAAAAAGAGAACACTAGTAGAGCTTCTCAAAACTGATGGAACACGACTTGCATGGAACACAAAAAGAATTTTTTGATGCTAGAAGTTCCACACTCTGGGATCACTAATATGAAAATTTTACTGTTATCATTACATGTTGTTGTTTTTTTTTAAAGACAAATGATATGCTATGATTTTTCTGACGTTCGAAAAATACTAAATTGGATCTAATTCGATAGTAAACTTTTCCTCAATTCTTGCTATCTCACTACAACTCGCTGAAGTTTGTCTCTAAAATTCAACTTGTTTTCAATAATATTTCAGAAAATTTTTCTTATGCGCCAGTTTTTAATTGTTCGGACACTATAAATATACATATTTATGAATTCGACTTGTTTCAATAAATAGCTTTTTGTGTTCAGATTTAATTGTCTATGATTCATACTTTCTAGTCTCGTGGCAAATACAGTCTGCTGCTTGGTTGGAAGAAAAATTAGATCTCGAGTTTCCTCACGGTCGCGTTCGGAGTATTCCACTCTTATCGAATTTTCACTCCAGCCGTGTTACAGAACATAACATAGTATTCCACTCTATCTCGTATTAAGGGAGGGTTATCTACTCCAAATTTATGAATAAAAAAAGTTACAAAGTGGAAGAATATTTTTCCATAAACATGTACAATTAGATAAATAATTGTTATAGACCGCGACATTTAACACAAGATAAATCTATTTTTAAATACAGCGCCTAGGTCCTAGAGACTTACAACTTTTTGAATTGTGTTCAGGATGATGTCAGGAAAAAGGTCTACTATCGAAAAATGGGTGGAAATGCATAGTTGCATTTTAAAGTGCATAAAAACATCCAAAAGTGCATAAACATGTCAAAAGAAGTGTATAAAGGCCAGATTTTGTTACTCTAGGGTTTTTGGGCTCGATAAAGACCAATACGCCATCAGAACCGACCACAGTAGCACCTGATACCCAGGTTCATTGCCAAGGCAAGTCATCTGAAGTTTCGACGGTCTTCGTTGTACTCTGTTTGCAGCAATTTAGTGCCGAAATCACTCAAAACTCCAGAATACGACGTGACCATAGACATCAGGTGCTCCGGGTGTCGGTTCTGATGGTGTATTGTTTTCAGCAAAACACCGGAATAAATCATTTTTTAAATACATCACCTAGAGGCTTACAACTTTTTGCATTGTGTTCAGGATGATGATAGAAAAAAAGTCTACAGAAAAATGGGTCGAAATACATAGAGTTGAGTCCACGAGTCTTTACCCGTGCATCATCATTTAAAGCATACGAAATAAATCGGAAATTTACTAAACGCAACAGCAAGTGACAGAAAGTGGGTATTACTCCGATCACGGGTTATAGTATAAAATTTGACGTTATAAAATAAATAGAATGTCAAATTTAAGTTTTGCTTTAAAATTTTGGTGCATAATTACAGCTATATTTGAAGTAGCTTAACAAATTATTCCATGATCATTGATTAATAAATAAATAAACAATTTATAAAAAAAATAATAACATATTTTCTTTTTGTTATTTTATTCACTTTAGAGAACACTAAACACAAGCATTTCTTAACTGTGTCAATGAGGTTAGCTTTGTACATTGTCAAAATTAATCGTAAAATAACGTAAACTTACCATAAAATTTCAAACTCCAATATAAAATTAGTTGTGAAAACAACTGTTTGTATACTACAAAAAAATTTCAGAATGCAAAAATTCGACAAAATAACAGCAAAAAATTTAACAAATTGACAGCCACAAAAGTAAACAAACCAAAACGTCAGAAATTGTACTTAAAATGTGAAAACATCCCCAATCGTCTGTTTTTGAACCTATCTCTTTTCAATGTACTGAGGCTAAATCGTTCTTAAAAATAACATGAGTTTTTACTTAATAACAGGCGGTAGCTGGTTTGTCATTAGTTTCATCCGTGGAAGAGAATGATGCTAGATAAAAAGTATGTGTTTTATCTCGTCAGGTATTAATGACGCACTGGTAAAGACTCGTGGACTCAAGTTTAATTTCATTTTAAAGTGCACAAATGCACCCAAAAGTGTATAAACATGTCAGAATAAGCATATTAAGGGCTAGATTTTGTTACTCGGGGTCTTTGGGGTCTCTAAATACGACTACGCCATCAGAACCGACCGGAACTTCACCTGGTGCCTAAGGACACTGCTAAGGCACGTCGTCTGGAGGTTCGAGGGTTGTCGGTACTAAATTAATGCAAACAGATTACTTTTGGTTTCGGAAGGAGGTTTATGAAGTCGCTTAACAAGAATATACCATCAGAACCAACCCCCGGACCAGTTGGTGCCCAGTGTCAATGCTAAGACATGCCATCTTCTGGGGCTTCGAAGGTATTAAATTGATGCAAATAAAACCGGTGGAGATATGCAAATAAAATTTGGTAAGTTTTAAGAGGTAGTTATTGTGCATTTTTTGAAATACAATTAAGAATTTTATAGTCTCCAATGGCGCGCATACGGATAATATGACCCGTGATAATATAACCCGCATTTATAAAGCAAACTGTCATTAGTTTTACATATAGAATTACCCCTTAAAGTTTGTTGCACTTATTTAGAAACACCCTGTATTGATGAAGAACATGGCTAGTTGTTAAATTAGGTACATACTTAACTTTTTTTATTGCCAACATAAGCGAATGAATCAAAAATCAGAATGTTAAGGGGCGATCCTAGTGTAAAAGTACGGAATTCGTATACCTTTTTGGGAATTTCTGAAATAGAAAGTACTGCACCAATTATTTTGAACATTTGCATGAGCATTTACTATAAAAAGAAGTATACGTAATACAATTTTCATAAAAAAATATTGAAAATTAACCGATTTATGCACCATCTACTGGCACCGTGAAAATAAAAACACTGCTGCAGTTATTGGGACTAATAGAGATTTCAAAGTGATTATTGAAATATAAGTTATTTCCTATAACATCAACTAGGATTTTTGAAAAATAATAAAATTTGGAAAAATTACGAAGTGTTGAAAAACATTTTTTAAATTAGCTAAATCATTTTCAGTTTCAAAAACCGCCAAATTGACATTTTTTATCCGATCAAAAAACCTCTTAGTATAAGAGCTGTGAGACATTTTTGAGTAGGTATTTTAGGCAACCTGAAAATTTTTCAGGTGACTCTTCCATGATAGCCTAATACAAAAATGCCGGTCTGGCTGGAGGGTAGCGGTTATTTTCCCCAAAAATCCCCCCCAAAGTTAAAAAAAGGGTAAAAATTGTTATTACAAAAAATATCATTAACGTGACTTTAAAGTAAATTTAAATATTCAAATATAAAGAAAATAAACAGGCCAGGCGATTTGAGGGCGATTTTAACTCTGCAAGATACTTGCATGGGCGCCCCAGGATTATTTTCAGGGGATGCATCTGAACTTCAGAAGATTTCATCTGAATCTGTACATACTATTAACGAGTATAAAATATACAACTATACATGCAAAGCTATGTACATTCCTTCAGGACAGGGAAGTACAATTATTATTTTGACAGGGTATTTTTTAATATTAAAAATAAATATTCTACAAAGACAGGTTTTTTTTGGTGAAATTTTCCAACTGCCATGTGATCGAACAAATTACGCGTGCATATAAATGAAAAGCGCTATAGGTAAACAGGAGTGTGAGAAAGAGCGTATACCGATAGCTGTTTGCGTCCTCTGTTGTACCTGAGCGAGTCCGTTCGCTCGAGAAAAATCACGTGACCTGGCGATCCCATGTTGTTGTGCTTCGAAACGTCAGAGTAATTATTATATATTATAGTTTTTTAAGTAAAGTCGGGTCCATAGATATTTCGCCCGTCGGCAAATTCAAACAGATAACATTTGTATTGTTATGAAATTCGAGTAAATCAATGTCCCTTTGATTAAGCACACGCCGGTATTTTTACAACCGGGTTACTCATTGTAAATCAATCAAGTTTAACACTTGAAAATGTATACTTGGGCATTAGTACAGTTAAAATTGTTAGACGATTATATTTAGATGAAATATTAAGCAATAGAATTGAAACTTTTTTCTACTTTTAAGGACAAAAAAGCAAGTTCATTAGCGGAACGTGATTCAAAATTATTCTGCAGATTATATTTGAAGCAATATTTGATTAAAACATCTCATTTTTGGTGGTAAAAATATATTAAATACATATATTAATTTGTCTGGACTAAAGGTGGTCAAAGATGGTCTGGAGTTATATTTTTGTTTGAATTTGCCGACGGGCGATAGATGGTGTTTACTTTAACTTTTTCTTAATTAAAGGAAAATAATACGTACTATACAATAGATTTTGCAAATATAATAGAAAAAGACAGATTTATTATTATAAAGATATAGGTAGAAAAGTATAAAAGTATAAACTAAATTGATTCTGTGTCCGAATCTTGTACTTCTTCTTCAAACTCCTCATCTGAGCTTAAATATTCACTGTCTTCTTCTTCGTCAGACTCCCCTTGAGACTCAGATTCCTCTTCTACATGATCTGCAAATAGTTGTAATATGTATTTAGAATTAATTAAAAATTAATTAGTGATTGATTAATTGAGTTGCTACGTATTCTCTGTCCTTTTATACGGAGTCGAAGCCTGGAGAATCACGGGCGCATCTGAAAAAAGACTTGCCATTTTTGAGATGTGGTGTTATCGAATAATGTAAAAAATATCATGGACGCAAAACGTAACAAACACGGAAACATTAATAAGGATAAAAAGTCAAAAAAATACTCAACACTATGAAGGAAGGAAAAATGAGCTACTTTGGTCATATACTAAGAAATAAAAAACATGATGTAATTTATAATATAAGGAAAAGTATTAAGTATTAGTTATACATTAATTTTTAATTAATTCTAAATACATATTTACAACTATTTACAGATCAGGTAGAAGAGGAATCTGAGTCTCGAGGGGAGTCTGACGAAGAAGAAGAGAATGAATATTTATTTTGGCTCATCTTTCTTTCCTTTATAGTGTTGAGTATTTCTTTTGCCTTTTTCATCTTTCTTAATGTTTCCGTGTTTGTTACGTGTTGTGTTCATGATATTTTTTACATTATTCAATAACAGCACATCTCAACAATGGCAAGTCTTTCTTCAGATGCGCCCGTGATTGTCCAGGCTTCGACTCCGTATAAAAGGACAGAGAATACGTAGTAATTCAATTAAATTATCGCTAATTAATTTTTAATTAATTCTAAATACATATTACAACTATTTGCAGATCATGTAGAAGAGGAATCTGAGTCTCGAGGGGAGTCTGACGAAGAAGAAGACAGTGAATATTTAAGCACAGATGAGGAATTTGAAGAAGAAGTACAAGATTCGGACACAGAATTAATTTAGTTTATACTTTTATACTTTTCTACCTATATATTTATAATAATAAATCTGTTTTTTCTATCATATTTGCAAAATCTATTGTATAGTACGTATTATTTTCCTTTAATTAAGAAAAAGTTACTTAAAAAACTATAATATATAATAATTACTCTAACGTTTCGAGACACAACAACATGGGATCGCCAGGTCACGTGATTTTTCTAGAGCGAACGGACTCGCTCAGGTACAACAGAGAACGCAAACAGCTATCGGTATACGCCCTTTCTCACACTGCTGCTTACCTATAGCGCTTTTCATTTATATGTACGCGTAATTTGTTTGATCACATGGCAGTTGGAAAATTTCACCAAAAAAAATTCTGTCTTTTTAGAATATTTATTTTTGATATTAAAAAAATACCCTGTCAAAATAATAATTGTACTTCCCTGTCCGGAAGGAATGTGCATAGCTTTGCATGTATAGTTGTATATTTTATACTCGTTAATAGTATGTACAGATTCAGATGAAATCTTCTGAAGTTCAGATGCATCCCCTGAAAATAATCCTGGGGCGCCCATGCAAGTATCTTGCAGAGTTAAAATCGCCCTCAAATCGCCTGGCCTGTTTATTTTCTTTATATTTGAATATTTAAATTTACTTTAAAGTCACGTCAATGATATTTTTTGTAATAACAATTTTTACCCTTTTTTTTAACTTTGGGGGGGATTTTTGGGGAAAATAACCGCTACCCTCCAGCCAGACCGGCATTTTTGTATTAGGCTATCATGGAAGAGTCACCTGAAAAATTTTCAGGTTGCCTAAAATACCTACTCAAAAATGTCTCACAGCTCTTGGACCATCTACTTGGTGGTATAGAAAATAACTTATATTTCAATAATAACTTTAAAATTTTATGTTTCAGGATCTCTATTAGCCCCAATTACTGCAGCAGTGGAGCTATGTTTTTATATTCGCGGTGCCAGTAGATGGTGCATAAATCGCTTAATTTTCAACATTTTTTATGAAAATTGTTTTACATTTACTTCCTTTTATAATAAATGTTCGGGCAAATTTTCAAAATAATTGGTACATATAGTACTTTTTATTTTAGAAATTCTCAAAAAAGTATATGAATTTTGACTTTTACACTGGGATAGCCCCTTAAGAAAGCCTGAGGGTTGGGTTTTAATTTCAGTATTTTATAAATATGCTAGAATATTCCACAGGGTGTGGTGAACTTTGAGAAAAAACACAGTTTAATTAGTACACCCGGTATACAATGACAATTTACCTGTCTAGCAACAATATGATTACAGCGATATTGTTAAAGAATAAGGCTAAACATATTAAAAAAGTTACTCAATCGGACAAGAGGTTTAGGAAATTCAAGACATCAAAAATGACCCATTTTTAAGGTGATACAGTAGCGATCAACAGGTAGCAAAAACGCGTTCCAAGATTGCGGCTGTAATTTTGAATATTTTTTCGAGATATTTGGCACACGTATTCGTAATATAATAAAGAATGGCGGTACAGAGCCCAATTTCAAATAGTATATTATTCAACGAGCATGTAATGATGGCTATTACTCACGATGATGAAGTTTTGCGACACGAGCCGAAGGCGAGTGTCATAATTCATCAGAGTGAGTAATAGTCATTACATGCGAGTAGAATACTATACTTTTTCTACGACGTTTTTTATTTTAATTAGTAAAAAATATACTCGAATAAACTACTCGATTTTTAAATTATAATAATTTACAAAAATTCCTAAATGCTGTTTACCCCTAATACGTGGCTGAATAATTGGTTGCCTACTATTAGCAAATTCTTATGTATTGTAAAAATACAACAAGAAATAGTCAATCCAAGTTCTAGTCGTTTCAGAAAAATTATAAGCATAAATTTGTACCTACCGTCAATGAATCTAATAAATAGCAAATGGCTATATCGGTGGACGTATATTATAGTAATATAACTATATATTACAATATGTTATAACATACAATATGACTTAAAAAATAAACACAACATTGGTTAATTCCAATTAACATAAACAAAATGCGCTAATGTCACTGTCACTAAAATAAATTAATGATAAACGTCAAAATTTTTAGTAAACAAGATATAAACGTAAAAAATATACTGACATTGTTACAGTTAAAATTCCTTTAAACATTTTTCGAATAGTCCAAGTAATGAAGCTTACAATAGGTCAAAACCTCGCAATTTTTACAGAACGGATCGATTTGCTTGAAAATTTGAGAATAAGTAGTGGATAATAGTCCATTGATCAGAATCTATATGATGCCGAAAGGCGCTTTTACCATGGGGGTGGTTGTCACACCATCTCGGGGGTCGAAATTTTTTATTATATTTTGACCCCAAAAGTTAGTAAAAACATTCATTCTAAGTAAAAAACGTTCTATACAATTTTTTGATAAAATTAATAGTTTTAGATTTATTCGCTATCGAAAGTGTTAGTTTTATATCGAAAAAATCAATGTTGTTAATAAGTTTTCGGCTAATAACTCCAAAAGTTTTCGTTTTATCAAAACAACTTTACTTAACAAAAATGTACCTTTTGAAACAATAAACAAAACCGCTTCTTTTAGTTTTTTAAATGCTAAATACTGTAGTTTCAAAGTCAACAGACGGGAAAACTATGCATTTTTCGAGGATAACTTGTCCAAACTAATTTAAAGCATTTTAAAATATCTATCTCCAGAAATAAAAATAAAGTCTTTAGCTCAAAAATTAAGTGACGTATATTGAAAATAATGTTAGTCCCTACTTTTTTCAGCGAAAAAGTGATCCGAAGCAACCTCCTAATCACCACCCTTAATTAAAATTAGTCATTAACCTTATTTGGTCTTCTTTATTTTTATATTATTAATAGGTTCTAGAAGTTTGACTGGCTTAGAATGATTAGTTTTTAAAAAAATGGCATTAGAAGCGAATAACGAATTTTTGTAGTTTGGAAAAAAATGGCATTTTATTCAGAATACAAAGATTAGCATCAGAGATACGAAAAAATGTTTAAATATGAAATTGTAGCTAATTTAATTCTCAAAAAATTGGTTTGCAAAAATTTTTACTACAACAAAAATTGAGTGAGCTATTGATAATTAAAACTTGTAATAACATGCAAAAACCACCTTTACCAACCCTTTCAAAGTCACCTGTTTTTGCGACTGAGTATTTTAAAAAGAATTAATATTAATAGGCTTATATACCTTATAACAGCCTACAAAATTCTTTTTTGTAAAACTTTCTAAGATAAAAGATAGAACAGTTGCGGTTAAAAAATCAATATATTTTTTTGAAAACAAAAAAGGAGAAATCAATTTGGAAACATAATAATGTAAGTTAGCTATGTTTTTAGTCATTGACCTTATTCATTCTTCTTTATTTATGTATTATTAATAGATTCTAGAAGTTTGACTGGCTTAGAAGGATTAGTTTTTAAAAAAATGGAGTTAAAAGCGAATAACGAATTTTTGTAGTTTGGTAAAAATGTCGATTTCTTCAGAATAGAAAGATTACCATCAGAGATACGAAAAAATGTTTAAATATGAAATTGTAGGTTATTTAATTCTCAATAAATTGGTTTGAGGAAACTTTTTCTACGGCAAAAATTGAGTGAATCGTAAATTAGTATATTATTGAAAAACACTTATTTTTTCGATATAAAACTAACACTTTCAATAGCGAATAAATCGAAAACTATTCATTTTATTAAAAAAACGTATAGAACATTTTTTGCTTAGAATTAATGTTTTTATCAACTTTTGTGGCCAAAATATAATAAAAAATTTCCACCCCCGGGATGGGGTGGCAACCACCTCCATGGTAAAAGCGCCTTTCGGCATCATATAGATTTTAATCCTTGGACTATCCACTACTGGTTCTCAAATTTTCAAGCAAATTGATCCATTCTGTAAAAATTGGTAGGTGAAAAGCTTCAGTTCCTGGACTAGAAGATAATAAATATTGATATAAATTACAACAATTATTTTATTAAATAAACAAGTTTAAGTAATTTCATTTGCAGTTTATATACGATTAATATTAAAAGTGGCATGCGATACTTGAATCTAACTTCAGCCCGTGAGTAATGACCCGGGAGTAACTTCAGCCCGTGAGTAATGAAATATTACTCACAGGTAAAGTAATGGGTGCTATTATCTATGAAAAAATATCGAATAATGAGTATGTTATTAAACGGTCGTAGAAAAAAAAGTTTACTTGAAGAAAGTGTATTTTTTTGTTTTTCTTAATGGCGGTACAGGCTCGTTTTTTAATATTGTATTTAATTACGGAGTAATTTTCACATATAAATATATTTTTCAAATTGGGCCGACTTTGTACCGCCGTTCTTTATTATATTGCGAATACGTGTGCCAAATATCTCGAAAAAATATTCAAAATTACAGCCGCAATCTTGGAACGCGTTTTCGCTACCTGTTGATCGCTACTGTTTCCTCTTAAGGTGGTGCGTTAATTTCTTACAGTAGTGTATTAATTTATAACGCGTGTTCGCGATAGAGGCACAAACAAATAAAACAGAATAGAACTTTCAGTTAATATAATCACCGTAAGTGCTCAATAAAACAATTAACACCAACAATTTGGAATTGGCAAAACTTCTCTATAAAGTTGCAGAATGCTTTAAATTTCCACTTGCATCCATTAACAACAGATATTGCATAATGAAGACGTCTGCTACATGCTTCGCTGATATTTAATCACTTAAATACTTGGAAAATGGACATCTGAAGCAAAACCAAGCCAACCCATCTATTTACGTTGGATTTCAAAGATCATTTAAAATCCACTTTGGGACGCAATCAGCGACATCAGCGACTTATATTCGTCGTTTTAACTTTTTTTTTCTATATTCGTCATCTGTTGTCTTATAAATTGTAAAAGTCACAGATTAAGGATGTAGCAGAAAGAATTTCCAACAAGAAAAGTTTTCAGATTTAAATAATTATTTACCATTTTAATTTTATTATAATGGTAGATTCTGTATTTAAGACTTTTCAGTTTATTTAAAAGATGTCGCTGATTGCGTCCCAAAGTGTATTTTAAATGATCTTTGAAATCCAACATAAATAGATGGGTCGGCTTGGTTTTGCTTCAGAGGTGTGCACGCTAGCTCTGCTGAGGAAGTCTGTAAGACAGAAACAGCTGTCCAGGAATTGTGCATCCCTCTGAATCGAAAGCAAGCATAAACCGTCTTTTTATTTTTTATCTTTACTCAGATTTGAGTACTAGGAAATTTCTTTCTGTCCTTTTCCTAGACGAATGAAAACGGAATGGGACTGCATATAGTAGAGTCCTTTACGTTTTCTATATTTGTCGTCTGATGTCTTATAAATTGTAAAAGTCACAGATTAAGGATGTGCCAGAAAGAATTTCGAACAAGAAAAATTTTACCATTTTAATTTTATTATAATGGTGGATTCTGTATCTGAGAGTTTTCAGTTTATTTAGAAAGATACAAGTTTTTGTTGAGATACCGTATATATTCCATCAGGTTACATTACTCCCACGAATATTTATAGATATACATATGTTCAAATATAGCCAATATAATCATTTCGCTCAAAAAGCATCACATATCTAATAAAAAATTTCAAACACCTTTTTACAAAGTTCTTTCTTGCTATATAATGTAATTTTTCATTTAATTTGCAAGACTTCCGATTTGATGTATTCATGGCAACTCAATCATCGTTCCCCTTTTGCGAGGAACGACAATTTCAACGAACGCGAAGGGCTTCAGAAATATGATACCTTTGAAGATGTATTTATCTTTGAATTTGAATCAATTTATTCAAGATTCTATTACGAATAGCTAGAAAATAATAAATTAATTTTCTTATGCGTTTTGACAAAATGCGACATTGGACGAACATGACCTCCATAGACCTCCATGACCTGTTCAGGGCAGTTGCAAATAAGATTAAATGGGCAAATCTAATGACCAACATCCTTAAGAATAAGGCCAAGATGCGTTTAAAAATGCTATAATTGCAAATACAGTGAACTCTCCCTTAAACAGACAGTAGTCGTTCCGCATAAAGTGTCCGTTTAAAGGAGGTGTCCGTTGAAGAGAAAAAAAATATGTTATCTTAAAATTTTTAAAAATAAGTGCATGTATGTATGTGTATATACATACACATACATTGAAATATTAGTTAGTTTAATATTACATAACACAATTTATGGATTAGACGCAGCATTGTCTAGGAACAAAAGAACTTTTCGATTTTCTCCCTGCATTCTTTTAACGAATTTTTTTTTATTTAGCTAATGCCTCGACAACTAATGGTCATTGGCATGGTGATGATACAGTGGATTTTTCCAATTAGGTACCTAGTGTAATGTGTAGTGTGTGTGTTGAGTAAGTGTCTTATTATTTTGCAAAGTCGACATCATTGTATTTGCAAAGAGACGCTAATTGTATCCGAACGTCTGCGGTCTCTCCGGTTTTTAACAAATTGAATTGGCCAGTCTGTCATTATTTCCCTTGTAATTTGTTATCCACGACTTTTTATTGCTGTACCATTCGATAGGTAATTGTTCTGAGTGTAAACCTTTGAACCAACGAGGAATTTTACTTTTCCCGGTTACCAGTGCCCTTTCTTTGGGTCCCGTCATATTGTTGCAAAATAGAATTGTGATCCTCTCTTTAAAAGCCTTACCTTCAGTGCACCTTTCTCCGTTTAGGTTATAAGTTTTTTTGGGTAATGTCTAGCGGGAAGTATACTTTCATTAAAGTGATCAGTTTTTCCTTCCATTTAGAAACCACCATTAAATCTACAGCAACTGCTTCGCCACATTCGATTTTTAAAGAAAATATTGTGTTGCCTACAAAACTTCTCATTTCTCTCAAATTTGCCATCCACCAGGAGAGCTTTCATATCAACGCTTACTTCCCTTATAACTTCTAATGCATTTTCTTGAATAATTTTACAAGAAATAGGATTTTTACTTTTAGACTACTTTTAGACCGCACTTTACAAAATCAATCGAAAACAATTATTTCTAGGTCTAATTCAGCACCCTGATCGACTTTTTCTTTCAAACTTAAAACCTCCTTTTGGAGAACACCCTTTTTTTCACGTTGCAAAAACAGTCATAAAAATACAATTACGTCCATTCAATAGGCTTTATCAGACATTTCGGTTAAAATTCTTGAATCCTTGTTCCAGTCAAAACAATAACTTAACAAATTCCTGGTGTCGCATTTGTTTCATCGACGGACACACACATTAAATAATTTTTATTACTTAGTGTTGATAACGTGAACAGTATTAAATATCACGTCGTGGACATCTGTATTGATTTGAAATAATATATGCATTCTACACATTTTTATATTGTAAATATTTGAAACAAAAATGTTAATTTTTTTCATTTACTGTCCGTATGTACACCTCATTTTATGTACGCGTCCGTTGTTGAGAGTGTCCATCTAGGGAGTTAAGGGGTACAGGTGCATATACATATCACCGAATTATTTTTGTTTTAAAAATCGTCCGTATAGAGGAGGTGTCTGGCGAAGAGAGGTGTCCGTAAGGGAGAGTTTAGAGTTTACTGTAGTTCAAAAGTAGTAGCTGATATTTTGGTTAAAAAGATCACTTATCCAAAAGTAAAGACATTAGGTGGGACAGAATCCATTAATTAAAAATTGGAAGTCGACATCTACTTACAACCCACTAATAATATAAGCAAAGATGTCGATACTTTGAGTTTTAGGTGATAGAAAACCTCAGTTTTAAAATACTCAATTGAATATTGCTCTGAAGTTCTTGTGACATCTTAAGGCAATTTAATATTTTTGTTGGGAATAAACCACAATTTTACTTTAAAATACTTAAGTTTATTTGACGTTTCGATTTGAACTATTGATCCATATTGACCATCCTCAGCAAGCCACTGTTTCGGTTATAGTGCATGAAGGAAACCTTTCATTTTGACGCCTGTAAATACGCTTACATCCATCTGGACCTCTTACTGCTATTCTGCTCTTCTCTAAAGAGGAAAACTGACGGAACGTGGCGCTACATTCTGAGTGAAATAGAAAAATGTAACAAAAAAAGATAAAAACTGAAGACGGGATTCAACCCAACGTGAAATAGATTAAACGTAACGTGAAATAGAGAAATTTCTGTCAAAATTTGGTATTTATGACCCTTAAGATAATATCAAATGCTAAAATTAATTGTCCTGTGGATCGTCTCGTATTTTGCCACAAAGTATAGGTAAAGTGACACGCATTAAAGCAAAAAAGAGACACGCTTCAAGATCTGTCAACTGGCCAACCGAGGGTACGATCAGTGTCGTGGTAATTTTATGGTCAAACTACGTTTTGTTTTAATTTATTTTGAATTGTCTTTATTCTTCGGGACATTTGCTTTGACCCATTTTATCACAAAGTAAATATTACTAATTTTACCGTCTAGTAGGCTGTAGGGTGATAACTGCGTTCTCTTTCTTTTTCATTGTTATATTTATATCTCTCTTTCTTCTTCTTTACGTGCCATCTCCGCGACTAAGGTTGGCAATCATCATTGCTATTCTCACTTTCGACACTGTTTCGGTTATAGTGCATGAAGGAAACCTTTCATTTTGACGCCTGTAAATACGCTTACATCCATCTGGACCTCTTACTGCTATTCTGCTCTTCTCTAAAGAGGAAAACTGACGGAACGTGGCGCTACATTCTGAGTGAAATAGAAAAATGTAACAAAAAAAGATAAAAACTGAAGACGGGATTCAACCCAACGTGAAATAGATTAAACGTAACGTGAAATAGAGAAATTTCTGTCAAAATTTGGTATTTATGACCCTTAAGATAATATCAAATGCTAAAATTAATTGTCCTGTGGATCGTCTCGTATTTTGCCACAAAGTATAGGTAAAGTGACACGCATTAAAGCAAAAAAGAGACACGCTTCAAGATCTGTCAACTGGCCAACCGAGGGTACGATCAGTGTCGTGGTAATTTTATGGTCAAACTACGTTTTGTTTTAATTTATTTTGAATTGTCTTTATTCTTCGGGACATTTGCTTTGACCCATTTTATCACAAAGTAAATATTACTAATTTTACCGTCTAGTAGGCTGTAGGGTGATAACTGCGTTCTCTTTCTTTTTCATTGTTATATTTATATCTCTCTTTCTTCTTCTTTACGTGCCATCTCCGCGACTAAGGTTGGCAATCATCATTGCTATTCTCACTTTCGACACTACAGCCCGAAAGAGTTCAATTGAGCTGCATCCAAACCATTCTCTGAGATTTCTCAGCCAGGACATTTTTCTCCTACCTATGCTGCGCCTTCCTTGAATCTTTCCCTGCATAATTAATTTTATGAGTTCATATCTGTCACCACGTGTTATATGACCCAAGTATTGAAGTTTTCTTATTTTGATGGAATCCAGTATCTCCCTGCTGTTCTGTATTCTCCTTAGTACTTCCTCATTGGTTATTCTGTCTGTCCAGGAGATTCTCAGCATTCTTCTATACGTCCACATCTCAAATGCTTCCAATCTATTGAGGCATTGTTTATTGAGAGTCCATGTCTCCACACCATACAAAAGAACAGAAAATACATAACATTTTAGTACTCGCTTTCTAAGATCTAGGCTGAGGTCTCTACTACACAATATTTGTTTCATATTAGTGAATGCACTTCTAGCCTTTTCTATTCTAATTCGGATTTCTTTGGTATAATCGTTTGTTTCACTAATGTTCGTCCCTAAATAGTTATAATTCTGAACTCGTTCTATCGTCTTATTATTTACGTGTAGATTGATGTTTCTAATATTTTTCTTTGATATAACCATGAATTTCGTTTTCTTTATGTTTAGTGACAGACCAAATTCTTCACTTGTTGCAACAACCTTATTTAAAATTCTTTGTAGATCTGTAATAGTTTCTGCTATTAGTATTGTGTCATCGGCGTATCTCATTTCACATATGGGTAGGCCATTTATTTTTATGCCTGCTACTTCATCTTCTAATGCTTTTTTGAATATTTCTTCAGAGTATGCATTAAACAGTGATGGCGACAAGACACAGCCCTGTCTAACGCCTCTTTTGATTTTTATTTTATTGGTGTTTAAATTATTTATTCTTATGACAGCTTCTTGTTCATAATACAGATTATTTATTATTCTTATATCCCGTGTGTCGATGTTCTTTGTTCTCAGTAGTTTTATTAACGGATTATGTTTCACCGTATCGAATGCCTTGTTATAATCTAGGAAGCAGACATAGATGTCCTGGTTTACATCTAAACATCTCTGTATTAGCACATTTACTGCAAATAATGCTTCTCTGGTTCCTTGAGCATTTCTAAATCGGAACTGAGTTTGTCCAATGTCTTGTTCTAACTTTTTGTATATTCTACGATGAATAATCTTTAGAAATACTTTGAGTATGTGGCACATTAGACTGATGGTACGGTGTTCGCAACATTTTCTGGCGTTTCTCTTCTTCGGTATAGTCACGAATGTCGATAGAAGCCATTCTTTAGGTAATATACCTGTTCTGTATATGATATTAAATAATTCGACAATTACATGTATATTGCAGTCGGCTATAAGTTGCAATATTTCTGTCGGTATTTCGTCCGGTCCTACAGCTTTCCCAGTTTTCAGTTCTTTAATCGTGTGTTTTACTTCACTTTCTGGTATTTCTGGTCCAGTCTCTTCAACGAAATATTCGTTATCTATTGTGCCTCGGTTGTCGTTAAACAGCTGTTCTATATAGTTTGTCCATACCAACAATTTGTTTTCTGTATCCATTACTATGTCTCCCTTTTCATCAACTAGTATATTTTGTTTGTATTCTGGTTTTCTAGTTAATTCTTTTATTTTCCTGTGTACATTAAAGCTGTCATGTTTATGTTGTAGCGTTTCTATTTCATCACATTTTTCTTATGCGAATTTTTCGCCGTATTTCGTTTTGCGTTTGCTGGTATAACGATTTATTTTTGTCCTTATATGCTCTTCTTTTGTTCATTAAGTTTAGTATTTCGTCTGTCATCCAATCTTTTTTCTTTTCTTTGGGTTTGCGTAGATACTTTTTTGAAGGTTCTATTAAGTCAGCCTTTATTTTTTCCCAGTTTTTGTTGATATTTTCTTCACTGTATTCCCCTTCAATCTGTACGGTGTTTAGACGTTCGTTAATTTTTTCTTTGATATTTTCTCTGATTTCTGGATTTCTTAGTGCACTTATATCAGTTCTTTCTTCTTTTGCTGTTTTCTCTATTCTTTTTATTTTAATTTTCATGTGAGCTACTAAGAGATTATGATTAGATGATATATCTGCTCCAGGTTGTGTTTTGACTGCTGTAATACTATTTCGGTATCTTTCTTTGATCATGATATAATCTATTTGATTTCTCATTATCTGATGTTCATTATCTCTTGGCGATTTCCACGTGTACAAACGTCTATTAGGTAATTCAAAGAACGTGTTTGTAATAATCATATTATTATCTTGGCAGAATTGTATCAACCTATCTCCTCTTTGATTTCTATCACCTAATCCAAAATTTCCCACTACGTTACTTGTGCTACCCTTTCCAATTTTGGCGTTTAGATCACCCATTATTACTGTGACGTCACGTGCTTTGGTAGTTCTCAATGCCTCTTGAATTTGTTCATAGAACGATTCCACCTCTTCGTCATCTTTTTCGGCCATTGGGGCATAGACTTGAATTAGGTTTATTTTTCTGTCTGTCGTTTTTAGTTGTAATAGCATAACTCTTTCGGAAAAAGGTAGAAAATTCTGGACGTGTTGTGAGACTTCATTGTTCAGTATTATTGCTACGCCATGTCGATCTTGTGTGTCATTATTACCAGAATAGTATATCGTATGGTCTCTAACTTGACATTTTTCATTTTCTATCCATCGAGTTTCACTTATTCCTAAAATATTGATGTTAACTCTTTTCATTTCTTGGATTACATTGTGTGTTTTTCCGGATTCGAACATGCTGGTTACATTCCACGTTCCAATTTTAAATTCACGGTCTGCTTTTTTCTTTTTCTGGCAGGGATTTCGCTGGTTGACGACCTGAAAAGCCCTGACTCCTTTCATGCCGTATCTTGGTCTCCGATACCCATGATCAGTACCCGTCTGCTTACTCTGTCTTCTCATTTCATGATGATTCGACTAGGGATATCTTACGACCTTTAATACAGTGGTTTCCCGTTGCTTTCTGTATTCTTATGCCGTTGGCTAATATCTTAGCTCATCCGCCTTTAGGGCCAGTTTCCCAACCCCAGGACAAAGGAGTGCTCTACCACTTACCAACTCATCCGCCCGAAGCCGTTGGTCAGTAAGTGGGGGATTGCTTATACCGGCAATCACTCGGACGTCAGAGCCTCGTTAGTTATCTAGCAGGATGTACCAGATGACCATGATCTGGATCATCACACGAGCAGGTGAGGTTGACTTTTGGATAGGAGTGGCTATACGTTGCGCGTCACTATCCCTTACATCCCTCTTATCCCTTATATCTCTCTTTGCCGACGTCTAAATTTTTAAACACTTGAAGCTCGCATCAAAACGCGCTTCATCTTCGTCGTGGGATTCGCCTTTTAGATCAGTAGATATGTTATTCCATTCCGTCACATTCCAGTCAGCAGATTCTCGCACAAAACCAAGTCTAGCTTTACGGTGTTGTGGAAGCAGCTGTGGGGCGCAAGCTGGACGGAAAGCTATAAAATTTCTTTCTACTAGTCTTCTTCTAATGGTAAGTTCGCTCATACTAACATTGCTTACCTTAAAAAGACGTATACGAGCTTCAGAAGCGATGCAAAAGCGATTTCTCAACACGTTGCTGACAATGAGGTAGTCATCTCCAAAAGTAGTGCATAGATGTCGAACTTAACCTGGCATGTGGTTATTTGAACCTGTCTCCCGAAATCGTCTAATAGCATCCCGTGCTGTATTTCAGTCCCTATATCCTTCGGAGAGCTCAAGACGGCTGCAGTAGCGGATTGGCACAATATTTCCCAATCCAATATCCAGGATATGATGAATGGATTGACAAACCTGCTCCAAGAAGTCCTAAGGGGCAGAGGTGGCAACATGCGTTACTAATACTCATATTTTTTTTAAATTAGACTATGATTTTCAAAATATGTTTGTTTCAATTTTCTTCGAAGATTTTTAAAACTTGCACTTTTGTTGTCTTAAATCCAATATATTTTAGCATATAGTGGAGTGAAGAAAGAAGAACGAGTATGAGCAGGCGTAGGTATACTTGTCCATAAAAAATTTAAATACAACATAAGTAACTGCCGTTACATCTCCGAAAGAATAATATACATATATGAACATCACAATGGACTACCAAAAATTAAATGCTATATCTATCTATAGCCCCGAGGACTGCAAACCTAAGGATGAACGAGAGGCATTCTACGAACAGTTGCAAACCATCCTGGATGACATATCTCATGAAGAACACTTAATTCTTATGGGTGATTTTAATGCACGAATCGGAAATGAAATAGTTCCAGGTAAAACAAAGATTCAATGAAAACCATGTCAACGCAAATGGAGAACTCATGGCTAATCTCTGTGCTTTTAACGAAGTGAGAATCAATAATACATTTTTTGACCATAAGCTTCAGTATAAATATACGTTTGAAAACTCTAGGGGGCACAAATCTATGATTGACTTTATAGTCACTAGTAGAAAAATCTCCACCCAGAGCAGATTCTAGATATTCGAACTTTAAACTCGGCAGACGCAGGGAGTGAACACAAACTAGTCCTAGCAAAAATAAGAATGAAACTAACACTAAAACATTTTCTACAGGAAATCACCGAGGAAAATTTCCTCGGTGAAAAGAAATTTACCAAAGGAGGCTAGCACAGAAGATACAGCTGAAACAAATAGACGACATCGAAGATATAAACGGCAGCTGGGAGAAAATTAAAAACAACATTGAAGAGGCAGCAACAGAAGCTCCAGGAAAACGCAAAGTCATACTGAACAAAAACAAAAGAAACAACAACAATACACCATGGTTCAGAAAAGACATAAAAGAGAAATGTAAAGAGAAGAGAGAGGCCTACATGAAGTATAAAACATCAAACACTCCAGAATCCAGAGACACCTATAGAAGAATACGAAATGAAACAAAGCAATTGGTAAGAAGAACAAAAAATGAACACTGGGAACAGTTTACAAAAAGGATGGAACGCGACTTCTACGGAACACAAAAACAAATATGGAGATTCATAAGCAACCAACGGAAAGAAATGGCAGAATTGAAGGAATACAATAACATACCACCAAACGAATGGGAAAGATACTTGACGGAACTGTTTAAAGGAAAGGAAAATAATAATAAAAACAGTAACCTACCTGAATAATTAAGACACGAAATAGAAATCAGTTTTCAGGAAGTAGAGATAGCCATAAATTCACTCAAAAAATTGAAAGTCACCAGGACCAGACGGAATAACCAACGAGCTTCTAAAATACGGAGGAGAAAGTATAACCCTAGAGATGACAAAACTTATATTGCACTGCAAGATACCAGAAGCATGGAGAAACAGCATAATAATACCAATGTTTAAGAAAAGAGACAAAGAAGACCCCAACAATTATAGAGGTATATATCTACTGAACACCTCACTTAAGCTAACCACAAAAGTCCTAACCAACAAAATCAATAAACTAACAACTTTATCAGATGACCAACAAGGATTCAGATCCGGAAGATCCTGCGTAGACGCCGCGCGCCGTATTTGGACTGAGACAAATCACAGAAAAGGCGATTGAGTACAATAAACCAGCATATCTATGTTTTATAGACCTGACAAAGGCTTTTGATCGCATCCAAGTTGTATAATCAGTATTATACAAACCATCGAAAACTTCTACTTTCATAATCGAATACAGGCAAAGATAAATGAAAAACTAACGCAGTTTATACCAGTACAAAGCGGAGTCAGACAAGGTGACTCATTAAGCCCACTGCTCTTTATTATAGTAATGGACGAAATAATAGAAGCAGTAGGTACGTAAAGGTCATGGTTATAGAATGGGGAACAAAGAAATCCAAATATTATGCTATGCAGACGACGCCGCATTAATCGCCGAGACAGAAGACGATCTCCAAAAATTAACACCTTAGATATCTGGGAATACATATAACCAGTTAAGGAGATGTTGAAGAGGAAGTACGACAACAAAGCTTAAGGTGATACAGTAGCGATCAACAGGTAGCCAAAACGCGTTCCAAGATTGCGGCTATAATTTTGAATATTTTGTAGAGATATTTGGCACACGTATTCGTAATATAATAAAGAATAGCGGTACAGAGCCCAATTTGAAAAATATATTAATATGTTGAAATTACTCTGCAATTAAATAAAATATTAAAAAAACGAGCCTGTACCGCCATTAAGAAGAATAAAAAAATACACTTTCTTCAAATAAACTATTTTATCCGATGCCTAGATTTTGTGTCATTTTGGAACTACTAATGAAATAAAAAATTTTAGTAGTTCCAAAATGACACCAAATTTAGGCATCGGATAAAAAAGTTTATTTGAAGAAAGTGTATTTTTTGTTCTTCTTAATGGCGGTACAGGCTCGTTTTTTTAATATTGTATTTAATTACAGAGTAATTTCCACATATTAATATATTTTTCAAATTGGGCTCTGTACCGCCATTCTTTTTTATATTACGAATACGTGTGCCAAATATCTCGAAAAAATATTCAAAATTACAGCCGCAATCTTGGAACGCGTTTTCGCTACCTGTTGATCGCTACTGTTTCCTCTTAAAACCAAGTAAAGCGGCGGGATCTCTTAATGACACAATCTGGAAGAACAAACACCTAAGACAAGACACAAAAGCAAGAATCTATAAAGCAGCAATATAGACCTATATTGACATACACGGCGGAGACAAGAGCTGACACATCTAAAACGAGACGACTACTAGAAACAACAGAGATGAAAATACTCTGACGAATATCAGGGAAAAGTCTGTTGGATATGGAGAGAAGCGAAAACATAAGAAGATCATGCAATATAGAAGACATAAATGGATGGGTAACAAAACGGAAACATGAGTGGAACGAACACCTTAGTAGAATGGCAGAGGATAGGATAGTACGAATAGCACGAGATAAGTCACCAAATGGACGAAGAAGTATTGGCAGACCAAGAAAAAGATGGTGCGATAACTTAAACAATTTAGGAGGCTAATATTAAAGAAGAAACAGGCTTTAAAGCCTACATACAAGAAGGAAGAAGAAAGCTAAGCATCCCTTGATAAATAAGTTTTATTCCAATAATTTTATTGTTTTCTTTTCCTCAAAGGTATTTTTCACCGTATCTTTCATAAAATGTGGTCAGATTGACATACTGAAAATTCAAAGAAATACAAGGTAGGCGGTTAATTGTGCCGGTGCGTGTATTAATTTAACGTTTAAATATTTTAATTTTATGTGACTCATTTATATTGACAATTTAGACATAGATTAAACCTTTTACAGTAGATAACCTTTAATTGGTATTGTCAATATTTTTGAGTTGCGTTTCTGGGACGACTTTATTGTAAGATGGTTCATTCCATTACATGAAATCAACTTTAACTTAAGGATACGAGTCAGAAAAATTATAGCATGTGATTTGTATTGATTGTCTGCCTTGTCTCTGATTTTATATGTACTATTTATGTTATTTTGAAACATAAATGATGTATCCTCGATATGTGATTGACTTAAGTACTGATAGTGGTATTTTTTTTCTATTGATTTCCTCTTTTAATATAGGTACCTATAGCCAGATCAAAGAACACACAATTTTCCGAAAACCTCCAAAAAATAAAGGAAGGATGAAAATTTGAGAATAGGTAGTTGAAATTATCTATTATTATATGTATAAGAAAAAGTTTACAACTCTACATCTACATCCACTCCATTTTCCAAAAATTTGGAAATTCGGAGTGAAAAATATTTTCTAGGGGGTGAAAAAATATACATTCAAAATAAGTCCGGAATTGGATCATCATCATCATCATCATTCTCTTTGCCTTATCCCTATGCGGGGTCGGCTTCCCTAATTGCGTTTCTCTACACAATAATTCTATCTTGGGTCTTCTTCTTCTTATGGTGCCTATCCGTTACGGATGTTGGACACTATCATGGCTATTCTGACTTTGTTGACTGCTGCCCTGAAAAGTCCGGTAGTGATTAAGTTAAACCATTTTCGCAGGTTATACAGCCAGGATATTCTTCTTCGTCCTGGACCTCTTTTCCCATGCACTTTACCCTGAAGTATGGTCCGAAGTAGGTCATATCGTTGTTCATTGCGCATTATATGGCCCAGGTATTCCAGTGTGCGACGTTTTATGGTTACGACTAGTTCGCGCTCTTTACCCATTCTGTCTTGGGTCATATCAATATTATTCCCCTTTACCAACATGTCCTGCCTTATCGTCTCCCCCCAGTTCTTTTTTGGTCTTCCTCTCCTACTCCTTCCAGGAATCTGCACGTCAGCTATTCTTCGTATTGGGTGATTAACGTCTCCACGTTGAACATGACCAAACCATCTTAACCTATGCTCCTCATTTTGGCACCAATGGTGTGTCTAGGGAAAGTCTAAGACTTCCCCTAATATACTCATTTCTAATTTTATCCTTATTTGTCACTCCACTCATCCATCTAATTATTCTCATCTCCGCCACATGCATTCGTTGTTTCTCTTTCTTTTTCACTGCCCAACATTCAGTTCCGTACATCATAGCCGGTCTTATGGCTGTTTTATAGAATTTTCCATTCAGCTTCATTGAAATTTTTCTGTCAAACAACACACCACTCGCTTCTTTCCACTTTATCCATCCAGGCCTAACTCTACTGCATGCATCTCCATCTATTTCTCCATTACTCTCTAATACCGATCCTAGGTACTTAAAACTATTGCTTTTCACAATAATTTCACCATCCAAAGATACCATATTATTTGTAGTAACTCCATCTTTAAATGAAAATTCCAAATACTCTGTTTTTGTCCTACTAAGTTTTAAACCTTTTTCTTCCAAAGCTTGTCTCCACTGTTCCAGTTTTTGTTCTAAGTCTCTTTCACTATTTTCTATTAACACTACATCATCAGCATACATTAGGCACCATGGAATGCTACCCTGTAGTTTCGCTGTTCTGGTCCAAAACTAATGAGAATAAATAAGGACTAAGCACCAAGCCTTGGTGCAATCCTACTTTCACCTGAAATTTATCAGTCTCTCCCACACCTGTCCTAACACTAGTCGTTACTCCCTCATACATATCTCTCACAAGCTTTACATATTCGCCAGCGACTCCTTTCTTATTGAGTGCCCACCACAGAATCTCTCGAAGAACTCTATCATATGCTTTCTCAAGATCAATGAATACCATATAAGCGTTGGTCTCTTTATTCCTGTATTTTTCCACCAGTTGCCTTACAATCAAAATTGCATCTGTTGTTGATCTGCCCTGCATAAAGCCAAATTGATTACGTATCGGATATTTTGGTTTCTTCACGTATCCGTCTATCAATTACTCTCTCCCATATTTTCATGTTGTGGCTAAGTAGTTTTATAGCCCTGTAGTTTGTACATTGTTGTATGTCTCCCTTGTTTTTGTAGACAGGTACTAATACACTGCTTCTTCATTCGTTTGGTATTTGTCCAACTTTCAAGTCCGGAATTGGATAAAATGACTTATTCTAAACAACTTCTGCTCTATAGAGTTTTTCACTAAGTCCATACTTTTCGAGTTATTTGCGAGTGAGTATGTTCATTTTTAACAAAAAAAAACTGGCGAATGGATTTAGTGTCCGCAGTCATATTTATAAACCCAAAAAAAAACATGTTTTTAGATGGTTTTCGCAAATAACTCAAAAATAAGTATTTTATCGAAAAAAATATGCATAGCAAAAATATAGCTTATAAAAAAGTAAAAAAAATGGTGTATGTATGAAGTCTGTAGACCCAGTAGAAGCAGAGTTGTAGCTAATGAAAAGTAGGTTCTTATTCGTCAAATTCGTGAAATAACCAAAAAAACGGGGCACTTTTTCGAGAAAAACTCATTAAAACTTTTTGTGTTTAAAAAAACGTTTAATTTCAACTACCTATTCCCAAATTTTCATCCTTCCTTTATTTCTTTTGGGGTAAGATTATTCTTTGATCGGGCTAATAGGTAACCAGATTCTACTTCATTCTACCGAGGAGTTTTTCGATGCAATTGTTTTCATTTAACATAAGATTAGTACATGTTTTCTATATACCTACTCAGGGCCGTCTTAACCATACACGGCGCCGGGGTGCAAGACTCATCTTTGCGCCCCTTTTGTCAGAAGATTATGTAGAATTAAAACTATTTATGTTTGTTTTCTTTATTTTTATATATTAAAAAACGTGGCTTCAGTATTCAAAAAAGATCAATCTTATAACACTATCACTATACCATACTTTTTAAAGTACATAGTATATCAAAGTCAACTTTTCTAGCTTTTAAGTTGCCAAAAGTTTTTATTGCTTCGGTGATATCTATTTTTACTTGCTTTCCTATACTTATTAAAGCCAGGTTTGTTAATCTGTCTTGGTCCATTTTTGAGCTCAGATAATTTTTGATCAATAATTTAAGTTTAGAAAAAGAACTTTTTCTAAGTGGAAGTTGGAAGTGTTAAATATATCCTTAGACTTTAGACATGTAGAAAGATTTGGGAAAACGTAGAGTTAATTATTAGAATATAGGTAACCTAATATAACTTAAAATATTGAGTGGAGTTGTGTCTGTATTTATAAAAGAATATTGGTAACAATTCTAACTCATGGAATAGATCTTCATCATCTATATCAGATCTAATTCCATGCGCTAGTTTTTTTTTTAAATTTAAACATTTTGTTTCTTTTTTAAGTTTTCTTCGGAGTTTCTTCAACTCGATGTACTTTCCAAGAACGAAAAATTATAAAATTATGTTCCCTCACTTAATTTTGCCATGGCAATGTCCAATAAATAATAATAGAAATTAACTTTGAAATTTTGTTTTGGGTCTAAAAGAGGTTCGTCTGCAGCCTCGTAGTTGAAATGTCTTTTTCGGGATGTAGTTCTTTAGCAATTGATATCGAGTCAATTAATATCTTCTCAAACGCAGTGTCAGTGCGGTTGTTGGTTCAATCTTTACTCTTTACTAACTTGATCAAGCATCTTAACAGCTTCCGAAATAATAATATCGCTCGTATGCAAAGTTTTGCTGACAACATTAACTTTTACTAAAATATTGTACCATGTCACGATAGAGCAGATAAACTTTAATTTTGTCATCAAAGTTCTTTAATTTTGTCATCAATGAGCTTGCGATGTTTCTTGTGTCATTGTTGTACTTCTCAAAGATTGAGTATAATGCATTGTAAATGCTCCCCATATCAAAACGAAGTATTTTTAATGAGTCAATTCTACTCTCCCATCGTGGACGGCCGTAGCTCAGCGGTATGATACCTGGCTTCATAAGCACGGTTTCGAGCCCCAGCAACAACAATCCATTTTCATTTCTAAAAATGATACGAGCCGTTCACCGTGCCTCGGAGATTACGTTAAGCCGTCGGTCCCCCTGGGCTAGTGTATATCGACACTAGTTACTTGAAACAGGGAAAGATATAAATGGTCCGGAACAACCTGAAAGGATCTCCCCGGCAAAAATGCCATACGATATTATTATTATTATTACTCTCCCATCGCGTATTTGAAAGCGGTTTTAATGTAAAGGTGGGTACAATATCTGCTCAGTAATTATGGCATTCCACCGTAATTTTGAAGCGAATAAAAACATAAATTTCTTTAACAATTAAAATTTGTTATTTCCATTGAGCATTTAGCGGCATCATTTAGCACTAAATTAAGGCTGTGAGCCGCACAAGGAACATAAAACGCACGAGGATTTATGTCTAAAAATTCTTTTTTTTAAAGCCAAAATTTTTTTTGCTCTCATAGTTGCCCCATTATCATACCCTTTACCTCGTAAATCATCTAAATCAATATTCATTAATTTCAAAAATTCTAACAAATAATTTGCTAATCCTTGTCCGGTAGTATTAGTAACCGGTCAAGACCCTAGAAAATGCTCTCTAACTTCGGCAAGCTTTGTTGACGAATTGAAATAAACGAACCTAACAACAATAGTAAGTTATTCCTTATGTGAAATATCAGGTGTGCAATCTAAAATTATAGAATAATATTTGGATTGTCTTAAAAAATCAACAATAATTATTGTGCATTTAATTTTTTCACCAATTACACTTATCAATTCATTTTGAATATTATGTCCAAGATAATGAGGTAGGTATACGATGCTGAACACTTTGAATTCCTGAAATGGGTTCTGATAGCGTATTATCAAAATTCTATTAATTTTAAAAAGTTACCCTTATCCGATTCATACAACCTTTGACTGGTTCCTCCTAATGGTAAATTTTGTCGTGCTAAAAACCGCCTTTCACCTTCTTCTTTCGCGTTCAACAGCTGCTTAATTGATAGAGTCTGCGGTATGACTTTCTAGTAAGTCTTTTTTTAGATCTACATAATTATATTTTTTAATAGAAATTAAGTGACTACAACTTTCCTCGTGTCTTTCTAAAAACGTAATGAACGTCTTTCATGTCGCAAAAGTAATGAAGAAAGTTAGGTTTTTGAAAATCAGCATTTATATTTTCCTATCATAAAAGATTATCTACCTTTAAAAAATACCGACTATTCGCGATGTGCAAGTACTTGGAAGGGAAACGAGAAACGACCGTGCGCGAGTCGCGGAGAAATATTGCAACTATCTTAAATAATTCATATTGTCAATTGAAATTGTCAAATTGACGTATATTTCATACCTTCCGTCATTGAAGCAGTAAAATTATATATTGCTCCACAATATTGATATGATATGCAATTATTATATGAAGGTAAATTTAATTAATTGTATTTTGCTTGCAGTGCTGGATTTTAATAACTAATTTTATTTACTCCATACAATTGTTTACGTTTGCATAACATAACCTGCATCTTATTTTTTCTTCTTAATATTTTTTTGGACTATGGCCTTGACAATTATCCAGCAACCAGGACTAATATAATTGGCCAATATAATTAAAAGTGCGAATAAAAGTACATAGCGTAGAAATAGAGGTCGCTTTGCCGAACTTGCACGGTCCCAATATGCGTCGCAGCGTCGCATTTATATTATAATACATACCATACATAGCTCCCCAAACGGCAATTATACTTTTGTCAGCAGAATCGGATACATCGATAATTTTAAAAGATGTGATTCATTGTCACTCGACATTCAATATTGGTCAAAATAGTCTTTTTCAAATTATTTTCGTAATAATCTAAATGGGTTTCTTATTTCATTTGCATATCGTAGGTGTAGTAAGCATTATTAACCTTTGTAGAAAAAAACGAAAGTGCACTTATATGTTTTTGTTATTTGTACTTTCTTTAAGGAGCCTAGCAAGTGTTCGGCTTGCGCCCCTTGGACTTGGCGCCCGGGTGCCTCGCACCCCTTGCACCCCGGGGTTAAGACGGCCCTGTACCTAATTGAATCTCTGAATCAGTGGCGGATCCAGAGGAGGGCGATGAAGGCGATCGGGCCTCCCTCTCCAACCAAGTTACTTATACAGTGCATTCATAAAGTGTGTAAACGGTCGATTATCTCATGACTTAATTATTTTCAAAGTTAAAGCTCTGATAGGTCGATTTTTATTTTTAATGTATGATTTTCTGACGTATATCTCCTAATAGTGAAGTCATCGATTTGGGCGTGATGACGTCATCGATGATTTTTTTAAATAGGAATAGGGGTCGTGTGGTAGCTCATTTCAAAGGTTATTTAATTATCTATTCAGTAGTATAAACATTAACATCATTATTTATACAGGGTGGCCAAAAAAATATTTTTTTAATTAAATTAATTACAGCAAAAAGAAGAATATATGTAATTTATTAAACTTAAAATACATTTTACTGCTATCAGAAAAGAGAAAAAAATGTTTATTTCAAAAATAAACATTGCTTTACGCTTAAATTAAATGTTCAAACTGCTAAGAGGCAGGTGTGTGGCTGTTTGACTTCTATTTAAGTGAAAAGCAATGTTTATTTATGAGATAAACATTTTTTGTATATCCTGGCACCAGTAAAATGTATTTTGAGTTAAATAAATTATATACATTCTTCTTTTTGCGTTAATTAATTTAATTAATGATTTTTGGCCACCCTGTATAAGTAATGATGTTACCACAGCTATTTCTCAGTCGGAATTATTATTTTTAATTAGTTGGTTAGATTTAGAGTGAGCATGAGATATGACAGTTCAAATAAAACACTAGATAACTATAGAGAATGTAATGTCAACATAAATTTAAATCCTTTTTTTTTCATACAAATAATAATTTTGATTTCAATAGTTTATAAGAACAAAAGTAAGTAATTAATTTAAAAAATAACCAGAACCAGCTGTTTCCTTCACATAAATAAAAAAAAACTTGTTATTTTAGTCCCCTTTTTAGACCCATTTAACCCAATATAAATTCTACCTTGTATCTTCTTGTTTTCTCCCATAAAATAAAATTAAATCTGTTACCGTTCTTTTTTCTTCAATAACAAACCATTTGCCTGGATAAACACATTGCAATCTTCCTTAAATTTTGTCACAATGTCAAATGGTTAAACGTCAAATATAGAACTTCTAAATAAATCTGCCAAATGTATTATTTCTAATCTACTAAATAAATGTACTTCTATTGCCACTTCTTCAAAGCCCCAGGATTGAAAAACACATACATTTACTGTACTACCGGAACACCCTTTAACATGCAAAAAGGGTCCATTAAACAACTCTCAGCCTGGCCATTAATACATTAAATTAATATTTGAGAGTTTTCCCAAAAATTCTTATTGTGCCCCAAATTTCCAGCACACAAACGGAAATCTCAACAGAAGAATTCTCAGCACATCCCATCAAAGGATCGAAAAACTACCATTTTCAATTAAAAACTGAGAATTCAAATCGCCGACCAGGCTCCAAGGGCTTTCTCAAAATTTGTCTATTGAAAAAGAATGAACGTTGTTGATTTGCTAACAAGGAGTTCAAAAACAAAAAACTCTACAACAAAAATCTTCTCTCACTGACTCTCACAAAAAGCATATACATCCAGACATACAAATTATACATCCTACAAGGTCAAAATAATCGGTTATAAACAACCAAAACTCAACAAACCTTACTACTAAATTTTCAACCGTAATAATGTTACTGTTTATATTACTGAATAGAGAATTAAATCACCTTTCAAATGAGCTACCACACGACCCCTACTCCCATTAAAAAAATCATCGATGACGTCATCACGCCCAAATAGATGACGTCACTATTATGGGATATACATCAAAAAATCAAAATTTAAAAATAAAAATCGACCTGTCAGAGCATTAACTCTGAAAATAATTAAGTCATTGAGATAATAGACCGTTTCCAAACTCGCCAATCGCCCCCACCCCCCCTACTCCTCTTGACGATGCTGGATCCGCCACTGAATCTCATAGTCAGTTTCCTTCTTTGAGATTACACATCGAGGAAAGGTAGTGTGTTATTATATTCCTTTTCCATGGCATATAAGTCTAATTCATGAAGTGGTATTGAGGATATATATTTTGAGATATCATCTACATATCTCCACCATACTGTGGGTTTTAAATTTTGTTTAGAAATAACATTTGCTTCGAAATCTTCCATAAATATATTAGGCAATAATGGAGATAAAACAGAGCCCATTGCTAGACCAAAATTTTGTTTATATAATTCATTAATTAATTGAAAATAGGTACATATTATCGTTACAATAAATATCAATAGGTAACTCCGGTTTAGCTGATACATTTTAGTCTTATCCTTGTTGTCAATGTATCATCATTCTCTAATTTTGTTTTGATTATTTTTAAAGTCTTATCTAATGGCCCATTTTATTATTATTTTTTTTTTTGTTAAATCATTTTTAAACTTGCATAAAGTTCTATTGGCTCCGTGCGTCTCCCCTCTACTTACAGTCACGTGACACGCTGTCAGATTTTGTAAGGACGTTTTAACATTGAGTCTTATGGGATTATTTTGTTAAACTTGAATATGTTATTTTGTAGTGATAATAACCGAATACAATTGTTAGAATTCATTAGTTATTAATTTATACTGTAATTTATAGTGCAACAAAAATATTTTCTTTTTCGTTAATAAAGATTTATTGACATAAACTGCGATAGTGAGGTTATGTATACAAAATCTAACTGATAATCAATATTGGAAAGTGAAGAATTTATATCAGATTAAGTGCGTTTTTATTTTCTGTTTATATTAATACATAGTATCACTAGCGTGACACGGCATTTTTTTTAAATATCTCATTTAAACATACACAAAGCGTCCTTATAAAATTTCAAAAAACCGCCACCATGAGCAGGTCGGTCGATTATGCTTTGACACTTTGTTAACGCTCGGAGCGAATATAGGTACAGCCGGTTCCTAAAAAAACTGATACGACTCTTAGTAAGATTTCATCATGTTGAGCAGTGTATTTGATTGATCTGACATTATATTTATTATGACAGACAAATAATAAAATAAACAAACAACAAACAACTTATTCATGAAAAAACTAATAAGTATTTTAGAAAAATTTAAACGCAGGATGAAAGATTACATTATTACCGAGGGCGGAAAGCCCCTTAGAATAAACAAGCAGTTTCTATTGAATGAAATATTTGAAATTAAATATCACACTTTTTTTTATTTTCAGCCCTGTAACTTATTAAAATAAATATTATAGAAGTTTTCAGGGACTTTCAGCCCTCGGTCTTTCATTCTGAGTTTAAATTTTTCAAAAATATTTATTAGCTTTCTCAGGATTCGAAAAAAAAATGAATACAATTAAAATACATTGAGAATTTTGACATGCGTCACAATTTTGCATTAACTCAATGTAAAATTCTAAACTGTTGAATTCCAGCTTCCCTAATTATTTGACATCAAAAGACATTAGAAACTATTTGTAGATGATTCAAATCTGTATTGAAAACAACTGTTAAAATTGGTCTACGTAATTAAACATATTCCAAAATTTTGTAAAAATGTAATACATTTCAGTTTTCAGCCCAAACTTAGGCCACACACAATGCAATAATGTTCACATTTTTGAACTGTCAATATTTTTATTTTATCATCTATTGTTTAAAAACAATACAGTTGATAAGATACCCTCAGTTGCGGAGAAAGTATTAATAATAAAGATTAATAATAAAGTCTAATAACCGTGGAACAGAATAAGCTATCTGACAAATTTTAAGATTTGGCAGTGACATTGACAGTATGTAAATATTAAGTATTTATCCTTCAAAATACACTGCTCAATTTTCTACAAAATACGCGTCAAGAGTCGTATCAGTTTTTTTTGGAACCAGGTGTACCTTATTTTCTTTTATTATTAAGTTTCTTATTTGGATCCTTTGGGAATTTGGTCTAAGGTCCATTTTTTATAAAGTCTGTAATTGTGTCCTCATTGTATTTTATCCTCTATCACAGTTGTATCTCCCCTATTCACTGGTAGGATAATTATGGACTCATCATTTTTTAAAGTTATTGGACGAAAAGTATTATTTATTATTGGATAGACAGTTCCGCCCTTGCTCAATGACGGGAAAAAACAAGCATCAAAAATACACAACATATATTTGTCAGATTGTCATTAAAATTATTAGATTGATTGTCATAATATAAAATCACATTTTTTAACAATTTGTAATTAATTTTTTAGCTGAATACAAGAAGTTTTTAATATAATATATTACAGTCCATTCTATCAGAAGTTTGTCCATAACATTTGGTACCTTCGAGCCCGAGAAGCATAAAATTGTGTCCGATCGAACCCGATGATTGAGACAATGGTCTAATAGATCCAGATGGGTATGAAGATTATTGGTTT
The DNA here is from genome assembly GCF_917563875.1 of Diabrotica virgifera virgifera. Taxonomy (NCBI): domain Eukaryota; kingdom Metazoa; phylum Arthropoda; class Insecta; order Coleoptera; family Chrysomelidae; genus Diabrotica; species Diabrotica virgifera. Next base: position 287,997,415 of record NC_065443.1, on the reverse strand, counting down.
TTGAAGAATTTATGATTCAGCCAGATTGGATCCGCTCTGCCGATTGAATTAAATGTGAGGTTTTTCCATTTATTATCTTGATTGTTCTTTGTTTATCCTTCATATTTATTTCCTTTCAACAAAGTGCCAATAAATTATTAGATTTTTGAGGATTTTGGGGTTCAATTAAAAATTTTGATTTTGCGCATTGAATAGTTGATTTATAACCTATAATTTTATTTAGCTAAAAAATAATTACTTATTAGATTGATTTGTACACCTTTGTGTGTATGCAAATATGTATTTGAGTTGATTTGGAGTATTAGTTTGTGGAATGCTATACGATTTCTGATTATTATTAGTAGATATTGCTATTATTATTGGATTTATTTAAATATAAATGATTATAGGACCATAGCCAATATTCGGCTAAGTTTGATTATTAGATAAAAGACAGATTTAGATTTGACTTTTATTACTTGATTGCTTAACGTTGATTTTTGAGTTCGTACAATTAAATAATATTATTTGCTACGTATTTTGATTAATATAAAGCTAAAAATGCCTATGAAAGCTTCTGATTTTCGTCAATTATATCGCAAAAGAGATATAATTGAACAAAGATTAAACAATTTTATTAAATTTATAGAGTCGATGACAAATATCGCGATTAATGATTTAAGCGAAGACCATTTTTCGCAGATAGAATTGAATACAGAAAGAACTGAAAGTTTGTTTACTGAATTTGATGAAATCCAAATGTCAATTGAATTAAATTGTCAGGATCAAGATATTCAACAAGAGTATGCGAAAAGACAACGATTAGATACTATATTTTCAAAAACTTTGTCTAGAGCAAGAACGATGTTAAAAAGAAAATGTTCCGATTTATCCAGTTCACAGTCGAAAAGGTTAGACATAAGCCATGAATATAGTGGATTAGAAGGTGTCAAATTACCTCCTATTCAGTTACCTGTCTTTCATGGGGACTATTTGAAGTGGATTGAGTTTAAAGATACTTTTGAAGGGTTAATTCATAATAATAAAGTATTGGCAGATATTCAAAAATATCATTATTTACGTGCGAGTTTAAAAGGTGATGCATTGAAAATTATACAAAGTTTAGATTTTTCTGCACAAAATTACAATTCTGCATGGCAGACTCTATGCAACAGATTTGACAACTCTCGGATGTTAGTAAACAATCATTTAAAAGCTCTTTTTGAGATTGAAAATTTAAATAAAGAATCTGCATTAGGTCTTAGAAGCATGATAGATTCAGTTAAAAAGCATTTATTCGCTTTAAAATCACTTCAACTACCGACTGAACATTGGGATGCTATTATGGTGTATTTGGTAAGTGGTAAATTGGATAAATTTAGTTCTAGGGAATGGGAAAAAAGAAAAATAGATAATTCTTTGCCAAGTTTAAACGAATTTCTTGAATTCTTGAAGAATCGTGCTGATTTTTTGGAAACTATAGAGTTAAGCAATGTGACAAAACCGGATTATAAATCTAATTACCAAGATAAACGCTCTAGATCTCTGCTAACTAGTAAAAGCAGAAGTTGTAATTTTTGTAAACAAAATCATTTGATTTACCTATGTGAAGAATTTCTTAAACTTTCAGTAACCCAAAGATGGGATAAAATAAAACAATTAAATTTATGCCGAAATTGTTTATGTACCGGACATTCCTACAAACAATGTAAATCGTTCGGTTGTAAGATATGTAAAGCCAAACACAGTTCTCTTTTACATGAAAATAAACCATCTGATATTCATGTTAAAGACAACAGTTCAAATAATTTCAACCCGAACAATGATTCCGAGAATGAACCAAATAAAGTTAAGTTGTCAACTAATACTTCAGAAAATAATGTTAATAGAAATGAGATTGTTTTAAAAAATAATTGTTCAAATAATGATTATGTACTGTTGAGTACTGCTAAAGTTAGAGTATATGATAGATACGGAAATACTCATATCGCACGAGTAATCCTAGATTCAGGGAGCCAATCATGTTTTATTACAGAGGATTTTCTAAGTAAACTCGATTTAGACACAAATAGAGCAAATATTTGTGTTTCAGGAATTAATAATTCCGTTTCATCTTTAAATAAAAAATGTCAATTAAAAATTGGTTCTATATTAAACAATTTTAAGTCAAATTTACATTGCATAGTGGTGCAACAGATTACTGAGAATTTGCCAACTTATACTTTTAATGTCTCAAATTTCTCAATACCCCCTAATATAACTTTGGCAGATGATTCATTTAATGTAAGCAGTAAGGTAGATATGTTACTTGATGCTAGTTTGTTTTGGGATATAATGTTAGTTGGTCGCATAGATCTTGGAAAGAATTTACCCTCCCTCCAAAATACGGTTTTTGGTTATATTGTGGTTGGTAAAGTTCCATATCCAACAAAAAATCATATTAGATGTCATTTTTCACAAAGATTTAGTAGTGATGATTTACAATTAGAGAAATTTTGGTCTGTTGAAGAGCCAAAGTCTCATATTTCTTATTCAAAGGATGATGTTTATGTTGAAAATCATTTTAAAAATTCATTTTCTCGATCAGAAACTGGTCAATTTATTGTTAAAATTCCCTGGAAGGAACATCCTTCTGTCCTAGGCGATTCTAAACAATTAGCTGTTAAAAGATTATTGTATTTAGAGGATAGATTTAAGAAATGTCCCGAACTTAAAAATGGTTATTTAAATTTCATGAAAGAATATTTAGATTTAGATCACATGTCAATTGATTATAATTTAGATGCGGAAGGCACCACAGAACCTAATTATTTTTTACCACATCATGGTGTTATCAAAAATGAAAGCCTGACAACCAAACTCCGTGTTGTTTTTAATGGTTCTGCCCCATCGACTAATGGGAAGTCATTGAATGATATCCAATATTCAGGACCAGCAATTCAAAATAATATTTTGAGTATTTTGATTAGATTTAGACAACATGCAGTTGTTGTTGTTTCCGACATCAGCAAAATGTATAGGATGATACTTGTTCATCCCGATGACAGAAGAATGCAAAAAATTGTCTGGAGGAATAGTCCTTCTCAGTCAATTTCAATTTATAATTTAAAAACCGTAACATATGGCACTGCCAGTGCGCCATATCTAGCCATTAGGTGTATCCAGCAATTGTCATTTGATAATAAAATCAAGTTTCCTGAAGCAAGTGAAATTATTCTGAGAGATTTTTATGTTGACGATCTCATTACTGGATTTTCAAGTGAGGCTGAAGCTATTAAAAGATGTGATGAAGTGGTCAAAATATTGAAGTCAGCTTGTTTTAATTTAAGGAAATGGTCTTCAAACAGCCAATTGGTATTAGATCACTTTAAAGATTATTCCGATCCTTTAAAAGTACTTAATTTAGGAGATCACGAGTGTATTAAAACTCTTGGTATTCAATGGTCTAGTAAGTTAGATATTTTCAGTTTTCATGTTGAAAACCCTGATCTTTTATCAAAAATAACGAAGCGCACAATGCTTTCTGCAATCGCAAAAATTTATGATCCTTTAGGTTTAGCCAGTTGTTGTATAATCCTAGTAAAAATTATGATTCAATCTCTTTGGTCGTTAAAACTTGATTGGGATTCCGAAGTCCCCTCTGATTTGTGTGATAAATGGAAAAAGTTCCAGTCTAAGTTATGTCACTTAAATGATTTAAGAATTCCACGGTGCGTTCTGAGTAATAAACCTAAAATAATAGAATTACATGGATTTAGTGATGCTTCACAATACGCATATTGTGCAACAATTTATACTCGATGCATTGATTCACAAGGTTCTATAAATGTTCATTTGTTATGTGCTAAGACTAAGGTCGCCCCAGTCAAAATATTGACTATTCCTCGATTAGAATTGTGTGGTAGCTTATTATTGGTCCAACTTATGAAATCTGTTTCAGATTCTGTTACTTTTCAGTACACTCCATATTATTGGTGTGATTCACAAATTGTTTTGCATTGGCTCAATAATGACCCAGCAAACCTTCAAGTTTTTGTTGGAAACCGTGTTGCAGAAATTCAAAGATGTACTACAATTGAAAATTGGAATTATGTTAGCTCGTCTGAGAATCCTGCAGATATTGGTAGTAGAGGAATTTTGCCAGACCAATTAGCTCACTGTAAGCTCTGGTTTAATGGCCCTCAATTTTTATCAACAGATTTTGATAAAACTAAGTTCTATGATTTACTTGATATATCAAACCTTCCTGAAATGAGAAAGAAATCTAAGGCATTAGTTTCTATAAAAAATGATTTTAATTCACTTTTTTATAAATACTCAAATCTGAACAAATTAATTAGAATTATGGCTTATTGTAGAAGATTTGTTAATAATTCAAAGTCAAAGTCTAATAGTAGAAGGTATGGCCCGATTTCAGCAATCGAATTTACTGATTCAGAGGTTTTTCTTGTTAGATTAGCTCAGACAGAAAGTTTTGTTGAAGAAATTTCATTATTAAATAACGGTAAAGACCTTTCGTCAAAGAGTAGATTATTACCTTTAACGCCTTTTCTAGATGAAACTGGATTATTGAGAGTAGGAGGACGTCTTAGAAAATCTTCTAGGAATTATGATGGGAAACATCCCTTACTATTAGATAAGATTCATGTTTTAAGCAAACTAATATTGAGACATGAGCATGTGCAACTTCAACATGCAGGTCCACAACTCTTGTTAGCGACAGTTCGTCAAAAATTTTGGATAATTGCGGGAATGTCCCTAGCTAAAACAGTTGTAAGGAATTGCATTAGATGCTATCGGTTTAAACCCAAACCTGGTTCTACGATTATGGCTGATTTGCCAGAACATCGTGTTAATATATCACAACCTTTTTTCATAACTGGATTAGATTACGCAGGGCCAGTTACATTAAAGGATAGAAAAGGTCGCGGATGTAAAACGTATAAAGCGTACATATGTTTATTTATTTGCTTCGCCACGAAAGCAGTACATTTAGAATTAATTAGTTCTTTGACATCTGAAGCTTTCATGGCAGGCCTTAGAAGATTTGTTTTTAGACGCGGTAAACCCGGGCATCTGTATTCAGATAACGGTACAAGTTTTGTAGGTGCCAAAAATGAACTAAAAATTTTGTATGATTTCATTAGAAAATCAGAGGATGAAATTGTCACCTCTTGCGCAGCTCAGAATATTATATGGCATTTCATTCCTCCTAGTACTCCAAATTTCGGGGGATTATGGGAAAGTAATATAAAAGGGGTAAAATATCATTTATCTCGTATTATTGGTCAAACCCTTCTAACTTATGAAGAATTCTGTACATTTTTAATTCAGATTGAAGGCACTTTGAATTCACGTCCTTTATATGCTCTATCATCTGATCCTAACGATTACACTCCTTTAAATCCCTCACATTTTTTAATCGGAAGACCGATGACCGCTGTCCCTGATCATACGTTTCAAGGAGAGATAAAAATAAACCAATTGTCCAGATTCCAACTGATTCAGAAATTGTTGCAAGACTTTTGGAAGCAATGGTCAAAGATTTACCTGAATGATCTCCAACAACGTCATAAATGGAGAAGTAGTACTTCCACCATTCAAGTCGGATCTTTAGTGCTCTTAAAATCTGACAATTTGCCCACTTGTCAGTGGCAGTTAGGAAGAATAGTGTCTGTTCACCCTGGTGATGATGGTGAAATTAGAGTGGTAACTGTTAAAACCGCTCATGGACTTTATAAACGAGGAATAACTAAAATTTGTCCATTACCATTAGCTGAGACTTGTTTCTAGTGTTCCTCATTAACTTAGGTGATTTGTGTTTGAACGGTCTTGGAGCTGTTCAAGGCGGGGAGTATGGACGAAAAGTATTATTTATTATTGGATAGACAGTTCCGCCCTTGCTCAATGACGGGAAAAAACAAGCATCAAAAATACACAACATATATTTGTCAGATTGTCATTAAAATTATTAGATTGATTGTCATAATATAAAATCACATTTTTTAACAATTTGTAATTAATTTTTTAGCTGAATACAAGAAGTTTTTAATATAATATATTACAGTCCATTCTATCAGAAGTTTGTCCATAACAGTTATTAAAGCTTTTATTTCCTCCTTTAAAGCCTTATTAATAAAAAATAATTTTTAAACTGTTCAGCAGTTAGATACATAGTTAGTATTATTTATTTAAAGCGGTTGTACCCTAGTTTTGATTAAAACTTTGAATAAAGTAGTCCTTATTTTACATTATAAACGGAAATACTAAAATTCAGACACCACTGGAACTAAGAACTGGTTGTCTATATTTGGCGCAAGTCATTCATTTCTTATTTAGAAATCTCCGCCTATGACGATGCGAGAGATCTTTTGACTTGTTTCTAACTTCAAGTCCAAGTTGATTGATATGTCCCTTAAGCCGGACTCAAACGAGTCGTGTACTTGGCGAATAATCGTCACTTGCCTATACTGGCAATGCTGTGTGAGTGGGTTAATAGTACAATTATTGTACTATTTGTCTAATACTAATAATAATAATGTTAATACTACTATTAATTTTCAAAGAATTGTTCTAACTCTCCCAAAAGAAAAGACAAGTAAGTAACGCAAGTAACGATTATTCGCCAAGTACCTGAGTCGTTGAGTCCGGCTTTAGTCCCTTGTCAATGTTAATTGTCAATTGTCATTACAAACAAAAATACAATACCGTGACTTGAAAAATTATAAATCTTCAATAATTCTGAAAATGGTGAGATATTTACAGCTTTTTAACATATATAATAACAATATTAGTATAAACTACACAATTACATATTATTTACATAAATAATTTTACGTTTGTAGAAATTATCGATATTACATGACTGCTTTTTATTTCAGAGTTTTGCATTGCCTTCAGTGAAACCAAGAGCCTCGGCTCCAGAAAACTTTGATATACACGGAGACACATTTGGAGCCCAGGAATTAATGAAATATGGTCTACAGTCAGCAAAATGTAGCACAGAAGTACCTCACCAGTTGCTGGGTTCGGAATCAAAGGTAAGAACACAGAAATACTTGTATTCATTCAGTATAATTTACTTAATTACTTTTTAGTATCATGCAAACAGACAACAGATGAATATGACCATATTAGCAAACACCCAAGGCTTACATGCACCATTACGCTTAGCCATGGAACTGAAATCATCTAAGAAAATCGGAAGGTTGCCTTTCTTGCCTTCTTCTAATATTATGCACGATGTTCTCACTGGTAGAGACTTAGATGTAGGACCCGAAGATGTTTATGGTACCTCAGAGTTTTTGGAATTCTCAGGACAACCTCATGCTGTCGTAGAAAAGTATTTAGGTATTTTATAGGTGTTTAAGTAAACTTATTACTTTTTTTGTATCCAATAAACGATTTAATATAGATATGGGTGATTTTTGTTCTGAAGATCTAGGGTTTGTGTAGCTGTAGTTAGAATAATAATATGAATGCTGTTGCTGCTAGAAGTTGAAAATGAACAATATTTATTAAAAAAGTTATAGCTGATGAAAAGATAAAACTAGGATATTGTAGATACCAAACTATTTTAGACAAATATTTACTTTATGCAAGATTGCTTGTAAAGGTATTTATATTTGAACAATTATTGTTACTTCAATAAAAATATAACTTAACGATCCTAATATTGTTTTGAAGCTATTTTCTTGTGGTAACTTGATGTAGTTGTCTATTTTTATTAAGAATCCACAATTTTACTTTAAAATAAGTTTATTTTAAATTTCCACTTATTAAGTATTTTAACCCTGTGTTAGTGCGGCCAAAGTGGAAATCGAAACATCAAAATAAACTTATTTTCAAGTAAAATTATGGCTTTTTCCCAATAAAAATAATTCAATATCTACAATACCTACTACCTCAATCTAATCCAACCCAAATTTATTGTAGATAAAATGACAGAAGAAGCTTATATACTAGGGTGGGTCGAAAAACAATAATGTTTCATATTTTAATCGCTATACCGCGGAAAACTTGCCTTTGGGATATATAAGTAAAATGCAAAGTAAAATAAAGTTATATATTGAACCCCTAGCTAGCGCATCATACTTAAAATTTAGTTTTTTTAGAAATCAAGACATTTTTCAATTATTTTTACAATCTTTAGCCAATAATATTTAAACGTGCTATAGTGAAAACTGTTTAGTTAATAGTTTAAAAAATAGGAAATAAATTTGAAACAGACCAAAACTTTTAATTTGCGGTAGCGCAAAATACTCAAAAATTGTTAAAATTCACATATTAGCACCTTAAAAGAACGTGTGGTCTAGTATGTTGTGTTGGGTGTTAATAGCACAATCCATTTTTTGTTCTTTTACTTTACACCCCATTTAATTAGAATTGAATTATTAAAGTGTGTTTAAAATTATAAAGGATATAAATAAAACAACTTATAATTTTAATAACATGTTTAATTGAAACAAAAAAGAAAAAAATTGTAGCCAAACAATGTCAACAAATTAAATGAAATTTTGACTTTAGGAAGAGTCTTTTACTCATTATTACTGAGTGGGTACGTTGAAGCTGCGCTTGCTGTCAAACTTTGGCATTGAAGCTCTGGATGCTACGGCAGATCTTATGAAACCATCTCGTTCCTAACCACTAGGAGGACTAGTTAATCGCAATCTTTTGAGTAAAGATGAATAGTATCTTCTAGACATAAGTTGTGCGATAAAGTCAGGCAACTGCCCTGTGGACTTATCTGTTCGAGAACCGGGTCCAATTTCCCACTCTGGATGGTCGACTACAGCTAACAGAGCTTTGAGACTGCATGTAAGTGTGGAAACGTCTTCAGTTGAACATAAATTGTTAGTATCCTTCATTCTTAAATCATACATGCCTGTATGGTTCAAAATAAAGTACAGCAAATACATAACAGATGGACATGAACACGTTTAAGAGGCTATCAAATGAACCAAATTTCTACCAGAGAATTTGATTAAAGTAGTTGATCATGTAATCGAAAGAAATACATTTTTCCCACCCAGAAAATTTGCTACTGAGGATGATAGTGGATGAAAGGAAGCACATAGGAGAATTAGGATTCCGAAGAATAATCAAAGCAAGGATGTTAGCTACAGAAACAGAAACAATTAGGGTTTTTCGACCTCCAAAAATCATCTTTCATGCGACTGACTCTACTGAATTATTTGATTGGAACATCACTGAAATTACACCACCATCACTGTTACGGAGAGTCTCTGATGATGAAGTTTGGGCTAAAATCACTGCTGGTGAAACACCCGAGGATTGGAACTTTGGAAAATTTCCATGTCATACTCAAGCCGTGGAACGCTGCGTCAAGTTAGTGACTGAAGCATCTAAAAAAGTCGTCGGTGCTAAGTAATGAGATGGTTCATAATATCTGCCGTAGCATCCAGAGCTTCGATGCCAAAGCTTGACAGCAAGCGCACCTTCAACGTACCCACTCAGAAATAGAGTGAGTAAAAGACTCTTTCTAAAGTCAAAATTTCATTTAATTTGTTGACATTGTTTGGCTATAATTTGGTTTATTTTTTGTTTCAATTAAAAATGTTAATAAAATTATAAGTTGTTTTATTTATATCCTTTATAACTTTAAACACACTATAATACATAATTCTATTCCAATTAAATGGAGTTTAAAGTAAAAGAACAAAAGATGGATTATGCTAATAACACCCAACACAACATACTAGATCACACCTTGTTTTAAGGTGCTAATATGTGAATTTTAACAATTTTTGAGTATTTTGCGCTACTGCAAATTAAAAGATATTGTCTGTTTCAAATGTATTTCCCATTTTTTAAACTACTAACTAAACAGTTTTCACTATAGCACGTTCAAATATTATTGGCTAAAGATTGTAAAAATAATTGAAAAATGTCTTGATTTCTGAAAAAAACTAAATTTTAAGTATGATGCGCTAGCTGGGTGTTCAATATATAACTTTATTTTACTTTGCATTTTACTTATATACCCCAAAGGCAAGTTTTCCGCGGTATAGCTATTAAAAAATGAAACATTATTGTTTTTCGACCCACCCTATTATATACGGTCAGAAAAATGAAAGAATAGGGCTTTTCATCGATTGTCATTTGTTTCGAGCTTCTGTCATATGTTCTATAATCTGTGTATAATATTAATATACACGGATTATACAACATATGACAGAAGCTCGAAACAAATGACTGTGAATGAAAAGCCCTATACACTGTGAGCTCGTACATAGAGGGGATATTTATAAATTCACGAGCGCGAGTAGTGGCAAGTCTGTAAACGTTTACCGGAAATTTGACATAAATGTCAAAGTGATTAATTTAAAATTAAAATTAAAAACATTAATTATAAAAAATATTAGTTGGTCAAAGCTGTGGTATATATTTTTACCTTAAATATACTTACGTTTTAAATACTGAATTTACGTTTTTTTAATGTTCCGTAATATGTAATTATAAATTATTCTATTAATCTTAGCAACATCTACACGATAATTGTGAAAGTATCCGAAGTAAGAAATTAATATTTCATCAATAGAACGTCAAAATGATTAGCAAAATCTTAAAAAAATCTGTTACAATTTAATTACTTTTTAGCGTTGTAAATATTAAGCGATAACAATAATAAATTTAAAAATTACCGGTGAAAGTTGACTTAGTAATCCGCCAGGAGCGACACCAGCGAAGCTCAGAGCATATACCCATGAACGATCACATCAATCACTTTTTTTGTATTTGCTATCTTTTTCTATAACAAACGTTTGTTATTTATAGAAAAAGACAGCAAATACAAAGTAAGTGATTGATGTGATCGTTCATGGGTATTCTTTCATTTTTCCGACTGTAAATCTTTTAATACCATTTTATAACAATTTCAAGCAAGTAATGATAAAAAATAGTCAACAAATTGAAATGAGACAATGGCTTATTAGGGTCGTAAGTTTGTAGAGTAAATAATAAACTGCTGTTTTTAGTATTTGGAATGTAAAATTAAAGGAGCAATTAGACCTACATTGACATACTCGGTGGAGAGAAGACCTGACACATCTAAAATGAGACTACTACTAGAAACAACAGAGTTGAAAATACTTCGACGAATATCAGGAAAAAGTCTGTTGGATAGGGAGAGAAGCGAAAACATAAGAAGATCATGCAATGTAGAAGACATAAATGAATGGGTGATAAAACGGAAACAGGAGTGGAATGGACACATTAGAGAATGGCAGAGGATAGGGTAGTATGAATAGCACGAAATATGTCACCAAATGGACGAAGAAGTATTGGTAGACTAAGAAAAAGATGGTGCGATAATTTAAACAATTTAGGAAGCTAATATTGAAGAAGAAACAGGCTTTAAAGCCTACGTACAAGAAGGGAGAAGAAGAAGAAAGTAAAATGTCAAATTTGACACTAACAAATTGCAAAATACCTAAATATGAATATTCATTCTTTAACAAATTTGCTGCTACTTAATATTCAGTCACTTTGGTATAGAGCCAATACGAAAAGAACCTTATTTTAATGCCACATGTTACGAACGCCAGAAGGTGTTCAGTGGCACCTGACTCAAGTAGCACAAAATACCTTTTGGCATCGGTGGCAGCGAATGTGTTAAACAAGACATAGGTGAACACAAAATATGGAAGATTTAAGTAAATTAAAAAAGCTTTTCTATATTCCATATTATTCGCAATATTAACTTGATTAAATTAAAAAAGATAACTTGTATTTCACATATAACCTAATTATATCATAATTTTCTACTTTGTTGAATAAAACCTCAGTAATTAAAAACTATAAAAGTGGTTTTGAAAATAAAAGGAAACATACAAAAGACTTTGTACTCCGCCCATACCAATTTTTTTGCAATTTGTGAATAAATGTGAAAGAACATTTTAAGCACTGCTCCTATAGGTGCTCCTAATAACTGGTGTATTGCTATGTAGGTCATTCCTTTATAACTAAGGAACTACTAACTGATGCTTATAAAAAAAAGAATGTGTGTGTACTTTGTACGCATGTAAGAAGTTATACTTAGTATATTTTATTTATTTTATTTAAATATTTTATATAGTAATATTTGTATTTTATTTAAATATTAAACTAACTTTCTTACCTACCACTTTTAAAAAAAAATTATTAAAACGATACCAAAAATTAAAAAAAAAAGAATATGAATCGTCCGGGATTTGAACTCGGAACCTCTCGATCTCCGGTTCACACGCTCTACCACTGAGCTATATTCCCTTCGATTTGATAGGTTACAAGATTTCTCATACATACTGACAAATTTAATAGACTAAGTGATGTATACAAAAATACTTTAAATATACTTACTATTATTATAAAATATCTTATTCCCGAGGAAGACAAATCCAAAGACAAAAATTATAATAAAAATAATACATTTACTAAAAACACTAATATATCATTTTAATGACTTATTTGCGCTGTTACATACATATCTTGAAAGATTAGCAACGAACTACATACTGTCTGTGTGCGCATGCGCCCGGCATTTATAAAATTTCCCTCTCGATCGTAAATAAGTATAACTTCAAAAATAAATGATAATTTAGTAAATACATCACAATATTAGAAATAAAGATATCTGAATAACTTGGGACCATAATTGATATTTAGTATAGTTTAGGAATTTGACAGAAATATATTCAATTCTGAGAAATTCGGGAGTATCCTATAATGGGAAAGTCAGAATATAGTATGAGTGGATGCCCTTTATACGAAACCAGTACTGATATAGAGAGGAGATCGTTAAAGATATGGTTATGTTCAATTTAAATTCGGAATAGATCTTTATAGTTCAGAGAAATAAGGAAAAAAAATATCCTGTTGGTGACACAATCCCCTCTAGGCTGAAACCAAATTTTTTGAGTAGAATGGACATCTATAATAATAACATATAGGTATGTTTCCTGCGGCCGATTTTGATGATATACATAGTTATAAACAATTGAGCAAAACTAAGCTAATGTCGAACAAAGATGATCAACCAACGATAACCATCCAAGGAACAAAAGTGGAACATGTAAAAGAATATATATATATATCTAGGTCAGAATATCAAGGTAAACAAAGAGAATCAAACTACCGAAATAAGCAGACGAGTAAGAATGGGATGCATTCGGAAAACTCTCATATATACTAAAAGACAAAAAGATACCACAATACCTTCGAACCAAAGTGTTCGATTCTTGTATCCTTCCCGTTCTCACTTACGGAGCTCAAACCTGGACATTCACAAAAATGAACATGGACAAGATTAGAAAAACTCAAAGAGCCATGGAACGACAGATGCTTGGTATCTCACTAATAGATCGGCAAACAAACGAAGCAATCCGAAACAAAACAAAAGTAAGGGATGCCGTGGAACAAGCGGCTAAATTAAAATGGAAATGGGCTGGACACAACGAACGTCTCGAAAATGGTAGATGGAGCAAGGAAGTTGGAAACTGGCGACCGTACGAAGCGAAGAGACCAAGAGGAAGACCTCAAATGCGCTGGAGCGATGACATCAGAAGAGTCGCAGGACCAATGTGGAAACGCCTCACACACAACAGAGATGAATGGCGAGAAATGGGAGAGGCCTTTATTCGACATTTCGAATAGAAAAAAGGCTATAAAAAAAAAAAAAAAAACAATTGAAGATCAAAAAACGGTAAATTTTCGTTTTTTTCGTCTATTCCAAAAAATTAAGAATTTTAAACAAATTTGAGAGTAACAAACTCATAAATCGTATAAAAAACCTTCAATATGGCGTTCGTTGAATATGTCTTTCCTTATTGGTTGCTTAGAAAATTGCAAAATAAATCATAAATTTTGAGTTTTTATAAATATTCATAACTTATGTAAAAATTAACTTTTTTATTTAATTTGATGGCTTTGGTAAAAACCAATTAGCCAGACAATTTTTACATCTAAGTATAATATTGCATAACTAGAATAAAAATTAACTTAAAACCTTCTTATTGCACGGTGCTTAAATCATACCCTAAATTTCAAAGCAGTCGGTCAAATAGTTTAAAAGTTATTGAATTGGTTTATCCCAAATTAATTTTTTTGTAACACTAGTCAACACAAGTCAGAAAATGATGAAGTTACAGTAATACTTTGGATAGTTTATGAAAGAAGAAGATTTACACTCTTAACTTAATTAAAAAAAAATGACAAAAAATAATTCTAAATATTGCACAGAACATGCGAATTAAAAAAAGGGGGGGGGCTAACTTCGTGCCTAATTATTGTTGTAGGACAATTGTTTTTCTTTCTAAATGTGTATAAAAATGCATTTTTTCTAAATATAAAAAAATAATTTTTCTACGGGTAACGGTTAAAAAGTTATCCTAATAGGGAACTTGCATAAATTTTTAAATTCGAAAAAAATGTTATAAATCACAACAGAACATAATTTAAAACATGTATCAAAGATAAAAAAGTTTTGTTTGTCTTTCGTTTGGCCCCTAAAGACGATTAAAAATTCAAATTAAAACAGGTGGTCCAAAACGCATCGTGACGTCACTTGGTTTTACATTTACATTTTTCCAATAAAGTAAACAGAAAATACCCGAGATAGTAACATGGAACATCATTAACTTATACATTAATCGAGCAGTTCACGTTAGATTAAATGGAGATCAATCTAACTCCCGATACACATCTTTGGGACTACCTCAGGGTAGCATCCTAAGTCCTATATTATATATACTGTATACTGCTGACTTAGAAACTAAACTTCCTCAACACATAAAAATCCTACAGTACGCTGATGATGTTGCGATATATGCAGAAAATAAGTCAATAGATAGATGTAATAACTACCTTAAATCGACATTGAATATTATAAAAAAATGGGCTACCGATAATAACTTAACAATATCAGAGAGTAAATCAACCATTGTTACCTTTACTAAAAAACGATATGTTCCTCAAAGCCATCTACAATTTGATAATACTAGTATTCCTTATAAAACTTCAATAAAATTTCTTGGCGTATTTTTAGACTCCAAATTAAATTGGAAAGAACACACAAATTACATATTACGAAGAATGGAAAATGCAATGAATATCATGAAGACTGTAAGTGTCAGTAACTGGGGAGCTGATCCAAACATATCAATATTACTATACAGAAATTTGATAAGATCAATCTTAGACTATGGATCTATTTTTTATGGCTCAGCATCAAACTCTGTACTCCAAAAAATCGAGAGGATCAAAAATAAGGCACTTAGGTTATGCACTGGTTATCTTCGTAGCACACCTATATTGGTCATGGAATGTGAGCTTAATGAACCTCCACTTTCATTACGCAGGGAATACCTAAGTGAGAAATTTATAGTTAAAACAGCGGTTAACGATAAACTGCTATTAAATAAAATTGTTCATTTAACCACCTCATACCTAACTCATTATTACTGGGAAAAAAAGAAACTGCTTTTAGTTGTGGAAAGCTTCCTCAACGTTTCTAATTCCATTGGCGACATACACCAAATTGAACAAAGCTCGTCTCGAAAGCTAAATTATGAAGATTATTTATCTCCAGTTAACTGTCATTTAAGTAATATTCGTGCGACAGACTTCCTTACTAAAATAGACCACCTTCAGTGTGTACAAAAAAACTGGGGGAGTTATCAGAAATTATATACGGATGGTTCAAAAATGGAAGGAAAAGTTGGATATGCTATATATTACCCACAAAAAAGTATAAAAATAAACAACAGATTACCTGATAAAATGACAATTTTCACAGCTGAACTCATTGCAATCAAAGAAGCATACAAAATATGTATTAATCAAAAAGAACTCAATTATGTTATATTTACAGACTGCCAAAGCATTGTAAAGACATTGAAATATAATGTACATAATTTTGCAGAAAATTATATCATCAGTGACATCATAGCAATGAACAGTGAAGCTTTGAAATCGGGCAAAAATATAATATTGTGTTGGATAAAAGCACACATTGGTATAAAAAACAACGAAATAGTAGATGATCTGGCTAAAAAAGCAACAACGAAGGAATCCACTCTGCATACTTATCAACTTCCTATGGGAGACATAATTTCTATTATGAGATCTATCAAACGGACGAAATGGCAGGAACAATACAATAATTCAGACAAAGGAAATTATTACAAAAAAATCCAGCCTACACTTCCCATCAAGACATGGTTTAATCAAGTTTCCAACAAAGGCTTTATCAAAACTATTTGTCGAATAAGAAGTAATCACTGTCTGACTCCAGTCTACAAAAGAGAAATAGGACTTGTAGATAATGATGAATGTTTATGTGGAGAGCTAGCTGATCTACAACATATGCTATTAGAATGTCCTTTACATTTTATTGAAATATCAAACTTTTTTGCCAATCTAGTTCAAGTTAATGTACAATTTCCTTTTAATCTTATATACCTTTTACAATCAAACAATCTAGATGTTTATAAAATTTTGTACAACCATGTTAATTGTTTAAAATTAAAGCTCTGAGAAAAAAAGAAAAAAAAATAAAAAAAAAAAATAATTAAATAAAATAAAAAGATACTAAGATCTAAACCTCCGCGAGGTTGAATCGGGTTTAGGTCTTAGCGCGATAAAAAAATATACAAAAAAAAAAATAAAAAAATAAAAAATGTAATAAAAAAAATGTTAAAAAATATAATAAAAAAAATAATAAAAAAAACAGAGTAAAAAAAAAACAGTAGTACTAATAGTTTTAAATTTAGATACTAAGCATATATTTTGTAAAAGAGAGAATTCAAAACACATTGACTGGCCAGTTGGTTGCTTAAACCAGTGCCAATAAAACATAAACACACACACACACAATAAACAGAATTTTAAATTAGACGTTACAAACGTCAGTAGAAAATACATTTATGTGACGTTACAAGTGTTTTTGATCGTTTGACCTATTCATAGAAAATTTGTACTTTTACAAAATGGTTTTATTTTCAATAGTCAACCTTCGTTCCTTTCCTTCAAAAACAGTATAAAACTACAATTTTAACAAACTGGTATATATTATTACAATGACAGGTCTGTATTGATAAATGTCATTAGAATATAAATATTTTTGACTTATTCCACGACGATAAGGTTGCCAAATATCCAAGTAGGTGGAGGCCAATTAACTAAAGAATGAGAAGAAGAATATACCTAAATATAAGGTTGTGTCTAGGTATACGCTAACGTGTACGCAAATAAAAAAGTTAGAGTGTCAGTGATTTCTTATTTTTTATTTGTTTAGTGTTTGTTTTTAAATTAACTACGGAGTGCGGACAATTATTTAGTTCTTTTAATGAGTGTAAGAACATTTTAAAACAGTACGCAAAAGATAAGAGACTATAAATTAATATATATTTTTTTTAGTTATAAATGAAATAGTATTACCGTAAAAGATTAAAATAAAAGGAAGACCTAAAGCTTTCACAATAATAATTAACTTGTTTTGAAGCTATTATCCTTGTGGCATTTTTGTAATCAACTATTCTAAATGGGAACTAAGCCACAATTTAACTAAAAAATTGATTTTATTAACGTTTCGACTTCTAAACCGGATGTCGTTGTCAAAATACAAAATATTATTAAATTAAACAAAAATGTTGTTGCTTAGTAAGAAATTTTTTCTAATAATTTATTTAATCTGACTAATTTTTGTATTTTGACAATGACATCCGATTTGGACGTCTAAACGTTAAAAAAATAATTTTTTTAGTTAAATTGTGGCGTATTTTGCATTTAGAATAGTTGATTATAATAATTCACTTACGTATAAAAATTATTTTAACAATATTTTGTACCTACATGTCATGTCAACTAAATACATATAATTATTTTGCTAACCTAAATATATGCTTTTATATATACACATTGATTTATTACAATTAAGTTTGAAACATCTGAATAGTTCTGCTTCCCTTCCCTTAACAAATATGTTTCCATCAAACAAACACTAAACATATCAAAATAGCATGTACCAAAATATATAGTCACTGCGCAAGCTAAATAATGACGTCACTGGCTTGATGAAGTTTAATTCGCGTCTACCTAACTTTTTTATTTGCGTACACGTTGGCGTGTATCTAGACACAGCGAAATATAACCATAATAAAAACTAATGCAAAACTATGTGACGTCACGTGCCGTTTGAACTATTTTATACCACTGAAGACTTTAAATATGTATTTCTAAGTTATTACGAGTTTTTGAAGCGTGAAATTTTGGAAATCTCGTTTTTAAACAAAACTGAACATTATTATCTAATAAAAAAAAATGTGCAAGTTCCCTATTGTTTATAAGTAAGCAAAAAATCGACATGTTTTTGCAAAATAATTTTACACTGTTTAAAATTACTTTTTGTCATTTTTTTTTTATTAAGTTAGTAGTATGAATGTTCTTCTTTTACAAACTGTCCGAAGTATTACTGTAACCTCATAATTTTCTGACTTATAGTGTTGCAAAAAAAATGAATTTGGGATAAACAAATTAAATAATTTTTAAACTATTTGACCAATTCGCGAACTCAATCGACTACAGAGGTGGCAGTGCAGTTGCATGAAAATGGCCTATGTACCTAATTGGGATACCGCATTTTGATATAATTAATACTTTTATTGATGTAATTAATTAAAAGAAATAAATCATTCATTAAATGAACACACCAGGCAAGCATTCAATCGACATTGATACATAGGTTAACGGATGTTTTGTTTAAATCTTCATGCCAATTCCTCTAGGTCCAAATAAACGGCAGCACCCTCGCTTGAGTTCGCGAATTGCTTTGAAATGTAAAATATAATTTAAGCACAAGAAGTCTCAGCATTCCGTGTAATAAGAAGGTTCTAACTTAATTTTTACATAAGTTATGAACATTTATAAAATCTCAAAATTTATGATTTATTTTGCACTTTTCTAAGCAACAAATAAGGATAGACATATTCAGCAAACGACATATTGAAGTTTTATATATGATTTATGAGTTTATTATTCTCAAATTTGTTTAGAATGCTTCACTTTTTAGTAATAGACGAAAAAAGCGAAAATTTACCGTTTTTTTATCTTCATTTGTTTATAACTATGTATATCATCAAAATCGGCTGCAGGAAACATATATGTTATTAATATAGATGTCCATACTACACAAAGAATTTGGTTTCGGCCTGGAGGGGGATGTGTCACGAGAAAAATCTTATTTCTCTGGACTATTAGAGAGACACTTAATAATATCAGTGAAGGTCAGTGGCGTAGCGTGAGTGTCGGCCGCCCGGGGCGGAAGACAATTTTGCCGCCCTCTTATTTAGGTATTTTAATGTATACTATACTATACATTACATATACATTAATTATAGAGAACTTTTCGGCGAGAACAGTCATCATTATTTTGCATTATACAGGTTGGATTTTAAATAAAAAAGTTTATCTAAGTTTGACAATCACGTTTATTAATACAAAAATTCTTTTACTTTAACCAATTAGATACATTGATATAACTTAGGTATTATAACAGTACATTTATATAACTTATTAATGACATAAGATTAGGTACACCTTGACGATCGACAAAATTAAATAAAATCAATTGTTAATTAGAACTAGAACGATACTATAATGTTATATTTTTATCTTTATTGAAAAGTAATATGAGTATTTGTTGGAGTTAAAATTAAAATTAAATTAAAAATGTCTGTCTTCAATTAAAAATTTATATTTCTACTTTTTTAAAAACAAAGTTTTTTATTGCACCGTCAATGTCTATCGCATCACACACCTCTTGTTATTAAAATAGCCAAATTAGTTAGACTTAAGGCGCAGTCTCTCTTATGCGATTGTCGCATGCGTTCGACGCAAGCAGCAGTCGCAAGCAATTAACGCAGTGGTTGGGGTGGTCTCTCTTGTGCGTTTAGACGCATCCGACGCATCAGATATAACAGCTGATGAAAAGCGGGAATTTTAAAAATAATAGGTTATGTTATATATTATCTAACAGTAACATTGCTTCGATAACAGTAACATTACTTCATAGTAATTTATAATAATATTGATATTTAGTAATTTATAATAATAGTAATACTTATTAATTAATAATATTCATTAGTCATTTATAATAATAGTAATATTTAGTAATTTATAATTAGTAGGTAGTAGTAATAGTAATAATAGCGTTGATTGATGGATATACTGGATGAATATACCCCTCTATATTTATCAATCAACGGTACTAGTAAGTAGTAATTAATTTAGTGATAATAATAATGGGGCATCTACAGAGACAGGTTTATCTTCACATATTAAAAGAGCAAGAATTGGAGGAGAGCATTTTAAAAATGATGCTCTCATATGAAGGTAAACCAAAAAAGAGTAAAACTGATGAAATGTATGTGAATAGCGTTGAAGAAGGATACCAAACCAATTTAATAAGTAAATATATGGTTAATAATGAGACCAAGTTTCATAGTTTCTTTTGCGTGACGAAGAACCAGTTGTATTAATTTCTTGTTATGTGCTATTAAGGAAGACATAACGAAATCACCTACAAGAATGGTAAAGAGAGTGATAACACCAGAAGAAAAACTTGGTGTCACATTAAGGTTATAGTACAAAATGTTTATTCTCTGTGCAATTATGAAAACAACAGCATTGCTTATTTATATCTGGAAATTACGTATTATTAAAATATTAATTAACAAAGCTTCTTAACCTCGAACCTCGTTTTCATAAGTTGATAAACAATAAACATGCAATAAACAACAAACTTTTAAATTCTATGTCAAATTTTTTGTTGTTTTATGAAATGGACGCATGCAGTCACTGCAAAGCACTGCTATCATCACCAGTCGATGCAGCAGGCGCATGCGATTCCTCGCGTCGGACGCACAAGACAGACCGGCCGTATAAAGTTTACATTTGAGGAGTGCACAGAACATCGCTTGCGACTGCTGCTTGCGTCAAACGCATGCGACAATCGCATAAGAGAGACTGCGCCTTTAGAGTACTCATTGTCGATCTTAAATATTTTTTATTCAATTTCAATTTTGAAAAACTCTTCTCGCAACTGGCATTGCTTATAGCAACTGTGAAAAATATTCGGAATAACATTAAAATATTGGGCAGAGTATTTTCCAGCTGGGATTTAACAATAAATTTAAATAATTCAAGTGAGTCTGCATTAATCAATTTCGTTGCCTGTAGCAGCAACGAAAGTCCACAGTCGAAGTTTTTATAGCTTGAAACCCTGCTCGTCAATTTCATCAGATGCGTAGTCTACATTTCTACATTCAGTGTTGTCTGGATCTAATAATATAGCCGACGTTAGATAAACAAACCTATCCGTTAAATTCTGTAGCTATTGAAAACGCTCACGGATTTCTACAATAACTCTATCCTCTATCTAACGAAGAAAACAGCTTTCGTCTCAACTCATTTTCACAAAACAAGTTAGCACCTCTAGTTCCGTCATCAAAAATATGCTTTCTTGTTATGCGCCTCCGAGGTTTTATGGAAATTCCAAGTTCTTCACACATATTTTTGCATAACCTACAGCGCCATTTGCTTATTTCTCTCTTCTCTCTGTCAATATCATCTGCAAAGCATTTACTTTCTGAGCGCACAATCTTATGTCAAGTCCCCTTGTTTGTAAATATTTGTATGCATCATTCACTTCATGTAGCACCGGTTGCCACAGACCCAAAAAAACAAAGAAAGGAAAATGACTGCATCGAAACTAGTAAAGCACCTGCATCTGTCCCTAGTGTTTAAGCTTTCACATGCCTCTGTCAGTTTTTCCAAAGTGACGAGAATGTCTTTGTAATGATGCCATGTCACATTTACAGCATCGCCTCTTGCACTCCACCGCGTGTCTTGAATCCTTCTTTTGCCTGTAGCTGCTAGGTATTGTATTAATGTAATGTAACACGTGGTAGGGTTCTTGTAGGTTATAATGAAACAACTTGTACATTATTTAATTGTTTTGGCCAACCTTTTTTTATGAAAGTCTTTAGCTCAATTAAAGTTTTGTCTTTGCTAGTCGCTTCTTTGATTTTTTGCAGTTGATTGTTTGAAACTTACTATCTGTTTAATCTTACTAAAAAATTTTGTGATTCTAGTTCAATATCTAAATCATTCTTTATTACAGGCAATTCCGAACAACATCTCGATAGCGTATCAGCTATATATAATTCTTTACCATTTTTATACATCAGATTATAATCATACCTCTGCAATTTAAATAACATTCTTTGAAGTCGTGGTGGCGCATTCATTAAGGGTTTGTTTACTATGGATACCAATGGTTTGTGATCAGTTTTTATAGCAAACTTGGAAGCATATATACAGTAGGAAAAATGAAAGAATACCCATGAACGAACATATAAAACACGCTGTATTTTCCTGTCACCGTGTCACACAAAAAATTGGCCAGCGCAAGTACATGTAATTATTATTATTACATGTACTTGCACTGGGCAATTTTTTTTGTGACACGGTGACAGGAAAATATAGCGTGTTTTATATGGTTGTTCATGGGTATTCTTTCATTTTTCCGACTGTATATATATATATATATATATATATATATATATATATATATATATATATATATATATATATATATATATATATATATATATATATATAATTATGAAATTTATCACATGCCACCAGAACTCCACGAAGTTCTTTTTCAATTTGTGCATAATTTTGTTGTGTTAAAGTTAAAGCTATTGATATGTAAGCTACTGGTTGACCTTTTTGTAAAAGTACAGCTCCTATTGAGTCTTTTGAACAGTCAACCGATATTAAACACTTTTCATTTATATCAAAATGTCTTAATACTGGGAAGGTATTGAAGTAATATTAGATTATGCATATGACATGACACCATATTAAAGTCATTGGTATACAAGAACTATATAGACACTTCTTACAAAGGTCAAAACGGTAAACAGGTGTATGTTCTCAAAAAAATTTTTGATAGTGTGTAAAAAATGTTTTATTATCAGCTAAGTACTTTCAACACATAACGTGCCATCATCAGAGCTTCGTCCTCTTATAAAACCTTCATAGAAGAGCAATTGCTAAACGACACAATAAAATACATGGATACTGGGCAAAAGCCACAGATATCGGGTATAACAACCCCTTAAAATGAATAAAATCACATCTAAATTCTTTTATATATTAAAAAAACAACATGGCTGAGTCAAACCATTTTGAGCTGTTCACGTGGGCTCATGGTCGGAATCCTGCGAGTCTCGTAAAATCACTTTTGGATCGTGTTACGTACAATATTTTTTCTGCAGTCGTTTTGTATGTTAAAAATAATATATGTATAAACTTTACTTATGAACTTTTATTAAACACGACGAAGTAGTTTTCAATCCTAATAGTAAATTATTAATATTGAAAATATTAAAAATATTACTAAAAGATTTTTAAATTGAAAACTTATTGGTACACTTTCCTGGTGACACCTCCAAGACTTCTACAATTTGCAAGTCAAATGGATGCTGCAGTGAAGACGAGAGGGAAGGAATTCTACACTATGCAATTCACATCCCCCGTCTGCAGCTGGTAAAGTTCCAACGGAAAAATGCACCTAGTTACTCTACGGAGTAATACGACTATACATAAAAATGGTATACATTTTTATTTTTATTAAACACTTTAACGTTACTCTCATGAATTCAACATTAGAAAAATCTACTTATGAATATTAATAACAAAATTATTATAAATAACAATTATTTACATTGAATATTGTTAGGAATATTAACAGAAGTGGCAGTATTGAAATTAGTCTATTCGGTAGACTTACACCGGTCATGGATTAAGAAAGAAATGAACGAATTTACTGGTCCGCTGTAGTTTAACTATTTACACATGGGCGCAGTAATTTTTTATTTGAGGAGGTTCTTATATAAATCAAATAATTTTAAATTTTAGGTGTTTGTATAGCCTCAGAAGCCTAAACGACATAATTTAGTGATTCTTTATAACAGTTCATTATCCGTAGCCAAAAATCAATATACCTAATATTAATTGTTGCATGAATATCAATATAATAAAAATAAAACAAATTATAACTTATAAAAGGTAGAAGGCTAAACGTTGCTGTATTGTTGATGTTTTAATTTAATCTCTAAAATGGTTTTCTATAAAGTCACAATCAATTTAAGTGATATATTGACGTTGGATGTTTTTAAATTAAAGTCAATTGACGCGTGTAAAAAGCGTTTATATGACATTGTAAACTAATTTGAGCTTGTTTTATTCTTTTATCAGATCGCATGTTTTCTATGTTAGTCATGTATATTTTATAGTTTATATGTATAATGGGGTATTTTTCCCGAAAATAAAAATTATTAAAAACAATATTATAATATTACGTATGTACCTACAATATCTACAAATAGTTTCGATTTCAAACAAATCACGCCTTGAAAAGGATCCGGAAATCCTACAGCAGGGCATTATGTAAACATCAAATATTTAAGTAAAATGCTAAATATTATTAAGTCAATATACGTACCAATTTTTTTTACTAAAATGATTTAGTCGTTATTGTTCACACTATCATCGCCATCGCTGTCATCATCATCGCTGTCGTCACCGTTAATTGTTATTATGATTGGGCTTATTTCGTTAATTTTATTTTCACGAATCCACCAATCCTCAATTAATTTTTCGCACTTGTATATACAGTTCCGCCATACTTCTGGAGTTGCAATTGAAAGTGCTTCTCGCCAAGTTTCCCAAACCGCTTCGTCTGTATACCCATTAGGCCCAATATGGTTGTCGTAATATTATTTTGCTATTCCCCATATATATTCGATGGGATTAAACTGGCAGTGGTATGGTGGAAGACGTAAAACTTGATGCCCGTAACTTTCAGTAACCTGATCCACCACAAAGATTTTTGGTTTTGCATGTTCTTTTGCCAAACGTAACAACTCAGACTTTAATATATGCTGTGGAATAGATATGCGTTCATTTGTTAGCCATTCTTTAATCTTATCTACATTCCACGAATTTGTTGGACTTTTGTTTAGTATTTCTGAATGATAAGGCGCATTGTCTAAAATAATTACGCTGGGCTCACTTAATCCGGGAAGAAGTTTTTCACGCAACCATTTCACAAACATTTCCGTGTTCATATTGTCACGATAGTCACTGTTTTTTGATGTAGACGAAAATATTAAATCAGCACCTTCTATAAAGCCTGTCTTCCCTCCCGCGTGCAGAATTATATGTCGCTTCCCTTCTCCACTAGCATGCTTGATCGATTTTATGTTGTCATCTTGCCATATTCTCTTGGTAGCACCCTTAGAAAATATCCATGTTTCGTCTAAATATACAAAAGTTGACCCTTCTTCTTTAAATATGTTATATTTATTTTCTCAGAAACTCAATTCTCTTGTGTACAACAGAACTTCTTTCACAAAGCGCTTTTCTGTTATCCTCTTTTTTAAATTTGAATCCTATGTTATGTAGGACTTGCCATAAACTTGTTCTGCCGATGTCACCAAATTTCCTCTCTTTTAACTTAAGTAAAATTGTACCTAAAGTCACATGTTCCTTATTTGCACGCATTTGATATATGATATTACGAATTTGAAATTTTCGTCCTTCTAACATATTGTTCGTTTTTAATAACAGGCGAGTATGGTGGTGATCGTTTTCCGGCACTTCACTATTCTCGTTTTTAATTGTAGATCTTAATTTTGATTCGCTAATTTCTAAAGCATCGCACACGCGTTGTTGTACAGACGTTACCGATTTTAAAGGACCACCATTGTTTTTTTCCGCAATAAAGTACTTATGTAGGTTACAAATTAGAGTATCTACATCTAAAACACGTCTTGGCATTTTCGGTTAAACAGCACGAATAGATTCTCACAAAATTAACAATATAAGGCGTTACCAATTCGACAGAATAAATTCAACTGGAAGATAACAAATGTCCTTATAGTTTCTTATAGCATTCCTGATTTGTTTGTCGACCCATTTAGTTAAATTACCTATTAAAATTGCATTAGTTTGTCATACTTTCTCTAATTTGGTTTTGCACCTATTTGGGTAATTAAGTACTTTCACTTGAATAATTAAAATGCCAAGACAGTACCGTAATTAAAATACCTAGGTCAAAAAATGAGCTTTATTTTGATACTATACAGTATGGTGCAAATGAAAGGAATAAATTCGTTATTTCGTAAACCGGCGACTTTAAGGAAAAATCCTGAAACAGGTCGATTTTTATTTTTAAATTATGATATTTTGCCATAAATGTCATACTAGTAACGTCATCCATATGGGCGTGATGAAGTAATCGATGATTTTTTTAAATGAGAATAGGGGTCGTGTGCTAGCTCATTTGGAAGATCATTCAATTCTCTATTTATTAATATAAACATTTACATAATTGTTTATACAGGGCGCCCAAAAAATTTTTTTAATTTAAATTATTTGACAAAAAAAGAAGAATCTATATAATTTATTTAATTTAAAATACATTTTATTGCTGTTAGAAATCAGTAAAAAAATGTTTATATCACAAATAAACATTGTTTTTCGCTTAAATTAAATGTTCAAACTTCCTAAGAAACAGGTGGCTGGCGGGAGCTGGCTTGAACATTGAATTTAATCGAAAAGCAATGTTTATTTTTGAAATAAACATTTTTTCTGTTTCTGGGCAACAGTAAAATGTATTTTGAATTAAATAAACTACATACATTCTTCTTTTTTGTCAAATAATTTCATTAAAAATTTTTTTGCACGCCCTGTACAAATAATTGTGTAAATGTTTATATGCCTAAATAGTGAATTTAATGACCTTTCAAATGAGCTAGCACTCGACCCCTATTCTCATTTAAAAAAATCATCGATTACGTCATCACCCCCAGATGGATGACGACACTAGTATGATATATATGCCAAAATATCATATGTTGAATGGGTTTATTGACAGATTTTAAAACACAATGTAGGTATACCCCCAAAATATATTTTATTACTATTCCTTTTTTTTATCTGTTTCAATAGTTTATTAATGTTTCTTCACTGCTTATATCAATAATACATAGTCTCAATTTACAATCAATTACTTTCAACTGAATTTTAATCCCTTCCTTTCTTTTCTTTTCTACTCTAATTCTCACCCTTTAATTTATATCTCAATTTCATGTACCTACATTGTTGTCTATCAATTCACATTTATTACTGTTATTACTATATGACTGCTAATATACCCTTTTAGCTACAATTTTTAAGCTTTCCGATTTTTCATTCTTTTTACGACCACTACTCCTCTCATTAAAACATCAAGGAGTATTGACTTTAACAATTTAGGTTACAGCTGCACGTCCACATCTAACATACATATTAGATATCGACCCGTTTTGATCCAAACGTTGTTAGTCTTACACTAACACATACACTAATAAATAGAAGTCTTTAATAAATATAAATAAAAACAAAAATCTTTTAATAAATAGAAATAAAAATCTTTAAAACCGGTACAGATTTGTTGGTTGTCTTTCACCAACTATCTCTTCACCCTCAAAAATTCCCAAATTCCATAAACTTGTTTACCTTTGCAACATTCTCCGTCTATTCCACCATATCCCGTTAGCATAACTTAAGCAGATATATCATGTTAATGAATACTGAGGTAGTACCTCCTTGTAACCGAATCATTTAGTTACTTGTAACCGTTGACCTGAAGATGCTCTGCATACTTTAGAGAGCGAAACCGGTCGTCGGAAGTTACAATAAATGATTGAGAGTACGTCTGTCTTTTACTTCATTCAAAATATCATAATTTAAAAACAAAAATCGACCTGTTTCGGGATTTTCCCTAATGTCATCGGTTTACGAAATAAAGAATTTATTCCTTTCATTTGCACCATACTGTATATACGAGTAGTTGCAAAAGTTACTGAATGCATTAACATTATTTAGTGGTGGCCGCATATCGAAATAACTACTCTGTGATAGACCACATAACGAATTAGTTACTCTGCGGTAGACCGCATATTGGATGGTAGACCGCATATCGAATCGGCACTAATCTATATATTTTTTCGTATTTAAAATATTACTTGCGGGTAAATCCTAATTGTTCTTTTAGTCAAGGAAGTCTCTTCGCATCTGCTCGGGAAAATGTTCTAGTCAGGTGTTTTGCATAATCTTACTCCTAAGTTAGTATTAAGTTTTTGCTAAGAAAGGTATTTCTAACAAGGGTGCATTGTATTTTATTATTTATCTTATTATTTTTCCTTAAATTATCCTGTTTATTAAATTTTAATCAAAAAATTACTAAAAATTCAATAATCAAATAGATATTGGCCCTCTACGCACCCGAGATCTACGCTTATGTTACTGGTATACCTAAAATATTACAATCGACCGGCCGATTCGTTTGTTTCTTTATTAATCCGTGACCGGTGTATCCCTACCGAATAGAGAGCTCTATTCGGTAGGGATACACCGGTCACGGATTAATAAAGAAACAAACGAATCGGCCGGTCGATTGTAATATTTTAGGTATACCAGTAACATAAGCGTAGATCTCGGGTGCGTAGAGGGCCAATATCTATTTAATTATTGAATTTTTAGTAATTTTTTGATTAAAATTTAATAAACAGGATAATTTAAGGAAAAATAATAAGATAAATAATAAAATACAATGCACCCTTGTTAGAAATACCTTTCTTAGCAAAAACTTAATACTAACTTAGGAGTAAGATTATGCAAAACACCTGACTAGAACATTTTCCCGAGCAGATGCGAAGAGACTTCCTTGACTAAAAGAACAATTAGGATTTACCTGCAAGTAATATTTTAAATACGAAAAAATATATAGATTAGTGCCGATTCGATATGCGGTCTACCATCCAATATGCGGTCTACCGCAGAGTAACTAATTCGTTATGTGGTCTATCACAGAGTAGTTATTTCGATATGCGGCCACCACTAAATAATGTTAATGCATTCAGTAAATTTTGCAACTACTCGTATATACAGTATGGTGCAAATGAAAGGAATAAATTCTTTATTTCGTAAACCGATGACATTAGGGAAAATCCCGAAACAGGTCGATTTTTGTTTTTAAATTATGATATTTTGAATGAAGTAAAAGACAGACGTACTCTCAATCATTTATTGTAACTTCCGACGACCGGTTTCGCTCTCTAAAGTATGCAGAGCATCTTCAGGTCAACGGTTACAAGTAACTAAATGATTCGGTTACAAGGAGGTACTACCTCAGTATTCATTAACATGATATATCTGCTTAAGTTATGCTAACGGGATATGGTGGAATAGACGGAGAATGTTGCAAAGGTAAACAAGTTTATGGAATTTGGGAATTTTTGAGGGTGAAGAGATAGTTGGTGAAAGACAACCAACAAATCTGTACCGGTTTTAAAGATTTTTATTTCTATTTATTAAAAGATTTTTGTTTTTATTTATATTTATTAAAGACTTCTATTTATTAGTGTATGTGTTAGTGTAAGACTAACAACGTTTGGATCAAAACGGGTCGATATCTAATATGTATGTTAGATGTGGACGTGCAGCTGTAACCTAAATTGTTAAAGTCAATACTCCTTGATGTTTTAATGAGAGGAGTAGTGGTCGTAAAAAGAATGAAAAATCGGAAAGCTTAAAAATTGTAGCTAAAAGGGTATATTAGCAGTCATATAGTAATAACAGTAATAAATGTGAATTGATAGACAACAATGTAGGTACATGAAATTGAGATATAAATTAAAGGGTGAGAATTAGAGTAGAAAAGAAAAGAAAGGAAGGGATTAAAATTCAGTTGAAAGTAATTGATTGTAAATTGAGACTATGTATTATTGATATAAGCAGTGAAGAAACATTAATAAACTATTGAAACAGATAAAAAAAAGGAATAGTAATAAAATATATTTTGGGGGTATACCTACATTGTGTTTTAAAATCTGTCAATAAACCCATTCAACATATGATATTTTGGCATATATATCATACTAGTGTCGTCATCCATCTGGGGGTGATGACGTAATCGATGATTTTTTTAAATGAGAATAGGGGTCGAGTGCTAGCTCATTTGAAAGGTCATTAAATTCACTATTTAGGCATATAAACATTTACACAATTATTTGTACAGGGCGTGCAAAAAAATTTTTAATGAAATTATTTGACAAAAAAGAAGAATGTATGTAGTTTATTTAATTCAAAATACATTTTACTGTTGCCCAGAAACAGAAAAAATGTTTATTTCAAAAATAAACATTGCTTTTCGATTAAATTCAATGTTCAAGCCAGCTCCCGCCAGCCACCTGTTTCTTAGGAAGTTTGAACATTTAATTTAAGCGAAAAACAATGTTTATTTGTGATATAAACATTTTTTTACTGATTTCTAACAGCAATAAAATGTATTTTAAATTAAATAAATTATATAGATTCTTCTTTTTTTGTCAAATAATTTAAATTAAAAAAATTTTTTGGGCGCCCTGTATAAACAATTATGTAAATGTTTATATTAATAAATAGAGAATTGAATGATCTTCCAAATGAGCTAGCACACGACCCCTATTCTCATTTAAAAAAATCATCGATTACTTCATCACGCCCATATGGATGACGTTACTAGTATGACATTTATGGCAAAATATCATAATTTAAAAATAAAAATCGACCTGTTTCAGGATTTTTCCTTAAAGTCGCCGGTTTACGAAATAACGAATTTATTCCTTTCATTTGCACCATACTGTATAGTATCAAAATAAAGCTCATTTTTTGACCTAGGTATTTTAATTACGGTACTGTCTTGGCATTTTAATTATTCAAGTGAAAGTACTTAATTACCCAAATAGGTGCAAAACCAAATTAGAGAAAGTATGACAAACTAATGCAATTTTAATAGGTAATTTAACTAAATGGGTCGACAAACAAATCAGGAATGCTATAAGAAACTATAAGGACATTTGTTATCTTCCAGTTGAATTTATTCTGTCGAATTGGTAACGCCTTATATTGTTAATTTTGTGAGAATCTATTCGTGCTGTTTAACCGAAAATGCCAAGACGTGTTTTAGATGTAGATACTCTAATTTGTAACCTACATAAGTACTTTATTGCGGAAAAAAACAATGGTGGTCCTTTAAAATCGGTAACGTCTGTACAACAACGCGTGTGCGATGCTTTAGAAATTAGCGAATCAAAATTAAGATCTACAATTAAAAACGAGAATAGTGAAGTGCCGGAAAACGATCACCACCATACTCGCCTGTTATTAAAAACGAACAATATGTTAGAAGGACGAAAATTTCAAATTCGTAATATCATATATCAAATGCGTGCAAATAAGGAACATGTGACTTTAGGTACAATTTTACTTAAGTTAAAAGAGAGGAAATTTGGTGACATCGGCAGAACAAGTTTATGGCAAGTCCTACATAACATAGGATTCAAATTTAAAAAAGAGGATAACAGAAAAGCGCTTTGTGAAAGAAGTTCTGTTGTACACAAGAGAATTGAGTTTCTGAGAAAATAAATATAACATATTTAAAGAAGAAGGGTCAACTTTTGTATATTTAGACGAAACATGGATATTTTCTAAGGGTGCTACCAAGAGAATATGGCAAGATGACAACATAAAATCGATCAAGCATGCTAGTGGAGAAGGGAAGCGACATATAATTCTGCACGCGGGAGGGAAGACAGGCTTTATAGAAGGTGCTGATTTAATATTTTCGTCTACATCAAAAAACAGTGACTATCGTGACAATATGAACACGGAAATGTTTGTGAAATGGTTGCGTGAAAAACTTCTTCCCGGATTAAGTGAGCCCAGCGTAATTATTTTAGACAATGCGCCTTATCATTCAGAAATACTAAACAAAAGTCCAACAAATTCGTGGAATGTAGATAAGATTAAAGAATGGCTAACAAATGAACGCATATCTATTCCACAGCATATATTAAAGTCTGAGTTGTTACGTTTGGCAAAAGAACATGCAAAACCAAAAATCTTTGTGGTGGATCAGGTTACTGAAAGTTACGGGCATCAAGTTTTACGTCTTCCACCATACCACTGCCAGTTTAATCCCATCGAATATATATGGGGAATAGCAAAATAATATTACGACAACCATATTGGGCCTAATGGGTATACAGACGAAGCGGTTTGGGAAACTTGGCGAGAAGCACTTTCAATTGCAACTCCAGAAGTATGGCGGAACTGTATATACAAGTGCGAAAAATTAATTGAGGATTGGTGGATTCGTGAAAATAAAATTAACGAAATAAGCCCAATCATAATAACAATTAACGGTGACGACAGCGATGATGATGACAGCGATGGCGATGATAGTGTGAACAATAACGACTAAATCATTTTAGTAAAAAAAATTGGTACGTATATTGACTTAATAATATTTAGCATTTTACTTAAATATTTGATGTTTACATAATGCCCTGCTGTAGGATTTCCGGATCCTTTTCAAGGCGTGATTTGTTTGAAATCGAAACTATTTGTAGATATTGTAGGTACATACGTAATATTATAATATTGTTTTTAATAATTTTTATTTTCGGGAAAAATACCCCATTATACATATAAACTATAAAATATACATGACTAACATAGAAAACATGCGATCTGATAAAAGAATAAAACAAGCTCAAATTAGTTTACAATGTCATATAAACGCTTTTTACACGCGTCAATTGACTTTAATTTAAAAACATCCAACGTCAATATATCACTTAAATTGATTGTGACTTTATAGAAAACCATTTTAGAGATTAAATTAAAACATCAACAATACAGCAACGTTTAGCCTTCTACCTTTTATAAGTTATAATTTGTTTTATTTTTATTATATTGATATTCATGCAACAATTAATATTAGGTATATTGATTTTTGGCTACGGATAATGAACTGTTATAAAGAATCACGAAATTATGTCGTTTAGGCTTCTGAGGCTATACAAACACCTAAAATTTAAAATTATTTGATTTATATAAGAACCTCCTCAAATAAAAAATTACTGCGCCCATGTGTAAATAGTTAAACTACAGCGGACCAGTAAATTCGTTCATTTCTTTCTTAATCCATGACCGGTGTAAGTCTACCGAATAGACTTTATAGTATAATTGGTCCAAAAAAGGCTTAACCCAGACATCTAAAGTAAAAGTTTTCCTCCAACACCAAATTGTTCTATATGGTCCACATATTGTTCAGTAAAAAGTTACACCATTTTGAGCGTCCGGTTTGGGGGGGAGATGGGGGAGAAGTCGGTAAATTAGTAGTTTCTTTACATTTTTCGTCAATATTTCTAAAACTATGCTTTAGCGTAAACAATGGTCTATACAAAAATGTTCTACATAAAATTTAAAACAAAAAAGGTCCTATACATAATTGTTATAAAATCAACGGTTCCAGAGTTACGGAGGGTGAAAAGTGGAGGTTTTCGATACTTTTTATATTATCTGGGCAACTGATGATACTTTTGGGTGGTGAGGTTGACGTTTCTTCAAGGGCTTATCACTAACGTATCATCGGCCACTGAAATAGCCAATTTTATTTACAAAACACAATCTTGTTAAAAAAAATTTCTATAAATTACCCAAAGAATATAAAAAGTATCGAAAACCTCCACTTTTTACCCTTCGTAACTTTGGAACCGTTGATTTTATAACAATTATGTATAGGACCTTTTTTGTTTTAAATTTCACTTACAACATTTTTGTATAGAACATTGTTTTTGCTAAAGCATAGTTTTAGAAATATTGACGAAAAACTTAAAAAAACTACTAATTTACCGACTTTTCTCCCATCTCCCCCCCCCCCCAAACCGGACGCTCAAATGGTGTAACTTTTTAGTGAACAATATGTGGACCATGTAGAACAATTTGGTGTTAAAGGAAAACTTTTACTTTGGATGTCTGGGTTAGGCCTTTTTTTGAACCAATTATACTTACTACCTCCGTAACTTTTAAACCGTTCATTTTAGAAGGATTATGCATCGGACCTTTTTTATTTCAAATTTAATGTAGAACATTTTTGTATAAAAGGTTATTAATGCTAAACCGCATAGTTTTAGAAATATTGACGAAAAACGTAAAAAACTACGAATTTACCGATTTCTCCCCCCTCTCGCCCCCCCCCCAAACCCGACGCTCAAAATGGTGTGACTTTTTTCTGAACATTATGTGGACCATATAGAACAATTTGGTGTTAAAGGATAACTTTCACTTTGGATGTCTGGGTTTGGGTCTAGTTATACCATACTAAAAGTGAAAAATTAGTCCCGAAAGTAGCTACTTTCGGTACGAGTTGTGTAAAATGGTACCTACTTTCGATTTAGTAAATCATTCCGAAAGTTTTATTTTCGGGACGGCTGCAGAAAAAAAGCATTTTCCGTTGAAAGCGGTTACATTGGAATTATATGAGAGCTTATATTATCGTCTTTGGTAACGTAACTAGCTTTAAACCTAGTTTTCGAAAAATGCAATTCTCTTTGTAAAAATTACGTAATTTGACGATAAAACAAACGCTAATCGACTCAAGACAAACAACAATTAACAGAGATGCAGAATCCGCGAAGGAGCGAAAGTAGGGGAATTCAACGGGTGGGCAGACAAGCAACTACGGTGACCACTTGTTCTCCTCTCTCGCCTATTAGTCGACGATTTAACTATTTCCGCGATACATGACTAGTTTCACGAGGTCGTGGAACAAATGCACATTAAAAACACGAAAAATATGATCGAGATCAAGTGAAACCGTATTTTTATTCGACCAGAACGAATATATTAGTGTAAAGTCGTGTGTAGTTTAAAATTATCGAATAGTGAATTGTTTTTGCGATGATTTTATATAGTTTTACGCTTTTTTTGCTAGTCGCAACTGTTTCTAGTCAAGGGTAAGTGTGTGTGCATATATTTGTATACTACATCTACATAATTATGTAAACAGGCTTTTTTACTGTGCAACTAAGCGGTAAACAATTTTTGAAGTATCTATCGCCAAAGATCCTAGACTTTTTTTGGTTTGTGATAAAGTATTGTACCTATATCTTTCTCCATTGGATATACCTATACTTGGTTAAAAAAACATACAGGTGTTATGATGTGGGTTGAGTATGTTATTGTCCTTGATATTGCAGTGTGTCGCCTAAAATAGTCCGTTTTAAAAATACCCAGTGATTCAGAATAAACAATAATGAATCAGTGTAGGTACAATGAAAATGTAGGTATTATATGATTATACATACATTTTCTTTTGAAATATGATTGTTTAAGCATTCTAGTACTTTTTATCTATACAATATTGACTAAACTTACATTTTGTTTTCTGCGCTGCTCAACAGAAAGTTCCTGATAGTTTTTTGTCAATGTGAATACAAGTGTGTGTTGCGGATTATTCTTTACGTGCCATCTCCGCGACTAAGGCTGGCAATAATCATTGCTATTATAACTTTTGACACTACAGCCCGAAAAAGTTCAATTGAGCTGCATCCAAACCATTCTGTGAGGTTTCTCAGCCAGGACATTTTTCTTCTACCTATACCGCGCCTTTCTTGAATCTTTTCCTACATTATTAATTTTAGGAGTTCATATCTGTCACCACGTGTTATATATGACCCAAATATTGTAGTTTTCTTATTTTGATGGAATTCAGTCTCTCCCTGCTGTTCTATATTCTTCTTAGTACTTCTTCACTGGTTATTCTGTCAGTCCACGAGATTCTCAGCATTCTACCGATATGTCCACATTTCAAATGCTTCCAATCTATTGAGACATTGTTTATTAATCTATTATTGCTACGGATATAGGTATCTAATCGTAAATAAATGTATATAATAGTGAATAAAAGAATAGAATCAAGGATAACAAATTACGAAGCAGTATCATCTAGAATAAATACAGCCCAAATAGAACTAAAATACAAGATAGGGATAATACAAATATACGGACCAACAGAAGGTAGTGAAGAAGAGGCTATGATAGAATTCTACAACGAACTCCAATATACATTAGATAAGTTAAGAGCGACCGGAGAAAAAATAATAATTTTAGGAGATTGGAATTCTAGAGTAGGTAAGGACGTTAATAGGGGATTAGGATGTATTGGACAATATGGAGAAGAAACATTAAAGAGAAATGGAATTAAAATGCTAGAATTCTGCCAAACGAATGACCTGATAATAGGAAACACATGCAGTGAACAAACCATTGAAGACAAATACATTTGTGGCTGAAGAGAGAAATGCAAAGAGCTTAATCGACTATATAGTATATACGAGAAATTTGGAACAAAAAATGCAAAATATCTTAATGGGAAAAGAGCCGGAGCTGTCCACACAACACAGGCTTGTCACTGCAAAACTAAAGGATGAAAAAATAGAGGAGGTAGAAAGAAAAGAGTACAAGAAAGTAAAAGTAAACAAATGAAAGATAGAACGTGTGCGAGAACTTTACAAGAAGGAAACCAATAAAAGATTGAGACATATAGAGTGCCAAAAAGAAACATGGACAATGGAAGAAAGATGGAAAATTTACAGGGAAGTATTAAAGAAAATAGCAGCTGAAGTATGTGGAATCAAAAAATGTTATAATCAATTGAAAAGGACAAGGTGGTGGAATAAAGAAGTGAAAACAGAAATAAAGAAGAAAATGGCATGGAAAAAATACATCGAAACGGGATTAGAAGAAGATAAAGAAGAATACTACAGGCAGAGACGATTGGTAAAAAAGACAGTCACACAAGCAAAAGCAAAATCATGGAAAGAATTTGGAGAAGAACTACAAGAAGGATATATAACAAATAATATAAACTTTTGGAAGACAATACGACACATGAAGGGTGGTAAACCAAAGGAAATACATGCAGTAAGAGATAGATCAATGCAAATTCAAATAAACCCAGAACAAATAGCTAGGGTATGGAAAGAATATTATGAGTAAAGATTTGATACCGAAGTAATACAGGTACACAATGTAATAAATGAAGGCCAAGAAAACACAGATATAGACCAAATAAGTAGAGAAGAAGTAATAGAAGGAATATCAAACATAAAAATAGGCAAGGCAGGATGGATGATGAAATTGAAGCGAAAATGGTAAAATACATGGGAGAAGAGGGAATAAACTGGCTATGGACAATATATAAAGAGGCGTGGGCAAAAACAAGCAATCCCTAAAGACTGGCAGACTAACATCATCGTGCCAATATACAAAAAGGAGAAC
The DNA here is from genome assembly GCF_917563875.1 of Diabrotica virgifera virgifera. Lineage (NCBI taxonomy): Eukaryota > Metazoa > Arthropoda > Insecta > Coleoptera > Chrysomelidae > Diabrotica > Diabrotica virgifera. The sequence continues at coordinate 287,960,152 of NC_065443.1, read as the reverse complement.
ATATAAACTGCGAAAACTACAGAGATATGTCTGTCATCGGTATGCTTTAAAATGTATACGAAAATAATAGAGAAGAGGCTAAGGCAAGAAGTAGAAATGAAATTGGGAGATGAACAAGCGGCCCTTAGACCAGGAAAACAAACAAATGACAACATATATAAATCATCAGCAACCTAATCGAAAGTATTGTACCTATGTTTTTCTCCATTAGATATATACTTGGTTAAAAAAACATACAGGTGTTATGATGTGGGTTGAGTATGTTATTGTCTTTGATATTGCAATGTGTCGCCTATAATAGTCCGTTTTAAAAATATACAGTGATTCAGAATAAACAATGAATCAGAGTAGGTACAGTGACAATATATGAATATACATACATTTTCTTCTGAAATATAATTGTTTAAGCGTTCTAGTACTTTTGATCTATATAATATTGACTAAACATACATTTTGTTTTCTGCGCTGCTTTCAGAAAGTTCCTGATAGTTTTTTGTGAATGTGAATACAAGTATGTGTTGCGGATTATTCTTTACGTGCCATCACCGCGACTAAGGCTGGCAATCATCATTCCTATTATAACTTTTGACACTACAGCCCGAAAAAGCTCAATTGAGCTGCATCCAAACCATTCTGTGAGGTTTCTCAGCCAGGACATTTTTCTTCTACCTATACCGCGCCTTCCTTGAATCTTTTCCTACATTATTAATTTTAGGAGTTCATATCTGTCACCACGTGTTATATATGACCCAAATATTGTAGTGTTCTTATTTTGATGGAATCCAGCAGTATCTCCCTGCTGTTCTCTATTCTTCTTAGTATTTGTTTATTGGTTATTCTGTCAGTCCAGGAGATTCTCAGCATTCTACGATATGTCCACATTTCAAATGTTTCCAATCTATTGATACATTGTTTATTAATCTATTGTTGTTACGGATAGAGGTACCTAATCGTAAATAAATGTAAAATGTAAACATTTTCTAGGTACCAAATATTAAAAAAAAAACACACATTCAAAATAATTCAGAACTTCCAGAGAGTATCATCCCGCTGTTTATCAAAACAATCAATGCTTGCCGTATGTTGAACTACATTCTTACTCTTGGTAGGTAGCCAACACAGAAATGATTTTCAAACCAGGGAAATCCCTAAGGACAGAATCCTACAGACCAATATCTCTACTAAATAATCTAGGTGAACTCTATGAAAAGATCCTCAAGAGAGACTCCTAGAAATAAATCATATCATCCCAAATCTCATTCAAAGATAAAAACTCCACACAAAGCTTTGATTGAAGCAATCATCTTCATTTCTCAGTTCTCAGTCCATTAACGAGCATCATAGATACGCAAAAAAATGGGGCTCAATATGAATAAGTATGTCAAAGGTATATGTAGGTGGTGGAAGGTGTATGTCAATATGAATAAGTATGTATCTTAAAATAGGGGATGATGACGAAGATCCAGAGTTAGAAATTAAAACCACAAAAACAGTAAAGAATATAAATGTCTCGGATCTATAATATCTAAAGAAGACACTACCAAAAGAGACATCGAAATCAGAAGGCAACAGGGCAAAAAGCGGTAAACATTCTAAGCTCTCTATTGTGGTCTACAGATATGTATAAGACGAAAAACGAAATTGACACGAAAAAAGATAGAAATATAAGAGAAGTAGTAGAAATGGACTATCTAAGGAGAGCTTATGGTACATCCAAAAAAGATCATATCAGGAATGAAGATATTAGAAGGAGACAAATACTGTATATTCCAGTGTAGATAGAATTGAAACGAGACAATTAGTATGGTATGGTCACGTTGAATGAATGAGGATAGATAGCCAAAGAAAGCTTTAAATTATATACCACAAAAAAAACGAGAGAAGGGGTAAGGCCTTCAGTTGCCTGGGAAGAAAATTTACGGCACATAATGAAAGATAGAGCCATCAAAGAAGTCGAATGGATGGACAGAAAACGATGGCATTCGAAATACGAGAAGCGGTAGAGGCTGTAGGAACCTCGCTTATAGATAGATAGAGATACGCAATAAGCATTTTCATGGATCTTCAGAAGCCATTCGATCAAGTCTGGCACTAAGGTATGATCGAGGAACTTCACCTTGCTGGACTGCCAACCACTTTCATAAAAAATATACACTCCTATCTCTCCAATCGGACAATACGTGCCAAAGTCGCAAATCAATTTATACCATTCACTGCGATAGCTGGAGTCCCCTAAGGCTCAATTTTAGCTCCAATTTTATACACACTTTGTAATAGTGATGTCCCCCACCCCATAAGTCTACTCTGGTATATGCTGATGATACCGCATTCCTCTCCACAGTTATCGCTCATGGAACACTGAGATACCCATCTCTATTCGATAGAGCACAAAACTGACTTAAAAATATCGTAAGGTGGTGCAATAAATAAAGAGTTACTCTCGACCCTTCCCAAAACTCAAATTATTTTGTCCAGGCATCCTAATAGCATCCGTTTCGAAGATGCAAGGAACTAGATATTACTCCTTGGAGAAGCCTTGAATTAAGATATTCAGACGATACCACAAGTGATTATCAACAATTTGGACTCAATATAACGTAAAAAAGAGAAAGCTGATGATAATCTGCAACTACATCCACACACTACAACTACCTCGGCAATCATAATAAATGAAGAGTGGACCAATAACCAGGAGATAAGAGTGTACATTGGAAAAACTAGATCCACCTTCAACTGATGGGTCTTCTTCAAAAGCCACAACCTGTCTCTTCGTATAAAAGTGAGAATGCTGCGGTGCTGCTTCTCTTTGTCCTTTTATATGGTGTTGAATCGTGGACTTTGAACGAAGATATGTGCAAAAGATTGGAAGCATTTAAGATGTGGTTGTATCGGAGAATACTTATGATCCCTTGGACTGAGCGAGTCACAAATGAGGAGGTCCTCATAAGAATGAAGAAGAACCGGGAGGTACTGACCACCATCGAATCTCGAAAGTTTACCATACTTGGAGCACCTTATGCGAAATTAATTAAGATATGCCCTGCTACAAGCCATCCTGCAAGGAAAAATATTTGGAAAGCGAGGTCTAGGAAGTAGAAGAACATGCTGGTTAAATAACCTCAGAACCTGGTTCAATAAAACATCTGTGCAGTTTTTCCACGCTACTGCAGATAAGATAAAGATTGCCATTATGATCGCCAACATTCCTCACCGATAGGCACATCAAGAAGAAGAACTTCTGTAGTAAATAATTTTATGTTCATTTGGTATATATATCTGCAACTATTAACCTCCTTTTTATTGAAAAAATATGTGTTATACAACTAGTAGTTTATTACATTTCATCATATCTTCTATGTACATAATCGACCAAATAAAAACAGTTTCACTCAGTAGATACACATACTTAAAAAATCTTGAATCTGAGACTTCCTACGCGAAAATATGTTGTTGGGTACCTGGACGTGGGTTCCAAATCGACTTTTTTACGCGTACGATGAAATATTTGAATTTGATGGTGAGTTTGTGGGCGAGACCTGCAAGGTACCTACCTATTGCCAATTTTGTCTTGTTTCACAACACTCAAAATATTGTGTGTGGATTTAGTTCGTGAATGTTTATTAAATAAACATTGACGAACAAAATGTTGAGAAGGTTTTTTAATATAATTTGCAATGTTTGTTAACGTTAACTGAATATCGAGAAAATTCAATATGTGAAGCATTAGTGAAACAAAAAAATAGAAAATTACCGGGGTAGGACAGAATATCGAACGAACACCTAAAGTACGGGGGGAAATTTCAGACCAAACAACTATTGAAACTAATCCAAAAATAATACACGAGCGGGACACCCTCAAAAAAGCGCTTAGTTTTCGAGATACTGACCACGGAGGGGTGAATGGCTAATTTTATTCATACTTTATATTTTCGAGGGTGTTGAAAACGAAAATGAGATTTATTTTAAATTTTATGTGGGGGAACATTGTCAAAATGGCAATTTTAACCTAAAAATAAAAAAAAAATGAAATCACGTTTTTTGCGTTTACCTCGCTACAACTCTGTTCGATTTTAATATTTTTTTCTGAAATTTTTACAGTATATGGCTCTAACATTTCTGAAGACCACGGTAAAGCTTTTATTCTACTCCTGATAAAGGTTATAATTTTTTCAAAGAAAAAGGTGCGGATTTGTGCATTGCAAAGTTTTATCGCAAAAGTTGTGTGACGAAGTTTAAAATTTAGCTTCTTAATTACGTTTATGTTAAAGTAGAGAGTACAAAGAAGTTTTCTGGTAAGTTTTAGATCAAAATGTTTTATAGAAAAAAAAATAGTGTAACTTTTAATGTCGACGTTAGAAATCCCCAATATAACGCTTATTTTTCGAGATACTGACCATAGGTGGTGAATGGCTAATTTTGGTCTTAGATTATGTTTTTGGCAGTGATGAAAACGAAAATGAAATTTATTTTAAATTTTAGGTGTGGGAATATTGTCAAAATTGCAATTGTACCCAAAAAATAAAAAATAAATATATCACGTTTTTTTGCGTTTAGCACGCTACAACTCTGGTCTGTTTTAATATTTTTTTCTAAAGTTTGTACACTATATATCACTCACTTTTTTGAAGACAATGGTTTCTGCTTTAAGCTTTTAGTCTTATTCTAGTAAAAGTTATGAATATTTTAAAGTACAAGGTGCAGATTCGTGAAGTGCAAAGTTTAATCGCAAAATTTGACTGACAAAATTTTAAATATAGATTTTAAATCAAATTCAAAAATAAAACATGAGTACAAAGAAGTTTTCTTTAAAGTTTTTAATTAAAAGCTTTTATAGAAAACAAATGATGCAACGTTTAACATCTACGTTATAAATCCCCAAAATAACACTAATTTTTCGAGATACTGATCATTGGTGGTGAATGACTAATTTTGGTCTTACTTTATATTTTTGATGGTGCTGAAAACGAAAATCAAGTTTATTTTGAAATTTTAGATGGGAGAACATCGTCAAAATCGCAATTTTGCCCTAAAAATAAAAAAAGTTAAACCACGTTTTTCTTAAAATTAAAAGTTGCACCATATTTTTTCTATAACACAGCTAGACCTAAAACTCCCTATAAAATTTCTTTGAACTCTATGGTTTAACATAAACGTAATCAAATAAATAAATTTTAATTTTTTTCACTTAATTTTTGCGATTTAACTTTGCATTTCACGAATCTGCACCTTTTATTTTTAAAAACTCATAACTTTTATAAAGAAAAGACTGAAAGTCTACAGTGACTTTCATAGTCTTCACAAAAGTGAGAAATACATGCTGTAGGAATTTTAGAAAAAAAATATTAAAATGGACAGAGTTGTAGTGAGTTAAAGGTAAAAATTCGTGACTTCACTTTTTTTTTTCATTTTTAGGTTAAAATTGCGATTTTGACAATGTTCCCTTACATAAAATTCAAAATAAACCTCTTTTTCGTTGTCAGCACCATCGAAAACATAAAAAAGACCAAAATTAGCCATTCACCTCCCATGGCCAGTATCTCGAAAAATAAGTGTTATTTTGGGGATGTATTATTTTTATACAGAAAACAAATGATGCAACGTTTAACATCTACGTTATAAATCCCCAAAATAACACTAATTTTTCGAGATACTGATCATTGGTGGTGATATATTAAAAGTGACTATATTAAAAGTTGCGCCATTTTTTTCTATTAAACATTTGTAACTAAAACATTTCAGAAAACTTTTTTGCATTCTATGTTTTAACATAAACGTGATTAATAAGATAAATTTTGCCTCTCAACTTTTGCGATTAAACTTTGCAATTCACGAATCTGCACCTTGTACTTTAAAAAATTCATAACTTTTACAAGAATAAGACTAACATCTTAAACCTGATACCGTTGTCTTCAGAAAAGTGAGCAACATATCGTGTACAAACCTTAGAAAAAAATATGGTAAAATTGCGATTTTGACAATATTCCCCCACCTAGAATTTAAAATAAGTTTCATTTTCGTTTTCAGCACCGTCAAAAACATAATCTAAGACCAAAATTAGCCATTCACCACCCATGGTCAGTATCTCGAAAAATAACCGTTATATTGGGGATTTCTATTGTCAATAATAAAAGTTGCTCTATTTTTTTTCTATAAAACATTTTGATCTAAAATTTTCCAGAAAACTTCTTTGTACTCTCTATTTTAACATAAACGTGACTAAAATACTAAATTTTAAATTTAATCACTCAACTTTTGCGATTAAACTTTGCAATGCACAAATCCGCACCTTTTCCTTTGAAAAATTCATAACCTTTATCAAAATAAGAATTACAGCTTAAAACAGGCACCGTTGTCTTCAGAAATATTAGAGTTATATTCTGTAAAAATTTCAGAAAAAAAATATTAAAATAGAACAGAGTTGTAGCGAGGTATAAAAAACAGTATGTCTAAACGTGTATGGTTGACGAGGTGTACGACAGAGGAAAGTGTATGGTTGACCCTTCCCAAATTCTACGCCACTGACGAAACTGCTATTTTAGCATAATTTTTAGATTCTCCAATACTTTTTATGCGAATAATATACTTTTCATTCGTAACGATAAAGTCATTAGTTTTCGAGATATTTGAAGTTAAAAATGAAAAGACACACTTATTTTGATTAATGTATTATGGTCCTTCGTTTTTAGCTTCAAATATCTCAAAAACTAATGGCTTAATCGTTACGAATGATGAGTATGTTTTTTTAATAGAAAATATTACAGAATCAAAAAATTGCACTGAAATAGGAATTCCGCCAGTGGCGTAGAATTTGGGAAGGGTCAACCATTCACGTTCCCCCGTCGTACGCGTCTGGTAGTAGCCAGAAACGTTTGTTTAACATAATTTAGTAGGTAATAATAATTTAGTAGTTAATAATTTAGTACAGTGTCATCACCACTTACCAAATTTCATGTTGTTGTCCCATGCCTGTCAGGAAATATTCAGAAATAAATAAAATAAAAGTTTAACTTTGACACCCTGTATTTCGGTTATTATCAACCGGAAGTATGCTATATCAGAAGTCTCAGAATTCCGTGTATTAAGAAAGTTAATTTTATTTATAAGTTAATTTTTACATAAGTTATGAATATTTATAAAAACTCAAAATTTATTACTTATTTTGCAATTTTCTAAGCAAGCAATAAGGATAGAGATATTTAGCGAACGGCACATTAAAGTTTTTTTATACGATTTATGAGTTTCTTATTCTCAAATTTGTTTAAAATGTTTAAATTTTTGGTAATAGACGAAAAAAGCGAAAATTTACCGTTTTTTGATCTTCGTTTGTGTATTATGTATATCATCAAAATCGGCTGCAGGAAACATATTATAGATTATTATAATAGTCCATTCTTTCACGGTTTTTGCTCTAAATTTTAAAGAACCGCTTGGATTGACAGGAAATTTGGCATACTTATAGCTTACATGTCAAAGAAAAAAGTGATATTGTGCCGATGTGTGCTTTTGCCCTGGGGGTGACTTTCACCCCCTCTTGGGGGTTAAAAAATATATGTCCAAAATAAGTCCGGAAATGGGTAAACTGACTAATTTTAAGTAACTTTTGTTCTATAGAGCTTTTTCGCCAAGTCAACACTTTTCGAGTTATTTGCAAGTGAATATGTTCATTTTTCAACAAAATAACCACATTTTTAGACGGTTTTTCGCAAATAACTTAAAAAGTAAGTATTTTGTCGAAAAAACGTTCTTAGCAAAAATATAGCTTATAAAAAAGTAAAAAAAATGATGTACGTGTTAGGTCTCTGGATCTCGTATAACCAGAGTTATAGCCAATGAAAAATAGATTCATATTCACCAAACTTCAAATAGGATATTTCGACGTGAAATATCCAAAAAGTTAAGCACTTTTTGGGGAAAATCTATTATTGCTTTTTTAAAGTGTTTAAAAAAAGCTTTATTTCTGTTTTTACAAAAAGTTTCTAGCATTAAATTTCAGCAAGTTACGCTCAAACTAAAGCTGGTCCCTTTTGTTTTTGCAAAAAAAAAATCAGGAAGACCAACCTCTAATTAGCAACTTAAATGAAATTAATCGTTACCGCTCCACAAATTATTTTACTTATGTTGTGTTTATATGATCTGTAAGTTTCCATCGATTCAAAGTGCTTATTATTTTTGAAAAAATTTGGTTTCAAGGTAAAATTTTTAAAAATTAAAATTTTGAAAATATGCTTTTTTTCAAAATAACTTAAAAATTGTTAGAGATACCAAAAATCTCGAAAAACAAAAAAAGTCAGATTTGCTTTTCTGAATATCATGTATTTTTTTGTGTTTCTGTTAGACAAAAATTCATTAAGATTTGGTGTTTCTAAATTTGCATACATTCGTGATCAGTGACTCGTTCAACCCCTTTTAACTACAGCCCTTTCAATAGTAAGGACTTTGAACCGATGAAACTTACAGATCATATAAACAATATATACACGAGTCAAGAAACTTGTGAAGTCGTAACGATTAAGTTCATTTAAGATACTAATTAGGGGGTGATTTTCTCGATTTTTTTACCAAAACCAAAAGGGGCTAACTTTATATTGAGCGTAACTTTTTTAATTTTGATGCTAGAAATTTTTTTTATAAAACAAAAATGAAGCTTTTTTTAAACACTTTCAATAAGTTTTAATGAGTTTTCCCCGAAATGTGCTTAATTTCTGGTTATTTCACGTTAAAGTATTCCATTTGGAATTTGACAAATATGAACCTATTTTCCATTAGCTATAACTCTGCTTCTACTAGGTGTAGAGACGTGATGTATACACCATTTTTTAAATTTTTTGCAGGCTATATTTTTGCTAAGAATTTTTTTTCTACAAAATACTTACTATTTGAGTTATTTGCGAAAAACCGTCTAAAAGCGTGGTTATTTTGTTGAAAAAATGAACATATTCACTAGGATGGATCGAAAAAAACTTTTTTTCGAATTTGATAATGGCCCTTGTGGCAAAAGTTGCCATTCATAAAAGCAAGTTTTTTGCCAAAAAAATTTTTTTTTTACATCAACCCCTTCAGGTGCCCCAACCTCCTAAAAAAAATTTTTTTTTTGGTAAAATTTTTCGATACGGCCCTATATGTAAACTCTTCTTGAATGTTTAAAAAGTCTGTGTTCAAAATTTGGAGGCTCTCGGAACATTTTTGGAGGTGCCCCAAAGACCTAACGTAAAATAAAAAAATCCTATTTCATGTAGATAATACAATTTTAGCTGAAATCTAAACAAATTAACGAAATAATACATTTATTGACGGTAATACGACTCGTTACATTTCTATAAGGTAATATTAAATATTAAAAGTGAGTGTAGGAACAATAATGTAGGTAAGAAAAATAAAACTAACAATTCAACAAAACACTTAAGCTGCCAAAACGTATTTACCTTAAAAGGAACGTGTACCGATTTACAAAAATTATGTTATTATTAACAAATATTTAACTTATAACGTATATTATTATTAAAAGGAACAAAAGGTTATTTAAACTTAAATTCTGACTTAGAATTAAATGATTTCATTAGCTTCCTGGACTCGATTCGAGATTTTATGAAACCATCTCGTTTTTCCTCTCCACAAACTTTAGACGATGCCTCTGTAATTAAATGTACACATCTTTCAGTGGCCTGAGTGTGGCAGAGGAACTTGGACAAATCTAGAAAGGGTGCTGCAGTTTCTTGACCAGATACAAAACTTTCCAGGTCCTCGTCGGAGACGTGCTTTATTATTGGTGGTTCTGACCTATCTGTTTCATACCAGTAAATTATATCTGTATAATCCTCTGCCTGCATGTTTAAAGGAGGTACGCGAAATTGTCTGACACATGTTGAATATTTGTTCTCTTTTCTAGAAGCAATTATTCTGCGGCAGGCTAACTTGTGGATGTGCTCTCTGGTATCTGCCAACATCGCTAGAAGCAGGTTCTCTGAGTGGCCAAAATAGCCATTCCTTTGTATTACCCCATCTACTATCTTCCTTAAATCAGTCGGCATATATCTTGAATATGCAATCAATCTCCACAAATGTCGTGGACCTTCAGTACACAATGGCTTACATTTGATACTGAACCATAATGGACCATATACTTTCATGATAAATTTAGCTAAGTGTACCAGATTTTCGGAGGGATGCTCCGATGCGACATATAACCGAAGGATTCTACTCGCCGTTGTCACCCATCTTGAATGTACGACTGGTCCTGGTTTAATCCTCGCAAGGTCTTCGCTGCATTCTCCAGATGATACTGCATGCAACATATCATACAAATATTGCTGATCAGTACTCAAAATCTTTCTATCTAAATCAGGAATAGTGTTACTCACAATTTTAGAGAATCTGACTAAAGGGAGGGTTTCACAAGCTTGTATTGATTTTCCAATGGCACCAGAGAAAGCTTTCGGACCTTGAGTAACACCATCAAGTTGGATTAAAAGGTGGCGTAACGGAAGTTCGTTTAGATGTAACATGCAAATAAACCACTGAAGAGGGCGATTTAGGACAATTTCTAGTAGTCTTATTATTCCTGCGTTTGTCCCTGTGTTGACATTGGTGCCATCACATTAAACTGCTATTAACGATTCAGTCGACACTTCTTTTCTATTAAAGAAATCCAATATTGCATCTTTGATGACGACAGCTGATCCAGACGATACGGCTAAATGGCCGAGGTAAATGGAACCTGGCTCTTTTACCAAGGATATATGTTCCTCTGTGATGATACTATAGTAATACTTATCGCCCTTCTTAGTTTGTGTCAGGGATTTATCCTTCCGTCCATCAAAATATAATGCTTCTACTACCTCCATGTTCTCATTTTGCAATTATTTTCTGTGCTTTTCCCTTTCCCGACGAACTTTATTTCGATCTATTATTTTGGAAGTGTCCTGTTCATTAATGATGCCCAAATCTTGTAACAGAGCGGAAGAAAGTGATGCAGCGCTTCTGTCTGAAACACCGTAACGATCGCACTCCCTAGCAAAAGCTGTGAGATTTACCCTCATTTGCAAATTTGTAACGTTTTCAGATGTGGAAGAACAACAGGGCTGGGGATCAGAGTCAGACAACTTTCCAGGATCAGTCCTAGTCTCATTCTCAGAGTCTCCTGGCTCAGATGCAGTATCTCTAGACTTTAATTTTGGGCGTTTTTCAAATTGTTCTTCATGTTCTTGAGATCGTTCCATCATTATTTGGTTTCTTTTTGCTAATTTCCTGGATGATGCTACATCAATTGATCATATGACTAGGTTTCTGGTAGTTCGCTGATCTATTACAAATTCCCTTTCTTTTGCTGGAATCTTCTTCTCTTTGGAGCAATGGCAATCGTTGAGGTCTTTACATTTACAACTAGCAATATCAAAGAGAGTTTCCTCCCAGCTAAGTTTTAAATCTGTAAGCTTCTTTGTGTAGCTTTCAGATTGCTGCCTGCCCTTATATGGTTTGAGTAGAGTCCTATAGTCAGTATTCAATTTTTTTACTTTCTCAGTAACTTTTTAAAAGTAATTGTTGGAACCGATGACTTCTTCCAGATGTTCACTAGAGTGTTTGCAGTTTCTGTTGCTATTATTGAAGCTGATGGATCTTTGCCTGCCATGATGCCTTTTTTCTCATTCCTGACAAACAAGTAGTGTCGAATTATATCCGCATTCGTGGGAAGTCTTAGCTGGGACATCTCGGCAAGGGTTGCAAAGATAGGACAAAGGGTGGTTTTCCTGGTAGGTGTTCTTGCGCTCATTTTACTTTGTTTGGTATCTGAAACAAAAGCAACTATTATAATATTTTTAACTATAGAAATTTAATTAACTTGAATAAAACGAAATAATGTGAAAAGTAACCAAAATATATTTGAAAATCAAAATAAATAAAAACACATATTTCTTTACGTAACTGGGGCACCTCCAAAAATGTTCCGAGTGCCTCCAATTTTTGAACACACACTTTTTAAACATTCAAGAAGAGTTTACACGTAGGTCCGTATCGAAAAATTTTTCCAAAAAAAAAACTTTTTTTTAGGGGGTTGGGGCACCTGAAGGGGTTGATTTAAAAAAAAAATTTTTTGGCAAAAAACTTACTTTTATGAATGGCAACTTTTGCCACCCGGGCCATTATCAAATTCGAAAAAACGTTTTTTTCGATCCTACCTAATATTCACTGCCAAATAACTCGAAAAGTATTGACTTAGTGAAAAAACTCTATAGAACAAAAGTTACTTAAAATTAGCCAGTTTATCCATTTCCTGACTTTATCTGGACGAATATTTTTTCACCCCCAAGAGGGGGTGAAAACCACCCCCAGGTCAAAAGCACATATCGGCACAATATCACTTTTTTTCTTTGACTTGTTAGCTATGTGTATGCCAAATTTCATGTCAATCCAAGCGGTTGTTTAAAAATTAGAGGTTTTGCAATATTTTACCTTTAAGGAACGGACTATAATAGATGTACATACTACTCAAAAAATGTGGGTTCGGCCTGGAGCGGGTTGTGTCACCAACAGGATATTTTTTTCCTTATTTCTCTGAACTAATTTGAGATGTGTAATACTTATAATGTATTATTATTATAGTAGGTAAGTATACCTAGTTCCCCGTCTGTACATAACAAGCTTGACTACTATTAGTCTAAGAGCTAGAGCCGAAAAATCATCGTCATAAGTACTATGGAGTTTGGCGTGTGAAATATGTCTATTCTATATTGATAATTATGACCCCTTTCAGGCTGACACCTCAGTGGATACAGGAAGTAGCAATAAGGGATGAAAGGGGAAAGTTAGTGTAGTCATTAAAGGTTTTCACCTCCTGTTTTGTTAAACCTCCATCGATTTGCTTGAAAATTGGTGACTAGTTAGAGCATACCTCAAGAAATAAAACTGATTTGGTGCCAACTTGCACTCTTGCCCTGGGGGTAGATACCACCCCTTCTCGGGGGTGAAAACTATTTTATTAAAAATAACCCCACAAATCGACAGAGGGACAAATTTTAAGTAAAATTTGTTATATCATGTTATTAAAATAAATCAATACTTTTTGAGTTATTAAAGATAAAAGATTTATCTGTTTAAGAGCACATGCGTGAAGTTACGGATAATAAAAAGAACATATTAATTACTTGTATGTTACTAAAATATTATTTTTATATTATTTAGATATTATAAATTTAGCAAAAGTGTATTCGAATATGTCAAATGTACCCATTATTGGACACCTCCAGTTTCTGAATATATTCAGTTTATATTGATAGAAAAAATTCAATTAAATATCGAAATAATATAAAAATAATATTTTACTAACATACAATTAATTAATATGTTCTTTTTATCATCCGTAACTTCAAGCATGTGCTATTAAATAGACAAATCTTTGATCTTTAATTACTCAAAAAGTATTGATTTATTTTAATAATATAATATAACAAATTTTACGTAGAACTCGTCCCTCTATCGATTTGTGACGTTATTTTTAATAAAATAGTTTTCAACCCCAGGAAGAAGGGGTGGTATCCACTACCAGGGTAAAAGTGCGAGGTGGCACCAAATCAGTTTTATTTATTGAGGTATGCTCTAACTAGTCACCAATTTTCATGCAAGTCGATGGAGGTTTAACAAAATAGGAGGTGAAAACCTTTAATGACTGCACTAACTTTCCCCTTTCATCCCTTATTGCTACTTCCTGTATCCACTGAGGTGTCAGCCTGAAAGGGGTCATAATTTTCAATATACAATGGACACATTTCACATAAAAAACTCCATATTACTTATGACGATGATTTTTCGGCTCTAGCTCTCCGTCTATATCCTCTATATGTCTATATCATACTCAAACACACATTATCGGTGCTGATATTTAAAATATGCCAATTAATTAAAATTCCAGTTCTTTCCAATAGTGAAATATTAAAAATAAAACGACTATTTCTGAAACAGGTTTCACAACATATGCACAAAAAAAATTATTTTATAAATGAATAAAATTACAAGAAATACCAGTTCTTATATAAAATAACAGTAATATACCAAATAAAAAGAAATTTTTGGATATCTGATGATGTGAAATCGATATACTTATTGATCAACGGTATGAAAACGCATGGAACCCTCTTTTACCCAATATCTTCATAGATGAAATAATAAAAATATGTGAAAAAATAAAGAATTACAATTGAAAAAAATAAAATAAAAATGTGTACCATTTTTATTCGGTTGCAATGCGAAGGCAAACCAATCTTACTTTTTAATTAGAATACGGAGTGCAGTCCAGTTCCTTTAACCGCGATTTTCTGCTCTTATTGGAGCTTCATCAGAAGAAACGTAGGCACTGTTCTCCATACTCCAACTAAATTGCATCGAGAGGTTTTCCCACACATCGCAACCAAAGTGATGATAATAGGTGGCAAGCGCCATCTGGCAATTGAAAGACGAAGCAAGTTTTCAATCCTAATAGTAAATTAATAATATTGAAAAATATTAAAAATCACTAAAAGATTTTTAAATTGAAAACTTATTGGTACATTTTCATGGTAACACCTCCAAGACTTCTATAATTTGCAAGTCATATGGATGCTGCAGTGAAGACGAAAGGGAAGGAATTCTACTCCTTGCAATTCACATCCCCCGTCTGCAGCCGGCAAAGTTCCAACTGAAAAATGCACCTGGTTACTCTACGGAGTAATACGAAAAATAAAATAAAAATGTGTACCATTTTTATTCGGTTGCAATGCGAAGGCAAACCAATCTTACTTTTTAATTAGAATACGGAGGAAGGAGTATTCTAATTAAAAAGTAAAATTGGTTTGCCTTCGCATTGCAACCGAATAAAAATGGTACACATTTTTATTTTATTTTTCGTATTACTCCGTAGAGTAACCAGGTGCATTTTTCAGTTGGAACTTTGCCGGCTGCAGACGGGGGATGTGAATTGCAAGGAGTAGAATTCCTTCCCTTTCGTCTTCACTGCAGCATCCATATGACTTGCAAATTATAGAAGTCTTGGAGGTGTTACCATGAAAATGTACCAATAAGTTTTCAATTTAAAAATCTTTTAGTGATTTTTAATATTTTTCAATATTATTAATTTACTATTAGGATTGAAAACTTGCTTCGTCTTTGAAAAAAATAAGATAAACACTTTGTGCGATGTACAAGCTGATAGAGCAGGAACGACAACGAGCAACGGTTTTACACCAATTTAAGAGCATATCCAAATCTTTGATGATGATTTCCGCCTCTAAAACACATATACCTCTTAAGGCACGTATCCATTATGATGGTGCTCCGTGCTCCTTGCAACTGCTCCAATCGATACGGCGGCTCCTCTACATATAAACCGACACCGATTGGAACACCGAGGCGGAGCACGCACTGTTGCTCCGAGGGGGCGTTAACATATCCACTATGTGGAGCAGTTGTAGGACCGCGGAGCACCAACATAGTGGATACGTGCTTTTAGATGCCAACTCGAAGTATATTATGGAGTAATTTTGAAACAAATCTCATCATCATCATCATTATTCTCGATTTACAACACTGTGCGGGTCCTAGCCTCCTCAAGAATTTCTCTCCAGTCATCCCTCTATCGCATTTCTCGGCCATGCACTATTTCTCTTCTTATCTTCAGTTTATTCCATCCGCATTACATAATCTACCTACCTCAGACATGTTAGTATATTTCACGATATCACAAAATATCTAACTGTAAGAATCTCAGGTTTTGATGATGTTGAGGCAGAAGTATTAGAAGGAAGAAGAAAGTAGGTATGAAAGAAAGAAAAGCAGCCAAAATGACAAAGCTATTAATGTGTATAAAAATTTGTTTAAAAGAAACACTGGTATGGCCCCTAACCAAAAAAACTGCATTGATCAAAAATCTCAAAAATTCTCTTCTGAATCCTGAAATAATTTCACTTGTTTTACCGCTGAACGTTATTTTGTTTGAATTTTATCTACGTGCCATCTCCGCGACGGAGGTCGGCAATCATCATAGCTTTTCGGACTTTAGAGACGGCTGATCTGAAAAGTTCATTTCATGTACATCCGTGAATTTTATAGGATGTATTATAGTTATTTATGAAACAGTTTGTGAAGTATGCTTTTTGCGAACGCACGCGATGTTTAGAGCACGAGCGACAGTGGAGCGAGTGTTATACATCGCGTAAGTTCGCAAAAAGTACCTACTTGACGCACAGTTTCATACAATATTTTATCTACGATAAACAAATAAAAAAACTGTAACACTTCGTCACTGGTTTTCATTTCTGTTCTACAATTTTTAGAACTTTGACATTTAAAAATTCTAACTTCTTTCAAACCACAAAACCGTCAAAACTTTTGTTGTAATTTATTGCTCATTATATCATCAGCATGACAACGGGATATTTGATTATATGAAAGTGTGCCAAAAAACAGTGCGAAAATGTAAATCCCATTTAAAATACATTGTTACTTCACGCACACTTTAAACCCTTCACGCACTGCTATCTATAATGACAGTTTTCACAAACTAAAAACTTATACATAATATGACATAGAGTAGATAAAATTCTTTTAAAAACTTTCATTTGCGAAATATTCCAGGTTTTCTTTATCGTTAAATTTTCGCTTGTTTCCTTCTTGGTTAGATATATTCTTTGATTTCTTAACTTTTTTGCTCCAAGATTAACTTTTTCTGTATAATTTTTCTTTGTGTTTTTCTTGAAATACTATCAAACATTTCTAAAATTAAACAATAATTTCCTTAAGTTTTTTATAAGATTTAAGTATCAATCAAGCACTTAAAGTAGACTTAAAGTTGCCGTCAGATTCTTCTACTTTTACTTACTCATTGTTACGTGAAAGTGTAAGTTTATATGACAAAATTCGTAGCAGTCATTGAACCTGAATGAAGAAATTCTTCGTGAAAACTCGCGGTTGAATGCTTCATAAAACTATACCATGGGAAAAAATTTTCGTTGGTTTTCGATGATGTTGGTTTTACTATAGAGAATTATACTCGTATAACAAGAAACGCTCATATTATTGTTTAATACAAAAGTGTATTAATAGCTGCAGTCTTTTGTGGCCATTGCTTTGTAATGTCACATTTTTTTAAATACACAAGGAAAATAAATTCTTGTATCTGGCTGTATACCATAAATCACAAAAAATAGTAAAATTCCTATTTGTAAAAGGTATATAAAGGTATCCCAAGGAAGAGAAGGAAGTTGAACTTACAATTAAAGAAAGAAAACTACAGTATCTCGAACATGTGATGCGGGGCGAGAAGTATGGCATCCTGCGACTCATAATGCAAGGAAAGATAGATGGCAGAAGAAGAATCGGAAGAAGATGAATGTCATGGCTGAAGTACCTGCGAGAATGGTTTGGATGCAGCTCAAAACGACTATTTAGAGCTACTGCCTCAAAAATTAAAATACCTATAATGATTGCCAACCTCCGTAGCGGAGATGGCACCTGAAGAAGAAGAAAAGGTATAGTTAAAATCCCCAAAAGGGCTACATCACAACAGAACGTTTTTGGAAGTAATATTCCATCATCAGTGTTTATCACAGGTCACATTATATGTTTTGAGCCACCAAGATATATGGGTAAAAGCTGTTAAGTTGTTTTAAAGTAATAAATAGATTACATGATATTATAAAAATTCATGTGATATTAGAAATATTCCTGGATTAACTCACGGCATCACACGACTCTCCTCATGTTAAATATTACAACAAAACGAAATACTAATAGTATTTACTAGTTAACAACATGGACGAAATGATAAATATATTTTCTTTTCTAGGTATTTTAACGTTATTGGTCCAAGAATCATCAAACCAAACACAGATTACCATTGTGCCATCAGCGTCCAAGCTACATCTCAACCAACTTCTATTACAGCAGTGCTCCAAGGAGCATCTTACAACGGAACGCCATTGTTCAGCCAAGACCAAGTGGTCATACCACCGTATAGCACCAGAATATGCGAACTGAAGGTAAAATAAAATTCTAAGCCTCATTTAGATAATTACATTTGTGTCATGCAAGGCAGTCAGCGGGGGAGGAACCTTTACATCCAATCTACGCTGACTGCCCTTATTTTATATTATTTATTATGTTTTATCGATCTATTTATTTATTTATCAATTTTATTTATATAATATTTTACCGTTTTTATTATAATCTTATTTAACTGTGGTGCATGTCTCAAGAGGCATTCAGTAGGGGACTTTTACCTTCTACTCAGGCTGAGTGCCTCTTGTGTTTCTCGTTTTGTTTCTGTTTTGATTTATGTTTTCCTTGTTCTACCCGTGTCTGTCCTGGGGCAGCTGGCGGGGGAGGACCTTTTACATCCAACCTACGCCAACTGCCTCCTTGTTTTAAGTCTGAGATTTTTAATGAATGTGTGTATTGAATGAATGCATTGATGAAAGTAAGAATGTTTGGCGTTGTTCGTAATTACCAACTGGTTCTGTTTTGCTAGTTCCATCGTGAGGGGGGGCATCCCGGTCGCCCTACCCGCGGGAGGGTTGCGCTGGACGGTCGCTTCACCGGCCGGTCTGGCGTGAGGCTCTTGCGGGGAGGAGGCTAGGAGGCCGCCAAACTCATGGAATGCACGCGAAGAGTGCCAGAGGGGAGTTAAGAGTAAGGTCGGCGGGTCAGATATGCACGCTAAGTGCGGTTCCAGACCCGCCGGCTGGAGAAAGAGGGGGTGAGTTTAGTCGGTAGGCGGCCTCGGCCCGCAGTGAAGCGTGCTGGACTGAATCCGACACACCTGGGACACCTTCCCAGAGGGTCTTTTGAAGATTCTCACCTCCAAAAAAAAAAAAAGATAATTACAAACAAACAAACTAAAATCTAGCAATTTAATTTGTCAATATTTTTTCTGTAACAGTACCATTGCTACGAGGCTGGTTCTGAAGTGCATCTTTGACACCAGGTCAGAACATTCTTGAACGGTCTCTTCATGTTGCTTGATGGACCTTGTTCAAAGTTTCATTACACAGGTTTGGGTTGATATACACTCTAGGTCTAGGTACCGTAAACTATATGAACAAGGGTCCTTTATAGTCGAAAAAAATATCAACAAAAAATGAATGACCGCACGCTGATTATTTTTGGACGGCTTCTTAACATAAAACCCTTTTTAAATCACCATTCTTAAAATCGCAGTCAAATACAAATGATAGGAACTGATCAGTATGACGTTTACAAACATAACTAACCTTTCAAAATGTCAGTTTAGTGATTAATTATTGTTTCCAAGGCTAACCTGGCCAAAGATGGGTTTCAATTGAAAAAGCGTATATTTATATGAAGTGTCTGATGTATTTTTGATTGATGTTTGTAGGTTGGTAATCTCGAAGACGGAGAATATGAACTGGAGATTCGTGGTACCGGAGGAGCCGATTTCGTTACCGGTTACCCGCTGCAGTTCCTCAAAAAATCGTATACAGTACTTGTCCAAACCGATAGGCAAGTGTACAGACCTGGTAGTACCATTCTCTTCAGAGCTATTGTATTAAACTCTCAACTAAAACCAGCTGCAGAGGTCAGGAATGAACCATTGCATATATTGGTCTCCGTAAGTATAGTAGTACCGGGTATGTAAGAGACTCGTTAATGCTTAGTTCTGCGAGGTGCTATTGTTCGATGTGTGAAATTACATAAACAAGGGATCATTTCATAAAACAGATAGATCCTTTGTTTATGTAATTTCACACCTCGAACAGCAGCACCTAGCTCAGTTAAATATTAATGAATCTCTTAGATACCTGATACGAATATAATTTTTGTTAAAACCAAAAGCAGTTTGTAAACTTGTTAAAATTATAGGATGGTTCTGGCAATGTAGTGAAGGACTGGAGGAGAATTGAGGCTGTGAGGGGAGTCTTCACTGGCGAGGTGAACTTAGGACAACACCCCGTTTTAGGCAAGTGGAATATATCAGTGGAAATACACGGACAGACCTATCACAAGTCCATCGAAGTTGTTGAGTATATTTTGCCAAAGTTTATGGTCAATATTGACTCCCAAAGACACGTTACCTTCAAGGGTAATGTCATTAGAGCAAAGATTGATACAAAGTAAGTATACTTCCCTTACTTTTTTATATGGTAGAGTTTTTTTAATACAAACAGTGAATATGTGTTTGCTATCCTTTCATTACTTTTATTTTTAGATACAACCAAGGGAATAAGGTAAAAGGAGAAGCTACAGTATCAGTTTACCCGACCATATACTCCGGAGTAATCCAGCCCATATTCCAGAACCCTATTCGAAAAGTTTTCCCAATTGACGGTAGCGAAACTGTTGAATTCGACATAGAACGTGATTTACAGCTCAACGATGAATATGAGAGAATAGTTATTTTAGATGTTGCTGTTGAAGAAAAGCTAACTGGAAGAAGGCAAAACAACAGTATGGAGATACATATTCATAAATATGACTACCATATGGATCTGATCAAGTCGGCTGACTATTTCAAACCGGGGCTGAAATATACAGCATACGTAAGTAGGATTGTCTATTCCTAGCAGGTTCAGTTTGGATTTGGTTCATGGTATTTGTAATGAATTGTTTAAAGAGTACTTAAGACTGGGAGTGCCGTGAAAATTGCAAAATAGCAAAAATAACAACAGGGCCTACCATATATTTAATTTTTTCAAACGGTACACTACCGCATATACAGGGTGTCCAGAAACTCTCCCGACAAACGAAGACCGGATATTCTTCAGATAATTTTAAGACAATTTAACGCAATTCACCTAGTCCGAAAATGCTTCCTAAGAGAGCTAGAACTCTTTGAAGATGGCGTCTTAGAATTAGTTTTTCTTAAATATCTCCAGAACGCTTCTATTTAAAAAAACGAAAACTGGTACCCTTACTTATCTTCCAGAGATAAATCGACTACATTAATTACAAATTTCTAGTATCAGTCATAGGCGCTCGTTTTGGGTAGGGCAACGGGTATTTTATCGTATAACTTTTTTATGTTTAACTTCTAAGCATTTTTTACACTGGATTATGAAATTGTGAGGTATTCTAGTACTAAAAGGTACTCTTTCTTTAAGTCGGTGGGATGCACCGTTTTCTAGAAAAATCGATTTCAAAATTTTTTTTTGTTAAATTTGAAAAAAAAAATTAAAAAAAAAATATTTAGAAAAACGGAAACTGGTACATTTATTTATCTTCCAGAGTTAAATCGATTCCCTCAGTTGCGAAATTCTAGTACTGGTCATATGCGTCCGTTTTGGGTAGGCCAACGGTTATTTTATCGCATAACTTTTTTAATTTTGATTTTTAAATATTTTGACACTTGGTGAAAAAATTATAAGATATTCTAGTACTAAAAGTTACTCTTGCTTTAAATCTGTAAAATACACCGTCCTTTTTTGAATTTTTTTAAATTTCTTTTTAATTCAATGAACGAAAAATGTTCAAATCGATTTTTATAGAAAACGGTTAATCCTACCGACTTAAAGCAAGAGTACCTTTTAGTGCTAAAATACCTCAGAATTTAATAATACAGTATCAAAAATGTTCAAAAGGTAAAGACAAAAAAGTTATACGATAAAATATCCGTTGCCCTACCCAAAACGGGCGTCTATGACCGGTACTAGAAATTTATAATCGATGAAATCGATTTATCTCTGAAAGATAAATAAGTCTACCAGTTTTCGTTTTTCCAAATAAAAGCGTTCTGGAGATATTTAAGAAAAACTAATTCCAAGACCCCATCTTCAAAGAGCTCTAGCTCCCTTAGGAAGCATTTTAGGACTAGGTGAATTGGGTTAAATTGTCTTAAAATTATCTGAAGAATCTCCTGTTTTCGTTTGTCGGGGGAGTTTCTGGACACCCTGTATATAGTTACCTCAAGAATTGACAGTCGATGATTATTATTGCAGATTAGCCTTTTGACAATGATCTTCCTTTTTTCGATTATGTGCTATTTTGAGATGGGCTACATTTCACAAAAATATAACAGTAAATTGGCATAATTTTCATTAATATGCATTAAACAATCCCCACTTTATCAACAGTCATAGTCAAACGAGGTGGTCTGTAAATGTTTGGGGGGTACCTATTGTTGGGGACTATGTGATTGACCCACTTTTTTGTCGGCTGTGTGAATGGTGCTATATATCTGGATTTTCTGAATAACCATTTGCTATCACTACTGCAAAATGTTGTACTTAATATTCTGCAAAGAATGTTACAGTCTGACGAAAAATTCACCCTGTATATAAAGCAAATAATTGTCAAGTATCAAATCAAATTATGCAATATTTTAATTTGTTCTAATAAACAGTTTGTCTTATTATTGGTTGCTATTATAGTTTTTGTTCAATCAATGTTTTAGGTCAAAGTATCCAACCACGATGGCACACCAATAAAAATCAATCCTCAGGAAGTTATTGTTAAACACGGATATTCCAGAGTAGATGAAGTATATGAAGAAAACAGGTACACTTTAGATAATAATGGTTTTTTGAAGCTGGAATACCTGACTCCAGCTAATGTTACAAATGGAACTGCATTGAGAATAGAGGTAAGAAAATACGTACAAAACATTATTTTACAATTTACTTACCATATTATACTTTTTTTGTTGACTTTATGTCGGTCTATAGTCCCGGCTATAACTAGTAAAACAACATTTTTTTGCAAAAAGTAGTCTTTATTCATCAAAATAATCTGCTTTAGCGCTCATACTATCATTTCAACACACTTCTAATTTTTCGATGTCGCCCTTGTAAAACACAGCAATTTAAAGTCCAATTCGTGCATTTCTGTTATCGTTTTCATATATTTGTGACACGGTGCATTGTCTTAGCGAAACTGTGAAATAACAATATGTTCTAATAACAAATCGCTATATTTTGACAAATTTAGAGTATCAGGTATCCCTTGCAACTTTACTTTGTGCTTTTCTATAATAATTTTCAGTTTTTTCGATGTTTTCGGAAATAACTGTATCATTTAGCCTTCCAGACCACTCAGCATCATTGGTGTTGGTAGACCGTGTTTTAATTCAGAAAATTATCTTTTAATAATTGTAATCGATAGAGCAGCCTCCCGGTAACACTTTTCGAGCCATTGCTCAGTTTGGATGGTATTTTTTCCCCATCAAATAATGATAAATCGATTCACGAAATTGCTTTGAATCCATTGTTCACAAAAATCTCAAAAGTAGCCTCACTTGAAGCATGTAACTGGATAAATATTAATCCGAATGATATGCAATTTTGACAGCTTGCTTTTGAAGGATAGCTACCTAGGATGGAAAATTCATTAGAGTCGCCATCTCATGGTTCGGCCCGGACTTTATTTATTTATTTATTTATTTATTAAGGGATGTCCCCATTTTTACAAATAACAAAAATAAAGTATCCTAACCATAACACAAATACTAAACTAAGTATTAAATAATTAATAAATATTGTTAAACAAATGATTATAATTTAAGTAAATTAAAATTCATGAAAATATTATTAAATGAATATCTCTGACAATTAAAATCAAATGAAATGAAGACTCCAAGGTAAAGGTCACTCATCTTCGATTCCTTACATACTCAGTCAGGCAGTGCTTAAATCTTACATATCATGTATCCACCAGATCATAAGATTGACTAAAGTCATTTTCAGTGTCTGAATCCTGTTAATTGGAGAGAATTTGCCATAGTTGGTGTGATAGTGTTTTATAGAAAATATGGGCATGTCTCTTTTCATAAAAAACATATTGTTCGACGCGCGACGTGTTTAATTTGTTATTTTTAAGTAGATATATTGATTCTAGAAGTTCATCTACATCTAGCTCTATCAGCTGGCAGATGAAGTTATTAGTTAGGTGAACGGTGAACGTATTATACGGTGAACCAATAAATATGACAATGCTAATAACACTTTTGCTGTATTTTAGGTTGAGTTCCGCGATCTCAAAGAAAGAAGCACTCCCATTCCAGCCGCAGTCTCCTTCAGTGGCAACTTCCTCCAAGCCACTCTAGAAACCGACCGCCCTATCGTCAACCTGGACGTGGATATTTCGGTCAACAGCACCAAGCCAATGCAGTACTTAAACTATATTCTGATGGCGCGCGGAGATGTGATCAGTACGAATAGTTTTCAAATAGAGAACCGAAAGCAATTCAATTTTCACTTTACTGCCACTCATGCCATGGTTCCTGTTTGTCATTTGATCGTCTATTATGTAACTGAAAATGGAGAAATGATTGGAGATGCTTTGGATATCGAGATCGATGGTCTCCTACAGAATTTTGTAAGTAATTTTACACCATATATAGTCTAGGCGCCAGAGGGGTCACCGTGTCATATTCAATTCTGACGGACAAACTCAACGGTTTCTTATGGATTTTGGGCTGCTGATTACGAATTTCGAGGAGGGATTTCGATCCGAGTGGTCAAAAAATTGTTATAAACAATTTAATTGTTTATAAATTGTTTATAAGGCTCTGGCTCATAAACTAAAAGAGATAAAAAAATGTTTCACATAAAATTTGTTCCTTAATAAAAAACGAAGAAAAAACCGTTTACTAAACTTAAATCTAACAATTAGAACTCAAGATATTGTAAAATTAATGCACAATGCAAATTGCAAATTGCAAAATAAGTATTTTTCGAAGCTTTATCGATCGTAACTCGGCTTCTACGCATGCAAATAAGTCTTAGAAAGCGTCGTTTTAAAGCTTAGTTAACAGGCTTCTAAACAAAGTTTATTAAATTACTTGATCTTCATTTGTTTTAAAGTTATACCCGTTTGAAGTTACAATTTTCTTAAAAATATTGTACATTCATTTGTTTATAAGGGTTCCAACCAAATTTGAGCTATAAACATTTATACTTTAATGAACAATAATGGTAGAAAAACTCAAAAGGAACAATTTGAGGTTATGAAAATGTTCATAAGTTTATTTTTGGCCAAGATGTCGATATTTGAATGGCGCGCGCTATGAGGAGCAAGATCGGCTCACCGCGTAAAGGTTTACGCGCTAACTTCTCGATGCAAATTATAATTTCTATGTATACATACGTTATCCTCATTTTTCATTTTTGAAGATCCTAATAAAATTTTATCATATAATTCTTATAATTAAATCATCATACTGTACCGCGTATCACCTTTCATTCTATTTACATTGTCTTCTATTTTTTGCACTAAATGAGAAAAAAAACATTAAAAACTAATATTTCAGAAGTATAACTAAAAAGTAAGTTGATATTATTTATTAATACTATTTTTACAACCATTTTTTTCATGCATCTGCAAATCTGCATAGAGATATACAGGGAATATCAGCTTTTTTACATCTGCATAAGTTCTTAGCGAAATTTTAACAGTTACATGGTGGTACAAGTCTGTTCTTGTAGGCAGTAAAACTAAAACTTTTTGAGGCTTCAGAGTCTAATTATCTATATGATATCCATATAAAGTGGATCTAGTTCTTTTGCAGCATCATCAAGTCCCGTCAATTGTGTGTATCCGCCACATCATAAATGCTCGTTTTATATGCAATGATGATGCTGCAAAAGAACTCGATCCATTTTTATATGGATATCACATATTGGCTCATTTTCATGCGTAGAAGCTGAGTTACGATCGATAAAGCGTCGAAGAATACATACTTACTTGACTGTGAGCCAATCTTGCGCCTCATAGCGCGCCATTAAAATATCGACATCTTAGCCAAAAATAAACTTACGAACATTTTCTAAGCTCAAATTGTTCCTTTTGAGTTGTTTTATCATTATTGTTAATTAATGTATAAATGTTTATAGCTCAAGTTTGCTTGACACCTTTATAAACAAATTAATGTACAATTTTTTAAGAAAATTATAACTTCAAACGGGTATAACTTTAAAACAAATGAAGATCAAATAATTTAACAAACTTTGTTTGGAAGCCTCTTAATGAAGCTTTAAAAGGACGCCTTATAAGGCTCATTTGCATGCGTACAAGCCGAGTTACGATCGATAAAGCTTGTAAAAATACTTATTTTGCAATTTGCAATTTGCATTGTGCACTAATTTTACAATATCTTGAGTTCTAATTGTCGAATTTAAGTTTAGTAAACGGTTGTTTCCTCGTTTTTTATTAGGGAACAAATTTTATTTGAAACATTTTTTTATCTCTTTTAGTTTATGAGCCAGAGCCTTATAAACAATTTATAAACAATTAAATTGTTTATAACAATTTTTTGACCATTCGGATCGAAATCCCCCCTCGAAATTCGTAATTAACAGCCCAAAATCCATAAGAAACCGTTGAGTTTGTCCATCAGAATTGAAAATGACACGGTGACCTCTATTTGGCGCCTAGACTAATAGCATATGTACTTTAAAACACTTTTCTTCTTCTTCTTCTTCTTCTTCTTCTTCTTCTTCTTCCTTTCTTCTTTTTCTTTCAGTAACCTGTCCAATTATCGAACGTTGGCGATCATGTTGACAATAATAACTTTATTTACGGCAGCTCTAAACAGATTAGCTGTGGTCTCTTGATACCAGTCACGGAGATTTTGGAGCCAGGATGTTTTTCTTTGGCCTAGGCCTCTTCTTCCGGCGATCTTGCCCTGTATTATAAGGTGTAGAAGGTTATACCTCTCTGGATGTCTCATTACATGGCCGAATTATTGTAACATTCGAACTTTTATTGCTTTTGTTATTTTTGTGCTCTTATTCATTCGATGTAAAACTGTTTCATTTTTTATTCGATGAACCCAACTGATCCGTAATATTCGTCGATAGATCCACATCTCAAATTCCTTCAATTTTTCATTAGTGTCTCTGTAAGGGTCCAACTCTCCATGCCATACAGCAATGTGGAGAATATGTAGCAGTAGTATGGTATAACTAGGCCCAAACCCAGACATCCAAAGTCAAAGTTATCCTCCAACACCAAATTGTTCTATATGGTCCACATAATGTTCGGAAAAAAGTTACACCATTTTGAGCGTCGGGTTTGGGGGGGGGGGGAGAGGGGGGAGAAATCGGTGAAATCGTAGTTTTTTACGTTTTTCGTAAATATTTCCAAAACTATACGATTTAACATAAACAACCTTCTTTACAAAAATGTTCTACATTAAATTTTAAATAAAAAAGGCCCTATGCATAATCCTTCTAGAATTAACGGTTTCAAAGTTACGGAGGTAGTATAGTATAATTGGTCCAAAAAAGGCCTAACCTAAACATCCAAAGTAAAACTTTTCCTCCAACACCAAATTGTTCTATATGGTCCACATATTGTTCAGTAAAAAGTTACACCATTTTGAGCGTCCAGTTTGGGGGGGAGATGGGGGAGAAGTCGGTAAATTAGTCGTTTTTTTACGTTTTTCGTCAATATTTCTAAAACTATGATTTAGCGTAAACAATGTTCTATAAAAAAATGTTCTACATAAAATTTAAAACAAAAAAGGTTCTATAAATAATTGTTATAAAATCAACGGTTCCAGAGTTACGGAGGGTGAAAAGTGGAGCTTTTCGATACTTTTTATATTTTTTGGGCAATTTCCTACTGATTTTGTTTAACAGGATTGGGTTTTATAAATCAAATTTGCTATTTCAGTGGCCGATGGTATATTAGTGATAAGCCCTTGAAGAAACGTCAACCTCACCACCCAAAATAATCATCAATTGCCCAAAAAATATAAAAAGTATCAAAAACCTCCACTTTTCACCCTCCGTAACTCTGGAACCGTTGATTTTATAACAATTATATACGGACCTTTTTTGTTTGAAATTTTATGTAGAACATTTTTGTATAGAATATTGTTTACGCTAAAGCATAGTTTTAGAAATATTGACGAAAAACTTAAAAAAAACTATTAATTTACCGATTTCTCCCCCATCTCCCCCCCAAACCGGACGATCAAAATGGTGTAACTTTTTACTGAACCATATGTGGACCATATAGAACAATT
Organism: Diabrotica virgifera virgifera; assembly: GCF_917563875.1. Classification (NCBI taxonomy): domain Eukaryota; kingdom Metazoa; phylum Arthropoda; class Insecta; order Coleoptera; family Chrysomelidae; genus Diabrotica; species Diabrotica virgifera. The sequence continues at coordinate 287,932,209 of NC_065443.1, read as the reverse complement.
TGGTGTTGGAGGAAAACTATTATTTTTGATGTCTGGGTTAGGCCTTTTTTTGGACCAATTGTATTATACTACCTCTGTAACTTTGGAACCGTTCATTTTAGAAGGATTATGCATTGGACCTTTTTTATTTATAATTTAATGTAGAACATTTTTTTATAAAAGGTTGTTCATGTTAAACCGCATAGTTTTAGAAATATTGACGAAAAACGCAAAAAACTATGAATTTACCGATTTCTCCCCCCTCTCCCCCCCACAAACCCGACGCTCAAAATGGTGTGACTTTTTTCTGAACATTATGTGGACCACATAGAACAATTTGGTGTTGGAGGAGAACTTTCACTTTGGATGTCTGGGTTATGTCATCTTTTGGATCAATCTTATCCATACTACAGCGCATTAATCTGATTTTAAGGTTTAACGTGATATCTCAAGAATTTTCTTTAGTTTATAGAAGGCAGCTCTGGTTTTTTTTTAATGCGTATTCTTATTTCTCTATTTATATTCCAGTAATCGTTAACGTTGATAGAGGCTTTCAATTGTTTATTATACAAAAGATCCTACACATGTAAGTCTACCTCTATCAAATCCCTTCTAAAAGTCGATCTAATATAGGAATGATGCGTTATTGTATTCTATTGTGTTTATTCAAAACAGTGTTTCCTAATATTATTATGTATTATATTTAATTTCTATATTGATATATTCTCTAATTAGTACATTCTTTCACGGTTTTTGCTGTAAATTTTAAAGAACCGCTTAGATTGACATGAAATTTGGCATACGCATAGCCAACATGTCAAAGAAAAAAAGTGATATGGTGCCGATGTGTGCTTTTGCCCTGGGGGTGAGTTTCACCCCATCTCGGGGGTGAAAAAATATATGTCCAAGATAAGTCCCGAAATGGATAAACTGACTAATTTTAAGCAACTTTTGTTCTATAGAGTTTTTTCACCAAGTCAATACTTTTCGAGTTATTTGCAAGTGAATATGTTCATTTTTCAACAAAATAACCACGCTTTTAGACGGTTTTTCGCAAATAACTCAAAACCTAAGCATTTTGTCGAAAAAAATATTCTTAACAAAACTATAGCCTATAAAAAAGTGAAACAAATGGTGTATACATTAGGTCTATATACCTAGCAAAAGCAGAGTTACAGCTAATGAAAAATAGGTTCATATTCGAAAAATTACAAATAGAATAATTCAATGTGAAATATTCAAATAATGAAGCATTATTGGGGAAAATACATTACAACTTTTGTGTGTTTAAAAAAAACTTTATTTCTGTTTTTATAAGAAAAATTTCTAGCATCAATTGTAAGCAAGTTACGCTCAAAATAAAGTTGGTCCCTTTTGTTTTGGCAAACAAAATTAGGAAGATCACCCCCCAATTAGCAACTTAAATGAAATAAATCGTTACCGCTTCACAAGTTACTTATTTACTTATGTTGTGTTTATATGATCTGTAAGTTTCATCGATTCAAAGTGCTTATTTTTGAAAAAATTTGTTTTTTAAAGTAAAATTTTAAAAACGTTCATTTTGAAAAAAATGCTTTTTTTCAAAATAACTTAAAGATTGTTAGAGATACAAAAAATCTTAAACAATAAAAAAGGTTGGCTTTACTTTTCTGAATACTTTGTATTTTTTGTTTTTCTGTAAGACAAAAATTGGTTAGGATTCGGTGTTTCTAAATTTGCATACACTCGTGATAAGTGACTCGTTCAAGCCCTTTTAACTACAGCTTTTTCAAAAATAAGGACTTTGAACCGATGAAACTTACAGATCATATGATCAATACATACGCGAGTAAAAAACTTGCGAAGTGGTAACAATTAAGTTCATTTGAACTGCTAATTAGGGGGTGATTTTCCCGATTTCTTACCAAAAAAAGGGACCAACTTTATTTTGAGCGTAACTTGTTTACTTTTTAAACACTTTAAAAAAGTTAAAATTAGTTTTCCCCAAAAAAGTGCTTCGTTTTTTGGTTATGGCACGTTAAAATATTCGATTTGGAAGTTGACGAATATGAACCTATTTTTCATTAGCTATAACTCTGCTTCTACTAGGTATAGTAACCTAATATATACACCATGTTTTTACTTTTTTACGTGCTATATTTTTGATAGGAATTTTTTTTCGGCCAAATACTTAGATTTTGAGTTATTTGCGAAAAACCGTCTGAAAACGTGGATATTTTGTAGAAAAATTAAAATATTCACTCGCAAATAACTGGAAAAGTATTAACTTGGTGAAAAAACTTTATATAACAAAAGTTTCTTAGAATTAGTAATTTTATCCATTTCCGGACTTATTTCGAACATATATTGTTCAGCCCCAAAATGGGGTGAAACTCATCCCTAGGACAAAAGCACACATCGGCACAATATCACTTTGTTTCTTTGACTTATTAGCTATGTATATGCCAAATTTCATGTGGATCCATGCGGTTCTTTAAAATTTAGATGTTTTGCAATATTTTACCTTTAAAGAACGTACAGTGGAACCCCGATAAGTCGGCCCCCGATAACCCGGAAGTCCGGCTAACCCGGACCGATTTTCATCAGATAAACATTTTGATTTTCAATATTTTGTATTTTTCAATTTAATTGTGGCTTATTTCCAATCAAAATAGTTAATTATCAGACAAACCTTTCAACAATAAAAATGTATGTAATATAATATTTGAGAGATAATGTGTATGTGCGTAATTTGAACTATACGATATTAAAAATGACTCATAGAACACGCCGCAGAAACAACAGCCACCTGTCTGTAGTATCTATTCCTTTTTATTTCAAACTGTCAGCATTGTTTAGGAAAGACTATTTAAAAAATTCTTTTATAAACAATGGTCTTTAGTATTGTGTGTCTTGTATTGTTCGCTTCCATTTGCTTACGTTTGGGTTTGGTGTTTTTTAGTAATTTTAATGAGTAGGTATTACTGTGAATACTGTGCATATTTATAAAAATATTACATGTTATTTCAATTCTAACGGAGTTTATCTGTAAGTATACCGTATTTTATTAATTTTTACCATATTCTCCGGCTATCTCGGATTTTCGATAACCCGGATCGGTCGCGGTCCCGATTAATCCGAGTTATCGAGGTTCCACTGTACTAAATGTAATGACAATACATATAGTGGTTAACGTTTGTTTGTCTTTTTTAGGTTGATTTCCAACTCAATACTTTTGAAAGCGAACCAAACCTTGATGTAGAGTTTACTATCACAGCTCAGCAGAATTCTTATATAGGTTTAATGGCTGTAGATGAAAACGTAGCACGTCTGAAAGACGGTTATGATCTGTCATTGGGAAGTATCGCAGAGGAATTAAAGATGTACGATGTGGCCCACGGAACACCGTATCCTCATTTCCGAAGTAACTCCAAGATGAAGCTATCGTGGTATCCTGGAGCTAGCAATTTACACAATGCTATATTTGTAAGTAACTTTCATATGCTTTTAAGGTCTATACCTATATTTGTTATAGTTGGTAAGTTTGGTTAAGGGACCCTTGGTATACATGGTTTCCCAAACTAAAATACACTAAGCATTAAAATTAACGCACCACCTTAAAAATGGGACAGTTTTGATGTCTTGTATTTCCTAAACCTGTTGTCCGATGTGAGTGATTTTTTTAGCATATTATAGCTTACTTCTTCCAAAAATCGGTGTAATAATATTATTGCTAAAGAGGTAAGTATCATTGTATACCGGGTGTAACAACGACCGTGTGTTTTTCCTGAAAGTTCGCATCACCCTGTGGAATATTCTAGCATATATAAAATACTGAAATTAAAACTCAACTATAGCCTCAGGTTTTTTTAACGTCATATTTTTTTATTCATTCGTTTATGTGGGATAATAAAAAAGTTAGGTACTTTAACAACTAGCCATGTTATTCATCAATACCGGGTGTTTCTAAATAAGTGCGACAAACTTTAAGCGGTAATTCTTCATGAAAAATAATGACTGTTTGCTTTATAAACATATGTCCACAAATGCTTTGTTTCCGAGATACGGGATGTTGAATTTTTTTTCATACAAACTGAAGATTTATTTATTGCTCTAAAACTGGTTGAGATATGCAAATGAGGTTTGGTAGATTTTAAGAGGTAGTTATTGCGCGTTTTTTGACATACAATTAAGAATTTTATATTCACCATTGGCGTGCATACGGGTATAAACATTTTAGATACATCCCGTATGCACGCCAATGGTGAATATAAAATTCTTAATTGTATGTCAAAAAATGCACAATAACTACCTCTTAAAACATACCAAATTTAATTTGCATATCTCAACCGGTTTTAGAGCAATAAATAAATCGTCAGTTTGTAAGAAAAAATTCAACATCCCGTATCTCGGAAACGAAGCATTTGTGGTTTATGGACATATGTTTATAAACCAAACGGTCATTATTTTTGCATGCAAAATTGCCCCTTAAAGTTTGTCGCACTTATTTAGAAGCACCATGTATTCATGAATAACATGGCTAGTTGTTAAAGTACCTAACTTTTTTATTATCCCACATAAGCGAATTAATCAAAAAGTAGAATTTTAAGAAAGCCTAAGAAAGCCTAAGGCTACAGTTGAGTTTTAATTTTAATATTTTATATACGCTAGAATATTTCACAGGGTGTTTTAAACTTTGAGGAAAAATCACAGTGTGATTGTTACAATCGGTATGTAATGACACTTACCTGTTTAGCAATAATATTATTAAACCGACATTCTTGAAGAATAAAGCTATAATATACTAAGAAATCACTAAAATCGGACAACAGGTTTAGAAAATACGAGACATCAAAAATGTCCCATTTTTAAAGTGGTGCGTTAATTTTGATGCTTAGTGTATTTACACCTTTAAAACTCGGCAAAATAAACGGTTTGAAAAAAATCCAAAAAACGGTCGATTTTTATATCGAAGGGTACCAATTTTTATTCAAAAATAATTCTGGCAGCTTTAACCCTATATTGGGGGTGGCAAATTCTCACAAATAAGTCAAATAACACATAAGTAATTTGGAAGATTTTGAAAAAGTATTTACCCATTTGATTTTATATTTTGCAAAATGCGTTAAAGGTTGATTTTAGATAGTTACAGAGTAAAAAATTTAATGGATTGAAATCTGGAGATCTAGCTGGCCATTCTATTGCAACTTTTTGACCAATCTACAAAATACACGTTGAATTTTACGAACGTGCCTTGCAAATCATAATTTACAATGTATATACAGTGTAAATTATGATTTACAAAAGTTTATATATTGTAAATCATGATTCGTGAGTGCTACTCGTAACATTCAACGTGTCTTGGTTTGTTTATTTCTAGTGCATCTTTATTGTGATTTTAGTATAGAGTTACTATATATGAAATGATGTCTTTGGCTGGTAAAATTATTGTGAAAAGTAATATTTTTAAGTACCTAGGACGGGTTTTAAAGACTAATGGGGAAATAAGTGCGGAGATGCTTCCAGTAGAATTAGGGTTGGATGAGTCAAGTGGAAATAAGCGAGTGATGTGTTGTATGGCAGAAAAATTCCAATATGAAGCTGAAGGAAAAATTTTATAAAATAGCCATAACCCAAAGAGCAATAACGAATGCATGTGGCAGAAATTTATGGTTGAAATGTTGACATTAATTATGATATCAAAACAAAAAACTTGAACTTTGTACAGCAGAAAGAATTTTTTTCTGAGAAAGTTAGCATATAACGTCTTTTTATTTTTAGGAATCAGGTGCTGACATTGCTACCAACACTAGAATCAACAGATATAAACCAACATGTAAGTTTTTTGTTCCTCTATACGGGTGTCTCCGAAAATAGTGCGTTCCTTTAAGGTATGGATATAATACACAATTTAGAACAAAAAAGTTCTTTAACATTTTTTCCAAAAATAACCGTTGCCAAAAAAAAATTACACTGTTCTCCATATAAGTGAATTTTTGTTTTCAGAAAATTAAATAATCTGGCCACGTCGTACAAGAACTCGTTTGTGACTTTGGATATATATAATCGAACCCATATTTATTATGTTGGGAGAAAGATCACCTTGGAAATCGTGTAGTATTTGATAGTGATATAGATGTAGAAGTTATTCCCGAAATGTTCTATGAACAACGTTTTTCGACATTTTTATATTTGGATTATTCTCCACAGCTTCTAAAATGTTGTCTTCTACATTTAATCGACGGATACTTCTTTGTTCTTCCGCTATTTTCTCTATGCAACAGAACCCGTTTCTAAAAATCTTTGAGAAACATTCACAAAAGTTCGAAGATTAGAAGCTCGCTTTTATTGATGCCGATACACATAAATTGGGACAGCTAAATTACTGCTGCAGTGCGCTTCTCCATAAATAATCAACATATCATGATACTCACGAATCGAAATCATTTTCGCAGTGATACTAAAAACGATCGCATTGACACTATAAAAACAAATGTTCCAAACTATCTCGTAGTGATCAAAAAAGTACCTGCGCTTTATAAAGTAACAAATATAATATTTGTCCAATGCAAAAAATACTTACCGATTCCTCAATTAGAAATAAACTGCTCGTCAAAAGTTAGGGATATAGAAAAGTATGCTGATTTTCATAGTTGATTTTTTCTCGAACAGACGGATTCCGCTATTTTTTTTTATTATCTTAGATTTTTCTTTAGTATATACACAATTGTGAAATTGTTTACTCAAACTTATTTTTTGTACTTATACCGGGTGGAAGAAAAGAAATGCTTTTCTTATGTTAAGTTTGAGACACCCTGTAGGGAGAACGAGGTACAAATGTGAGTATACATCAGAATCTTATTGTAGTCTTATGTTTTATGAACATGTTGTTGTTTGAATGTCCCTGATAACTTTAGAAACAAAAAAATAGACGGTTTTGTAATTTAACATGTGTTTTAACCGAAACAAAAGTTTGAGACACCTTCTAGGGAGAAAAAGGCACAAAGGTGAGTATACCTTGATATTATGTTGTAGTGTCGTATTTTGTGAATATTTTATTTTTTTAATTTCTCTGATATCTTTAATAACAAAGAAACTAGACGGTATTACTCTTTAATATGTGTTTCTATGTTTCACATGTGTGATGTGATGCATGTCGTCAGTTAAAACACATATTAAAGAGTAATACCGTCTAGTTTCTTTGTTATTAAAGATATTAGAGAAATTAAAATAATAAAATATTCACAAAATATGAGACTACAACACAATATCGAGGTATACTGACCTTTGTGCCTTTTTCTCCCTACAAGGTGTCTCAAACTTTTTTTTCGGTTAAAACACATGTTAAATTACAAAACCGTCTATTTTTTTGTTTCTAAAGATATGAGAGACATTCAAAAAACAAAATGTTCACAAAACATAAGACTAAAATACGATTTCGATGTATACTCACACTTGTACCTCGTCCTCCCTACAGAGCGTCTCAAACTTAACATAATAAAAACATTTCTTTTTTTCCACCCGGTATAAGTACAAAAAAAAGTTTGAGTAAACCTTTGGATAACTGTGTAAATACTAAAGAAAAAACTAAAATAATAAAAAAAATTGCCTAATCCGTTAATCTGTTCACGAAAAAATCTACTATGAAAATTCAGCAGAATTTTCTATATCCCTAACTTTTGACGAGCAGTTTATATCGGTAATATCAAATAAAACAAATTTTTGTTTTGTTTGATGTTGTGGAAACGACGGGGTGTAATGAAAACACTGAAGAAGCGTGCTCAAATGAATGTTAGTTTCGTTGATATTTACATTATTTATTACTTTACTACCAGACACAACTGTGCTAAAAAGAAACTTACTATTTTTTAATAGTGACAGTCTATCTTTAGATTCTTGTATTGCACGTAGTTGCCAGATGTCAATTTGCATACCAAAATGTATTTGAGAAAATTTAGAAAATAATGGTGTAATATTTTTTTTGCTCTACATGGTGCCTTCTACATATACCTTTACGAAACGCACAAAATCTTTGGCATTTAAAATTTCCAAACGTTGATCAACTTGACCAAATCTCTGACCTTTTCAGTGGAAGATATTTACCTTCGTCCAGTTTTCTACGGTCCTTCAACAGTCAAACCAGACAGAGGCCTCGGTCTTCCTATACATGCAGCAACTAGACCACCGTTGGCGGGTCCTTATGCCTTCAGCAGGATACCCAGACCAGTGTGGAATAGACCCAAAGTTTATCTTGCGCAAGATATTGCTGAAACATGGTTGTTTAATAACTTTTCAACTTATGAAGGAAAGGCTTCTATTAGGAGGAAGTTACCGGATACTTTGACCACTTGGTCAGTGACAGGTAGGAGCTGAATTGTCACTAGTTATGTCCACAGGATATCTTCATTATTTTAGTAAATTATTTTTATATTTCATTAATCTCGGATTTCTTAATCTTACATGCTATGTCCAAATTTACAAGCAGGTACTGACTGTACTTATGTTTTTGTCGTAGGTTTTTCGTTGGATCCCTTGCATGGACTGGGATTAACTACTACAGAAAAGAAAATCAAGGTTACCAAATCCATGGTGGTGATGTTAGACTTGCCATATTCAGTCCAAAGGGGAGAAATCTTAAGTATTCCAGTCGTAGTTCAAAATAATGTCAACGAAGATATCACAGTTGATGTCACATTGCACAATTCTGAACATAAGTTTGATTATATAGCTTCTACTGAAGATAATACTGTTAAAAGTAAGTTAATGATAAAATCCTATTAAGGCTAAAATAAGTGCAAATAGAAATTCCTTCTTTCGAAACATTTCTACTTAGTCAAAAACCAGCATTTCTGTAATATTTTCTTTTTGATGTTTTTCCTTCTAGGGGTGGAATTATATCGCAGAAAAAGACTGCAAGTAGCGAAGAATAGCGCAGCTGCAGTATCGTTCATAATCGTGGCAAGCACTAGTGGTTTTATACCGATCAAAGTGACAGCCAGCAGTCCCAAAAATCAAGACGTCGTCGAAAAACAATTATTAGTAGTAGTGAGTATGGTTTAATGATATTATTTTACATTTATTTTTTAATTATTATGCAAATTTATTTTTAAGCGATTAAATGTTTCTACATAAGTCATATATTGAGTTGGTCAATAATACTGGAATACTTGCCACATGAACACGAGGTCATGAAATCATTATTAATATTACATTACAGTAAAAAATACGAAAGAAGAAATATAAAAGCACTGTAACAACTAAAAAATGGGAAAGCCGCTGGAAGTGGCAACCTTCCGATATATTTAATAAAGGCTGACGCAAACGAATCAGTAGAAATGTTACACAAACTCTTTAACAAAATATGGGCCGACGAGGAGCTACCAAAGGAATGGAACAAGGGTGTAATCATTAAGACACCAAAAAAGGATGATCTAATATGCGAGAATTATTGTCCAACAATAACACTGCTGAGTGCCACATCAAAAAAAAAATATTTAAGATTATATTGAATATACTGAAGCCAGATCTAGATAAGAAACTAAGAAGCAACAAACAGGAACAAGCTAGTGAATGGCAAAACAATATAAATATAATTTTTGTTTATTGACTTTGAAAAGGGTATAAACAGAGAACAAATGTGGAAGATTCGGAAACTATATGGAGTACCGATGAAATACATTCTTCTTCTTCACGTGCCATCTTCGCGACGGAGGTTGGCAATCATCATGGCTATTCTGATCTTAGATGCTGCTGTTCTAAACAGTTCGGTTGATGTGCATTCGGTTGATGTGAAATACATTAACCTGATCAGATTATTCTACAAGGGGTGTAAAGTCAGACTGAAACAAGCTGCAGAAATGGAAGTAGATAAAGCTATACAAAGCGGAGTTAAACAAGGATGTGTACTACCCCCGATACTATTCCTAATCATATCGGGTTGGATCATGAAGAAAGTAAGCGATAAAAAACAGGTATTAGATGGAACTGACATAACCAGTTGGAGGACTTCTCAGACGACATTTGCCTCCTAACCGAACATAGCAACCATATGCAGAAGAAGATCGACAATCTCGCAAAATACTCTGAGCCTCTGAGTAATGAGCCTTAAGTTAAACATATAAAAAACAAAAATCTTAAAAAATAACAGCCAAGAAACTAATTAAATGTAAAAATAAAATAAAGTAAAACATTTAAAAAAGGCGGTGGTAGATCAGATGTAAAAAAAGAATAGTAAAGGCACAACATGCATATAAATACTTAAAGAAATCTGGAACACATGCAATATATCAGAATAAATCAAAATCAAAATATTTAACAACTGTATTAAGATTATTAGACTGTAACAAGAACTGTAACAAGAGAGCGTGAAAGAATTGGGAATTGGCCTGAGATAGAGATAGATCAAACAGAGAGCGAGAAATAGAGTTCGGAAAATACTTGTAGAGGAAGTTTTGAAATAATAAAACAGAAGAGTATGTGCTGTTCCAGCCAATTAGCTATCTTTCACTATTGACTAAAATACACGACAGAAAGAAGGCAGAATAATTCTAAACAAACCCAGTTTATTTCGACAAAATCAGTCAATATTATTGTCATAATTTTAATGATTTCTTGGCATTTGTTGATTTTTTGTTAGATTATCTAAGTACTATATTATTTCATATGTTTCATTTGCAGCCTGGAGGAGAAACTGAATATTACACGAAATCCGTTCTCATCGATGCCAGAACCAACCCCAACTTCAAGAAATCGATAAACTTCACTATTCCGAAAAACGCTGTTGAGGGTTCAGAAAAAGTAGAAGTCTCTGCTGTGGGAACCTTCTTGGCTCCAGCTATGATCCATCTGGACAACGTCATTCGGTTGCCGACTGATTGTGGAGAACAGAATTTGGTTCATTTAATGTCGAACTTAGTAATTTTGCAATACTTAAGGGTGAGCAACCAGCTTACTCCAACTATCCAAAATGAGGCTGTTAAAAATTTGGAAACAAGCTATCAACAGCAGCTTACATTCAAGAGAAAAGATGGATCGTTTTCGCCTTTTGAGTGGAGGGATTCAAAAGGAAGTGTTTGGTAAGCTTTGGGAAATTTTGTCGATATTCTTCTTCTTACACTTTATAAGCAATTCTGCTTGTTCATTGGCGGATTGATACCTCTATAAAAGGTTGTCACTCCATCTTTTGCGCGGTCGGCTAATACTTCTATCGATTGGTGATTTATTCTTGCTATTTTAAGCACACATGTCTCCTCCATTCTGGTTATGTGGTTATTCCATTTTTTTTTCTATTTGTACGTATTCGTTTATACATTGTACGTTACATTTTCTTCTAATGTCTTCACTCCTCTTTCGATCTCTCAGTGTATTTCCTGTAATTCTTCTCAGTACCTACTCTCATCTGTGCCGTTTCCAGTAGTCTTTGTGTTGTGGCTGTATCGGGTCTTGTTTCTGATTATTATTGCTACACTGACTTAATAAATTTTTGACTTCATCTCAGTATTAATATGTCTAGCGTTATTAAGGCACACAGAGCCCCCGCTACTATATGTGCAAAGTGTGCAATGCACACGGGCGCCATCCTTTAGGGGCACCAAAACCCAGGGTCAAAAATTCAAAAAATAACAAACAAACAAAAAAAAAACAAAAATTAATTTTAAAATAACAGTTTAGAAATTAAATAGGATTTCGTATAAACACACACGAAATCTTATTAGTATATCATCCAATTACTGCCTATTTCCATTTGCGACAACATGTCAGAAGTCAGGCATTTTAATTTATTTTGTTATGATTTCAATCTGTTTGTTTCATGTTGATATTTTAGTCTACAAATAATAGTCCATTTGCTCACGGTTTTTTGCTGTAAGCAAATTTGTCATACACGTAGCTGACAAGAAAAGAAGTGATATTGTGCCGATGTGTGCTTTTGCCCTAGGGGTAAAAACGGTATTCTTAGGGGAATACGCCCGAGAATACCTGAGGGTATTCTCGGGAGTAAAAAAACATACGTTCAAAATAAGTCCGGAATTGGATAAACTGACTGATTCTAGGCGACTTTTGTTGTATAGAGATTTTCACATGTCAATACTTTTATATATATATATATATATATATATATATATATATATATATCAAACAAATGAAATAGAGAATGTGGAAAAATCCCCTTACGAATAACTCACACATCCACTATACACATCCACTAAAATATATATATATATATATATATATATATATATATATATATGTTCATTTTTCAACAAAAAACCCCGTTTTTAGACGGTTTTTGGCAAATAACTCAAAAACTAGTTATTTTATCAAAGTACTCATGCCAAAATATAGCTTACAAAAAAGTGACAAAAAATTTTATTTATGAAGTCTGCAAACTCAGTAGAAGCAGAGTTGTAGCCAAAAAGTAGGTTCTTATTTCTCGTATTCCAAATCGAATATTTCAATATGAAATAACCATAAAATTAAGCACTTTTCTGGGAAAATTCATTACAGCTTCCTTAAAGTGTTTTAAAAAAGCTTTATTTTTGATCTTTAAAAAAGTTTCTAGCAACAAAAACAAACAACCTTTTTTTGGTAAAAAAATCGTAAAAATCACCACCTAATTAGCATTCCAAATAAAATTAATCATTACCGCTTTACCATTTACTTTATAATACAGGTACCTACTATTTATTGTTTATATTTAAGATCTGTAAGTTTCATCGGTTAAAAGTGCTCATTTGAAAAAATTTGGTTTTGAAGTAATTTTTTTTTAATCTTGAAAAAATTCCTTTTTTTCCATATAACTTAAAAATTATTAGTGATACCAAAAAACGCAAGCAGTAAAAAATATAGGTTTTGCTTTTTTGAATATTTTGCATTTTTTGTTTTCCTGTAAGACAAAAAGTGGTTAAGATATGGCTGTTCAACATTTGCATAGACTCGTGATTAGTGACTCGTGCAAGCCCTTTTAACTACAGCATTTTCAAAAATAAGCACTTTGAATCGATGAAACTTCAGATCATATAAACGGTACATACGTAACGTGACTTGTAGTCTTATAGTGAAGCGGTAACAATTAATTTCATTTGGGATGCTAATTATAGGGGGTGATTTTCACGCTTTTTTTACCAAAAAAAACCAACGTTATTTTGAGCGTAACTTACTTCTGATGTTAAAAAAACAAATATATAGCTTCTTTAACACTTTAAAAAAGTTATAATGAGTTTTTCCTGATAAGTGCTTGATTTTTTGGTTATTTCAATATTCGATTTGGAATTTGACAAATATAAACCTCCTTTTCATTTGCTACAACTCTGTTTCTACTGGGTCTGCAGACTTCATATATAGGACTTACATCATTTTTTTCATTTGTTTATAAGCTATATTTTTTTCGATAAAATACTGGCTTTTTGAGTTACTTTTTATAAACGTGTTTTTTTTTTTGTTGAAAAATGAACATATTTACTCGCAAACAACTTGAAAAGTATTGATTTGGAGAAAAATCTTTATAGAACAAAACGTATGGTTTTTCATCCCTGAGAAGGGGTGAAACTCACATTCAGGGCAAAAGCACACATCGGCATAATATCACTTTTTTCTTTGACATAGCTATATGTATATGCCCAATGTCATGTCAATCCAAGCGCTTTTTTAAAAGTCGGAGGTTTTACAATATTTTACCTTGAGTGAATGGACTATAAATATGACTTCTAAAGTTCAGCTTTTTGGTTTATTTCAAGCACCTACCTACTTTCAAAAAATAAATAAAAACATGATCCAAAATACCTTAAGGGGCGCCAAAATCCTTTTTTGCACACAGGCGCCAGTAATTCTTACGGGGGCCCTGAAGGAACAAGGCACACTGCTAGTCTATTTGATTTTTGTACTTCTTTTTCTTTTTGTATAGACATGACTCTGTTTTTCCAATGTACTTTTTGTACTTTATTTATTTATTTATTTATTTATTTATTTACCTCTTTGTTCAGGTCTTCGTAGCTGGACGATGTAATTCGAAGGTATTTTATTTCCATTACTTGTTCAATACTGATGCCATCAATTTCTATTTTGCATCTACTTGATTATTTACTGATTACTATTGTTTTAGTTTTCTGAGATGAAATTGTCATATTGAATTCTTTTGCTTTTATTTTAAAACTGTAAACTAATCTTTGTCGATATTAATCAGACAAAAAAATAAAGTTTAAGTTGGTTTATACTTTTTTAGGGTCACAGCTTACACTGTTTTAGCGTTGAGCCAAGCCAAAAACTTCATTTTTATTGACGAAAGAGTTATAGAAAACTCCACAAATTGGTTAACTGATGTCCAAGGCAAGAATGGTAGTTTTTATGAAACAGGCAACATCATCCATACCGAATTACAGAACAATTCTGGAAACAGTTTAGCTTTGACTGCTTTCGTGGTTATGGCACTGCGTGAAAGTTCTCTGGTAAGGTAGTGAATAGGTATTATGTGTTTTATTGTTGATATTCTACTACGAAATAAAATAATATAAATATCAACAGACTCTTCTTAATTAATCAAAGAACAAAGAACTGATATCAATTGTTTCAGTTCTTATCTTCTTCGGCTTTTTTCCCATTATACGTTTGCCATTTTCGTCTTCCATAGCACTTTATTCTCCCAGTCACCTTCTGTTCTAAGGCTTCTATCATAGCATTTCTTATGTAAGTACGTTTTCCATCTTACAGCAGGTTTTCTTCTCCGTCTTCTTCCCAGAGTGTCCTAGTCCCAATGCGATATTCTTTTCGATCACCTGTGTCATTCTTTGTACATACCCGTACCACTGTAAAGCACTGTTTTCTAACTTTTTGAAGTTATACTTCTTTAGGCCCGATTGAGATTGAGGGTGAATTTATATTGATCTGCGCGCATGCGCACACCGACAGTTTGGTATTAGTCTTTATACGGGCTCTGATTGGGTGTTGAAATTATCTGTCAATATTTGTTCAATATGAAGGTTATTGGTAAACAAAAATGTTGTATAATATATTAGTTTTTATTGTTGTGAGGACAGAAATAAAATCAAATTTATAATTATAGTGACTTTTTAAATAGTTTTGAAAAGCCACAGGTACGTAATTCTAAATGTTTCAGTTGTATTCCAATAAAAAATTATCTTCATACCTATTTGGAAAATGTAAAAATAATAATGTACTTACCTAGTACTTGCTATGCTATACCCGTAGTAGGCAATGCTTTAATTTACATAATCTGATTACGAACAAACTTTCTACAAATTTTCATCTAATGTATCGTTTTCTTACTCTATATATTGTTGTATTTTAATTCGACAAAAATCAAACTAATAAAAATTCATATAAACAAAATGTCAAAAAGTTGTTCAGTTTGTGTATATTCCCACATGACGTATACGCGAAGGTGGTGCAGTTTGAAATTGATTCGACTCTCGTACGGCGGGATACACGGGAAGTAGGTTCAAGCCCAATGCAAGTTATATCATTTTTTTTATTTTTTTTATAGATTTTATGATTGTAAGTATATTATTATATAATGTTTTTCAGAAAATGCGTATTTAATTAAAATTTTTGGCAACAATTATTGTTCAGAAATCATTTGTGGCATTTTTCAATGTGTTTATGTGTGTTTTATTCTTTTATTTTTTTAATTTTTCGTATTGTTTTAATAAAAATTTTTGGAAAGTACTAGAGAAACTGTTTAAAGTATATTGATTTCGTTGAAATCATATAATAGAAGTATAACTTCTTACGTGCGTACAAAGTACACACATTCTTTTTTATTAATTGAGCATATTTCCTCTGTTCTTATTCTATCCTCTCTGGTGTTATGTACACATCTTCTCATATAAAGTCCAATTCAACTGTTCTTATTATATTTCATTTGTTGTTGTCATTTACCATACTTTCGCTCCATGTAGGGTAATATTTAGTAGGTATTAAGGCAGAAACATATTTGTCTGACCCGATGTAACACGACGCAATGCAGTCCGATGCGACGGATATCTGGCATACAGTTTTACATGTCATGTAAGTGGTTACATTTACGTCGGGCTACATCGGGTAGGATGGCATACTGTAGCACTGCCTGCGGTAAATAATATAACCACTTATTACATGTAAAACTGCATGCCAGATATCCGTCGCATCGGGTTGCATTGCCTACCATAGCATGGTACATAGACTGACAGAAATTCCCATGTCAAAAAATAACTTCAAAATAGAACTGAACATCATTAAACAAATAGCAGTAAACAATGGCTATAACGAACAAACAATTTTATTAAAATTTTAAACCAAAAACTCCATAAGAAAGCCCTGAAATTAGTCTATTCACCACCACAGAAAGAACCCAGTACCTTCTGCTCTATCACATATACTGGCAAGATAACAACAAAAATATCCAGATACATAAAAAAGAAAGGAATAACACCAACTTTCAGAACTAACAACAACTTAAGCAAATATATTAAGAACAATAAGAGCCGAAAGAAAAAACAACTACAGAGTGGTGTCTACAAACTAACTTGTGGTGACTGTCCGAAAACTTATATCGATCAAACTGGCAGAACCTTTGACAAAGGGATAGAACACAAAAGGGCTTTCAACAATAAAAAACAGACACTTCTACATACGCACTTCACCTTCTAGGGCATAATCATTCT
Organism: Diabrotica virgifera virgifera; assembly: GCF_917563875.1. Classification (NCBI taxonomy): domain Eukaryota; kingdom Metazoa; phylum Arthropoda; class Insecta; order Coleoptera; family Chrysomelidae; genus Diabrotica; species Diabrotica virgifera. The sequence goes on along the minus strand of NC_065443.1, from coordinate 287,915,596 downwards.
TTTAATGAAGAGTTTCAAATTCTGCATATTCGAAATAAAGGCATTAAGCTATCTTTATTAGAATCTATGGAAATTAATAAATTAAAAGATAGATATAATTCTGAATGAGCAACTCGAGACAAACAGCTCCCCACTCCTCAACCTCTTCAGTTAAAGACTTTAAAAAGGCAAACCCATAGTAAACTAAATTACTTGAGAAAGGCACTATGCCGAAACAGCTGTAGTCACATAGTTATAATATATATTTTGTGGAAGTATAGAAAACAAACGTTTTCAGTGTTTTATTGTTAGATTAACTTCAAATCTACAACCTTGGATCCAATACATATCTCATATTATTCCTTTAATTTATGTATCATATATTTCATGTCCTCCCAGTTCTTCTTACATTTTTTTATTTAGTGAATAGGTATAGCTTGCTTTTATTTAGAAATCAACATTAATCAAACACTGTATACCTTCTAAATATAATTAAAATTATTTAACACGTGAAGACTTCAGGCAAAGTGAAAGTTGTATACTCCACTTTGTACATATATTTTCTTCAAAGTAACTTCAAAATTTGGAAAAGCCTTTTATTTCCGTGTAGACTAACATTTGTATGTTTTTTTAACTAGCGAAATGATCCAACAATTGTGAACGTCATCAACAAAGGTTTAGACTACCTGGCAAGAAATATAGATGAATCTGAATCAATCTACACTATTGCTCTGTGCAGCTACGTGCTGCAGATCACAGGACATACATCCCGACAAAGTGCTTTCAATCTATTGGACTCCAAAGCACAAACCAAAGAAAACCTAAAATGGTGGGCGAACCCATATCCTAAAAGCGAAGACAAGAACCCTTGGAGGAAATTACCCAGGTCTATCGACATAGAGACCACTTCCTATGCCCTTATGACCCTTATAGGTAAGTCGGGATTATTTATATCCATTTTTCTTTTATTCATCATCATCATCAGGGCTTTTCATTCCAGGTGGAATGTTTGCCACTCTTATTTAGAGCTCCCTGATTCGCTTATTGCGGTGAATCACTCCGCATTCCTCTTGCATGTTGTCAAAGTTTGTTGTATGACTTGGCTTTCGTTACAATTTTCTTCCACTCATTTCGATATGTGCATAGTTTCCTCCAGTTTCTCACTTCCAGAATTTTGATATCTCTCATGACCTGTCCCTCTCTCTGAGTCTTCCCCTTGGTCTTTCAGTTTCTGGTTTCCATCTGGTGATCTTAATCAGTAGGTCGTTTTTCCTTCTCTCTATGTGTCCCAGCTATCTCAGCCTCTGCTCTTTAATAAATCTAACTATATCTTCTCCCTTCATTATGTCTTTTAGTTCATGGTTCATTCTTCTTCTCATTTCTCCGTTGTCCATTCTTATCGGGCCCATAATCCGTCTGAGGATTTTCCTTTCGAATATTCTCAATTTTTCTTCATCTTTTTCCGTGAGGCACATTGTCTCAGCTGCGTACGTAACTACTGGTCTGATTGCAACTCTGTATATTTGCAGTTTTGTATTTCTGGATAAGTTCTTGTCCTTTATTAGCCTATGATACCTCCAGTATGTTTTGTTGCCTGCTAGTATTCGTTCCGTTACTTCTTCACTTCTCTTGTTTTGGCCATTCACTATTACTCCCTATACGTCCATGATTACTCCCAACTATTTAAATTGTTGGACTCTTTCAAAAGTGTAGTTTTCTATTTTGATTTCTCTCGCCCTGTTATCTTCTCTTCTAGAGCAGAGTAGATATTTTGTTTTTCCTTCGTTAATTTCTAGACCTATTTTCCGTGCTTCTTTTGCTAGGATTGTATTACTGCTTCTTTTAATCTTTCCTTGTCTCTTCCCATAAGAACTAAATCATCTGCATATGCAATTATTTGTGTTGAGGAGTGGGCTATAGTTCCTTTAATTTTGCTGGCGTTGACTGTTCTTTCTATTGCTATGTTGAATAATGTGGTTGACAGGGAATCGCCTTTTCGCACTCCTGTTTCTATTGCAATTGATTTTGTGCTACCTTCTTCTGTTGTTCCTTTAGCTCGAGATCCATCCATGGTCATTTTTGTTAATCTGATTACTGTTCTGATTTTCTTTTATTACATATCCTTATTATTATTATCATCAGTTATGCTACCGCCCTATAAAAGAGCCTCGACCGTCTCAAGTCTATTACGCCAGTCAGTCCTATCCATTGCCAACTGTTGCCAGTTTGCTGCGCCTATTTTTCTAGCATCCTCATCTACACCATCCTTCCATCTGAGTTTTGGTCTATCCCTATATCTACTTCCCACAGGTTGTGACATAAGGATTCTTTTAGGAGGGTTGTTCTGCTGTGATCTTGCCAGATGTCCTGCCCATCTTAGTATTCCTAGTTTTATAAGAGATAGGTACTACGTCTTTACCACCAAATACATGTTTATATCTGTGGTATATCTCGTAGTTGTATCTCCTCCAAACACCATTTTCACAGATGCCACCAAATATTACTCTCAGATACTTTGTTCAAATAAAAGCAGAACGTTTTCATCTGCCTTGGAGATGGTCCATGTCTCCGATCCATATGTCAACACTGGTTGTATAAGGGTTTTGTATATGGTTATTTTTGTTTTTTTGGCTTAAGTTTCTGCTTCTCATATGTCTACTCAGTCCAAAATAACATTTGTTTGCTAGAATTATCATTAGCTTGATTTCTTCCGTCACGACGTTCTCCTTGGTGATCAGGGAGCCTAAGTATGTGAATTTGTCCATCACTTCAAAGGTGAATTGGTGGCCGATGTTTCTGGCTCTATTGTTGGGTGTTGATAGTATTCTCTTAGTTTTCTCTATTCTTATTATAATAAAGGCTTATTATTTTAGAGGCAAATCTACTAGAAGACTCTGTGCCTGTTCTGGAGTGGCTACTCAGTCAACAGAACAATCTTGGGGGATTCACATCGTCACACGATACTGTGGTAGGACTGCAAGCTTTGTATAAAATAGTAAGCAGGATAGCGAGTCCTACGAACATCCAAATAGAGTTTCAGTATGGAAAAGATGGTACGGGAAAATTTAGCCTCAATAGGAACAATTTAATGATTCAGCAAAGTACAGAGGTAAGAAAAACATAATGAAAAGTTGTGTAAGATGATTTTCAGATGATCAGTTAAATATGCAATGTGAGAGTTGAAAAGTCAAACAAACTAGGACCTATATTTTGGAACAAAAACAAAAATTGGTGAAAAACCACATACATTCTTTGACTTGTTAGATATAATGATTATTAATTATGATTACTTGACAAGAATATTTGGATTTCTAAAGTTCACATTAAGCCCTTCTTTCAGTGCATCTTAGTTTGTGGAATTCTCTCTATCGTGAATATTATATATAGAACTCAGAAAATTATGTATTCTTTGAGATATAGTTGCATACTTTCACAATGCCAAGGGGTAAAATTACAATTATCATTCTAGGTTAGCATATTTCGACATTTTATCGTTGACGCACTGAAAGAAGAACTTTGCTTATACTCTTTACCATTCAATTATAGACATTTCATATTAAATGTATTCAAAAAAATTCTAATACCAATGTAACATTTCTTTTTGCAGATTGAAAAATCTACACGAGAAGTTAATGTGACAGCTCAAGGCACAGGTATGGGTATGTTCAAAGTAGCATATCAGTACAATACCAACGTGACAGGACCTTGGCCTATGTTTACTTTAGACCCTCAAGTGGACAAGAACTCCAACAATTATCACCTACAGGTTTCCATATGCATAGCGTAAGTAATTTGTGGTTTTTAATAGTAAGGTTAAACGGAATAATGGTAATAAAAGATATGCCAATTATTCTGAATTTATAATGGAATCAGCCTGATTGATTTGCTAGCAAATTTTATCAACTGCAAAAAAAGGGATAGGTAACCGTATATGGAGAAGTCATCAAATTCAACATACAGACTGTACTGTTTGTTAACAAACCTCTAAAGATATTCCCTCCCTACTAAGTTGCCTTCTCTATCGAAGTTGGCGAACAAATGGCAAATTTCTCTCTGTTCTGGGCTTGATGAATTAAGTCATTTCCTGTTGTGTGGGTCTAATCTCTGATGTTCCGTAGCCAAGATTTTTCTTTCTTATACATACCCCTTTTACCTTCGATCTTGCCTTCTAATATTACCTGGAGCTGCTGAAATACGGCACATTACTTTTATGTCCTAGATAATTATGACGTATTTCTAATTTCGATAGCATTGATCAGATGAGGACGTGTGTTCATTATTTTCAGTACTTCTTCATTCGTAGTTCTGCTGATCCAGCTTATTCTTATCATTCGACGGTACGTCCACATTTCGAATGAATTCAATTTGTATAAACATTTTCAATTTCTTTGCAATCCGAAAATGCAGCAGCATTATACTATAGTTCTAGTTAAATCGGAGAGTGTAGGAAGAGTCTATACCGGTTTCGGGGATTTTCCCCTTATCAGTAGTCCCATATCCTTTTCTCTCCAATTCAACCAGGTACTTCGCCTTGGACCTTTCCGAATTGCCAAGAAAGAAAATGCCACGGATATCGTATAGACATCTGCCTAGAAACAAAATAAGTTATCAATCAAGTAGTACAGAAAACGACAATAAATATCGTTCTCAGATCACTAGATTGACAACAGGTAGAACTTCTGTGGTAACTACCCCCTTGATTTTCAAAAATTATAAATTATACGGGTGCCGAGACGAAATTAAAATGAGGGAATTTTAAATAATTCACGTCCCATCTGCTTAGCGTGGTAAAAGTTCCAACGAGAAAGCTTCCTAAGTAAGTACTCCACAAAAGAGTAAATGAATTTTGAAACTTTTGAATTCAATTTGTTGACATTTTACTGTTTTAATGACCAGCTCTCAAAGCCATATAGTACCTAATAAAGAGCACAAATAACACTTTAGTGTTCTCAATCTTATTGTGACTGATAGCTTGGGGTACAGAGCATTTTACGCATGTTCATGAAACAGACTATTTCAATGCGTCTCGAAATCAATTTCCCTTTTGGGAATACCATAATTTTGGTTTTGGAATAGGTAATGTCCAAGCCCAGCCTGTGACTTCCTTCTGTTAATATGTTCTTCTTCTTTTACTTCTTGGAGATCTTTCGATCTATTTAATTTTGAAGCTGCCTTTGGTTAATTTCCTGGAAGGTAGATTGCCAACTATCCCTCCATCTTTTAGGTGGTCTGACGGGAGGTCTTGAACCGGGCGGGTTGTTTTCTAGGGCAATTTTTGGGAGTCTATTCTCATTCATTCGTCTTACACGGCTGAGCACATCCTCTTGCGCTGCTAATATGTTCATCAAAGTTTTTAGTTGGTCTTCTGTTTCCGCTAATACTACGGTGTCATCGGCATATCTTACATTGTTAATGATGATTCCATTGACTCTGGAACCTTCAGGGCGATCTTCAAGAGAAGCTTTGATTATAATATGTTCGGCATACAGGTACATTAAATAATAGGGGGACAAAATGCACCATTGACGCACTCCTCCTATGTTTATGTAATTGGTGTTTCCGTTCTCTATTCGAACGCATCCCGTGTGGATCCAGTATGTACTACTTATGATAGCTATGTTGTGTACGTCCAACCCTACTTCTTTTGCCACCTCGATCAATTTTCCGTGTTTGATACGGTCGAAAGCCTTTCTATAATCGATAAGGCACACATACAGCCGTTTCTGAACCTCAAGATACCTTTCTGCCATCAGTGTCAATCCCATTATTGCTCTCTGGTGCCTGTACCTTTTCTAAAACCATATTTAGTCCAGGGCGCATCTGTTTTGAGATGGACGTTGAGAGGTGACTCAAATTTTTTTGCAGAAATTGCTTGAAAATAAATCAAATAATAATATTTAAGTTATCCTCGCTCTCAAAAAGGTCCGGAACATTGTTTAAATAATCAAAATGTCAAAAATTGAAGGAAAAATTCGATTTTTTTCTTCGTTTTTTGATTATAACTTTAAAAGTATTCATTTCCGAGAAAGTTGTACTGACATAAAAGTTGCGTAATTAAAATTCCTACAACATAGAATTGGTTAAAAATTTAAAAAATAGTGACCCTAGTTGCAAAATAGCAATAATTGCGAAAAAACCATACAAAAACAAGTATTCGCATTTTACGTTTTTCAACCATTTATGCTAAACTTAGGACCTTCATATTTCACCCACAAAAAATTCATGATACAGTAAAACAATACTGTAAATTTCATTAAGATCGGTTTAACAAATTTTGCAAAATAAATTTTGCAATCCAGCTTTCGCAAAAAAAATTCGTTTTTTCAAAATGTTACAGGACTGAAAATAAAGCAGATAGCAAGTTGAAATTTTTTTACTTATAGAAGTGTACTGTACCTTTCATTTGCAATTTTCAAAATTAAAATCGATTAATTACCACGGCGTCAGAAAATTTTTGAAATAAACAATAATTTTTGGTGCTACGCGCAGGACAGCGGTGTTCGATTCACACAAGTTGATTTCCACCAAAATTTCTTCCAATCATTATCTAATATATTATTATCTTACTCTATATTTTGTTGTATTTTAATATTTTAATTCCACAAAAATCAAACTAATTTTATTATTGTTTGTGAAATATTGTTTAAACAATTGCATATGTTTAAAAATAATAAACTTTTATTATTTAAGTTAAAATATATGAACAAAGAAAGTTTTTGCTAATAAAAGTGTTATTTCAAAGGATAGAGTATGTGTTTTTATTTTGCAATAAACAAATTTATTTATTTATATCGAAATGTAATAAAAATTAAAATGTATCAATCATTGTCAAAGGTCATTGGAATGCCCAATCAGAGCAAACTATCCACTGTCCTGCGCGTAGCACCAATAATTAATGTTTATTTAAAAAAATTCCTGCCGCCGTGGTGTTAATCGATTTTAATTTTGCAAAATTGTAAATGAAAGGTACAGTACAGTTCTATACGCAAAAAAATTTTCAACTTGCTATCTGCTTTATTTTCAGTCCTGTAACATTTTGAAAAAATGAATTTTTTTTACGAAAGCTGGATTGCAAAATTTATTTTGCAAAATCTATTGAAGCGATCTTAATTAAATTTAAAGTATTGTTTTACTGTGTCATAGAGTTTCTCAGGGTGAAATATGAAGGTCCTATGTATAGCATAAATGGTTGAAAAACGTAAAATGCGAATACTTGTTTTTGTATGTTTTTTTCAAAATTATTGCTATTTTGCAACAAGGGTGACTATTTTTTAAATTTTTAACCAATTCTGTATTGTAGGAAATTTAATTACACAACTTTTATGTTAGTACAACTTTTCTCGGAAATGAATACTTTTAAAGTTATAATCAAATAACCAAGAAAAAAATCGAATTTTTCCTTAATTTTTTGACATTTTGATTATTTAAACAATGTTCCGGACCTTTTTGAGAGGGAGAATAACTCATATATTATTATTTGATTTATTTTCAAGCAATTTCTGCAAAAAAATTTGAGTCACCTCTCAACGTCCAAATGTACTAATATTTTTACAGATGCGCCCTGGTCTAATTGAGAAAGAAAGATCTTCAACTTTAAGTTTGTTTTCTTTGATTTGTTAAAACAAAACAAACATGGTTGTTTTGTTGTTATTTTTTTAACCCTGTAGATTTAAGTAATTATTGTATATTATGATTAAAAAAAAGAAAAAAAAAACAAAAAAGAGAAAAAAAACCAAGAGGATGTAAACCTCCGAGATGTTGAATCGGGTTTATGTCTTAGCGTAGTAAAAAAAACAATAAAAAAAAAAGAAAAAATAATTAAAAATATAATAAAAAAATATAAAAAAAATAATATTGTTCTGAAGCTATTTCCTTGTGGCATTTTTACAATCAACTATTTTTAACGGGAAACAAGCCACAATTTTACCAAAAATGATTTTATTAACGTTTCGAAGCCCAAATCGGGTTTCGTTGTCAAAATACAAAATACTACTTTTACTATTTTAGTAGTATTTTGTATTTTGACAACGAAACCCGATTTGGGCTTCGAAACGTTAATAAAATCATTTTTGGTAAAATTGTGGCTTGTTTCCCATTAAAAATAGTTGATTATAAAAAAAATATATACAAAAAAATATTTACATCCAAAACAGTGTATTTTTTAGATAATAGTATATTAGTTTGTTATGTACATTAGATAAGTATCGGACTCGTATTGATTTCAATCAATTATATCAATAATTTATAATACGAGTAGCTACGTGTTAACTAACAGCTTTTTGTATTAGCTATTTTATAATATGTTAATGAATGTATTAATTTTTGCAGATTTGTGGGCCACAACCTATCGAACAGTAACGAAAGCAATATGGCTGTCATGGAAGTGACACTACCTTCTGGATTTACAGCAGACATTGATGCCTTACCTAGTTTGGAACTCTCTGAAAACGTCCAAAGAGTGGAAACCAGAAACAAAATGACGAAAGTGTTGTTGTATTTTAATAATATCACTAATATTGAGTACTGTCCCACCATATCAGCCTACAGAACGCACAAAACAGCTAAGCAGAAGCCTGTTCCTGTGGTTTTGTATGACTACTATGACAGCTGTAAGTATTAATCTACACTCGAGTCCAGGGTTCTTTACCCGTGCGTCATTAATACCTGGCGAGGTAAAACCAATGAACTGTCAATACGGATGGAATGGCCCCGTCCCATTCAAATAGTGAAGCGAGATTGACGCCCACATACAAGAGAGAGATGGTGAGAGAGACAGAAAAGGATCAGGTAAAATTTGACAGGCCCTGTAATTTCAATTGCCAATATCAACTTAAATCGGGGAAATGGACCTCATATTTTTTTAACTTGGTGTCAGGGCTGATAGACAGTATTTAAAAATTAAGTTAATTTAATAAAATAATATGATGTTCATTTTCCCGCAAATTACACGTCCTGTCAAATTTTACCTGATCCTTTTCTGTCTCTCTCTACTCTCTCAGGACCTCTCCCTTGTATGTTGGCGGCATTAACTCATAGAGGTATATATTAACATAGAGGGAGCCTACCTTCCGCGCTTCCTGACGACAAGATCTCATGGACTGGTTTGCTGCATCTCTTTCTAACACATTGTATCGAAAATCTATGATGACATTCAGTGTGAATATAGGCACGGAAGAGGAGGACAACTGTAGCAGCTTTACTATGCGCAAGAGTGAAACAGCACTAATCCAAATAAAAAAGATGGTGTCGTCACTTCGCTCTGAATGACACTCTCTCTATGCTAATATATAACTCTATGCATTAACTTTCTTCATGCCTATTCCATCCGTATTGACAGTTCGTTGGGTAAAACACATACTTTTTATCTAGCAGCATTCTCTTCCACGCATGAAACTAAAGACAAACCAGCTACCGCCTGTTATGAAGTAAAAACCCATGTTATTTTTATGAATGCTCTAGTCTCAGTATATTGAAAAGAGTTAGGTACAAAAAAGACGCTTAAGAATGTTTTCAGATTTTAAGTACATTGTGACGTTTCTGGTTTGTTTACTTTTGTGGCTGTCAGTCTGTTGAAGCTTTTGCTGTTTTTTATCGAATTTTTGCATTTTAAAGTTATTTATATTACACAAATAGTTTTTTTCACAACTAATTTTATATTGGAGTTTGAAATTTTATTGTAAGTGTATTTTATTTTGTTAAGAAAGTTTTGTTAAGTGACAGTTAAGGAATAAGAATATAAGGTTATGTTAAGTTTCCGCCAAAGTGTATGAAATGACAAAAAGAAAATACAGTGGAACCTCGATAAGTCGGATTAATCGGGACCGTGGGCAATCCGGGTTATCGAAAATCCGGGTTAGCCGGAGAATATAGTAAGAATTAATAAAATACACTATACTTTGAGATGATAAACTCCATTATAATTGCAGAAACATGAAATACATAATATGCACAGTACATCTAAATTACGTAAGTTGTATAGGTGCTACAGTTTATTTCTTGGTAAAAAACTCAAACTGAAAAAATGTTTGTTTTGTCTGATGAAAATCGGTCCGGGTTAGCCGGACTTCCGTGTTATCGGAGGCCGACTTATCGGGATTCCACTGTATGTTATTGAATTTTTTATACATTGTTTATTAATTTATTAATCACTAATAATATTAAATGAATTTATTAAGCTACTTAAGTGTATTTTGTGTTATTATACAGGGTGTAACAAAAATACAGGTCATAAATTTAATCACATATTGTGGGACCAAAAATAGTTTGATTGAACCTAACTTACCTTAGTACAAATGTGCATATAAAAAAAGTTACAACCTTTTGAAGTTACAAAATGAAAATCGATTTTTTCCAATATATCGAAAACTGTTTTTTTCTGAGATTTTTTATTGAAAATGGACATGTTGCATTCTTATGGCAGTAGCATCTTAAGAAAAAATTATAGTGAAATTTGAACACCCCATAAAAATTTTATGGGGGTTTTGTTCCTTTAAACCCCCCCAAACTTTTGTGTACGTTCCAATTAAATTATTATTGTAGTACCATTAATTAAACACATTGTTTTTAAAACTTTTTTGGCTCTTAGTACTTTTTCGAAAAGTCAGTTTTTATAGAGATATTTTGAATATTTGTCAAATTCACCACATATTTGTATATGGTTAAGTACGATTATGGAGACTTGGTAATAATATGAAAATTTATGTTTGATTTACATTTTTAGGTATATTTTGAACCATATTAAAAAAGAAGCCACATCTCGATAAAAGGTGCCTTCACGAAAAAATACAAAGAGGCAAAAAAGTTTTAAAAACACTGTGTTTAACTAATGGTACCGCAGTAATATTTTAATTGGAACGTATAGAAGCATTTGGGGGGTTTAAAAGAACAAAACCCCCATAAAATTTTTATGTAAACATATTAAAAAGTAAGCCTTAACTCATCAATACTACTTATCGAACAACTGTCAACAGTTAACAATAACAACTGCCTTATCGAAAAAATACTAAGAGGCAAAAATGTTTTAAGAATATTGAATTTAACTAATGGTGCCACAATAATAATTTAATTGAGACGTACACAAAAGTTTGGGGCGGGAGGGGGGGGGTTAAGGGAACAAAACCCCCATAAAATTTTTATGGGGTGCACAAATTTTACTATAATTTTTGTTCAAGATGTTCCTGCCATGAGAATGCCACATGTCCATTTTCAATAAAAAATCTCTGATAGTTTTCGATATATTCGAAAAAATCGATTTTCATTTTGTAATTTCAAAGGGCTGTAACTTTTTTATATGCATATTTGTACTAAGGTAAGTTAGGTTCATTCGAACTATTTTTGGTCCCAGAATACGTGATTTAATTTATGACCTGTATTTTTGTTACACCCTGTATATCGTGTAGTTTGTATATCGTGCGTTGAATAGAGGTTTCACATAAATAAAAATAACCTGAATTCCATATTGGGATCGTGCAAGTTCGACAAAGCGACACCTGGTTTCTACGCTCAGCAACATTTTTCGCACTTTTAATTATATTGGCGAATTACATTAGTCCTGGTTACTGGATAATTGTCAAGGCCATAGTCCAAAAAAATAATGAGAAGAAAAAATAAGATTTAGGTTATGTTATTAAAACGTAAACAATTGTATATAGTAACTAAAATTAGTTATTCAGTACTGCAAGCAAAATACAATTAATTAAATTTACCTTTATATAATAATTGCATATCATATCAATATTGTGGAGCAATATATAATTTTTCTTCTTCAATGACAGTAGGTATGAAATATACGTCAATTTGACAATTTCAATTGACATGAATTATTTAAGAAAATTGCAATATTTCTTCGCTATTCGCGCACGATCGTTTCTCGTTCCCCTCCAAGTACTTGCACATCGCGAATAGGAATCTTACAGTAGAAACTTTCACCTCTATAATATAACGATCCAATAATCTTGTAAATGTTAATTCATGTATTTCAAATTTCGTCCTGTATGTTTCTGAGGTTTGGTAATATGTATTTAAATTTATTTATTCGAACGAAAGTTTTTATAAACATCTCAAAATATTCGAAGATCAAATGTCTCTTTGAATAAAATAAACATCGAATGTTTGAATAAAATAAACATCGAATTTAGGCCTCGTTCGTTTTGTGTTCCACATTTTTGTGTTGCAATATAGGCATTATTCATCTAAAATTTTGAAATAGGCTGGTAGTAAATGTACCAAAATTTGACGCGAATAAGACATTGACCTATTGCCTAAGTCTGCATAGAGACCATCTTTTTGTTGTTTCTTTTTTAGTAAAACTGCTATTTTATTTGTAGCAAGAAGAGCCCGTGTCTTTTATCGAGGCCCCAGAACTCATCTATGCGACTTATGCGAAGAAGAGGACTGCGAAAGTGTCTGCAAAGCTGAAGCCAACGCCAGGGAGTCTCGAGAGAGGAGAATAGGAGGATCAGATGATGGTGGAGGTGCAGAAACTAGTCACATGCATATAATATGTGCGATACTCGTGCCTCTGGTGATGATAGCAATGAATTGGAGTTAACCATACGCTATTTTAATGATTATTACTTACAGCTTGTTCCTATTAACAATCAATACTAGAAGTTATCGTTGAAACATGTATTTAGTATATTGAACAAACAAGTTTTTAATTCTATCTTCCTTTATTTGTAAATTTGTTACTTGTGTATGTTTCTATAAATTCCACATTTCTCTTATATTTTTCTTCGACTATCAGCTATGATAAATCATAGATTTTGCTGCATTTATGTTCAACTTATGATGGTATCTGCTTTTGATAATCAACTGAATGTATAGCTTCGTTTTAAAAAAGCATACAATTCCTATGTTTGTTCAACATACTCTTATTTTTCATTTCTCATATTTCTGTTTTCGTGGCAAGATTATGTGCTATTAAAATACAACTCTAGATGGCCTTTGGTCAGTTTACAGAGATCTTTACTTTAAAATTAATAAGAAAAACTATTTTGTTTGTTCAATAAACTCAATATAGCAATATGTTTACTAATAAACAACCTTTTTTGACTGAGGTGGAAAGGTTCTAAACCAACTACGGAAGATCTCCTTACTACTGTTGGATTCGATCCGGAAAGGATCACATGCTACGACATAGCATCCAAAATATGGATTATATGCGCCGCATGCACCCCTGATCAGTCGCCTACCAACTAAAAACACCCCTTCTTCGAGGACTCAAGAACATTGGAATGCCTTGCAGTCTGAAAATTTAAAAGAGAAAACTGGAAAAAGATTCTTGCCTAAAATCGATAAGAATCACTTAAAATATCATACAGAGACAGTATTGTAATGAAACAAAAATATTGGATGATAAAATGTGCAGGTGTATGTGGCCTGACAGGGGGAGAATGTAAAAATAAAAGAAGGGGTGCAAAGAATCGTCAAAATATAGTACAGTGGAACCTCGATAACTCGGATTAATCGGAACCGCGGCCGATCCGGGTTATCGAAAATCCGGGTTAGCCGGAGAATATGGTAAAAATTAATAAAATACGGTATACTTACAGATCAACTCAGTTATAATTGAAATAAAATGAAATATGTATATACAGTGATGAGCGCGCTAATAACCGGCAAAATAGCTCAAAAGATGGAAAACATAATACATTGCGAAACAAAAAGAGATGAAACTAGTGGAGATGGAAATGATCGTTATAAACGTATAAATTAACCTTAAATTACATAGTTTCCCACCTTTAGACGTATCAGAGGAGTATGACAACTGTCACTGTGACAGTAGAATTTTATAAAATAGTCTTCTTCTTCTTTAAGCGCCGTCTCCTAATCGGAGGTTGGATATCATTATCACTATCTTTACTCTATTCACCGCTGCTCTAAAGAGTTCTATAGAACTGCATCTAAACCAGTCCCTTAAATCCTTTAACCATGACACTCTCCTTCTTCCTATACTCCTTCCGCCTCTTATCTTTCCCTGTATTATCAGTCTTAGCATTTCATATCGCGGTCCCCTCATTACGTGTCCCAGATATTGTAACTTTCTTATTTTTATTGTGTTTATTATTTCGCATTCTTTACCCATTTCTCGCAATACGTCCGTGTTCGTTTTCTTCTGTGTCCATACTCCTGTCACAGACGTCTAAAGGTGGGAAACTATGTAATGTAATGTTACTTTATACGTTTATAACGATCATTTCCACCTCCACTAGTTTCATCTCTTCTTGTTTCGCAATGTATTATGTTTTCCATCTTTTGCGCTATTTTGCCGGCTATTAGCGCGCTCATCACTGTATATGCACAATACCTACACATCTAAATTATTAAAAACACGCAAACACAAACCTAAGCAAACGGAAGCGAACAATACAAGACTGTACAACACACAATACAGTCACAATCGGAACGATGTTATGTTATTTAAGAACAGTGAGAACTAAGACCATTGTTTAAAAAAGAATTTTTAAATAGTCTTTTAGTCTTTTTTAAACAATGCTAAGACAGTTTAAAATAAATAAAGGAATACTACTGGTGCCTGTTCTTTCCGATAATCCGAGTCAATTTCCGACTTCCGGGTTATCGGGGACCGACTTATCGGGGTTCCACTGTATTTAGTATAATTATAGATCTGGCTGTAAATTTATTTTAACCGGAAATGTAAAAACTTATCAAAAAAAAACACCCAGGACGATTTACTTTATAATATTGTCAAGAACTTTTCAAAGTATAAGAATTTAAAAAAGTTAAAAACTGAGAAAAAAGGAATAAACAAAAATTCAAGCATTCAATGAATTTCTTTGATTTTATGCAAAAAGATTAACATATTTTCCAAATATTCTACAAAACTATTTATGTATTATATATTACGTAAACTCAAATTAACATGTTGGGTGTCAATGCATATTTTCAAGTAAAGTGTTTTAATATAAGTGATCTCACAATGTAATTTTTTTCTTTTTAATATGTGTTAATTTGCCATATACCTTATAAAACACATTTTATAAGGTACCCAAGCATTTCTTTTATATTAAGTAAAAAATAAACACAAATACATAATATGTATCACAATTTTATTGCGAAAAATCAGCCTTTTTTTAACAAAACAATAAAAAATACTACAACTACACCTACTCTGCCTTTTCTTTTTTAAATTTACCTATAAATCCTTTTACTTTTTCCACCAGCGAAGCACCTTTCTTGGGTTTAACCACAAGTTTCCTGGTGGTGATATTATGTAATGGGCCAAAAGCCAATGCCACTACAGTGCAAGCCAGACATATAACATTGTAGGGCATACTAAAGTCAGGAGTTGGGAGGGTTATCACTATATTCTCAGTCCTCACTCTCACTAAATATCCACTTCTTGAAGCATTAAAGCTATCTGAAATTAAAGTACCATCTTGAGGAATTCCTGTATAGTTCCTGGCTACTGGAAGGTAGCTGGAAACAACAGCAGATCCTATGTAAAAGCCCAAGTTGGCATCTGGTGGATACTCTTGCCATTTCAAAAATACGTAGTCAAAATCTACTACCACTGAAGTAGCTGCAGAAGGTGGAATTCTTATTAGAACCTCCAAATAATTGGGTCTTTCCCGTTGCCTAGCAGGTATGTATCTCAACTGTAAAGGTTTGATGTCTTTACCATTAGCTGTCACTTTCAAAGTATGTAGATAGATAGGAATGAACCAAGGAATATTTTGCATTAGGACAACATCCAATTCCTGCCAGTGGTTGTTGAAGATTTTTGTTACTATACCTCCACGTTCTTGACCATAACCCGACAAGTACTGGTTAGCATGTAATGGTGGTGGTAAATTTAGAGATAAAGTATCAGGATTTGTGTATTTGGCATAAATGTTCAAAAACTGATTAGAAACAACATACTTTTGCAGTATACTTGTTTGTCCTCCTCTAATAGAAGTCACTGTTTCATCTGGACTAGGCTCCAATTCTATGCTTTGATCAGTTGTATCTACATATACCTCACTTTTATCCACCAAAACACACTTTTTATTAACTCCCAATCCAAATAACTTCCTTAGTGACCAGTTTTTGGTTCCTAGAATAAGATAATCATACACCAACGAGACAGTTTGCTGGAGTTCTAAAGATAATGATGTACAAGACTTATCTCTGCATACAGGACGTAAATGCAAACCTATGGAATGGTATCTGGTGTTGTGTATATAACCTGAGTTTAGTAAGGATGCAAGACCTGTCTTTGAGCCACAAGGAAGAAGTTTTTTCCAAGGTGTCAGATTTTCTGTACAGACAATTTCTTGTGGTAGAGTAGCATATCTAAAAACCAAAAAAACAATAAAACACAATATAAATTTCATTTAAATATTGTGTTTATATGTGATTAGCCACAGTCGATTGTAATTATAATTACACTTTTACCTAAAAAAGATTTGACTATTAGATTCCCACTCTGAAAATCGTTTTCAAAAAAAATTACGAAATTAGGTCTGTTCCTATGTTTTCTAGTGTAGCACTTTCGAGTGTAGTTCAGTGTAATCTACATGGGCTAGTGTCAAACAAAATCGTGGGTGTGCCACAAACATCTTCTAGTGTAGTTAGCGCATAGACATAATACCTAGACTGCGTGCTGCTATCTAAAACTAAGTGACGATTGCGACAGAGAAAACAGAGGCTATTAGGTGGAAAGTCTTTATCTAATCGGAGAAGTTCATCAAATCGGCAACAGTAAGAAAGTAACGTGATCAATAAACCCAACGTCATTGGATAAACCCCGTCAATTAGAAAGACTTCCCACCTAATAGTCCAGTTTTCTCTGCCACAATTATCTCTTAGTTTTAAGTGGCAGCGCGCAGTCTAGGTATTATATGTCTTTGAGGTATAATTGTAACAAGTCAGGTTATTTTCGTCAAGTTAGAATCAAAATAAAAAATTAAAATGAATTAAAATTTGTAGGTAATTTAAATCTTAAAATTAGTAACAGCTTTTTAAAGTTTTTATATCCAAATTAAACTAAGAAGAAAAAGATATTTTGTTGTAAACAAACACATCTTACAGCTATACTGTTGTCAAACTTGGTTGGATACTACTGCACAAGTCAAGTGTGTTAGCCACCCTCTCAGAAGTACTGCCTACACTGAAAACACAACTATGTACCCACTAAACCCCCCCCCCCATTCCAGCTGCAGACACCTGGTACGTATTTTTAGCAAAAGTTACTTTGGCTGCCCCACTGCTGGCCCTATCTCTACTTCATGTCAGTGAAGCCGACTGAGAGGAGTAGTTTTTTTAATTTCTTCCAGAAGCCATTGAGTACTGTGTACAAAAAAATTGTTCACCTAAAACACCTGCTCCAATGAAAAGGTATTTCAGGAAGAGGAGACCTGCTAACAAAGGTTTTAACAAACAATGACCATCCATTGCCATTTATAAACAAGAAGTTTAACAAGATAGAGACAGAAAACAACACAACACTACAAGCAATCCATAATACCCACAAGAAGGCACTCAAGGATAACAACAATACCATATGTAAAAGGCTTATCAGAGAAATTGAAAAGGATAGGAAACAAGTACATCACATCATCATCAACTACCAACACACTCAGATCTATCCTGTCCAAAACCAAACCCAACAAACAAGAGAGGTCAAAGAATTGCATCTACAAATTACCCTGTGAATGCAACAATATTTTGGGGAGAAACTGCAAGAATACTAAGCTTCAGGATAAACAAGCATGAAACATGCATCAAAAACAGGGATTTTGACAAATCACAGATAAGCAAACATGCCTGGGACAATTAACACAGAGTACAATGGACAAATGCATATCAATAATCATTAACCAAACTGCCTTAACGATGTGTGATCTTTCAAAGGCATTCGACTGTGTTTCTCATGATATATTACTAAAAAAACTGCACTTTTACAGTATCAGGGGTACTCTGAGAGTACTTCTCAAGAATGTTAAGCATGGAGTTCCACAAGGTTCTGTTTTTGCCCTCTATTATGTATTATATATGTTGTTATATATGACTTGCCCAATTTTGTGGCTCCATGTAAAACAGTATTATTTGCAGACGACACTACTTTTATTTTTTCTCACAGAGATCGTTCTCTTTTAGAAACCACTTCTACGAATGTAAATTCAAATACTCAATCATGGTTCGCAGCAAATAAACTTAGACTAAATGACAACAAAACTCAAAATTTATTCATTTCATCTAATCCATTTGATGCTCGTGTGGAAAAAAAATACTGTAAAATTGCTGGGCATGACAATTGACAACACACTGACTTGGTATAACCATATTGACCATCTCCAAGGTAAACTTTCAAGTAATTTATTTTTACTTAGACAACTAAAACTTGTTACAAGTGTGGATACCTTAAAAACAATTTACTTTTCTCTTTTCCAATCGTTTTAAGCTATGGCGCTATTTTGTGGGGAAACTCTTGCAATGCACTAACAATATTTAAATTGCAAAAAAGCAATTAGAATAATTGTAAAAGTTGGTTACTTGGAATCTTGCAAACCATTATTTATTAAATATAAAATAATGCTCTTGCCAACATTATGGCTATACAATGTTCTTGTGGAAACACACAAAACTGCAGATACTTTAATTAAACAGTCTGACTTGTGTAGTATAATATGAACCCTCTGTATAAATCATAATTTAAATATGATGTTATTAACCTTTAGGGTATTGAACAGACATAAAAACAATAGTTTATAGTTTTGTATCACATGTTTAATATGAGTGAACTTGAACTATATTTGTTTTGATTCAAATCGGTATAAAAACATGCTGAGCAATCAGTATGGGGAGATAGACAGATAATTGTTAACGTAGTATGTAGAGGTCGAGGCGCTATGAATCATTAGTGTTATTATTTAGATATTGGTAGTTACCAGTGAATAAAATATAATGTATCGAAGATGTATTTATTCTTTTAATTAATTAGAACCAGAAGGCATTTACATCACGCTATTTGCGACACTTGCATAATTACAGCACAAGAGGTGCCAATAATATCAGAACAGTCAAATATAGTTTGAGTAAATCACAAAAAAGCTCTATTGACTTTAACATATTAATGTCCTACCTAAGGGTTTTAAAAACCTTACAATCAATAAATTTAAAGTCATTCTGAAAAAATACCTTCTGAGATTTGCTTTTTACTCGGTTAGTGAATATTTTGATCATTTTAAAGCAGTATCATGGACATGAATATTACTCACTATGTTTTCCGATTTCTCATTTTGTGAATGTGCGTGAATGTATTTATAATTCTATATGTTATTTGTATATAGGGTGAGGCAGATAACTGGCCTATTAGAAATATCTCGAGAACTAAAGGCAACAGAATCATGAAAATTGGAATAAAGGGGTTTTCAGGTATGATCTATTAAATGAAAATATTTTCATCTCTTTGCAACTACCGGTTATACCGGAAGTTGCTTATAACTTGTTTTTTTTTAATGGGACACCCTATATATTTTTACATTTTTGGATTCTCCTCAATATCTTCTTTCTTAAAATATGAGGTTTTGTAATATTATACAGGGTATTTTAAAAGATATTTACGTTTTTTATTAATTTCGTAGCAATATTCACACCCTGTAGAATTGTAATAGTTTGACATTAAAAACTCTGCTTACATTCAAGTGATTTTTAATATAGTCTATTATTGTTAAGAATTATTAGTATAGCTAATTTTGAAATTTTAGTATACAGGGTTGGACGAAACTCAAAATGAATATTTTCTGAGTTTTCTTAAATAGAACACCCTGTATTTTAGTATTTTAATGAAATGATATTTCATAGTACTTTTTTATTTTATAAGTATTCCCTATACCTAACTGCTTTAATTTGTGAGTTATTGGTGATTCAAGCTACACATTAATTGCAACAAAAAATACGTAAAATTTTATTAGGTTGGCCGTGAAAAAATTCAATCGCAAATAATTTTTCAGAAATAAATACATATTAATCCAGACTGATCCTTAAAATTACCAATAATGGTTTAGCTATCAAAATACCTACGTAGTTAAGATTGTTGGTGCTACTAACAATTAAGCACAAATTAAAGCAGTTAGGTATAGGGAATGCTTAAGAAATAAAAAAGTACCATAAAATATCATTTCATTACAATACTAAAATACAGGGTGTTCCATTTAAGAAAACTCAGAAAATACTCATTCCGAGTTTCGACCAACCCTGTATACTAAAATTAAAAATTTAGCTATACTAATGATTCTTAACAATAGTAGACTATATTAAAAATCATTTGAACTTAAGTAGAGTTTTAGTTGTCAAACTACTACAATTCTACAGGGTGTGAATATTGCTACGAAATTAATAAAAAAACGTAATTATCTTTTAAAATACCCTGTATAACATTACAAATCCTCATATTTTAAGAAAGAAGACATCGAAGAGAATCCAAAAACGTAAAAATATACAGGGTGTCCCATTTAAAAAAACGAAGTTAGAAGCAACTTCCAGTATAACCGGAAGTTGCAAAAAGATGAAAATATTTTCATTTGATAGATCATCCTTCAAAACCCCTGTATTCCAATTTTCATGATTCTGTTGCCGTTAGTCCTCGAGATATTTCTAATAGGCCAGTTATCTGCCTCACCCTGTATACACATTATCTTATATATCTTATACATTTTTTAATTATCAAATTGACTTGCTACAATTCAATTTTTTTTTGTAAACATAGTCAATAAATTTTTGAATCTTTGAATCTTTTTGAATCTCTGAATCACAATATGAACATTTCTACACACATGAACAATTAGAATTTGATGTACCATAGGGCAAAAAAGTTTGACATTGTTAGTTTGGGGAAAATAGCCTTAAGGCCGGCCATTGGTAATGTTACAAGTATAGGCGATCCCATCACCTTTATAAAGTACACCACTCATAATCTAGAGCATATATGTATACCGAAAAATGCTTACCCTACTAACAATATATCTCGCTAATTACAGCCATATTTTTGCTACCCTACCTGTTGTGTATTGTTTATAAAAAAATGTGAAAGTTTTGCTTTTTTCTCAATAAATATAAGAGCGTTTATATCTAAATTACTCAAGTATTTAAATGAATTTCATGATAAAAGTCCGTTTAGCACTAGCCTATATGTAACGGAAGGATGTAACGATAAAAAAATGTGAATTAATAAAGTACTTTTTGCGTGGTGTACTTTTAAAATAAATTTCTGGAATTAATAGAAATTGGCATGTGAAACGTAAATCTTGTACATATAATACACAAAAAGTATAGGAATCTGTAAGAATCTAAGCTCTGTTAATGTAGCAATTATGTATAAGATGGCGCTACGAAAAAAATTAAATAAACATCAAAAATTCAGGAGCGTAATGGCCCGTTTGAAACTTTCCTTAGGAAATTTCGGTACTTGACAAATATGAGTTTATTAGGGGTCCGGACAAATAATCCCCGGACAAATAATCCCGGACAAAAAATCCCCACAAATTATCCCCGGACAAAAATCCAAGGACAAAAAATCCCCACAAATAATCCTCACAAATAATCCCCACAAATAATCCCCGGACAAATAATCCCCACAAAAAATCCCGGACAGATAATCCCCACAATTTTTTTTTGACAAAATATCCCCGCAAAAAATCCCCAAGAAATATTTTTGCCGAATAAAGTTGTCAAATGAATGCTTATAATCCAAGGATGGTACTAAAGATGAGAAATTTAGACTGTCTGTCCGTCGGTACGTCCGACCGCGCATATAACTACTCCGTCATTATGCCAGGTAGAATGACACATGAGGGGTCGAATGAACGGTTATAATCCAACAATGGTACTACAGATGAGCAATTTGGTCCGTCGGTCTGCTTGACCACGAATATAACTCCTCCATCACTGTACCAGGTAGAATGACAAATGAGGTGTCGAATGAAAGCTTATAATCCAAGGATGGTACTAAATATGAGAAATTAGACCAAGGCTGTCTGTCCATCGGTCCGTCCGACCGCGAATGTAACTACTCCGTCATTATGCCAGGTAGATTGACAAATGGGGTGTCGAATGAACGGTTATATTCCAACGATGGTACTAAAGATCAGCAATTTGGTCCGTCGGTCTGCCTGACCGCGAATATAAGTCTTCCGTCACTGTACCAGGTAGAATGACAAATAAGGTGTCGAATGAAAGCTTATAACCAAGGATGGTACTAAGGTTGAGAAATTTGACCAAGGCTGTCTGTCCATCGGTCCGTCCGACCGCGAATGTAACTACTCCGTCAATATGCCAGGTAGATTGACAAATGGGGTGTCGAATGAACGGTTATAACCCAACGATGGTACTAAAGATGAGCAATTTGGTCCGTCTGTCTGCTTGACCGCGAATATAACTCCCCCGTCACTGTACCAGGTAGAATGACAAATGATGTGTCGAATGAAAGCTTATAATTCAAAGATGGTACTAAAGATGAGAAATTAGACCAAGGCTGTCTGTCCATCGGTCCGTCCGACCGCGAATGTAACTACTCCGTCATTATGCCAGGTAGATTGACAAAAGGGATGTCGAATGAACGGTTATATCCCAACGAATTTGGTCCGTCTGTCTGCCTGACCGCAAATATAACTCCTCCGTCACTGTACCAGGTAGAATGACCAATAAGGTGTCCAGTGAAAGCTTATAACCAAGGATGGTACTAAAGATGAGAAATTTGACCAAGGCTGTCTGTTCATCTGTACGTCCGACCGCGAATGTAACGACTCCGTCATTATGCCAGGATTAGTGACAAATGGGGTGTCGAATTAACGATTATAATTTAACAATGGTACTAAAGATGAGCAATTTGGTCCGTCGGTCTGCTTGACCGCGGATATAACTCCCCCGTCACTGTACCAGGTAGAATGACAAATGAGGTGTCGAATGAAAGCTTATAATCCAAGGATGGTACTAAAGATGAGAAATTAGACCAAGGCTGTCTGTCCATCGGTCCGTCCGACCGCGGATGTAACTACTCCGTCAATATGCCAGGTAGAATGACTAATGACGTGTCGAATGAATGGTTATAATCCAACGATGGTACTAAAGATGAGAAATTTGATCCGTCGGTGTGCCTGACCGCGAATATAACTCCTCCGTCACTGTACCAGGTAGAATGACAAATGAGGTGTCAAATGAAAGCTTATAATCCAAGGATGGTACTAAAGATGAGAAATTAGACCAAGGCTGTCTGTCCATCGGTCCGTCCGACCGCGAATGTAACTACTCCGTCATTATGCCAGGCAGAATGACAGATGAGGTGACGAGTGTACAGTGAACGGTTATAATCCAACCATGGTACTCAAGATTCACGCACGCATTTCTTTTCCGAAAGTTGCACTTTCACGCACGACTTGCGGGAAAGTCAAATACCTTGTAATATTGCATTATAATATATTATAATACATGCAATAAACTAATATTGAAAGTTTGTTTTTGACAACCTTGTCAAATAATTGATTTGTGTATTTTCACTTCTAAATAAAAATTGATATCTCTATTTTTTTGTGGCTTTTTCCAAACGTACGGCCCTAGAATAAATATTATTCCTAACTCGTGCGGAAAGTGTGTTCCTCGCACTCGAATGCCTGCCCGAACTCCGCTATCGCGTCGTTCGGGTCAACGACAGTCTCGTGCGTGAAATTATCACTTTCCGCACTAGTTAGGAAAATAACTATTTAATGATGTCGATATTTTCCAAGTTATGGGGGGAAATAGTGACAGTTAGAGGTTAGAGTTAGAGCATAACTATTGAATTGTCTCGTTAATTATGAGTTTTACGACAAAAATGTAGGTACCTATAATACAAAAATAGAACTTAGTAGATAGAATTAACTTTTACATAATTTTGAATTTTGATCTCTTTCATTTTTTTTACGAATATTTAAAATTGTTTCAAATATGATTTCCTACAATTATTTCTTTTTGACAATTTTTTTCGTGCGGTTGATATTTTCCGAGTTAGCGGGAATATATTAAAAAGGGGTGGGGGAGCATAATTATTGAATTGAATCTTGTTTCCGAGCTGCCCCAAATTTTATAATTCTAACCTTTAGGGGAGGTCAATAGTGGTGTAAATTTAAAATTGCGACTGAATTCCGCTGAAGGGTTAGCCGTCATATTGATTTTAAAGGAGAACCGTTGATGCTAAATACCTCCACCATTTTCAACTTTTTTGTTCTACTGCTCATTATTTATAATAGTTCCCAGGTAGCAAGACTGTTTAACGCGCTCTATCTGAATCTGCGTTCCATTAGTGTGCAGATGGGTTATAGGTATAGATAGGGCTATTATAGCAATCGCCATTAAACCGGTTTTTGGTACGAAAATAGTGATTAGCAATTAAATTTAAGCATGAATTGTAATTTCGATTACCAAATATCGAATTCCAATTGTGAGTTCTTTCAAAAATCGTGCATGCAGCACTCTGCTTTGAATAACCCTGTTCAAAACATCCTATTTGTGGTGATAATTGCTTGTCCTGAAAACGATAATCTTGATTGTAATACAAAAAAACCTATTCATTTTTGTAATTTCAAAAGTATTTGCTCATCATCATCATCAATGGCGTTATAACTCTTCGAGACTCTGCCACATTTTTTATTATTTAAAATCAATACAGCTGCCCACGATGTGATATTTGATACCGTTCACGTTATCAACACCAGTAATAAAAATTTAATGTTTCTCGGTCGATGATCGAAATGCCACATCAGCGACTTGTTAATTATTGTGTTTTGACTGGAATAAGAATGTGAATTTTAACCGAATTTTTAACGTGCTAACAAATTGCACATACAATTTTTTTTTGTTTATGCGTATTTTTTATTATAATAAATATGTTGATTTTCACCCATTCGTGAGCAAAAAATTGGTTGTTTTGACTTCTGAGTAATACCAAAAAGTCAAAAATCGTTATAACTGAAAAAACTCGACAGAGTTATGCTCGATAAACTCATAATACTCATAAAGCTAATAAAATATTTTTGATCTTTTCGTTTCACATGATTCACTGAGCGTTGGCTTATTTTTTAATATTTTTCCTTATTTTTTTTTAATTCATTGAATTATAGCGTTGATTGAGATATTAGAGGCCGTCCAATATATCAATCAACGATTATAGTGAATATGCTTATTTAATTTAAAAATAAAATAATTCTATCCTCTTCTTCTTGCTGTGCCTGTCCGTGACGAATGTTGGCGATCACCATGGCATGGCAATCTTTATTTTATCTGCAGCAATGCAGGAAAGCTTCACATATGCTGAGTTGAACCAGGTTCTGAGGTTCTTTAACCAGGATGTTCTTCTTCTTCCTGGACCTCGCTTTCCAAATATTTTTCCTTGCAGAATGGCTTGTAGGAGGGCATATCTGGATTAATTTCGCATAATGTGTCCAAAGTATTCCAACTTTTGAGATTTGATGGTGGTTAATACTTCTCGGTTTTTCCCCATTCTTCTGTAAGGACCTCCTCATTTGTGACCCGATCAGTCCATGGGATTTTAAGAATTCCATTATAAGTTCAAAAAAAATTCAAAAAAATATGCTTGAAATATTTATTTCAAACTCTAAGCTCACCCCACCTTAAGGATAGCTATGACACGAATTTGATAGGCAAGCCATGCAAGTCGTTTTTGTCTATGTATGAAATTTAATAAAAAAATGTCTCATCCGGAAAGCAGATGGGTGCAGGTCGACCTATATTCGGATCTTAGACTATAACGTATATGTATATATGATATTTGAGTGATATAATTTCGTAGAGTTTTGCTATCAGCCGTTGATGATTTGCTGATGAACGCTACTCGTGTTATTTCTTTCCGTTCATGTTCACAAGAGCATGTGTTAACAAGTAATTGGACTTCGTAAGTCCTAGGTTTTCATCCAAAGTAATCGAAAGTAGAACTGGAAGTCGATATTTTAACTCTTCGTGTAACTTTGCGTCGATTCATATACGATTTTACTAATTTTGGATCATATTCATTTACATTAATATCATACTTTGAGTCACTTTAAAACAGATACTTGCGGTTGCAACTCTAAAACTGAAGTCCGATGTTAAATTACTCATCTTGTGTTAAATTACATACCATCCTTGTGTTATAATCTTTTATTCGAAACCTCATTATTTGTCATTATATCTGTATTAATACGGAGGAGTTGTATGTAGGAGGACAGACGGAAAGACACTCATGAAACCGGAAGTATATATATGTTCTCGCCTTGCGAAGGCTCGTCGAATAATATATCACTTTTACTATTCCGGTGACTTTAAAACAGTATTTCCGGTCCCATTTGTAAAACCGGAAGTCCTTTATCAAATTTCTCACCTTTAGTACCATCCTTGGATTATAAGCTTTCATTCGACACCTCATTTGTCATTCAACCTGGTATAGTGACGGAAGAGTTATATTCGCGGTCGGACGGACCGACGGACAGACAGCCTTGGTCAAATTGCTCATCTTTAGTACCATCCTTGGATTATAAGCTTTCATTCGACACCTCATTTGTCATTCTACCTGGTACAGTAACGGAGGAGTTATATTCGCGATCAGGCAGACCGACGGACCAAATTGCTCATCTTTAGTACCATCGTTAGATTATAATCGTTCATTCGAAACCTCATTTGTCATTTTCCCTGGCATAATGACGGAGAGAAGTTACATTTGCGGTCGGACGGACAGATGGACAGACAGCCTTGGTCAAATTTCTCATCTTTAGTACCATCCTTGGTTATAAGCTTTCATTCGACACCTTATTGGTCATTCTACCTGGTACAGTGACGGAGGAGTTATCTTCGCGGTCAGGCAGACCGACGGACCAAATTGCTCAACTTTAGTACCATCGTTGGATTATAATCGTTCATTTAAAACCTCATTTGTCATTTTCCCTGGCATAATGACGGAGAAGTTACATTCGCGGTCGGACGGACAAATGGACCGACAGCCTTGGTCAAATTTTTCATCTTTAGTACCATCCTCGGTTATAAGCTTTCATTCGAAACCTTATTCGTCATTCTACCTGGTACAGTGACGGAGGAGTTATATTCGCGGTCAGGCAGACCGACGGACCAAATTGCTTATCTTTAGTACCATCGTTGGATTATAACCATTCATTCGACACCTCATTTGTCATTCTACCTGGCATAATGACGGAGTAGTTACATTCGCGGTCGGACGGACAGATGGACAGACAGCCTTGGTCAAATTTATCAGCTTTAGTACCATCCTTGGATTATAGGCTTTCATTCGACACCTCATTCGCTATTCTACCTGGTACAGTGACGGAGGAGTTATATTCGCGGTCAGGCAGACCGACGGACCAAATTGCTCATCTTTAGTACCATCCTTGGTTATAAGCTTTCATTAAATGTTCTAAACATTAATTACATTTTCATTCTAAATTAGACAATTAGACAAATTTGAGTGATATAATTGTTCTTCCCTGGTATAATTTTATAATATTGGGACATGAGAAGTAGGTAACAAACTATGATGAACCAATATGCGAAATAGATTTTTCCAATACTTTTGGTTTAGATTTTACCACGAGATACGAGCACAGTATTTATCCGAGTAAAATTTTCAGCGAGACCCCGTCCTTAAACCTCCTAGAAAATGAAAAGTTCGCACCTCATATATAAAACGATTTCGAGTCATCTTAGCGAGACCGCACCTGCATACCTCTCTGTACTGAAACTAAACTATCAGCTGACTATAAAGTCTGGAGTCCGCGGCTTCGCTTAGATATCTATTGCGTTATTTCTCCGATAGATGCAGCATCTCTCGGGAAAGAATCTTTTCTCTCTGTTGCACTGCGACTTGGGGACCTCTCTTTCATACAACGGCCGGCCTTAAAACACCACGCTGGCCAGGCGGGTTGGTGAGTTGTAGGGATCACATTTCCTTGATTCCCTGTAACCGTTGTATGGTTATCCTGCTCATACTCAGTCGCCAGAGCCTAGTCTGTTATGTAGCAGGAGGCACCGGGTAATTTTAGACTACCACTTGTGCAGGTGAGGTTGACTTTTGGATCGATTGATGTATTTTTGTTAAGTCCAATCCCTTACCTCCAACGGTAACGGACAATAGGTGGAATACCACGATACAACAATGAAGACCATGGACAGGAAAGAGAGCAAGAGGACGACCACAGATGAGATGGGGAGACGACATTAAAAAGATAGGAGGAACGCACTGGAAACAGAAAGCACTAAACAGAAGTGAATGGAGTAAACTGGGGGAAGCCTATGTTCAAAATTGGACGAATTAAAAGGCAAAAGAAGGGCAAAAACACCCACCCTCATATCTTTTCAGCCAAAGCAAGGCTGCTACCTATAACACATATAGACATCTAATACCTAGATCCTAGACTCTGGAATGCAATCTAAAATTGTTCCCCCATTGCTACAGAGAAAAGTGTTTGTATTTAGGGTAGTCATCTCTTTCTAATCAGCAGTGTTTATCAAATCAGCGGCAATGGGAATGTCATGTGGTCAATAAACCCAATATCATTGGATACATCCCATTGATTAGAAATAGATGCTTATCCTAAATAAAAACACTTTTCTCTGTAGCACGAGGGAACAGTTTTATATTGCAGCATGCAGTCTAGGTATTATATGTCCATGATAACATCTTGACCAAGTATATCAACCTCAATTTTGATAAGATGTAACCTCCTTAACACCTTGGAGGTTATACACTCTTTCGACACAATTTCTTAATAATCTTTTTTGAAAACGATCTCCAGATTGAAAATCGAAACATCAAATCTTTTTTAGGTAAAAATGTAGTTGTCATTACAATCAACTGTGACTAATGCAATTTAAACACAATATTTAACTTTAGTTAAACTGCCACTGCCACTGTGACATGCCACAAGAAAACAGTTTAACAAAGATTTCATAGTGCGCATAACTTACCTCACATGAGTATTATTTAAATGACTAGATTCCACAACTCCCTTTGGTCTCAACGAAAATTCCGGACTAATTGTATTTGAACTATCAATGAAATTCAGAGAAGCACACAATAATCCTGACAAGGAGTTGGCAAGAAGCTTCCAGTTTTTATCAACTTCAGTTACACTAGGCTTGAACCACACCCAGACTTCTGCCCCACTTGCAGCATCTTCCACTGGGTATCCCCAACTCTCATACCTCCAGAGACCACCAGTTAGACTTATGTGCAACTCTTGGATACCAAATCTTTGGATAAGTTCTCCTATCGGTCTAGGAAATATTGGACTATGTCGAACTAAAAAGGAATATGTATGTTAGAAAAAAAAAATGAAAAAAAGACCTTTAACCCATAAACGCCCAACCATCTGTAGGTTCCATGAATTCCAAAGGGTGAGTAAAAAATGTCCACCTCGAAAATAGCTAATATATTTATTGGGAGTTGTTACAAATGTTACAACTGGATTAAACTTAAGAATCTTATGCTTGGCAGGCACAGCATTTTTTTAAATATTAATATACTTAAACGATGTAAAAACCTTACAACAAAATGACTACGTACATCAAAATTAAAATACCAGTAAAAGCCAGTAATTCAGATTTGTTGATTTTTTCCACATTCTTCCTTTCTGCCTCCTCGTATCATTAGTGAAGTGGATAATTATGTAGATTATGTGTTGATAATTATGTGGATTATGTTCCTGCCAATGAGAAATTATATAAAAACCTTTAGTAAAAAGTTTTACCAAGGGTGGACATTTTGTGCCCACCCCATAGATAACTAGATAACTTAAGATATTACTTTTATTTTCAAAAATATCAATAGAATCAAATTAACATTCGATAAAGGTCTGTCCTTTTAACAATAAATAATTTTTGAAAAATTTAAATATGCTACAAGGAAATATGCATTAGGTGGACCAGGATGAAACACAATTTGGCTTCAGAAATGGACTGGGAACCTGGGACGCACTCTTTGCACTAAATGTGTTTTGCAGAAATGCCGAGATCAAAGGAAAGACGTCTTTGCTGTATTTATTGACTATGAGAAGGCCTTTGATCGAGTACATCACAAATTAATTAAAATATTAAAGGATAAAGGAGTTGATGGTCAAGATGTGCGAATCATAGAAAAATTATACTGGCGTCAAACAGCGACAGCTTGCATAAATGGAAAATCAACAGAAATATGCAAAATACAAAGAGGTGTCAGACAGGGTTGTATACTGTCCCCACTGTTGTTCAATTTATATTCAGATACTGGAATAATATTTAAGAAAGCACTGCATAATTTGGAATGGGGTGTGAAGGTTAATGGAATTCTGATAAATACAATCAGATATGCAGATGATACAGTTATTTTAAGTGATGATATGAATGGATTACAACACCTTTTAAATGCCATTGACACAGTGGGAAGAGAGTTTGGCCTAAATATAAACTGTTCAAAAACAAAATACATGGTATTTAGCTGTCTGGCTCATCAAGATTCACGTTTATATGTTGATGGTCATATAATTCAAAGAGTACCCAGTTTTAAATACCTTGGTTGCCATATTACTGAACAACTAGATCCAGATAAAGAGATAAAATGTAGAATCGAGATAGCCCGCACGACATTTTTAAAAATGAGGTCATTCTTCTGTAATGATACCTTGCAACTTCAACTTCGAAAGTGCATGATTAAATGATACATTTGGTCAGTCCTCTTGTATGGTGTCGAAGCATGGACATTAAAAATATCCACCATTAACCGTTTGGAGACCTTTGAAATGTGGCTGCACAGACGTATTCTGAAAATACCATGGACGGCTATGCTGACAAATGTGGCAGTCCTTAAGAGAGCAAATGCTATCCGCGAGCTGCTTGATAACATCAAATATAGAAAGATGGCCTATTTTGGACCCGTAGTAAGGGGAGACCGGTATAATATTCTTCAACTTATTATGATGGGTAAAATCGAAGGACGCAGAGGAATTGGTAGAAAGCAGGCCTCTTGGTTGAAGAATATCTGGAAGTGGACAGGAATAAAGAAAGCAGAACACCTATTTAGAATAGCTCGACACAGAGACAGTTTCGCCATGTTAGTCGCCAACGTCAAGGGGACTTGATAGGGCACGTTAAGAAGGACATTTCTTACCCACCCTTGGGCATTTAAGGATTAAATTGGTTTTATTACATTTAAAGTAGGATGGGGCTGCTTCCGTTTTAAATGATTTCATCTTTTAAAAACGAATTAAATGGTGATTTCATCATTTAAAAAGGATTATTTTAAAAAACATAGGTGTGAAACTTTTGTTTTAACTTACAATTTTCTTGATCTGGATCTATATCCCACAATGTAGAAAACTGAAAATGAGTGTACACCTGCTCACTATGAAGAGGTTTTATAAGCAGTTCTTCTGTTATTTTTCCATCATAACTGAAAACCGAATTAAACAGAAATATACAAAATATAAGTTTTATATGCTTCATTTTAACCTAAACTAAAAGCCGAATATTTTGACAAATCTGTCATCGATTGTCACTGTCACCATTACGTCATAATAAGTACGTTTAGTTGCATAATATTTGGCTGCAAATATCATTCTCCTCCAAAAAAAGTAAACAACTAGTTATCTAAATAACATCTATGATGGGAAACGAGTTGTTTCCTAAAAATTATTTATAATTTTAATATATGTAGATAAAATTAGTCATATTTGTTCCACATAACATACCGTGGTTTTTGATCTTAAAACGAAAGAGATAACCATATTTAAAAAAGAGACTTTACTCCTAACCTAAATCTTTTATCTTTCAATCTTTCTTCAATGACATTTGTTCCATTTGTTAAACAGCATTTTGTTAACAATTTTAAAAAATAATTAAATTATTATTTATTAGTGTTGGTGAATTGTTGATATTTCAAGTTTTTGAAGCATAAATTAAAATCCAAAATGAGTGTCATAGATGATGAAACAAGAATTTTTCAAAATTCTATCAGGTACTTGCACAACATCTCAACATTACCAGAAACAAATGTACCAACTTTAAGATCCTTTATTTGGTAAGTATACTGCCTTGTAGACACGCACACGTTAGTTTTTTGCATAAATTACTCTTACTGTTTTTCTTATACAGTGGAACCTCGATTATCCGTCTCTCCATTAACCGTCAGGGTCCGTACATAAGTTGTATTGAGTACATAAGAAAAAAATTGAGTCGTCAATTTATTTTTTTAGCATTGCGATCATATCATCATCATAATCATACATCTCCAAGTGGAGCAAAGGGCACCTTGCGGTGTTTCAAGTAGCATGAGGAATGATGGTGAGATTGCTAGTCCCAGGCATCATCTGTTGAGTTCCGTCCAATTTTGTTTACTAGTTTTCTCCATTCTCTTCTGTTTTTTGCTATCTTTTTTGCATCGTTCCATGTTAAATTATTTTCTTTGAGTTCTTTCTCTATTGTTCTTTTCCACGTATAAGATGGTCTACCCATTCTTCTTTTGCCTTGAGCAGTGTAATGTAGAGCTTGTCTAGCAATATTTGTTGCTGGTTTTCGTAAGGTGTGTCCTATCCACTTCCATTTCCGTTTTTTTATTGTATGTTCTATCCTTTCTTCATTTGTTATTCTCCACAATTCGTCATTAGTAATTTTGTTTGGCCAAAATATTCTCAGTATAATACGTAGGCACCAGTTAATGAAGGATTGTATTTTCTGAAAGAATTTTTTATGGTGTTTCCATGGTTATGCTCCATATAACAGGACAGACTTTACATTAGCTTCAAATAATCGTAGCATTGTTCTTCTGCTGATGTTTGTCGAGGCCCATATCTTGCGCAAAGAGTTGAAAGCGTTTTCTGCGAAGCTTATTCTTTGTGTTATGTCCTTTTCTGTGCTTCCTGTTGTGTTTAGCAGACTGCCCAAATAACAGAAATCTTTTACTTCTTCTATTTGTTTCCCTTCCAAATATATATTGTTTCCGTTCGTTTCCCCATTTGATAGTATGTTCGTTTTTTTGGGATTTATTTTTAAGCCGGTTGTTTTTGCTATGTTGTTCAATCTGGTGATTTTGTTTTGCATGTGTTGTCTGTTTGATGTTATGAGACATATATCGTCAGCGAACTCTAGATCCTCTAGTTTTGTAAATGGTGACCATTGTATACCTGTTTTTTATCTTCAGTTTGTTTCATTATCCAATCTATGACTATTATAAACAATGTCGGTGACAAGACACAGCCCTGTCTTACTCCTTTTTTGATGCTTATTTGTTGGGATAGTTCCCCTTCATGTTCAACTGTGGCAAAACATTCGTCGTAGAAAAGCCTTATTACTCTTATATATTTGTCTGGTATTCCATAGAGTTTTAATATCCTCCACATCATATTACGATTTATTGAATCAAACGCTTTTTCGAAGTCTACAAAGTTGATATAAACTTCCTGATTCATTTCCGCTGATTGTTCCAGGATGATTCTTAGGGTATTTATATGGTCAATACAGGGACTGTTCGGTCTGAGTCCTATTTGGTTAATTCTTAATTTTTCATTTTATGGGATCTTTAATTCTCTCCAATATTATTCTGGCCATTATTTTGGTAGCTACAGTGAGAAGGGTGATTGGTCTCCAGTTTTCTCATAGTGTGAGATTTCCTTTCTTTGGTAGCTTTATTTTATAGCATTGCGATAAGCCAAACGAAATTCGCTGAAATGTAACAATGTTGTAACAAATGAAGTTATGGCTGAATCAACTGTTTTGTTTTCGTTGCCTAAATATGACTTAAAGGAATGGTTAATTTGTGATGAGGACGCAAGCGGCTATCGATTACTGACAGATGATGGAATCGTTGAAATGGCAAAACGCCAAAGAGAGGCTGACGAAACAACTTCAGAAGCTGACACAATCTTGGAACTTGACGGTGGCGATGTCGATGATGCTTTTGCAATTGACAAAGATTTGCCTAAAGAACCATGCAACCATTCATCAAGTGGTATTCTCGACAAGAAGAATCCAATAAAGTAGATTGCACAATCTTACGCCGATTAAGAAATTCAACCCTTGCAAAATAGGAAGCATCAGTAAAGCAAACAAAGATTTCATAATATTTTAAACGAAATTCGACAATATTAACACTAACACAAATTCCTCTTATTGTATTATCATACAAAACAAACAAATAAAATTTGAGAGTTGTATTATCAATTTTTAACTTTTTTTAATGTTCTGTTAACCGTCTTTTCGATTATCCGTCATACACTTGGTCCGGTGCCCTGACAGATAATCGAGGTTCTACTGCTACTGTATAATCAAAATTTCCTTAACGAAATGAGAAGTCCTAGATTCAAAAATCTAAAGACCTTACCTGGAAACCAATCTCTGAGTACAACCTCAATCTGTGGCTTCTACAATTTACAAAGCAAGCAGACGACGAATAAAGCAGACAAAAGTGACTCTACAATATGCAGTCACCTTCCATCTATTCATTTAGGTCAAAAGTCCAACAAAAGTTGATACCGTGTACTCACACTATGAGTAAACTGAGAAAATGAAAGCCAGTTTATGTGTCATTTCGGTTCAGAGGGGATCATCATCCCCTTACATACGTTTCAGCTCCTCAGGGATCTTCAGTGAGGCTATATGATCTTCTTCTTTAGGTGCCTTGTCTGTATTCAGACATTGACTGTCATCATGTTTACAAGTTTCTGAAACCATTCTCTATTGGCTGTTGCATGAAATTATTCTTTTACTGTGGAACCATGCTATTGACTAATATTATGCAATCATGAAGTTTCTTTTGACAAATCCATCTGTTTCCGTCCATTTTCCATGTATTATAAGGTGAAGTGTTTTGATCTACTATGTATGCTATGACTATTCTGCATTAGAGCACATAGTGGAACTTACCTCCTCTTGAGGTTCGCAGAAAACAAAGAGACTTAATACTTTTATTTAAAATTATCAACGGGCTGTGTAACTGCCCTGAGTTTCTCTCTAAAATATCTCTATTTGTCCCCAGTCGTTCGACTAGGCAGGTGCAAACCTTTTATGTTTCTTTTCATAGATTCAATTATTCTTAAAATACATTTATTCCTAGAACTCTTCAATTAGCTAACTCATTAAATAACCTCGAAATTTTTAATATACCAGTTTCCCGCTTTAAAAATCATATTTCTTCCCTAACTTTTTAACTTTTTAATACTTTCGGCCAGAGCTTTTGTATTGTGATTAGTGTTACATGACCTGTATGTATTAGATAACTCAAAACCATTATACCTTGGAACATTTCTGAATTGATTTATGTGTTATCTTTTGTTTGTAAATGTAGTGACCAATATGTTATCATATTTTTTTTTCTTTTTTGTAACTGTACTACTCATAAAATTATTTTTTGTCAAATCACTTCGTTATGTTATACTATGATAATTTAGAACACTAACATTTATATCTGAATAGGGCTTGTCCGTGAATAAATAAATAAATAAATAAATGAATCAAAAGGAACACAAACTGTCTATTTAAGCAGAATTATAAAAAACGTTTATAACAGTTCTGAAAAAATTCTGCTTAGACAGTATGTGTTCCTTTCGATTCAGAGAAGATCATATCGTCGCCTTAATACTATAACTTGATAACTCGAAATTAGTAGTTTTGAGATAAACGGGTTAAAAGATTTTTAAGATATTTGTGCTGCTTCCATGATTTATTTATTTATTTACCCACGGGAAACCCCATTAACAGTAAAAATAAAATAAATACAATAAAATGTTGGTAAATACGGAATTCAGTCTGCAGCTCTAAAATACTGTTCCTTAACGTTTTGGCTACTGATCTATTTAGGAATACGGTGCAAATTTGCTTTCCAATATGGAAAATAACATGAAAAATTAAAGTTATTAACTTTTAGCACTACCATAATGTTAACATTTGGTAATGTCGCATGTCATGCCAAGTTGCATCTAAGTGAACTTTTTAACAAAACTAATATTTTAAGCATTTTTTTGGTGAAAATTAGCCCTCTGCCGTGGGGGTTTCCAGATCTGCTAATAATTCTAGAATTTTTGCATTAACATGAACCGAATAAACAGATAGCATTTACGTGGTAAGCTCAATAGTTTCAGAAAAACATGTGCTACAACTAGATAACTGGAGTTACCTAGTTATAGCATTCAGTCTATGTCGTAATCACGATTATTTCTATTAAAAAATAGCATGATAACTTATCTTGTCAAGTTTTAGCACTGAATATTAGGGGCATTTGAGTTTTATCAACTTTCGTCAATCTTAAATAAATAATTAACCCGTTTGAAGCTAGTTATCAAGTTCTTACACAATATGGAGGCAAATAAAATACATCTTGAACTAGTTATTTCAAAAACTTCAATTTTGGAGTTATCAAGTTATCAAGGCGAAGATATAATCTGAAGATCCCTGAGAGGGTGAAACATACCGTTGGTTTGGAAGAACACTGTCACAAGTCGAAAAGTTCTAATTTTCAGGAGCGACGTTTTAAAATTTTAATGTGCTAGTTTTCATTATAATTTTGGTAAGGTAAAAAATAAGAGGTAAAATATTTTACAATATTAAAGAGCCCAATATTATCATTTAAATATAAATAGAAAAACCTTTCTTGTTCTCTCCTTTCTACCTGTAATTAGCATTTGGAACAGTTTTTCCTGAAATTTGTTCAAAATGTTACTGTATTGTCCATAATAATTCTACATAAACGCACATATCCTATAAGAAATACTTACCTAAGACGAAATATAACTCTTGCATTAAATATTCAACACAAATTCCCAAAAAATATGTTCCTTTTTTAACTTGTAACACTGTTCTCCAAAAAAACATTTGCTAACATTCGCAACAACTGAAACACAACTATATTGCGCCGCTTTTCCATAAAATGTAGTGCATGGATTGGACAAAGTCAAACTGTCATAAGTCGCCATCTAGTGGAAATTATATGAGTGCAACTTTTTGCAAGTTTTAAAAAGTTTAATAAATCAAAAACTGCTGTAGTAGTGCCCAAAAGTAACATATTCCACCTACAAGTATTATCAAAGTACCAGCTGTGATATTTTTCAAAGGGCAGTGACCTTCAAACAAGGCCAACGCCCAAATTACGTTTTAACCCAAAATTTTGATTTTTATAACAATATTACGATGGTTATGTGTAGTAAATGTAGTGCTGAGGAGACTGAAACGTATGCTCACGCTAAATGCGATGAATGTAATGCCTTACTGTGTGTTAATTGCTCCAACTTATCGGCATCTGAACACAAAGGAGTCTGTTTGAAAAAAAGGTCACCATGTATCAGATACAGTTGTTGTGAGTGTCTAAAATCCATAAAAGGTGAAAATAAAGGGAAAACTAAGACATCATTAGTAGATCTAGAATCATCCCTTCTCAAAGCTATGCAAAAGGGATTTGATGATATAAGAGCCGAATTTAGCAGAAATGACAAAAATGATAAAATATTAAAACACATAGATGCATTGAATAAAACAGTTGGCACAATGAAATCAGAAAATGTGAAAATAAAAGCAGTGGTGGACAACATGGCATCTAAAGTTGTAATGATTGACGAGTTTATGCAAAAGGAAAAATCTTCCATCAAAAGTGATGAACAAATTTTGTTGCCCAATAATCTACATGGAAATTCGTCATCCATAAAAAACAACATGCAGAATACTGATAACTGTGATGGAAAAAATAATGGCTATGAGATCACTTTGAGCCAAGTGCAACGAGCTGTTAACTCAGCCCTTGTGGTAGATGTGGATGAGACTTCCAATAGAAGTAATTCAAGAATGGTACAGTCAGAACTTATTGGTGTGCAGCAAAATATAGAAAATATGGAGGAAAACGCAAACATTCAGCTCAGCGGGGTCCCTAATAAGAAGTGGTATTATTTAGGGCAGGTTTCAAGTAATGTTACAAACCAAGCAGTCATAAAATATATTAAAGAAAAAGCCAAGATAGCTGACAATGAAACCGTTATTGTGAGTCAACTCTCAACAAAAGGAAACACCAAGTCTTTCAAAGTTGGTATTGA
Organism: Diabrotica virgifera virgifera; assembly: GCF_917563875.1. Lineage (NCBI taxonomy): Eukaryota > Metazoa > Arthropoda > Insecta > Coleoptera > Chrysomelidae > Diabrotica > Diabrotica virgifera. The sequence continues at coordinate 287,877,590 of NC_065443.1, read as the reverse complement.
AAGCAAATATAGTACGGAATTAGAGACTGAAGACTTCTGGCCTCCGTTTATAAATTGTAAGAATTTTGTTTTCCGTAGACCAAATTTGCAAAACTCAGGCAATCATTATAACAACAATGGTAGTTTTGGAAATCGTAGAAATTTTTTCATGAGGAATCGAGGGAGAAACTGGAGACAATAGATCAATGTCATATTATCTACCTCAATGCTCAAAGCTTGATTGCCCACAAAGATGAAATAACTGCTCAAATACTTAGTAAACAACCATATATCCTAGCTCTATCAGAAACAAGAACTACTGTGGATATGGATGATGATGAGATCAATGTACCTGGCTATTCCTGTGTTCGATGTGATGCCCCTAACCGCTATACAGGAGGAGTGATAATGTTTATAAGAAATGATACAATTTATGAAAATGGATGTATTTATTCTGAAGATAGTAATTGTTGGTGTGCTTTTATACATGTGAAAATTAATAGCGTAAGTTTGTCGATCGGTTGTCTATATAGGTCACCTAATGGTAATTTGGCAGCTTTCTTAAGTAAGTTGGAGGATATTATTGAAGAAAATATGACCATAAATAAAAAATGTATATTGGTAGGAGATTTTAACATAAATTATTTTAATAAAGATGAATTTTACTGTAAAAAACTAATAACTCTTATACAATCACTGGGGGTAGAGCAGGTGATCAAGGAAAGTACAAGAATTTGTGAAAAGTCGAGTACTCTTATTGATCTTGTCCTTACAAATACTAATAAGTTAGAATATAAAGTATTTTATACACCAAAGATCACTGATCACTTAATTATAGGTATTAGGCTAGAGAATATTGATAGTGTAAATAGTAATAAGAAAAAATTTTTAACTAGGTGTTTAAGTGATCAGGCATTTTATGAATTAAATATTGAGATTATAAACTGTGATTGGAATTACGACTCTACTGATATTAATGTGATATATAGTGATTTATATGATAAATGTAAAGCTGTGATAGAAAATAAGTATCCTATAAGACAAATAACCTGTAAGAATGAAAATGTTCCTTGGTATGATAATGATGTTAGGGCAAAGGCATTTGAGCGTGATAGGGTATATAAAAATTATGTAAACTATAGTAATGGTGGTAATAGTATAAATTTATGGAACGAATATAAGATGAAGAGAAATGTAGTTGTAAATTTGCTAAAGCAAAAAAAAGTTAAATATTATGAAAGTATGATTGATAACAATAAAAATGATTCAAAGGAAATGTGGAAATGCTTAAAGAAATTAATAAAAAATAAAGACCAATATATAAATTATAAACAAATTAACTTTGGAATGGATGAAAGTAGAGTGAATGCAAAGAATGAAAGGGAGGCTGCATGTTTGTTTAATACTTATTTTACAAAGAGTATTGAGGAGATAGTATCTAGCTTTACCAACTCTCATGAATGGTCTGATAATAGTTTACCTGAAGTTAAATGCTACATGAGTGAATTTCAGCCCTTAACAATATGTGAACTAAAACAAATAATATTTTCTTTAAAAACCTGCAAAAATTTAGATAATGTACTCAATTCACAATTTTTAAAGAAAACTTTTGAGACAACTGGCTATGCTGTTCTTAATTTTGTTAATTCTTCATTAAAGAATGGAAGCTTTCCTAAAAACTTAAAAATTAGCTCTATTACACCAGTCCCAAAAACCCAAGTGAAATCAGAAGTATCTGCATATCGACCAATCAATACACTGCCTTGTATAGAGAAGGTACTTGAAAAAGCCGTTTACAACCAAATAATTGAATACTTTAATAAAAATAATCTTTTTCTCGGCAATCAGTCTGGGTTTCGAAAGGGTCACTCATGTGAAACAGCAATACAACTTACCATCTCGAAGTGGAAACTACTTATTGATAACAATAAATTTGTAGTAGCTGTATTCTTAGACTTTAGAAGAGCTTTTGAAACTATAGACATAGATTTGTTAATTAAAAAATTGAGGTACTACGGTTTTAAACAAAGTGTTATAAAATGGTTTAACGAATATCTCACAAAAAGAACTCATTATGTGCAGTTAGGCCAAAGTAAATCAACAGAACTACCTAATTGTTTTGGTGTACCACAAGGCAGTGTACTTGGAGCATTAATATTTATTATTTTCATCAATGATGTAAATTATGTTGAGGGTCTGGAATTTATTAGTCTTTTTGCAGATGACACATTAATTGTATGCAGTGGTGATGATATTGTGGAGGTTGTTAGAAGGATGCAGTGTTTGTTAAAAAGAATTGAGGTATTTTTGGATGCTAACAAGTTAAAACTTAATGCGAGTAAAACAAAGTCAATGATAGTCTCTAGCCGATATAAATTAAATAATATAAGTATGGAAAATTTGAAACTAAAAGTTAATAATGAATGCATCAAATGGGTCAATGAAATTAAATATCTTGGATTTATACTGGATAGCACACTCTCTCTGAAACCTCATTTTCAATATATTTGCAAGAAAATATCTAAAAAATTATTTTTCTTTAATAGAATTAGCAAAGATCTATCATTATTTTCAAGGATCACTGTATTTAGAAGTATAATTCAGCCCCATTTTGACTACTGTTCAAGTGCTTTATATTTAGGTGATAAAGGATCAATTCAATCATTGCAAATTTTGTATAACAGAGGTATGAGAACAATTCTTCGATGCAATCGCTACACGCCAATTGAGATGATGTACTCTACTTTAGGTTGGTTTTCAGTTCAACAAAGGCTTTACTACCTTACTATGGTTTTCATTTTTAAATTAAAAAAAGGAATGCTGCCTGCATATTTTAATGAATATGTTACATTGAGGGGTCAAGTTCATTCATATACCATGAGAAATATTGAAGATTTTGATATTCAAAAAACTAATAAACATAGCACAATGACATCCCTGTTTTACAAATGTATGAATGAATTTAACCATCTTCCCCCCAGTGTTAAGAATGCACTGACAGTTCAAATTTTTAAAAAATTACTAAAGACATATATTTTACCTAGATAAAAAAATAATTTTTAATAAATCTGTATGTGTTGTATAATATTGCATGTATTGTATATTGTATTTAATTAAGCAAATTCATATTTAAATATTGTTAGTAGGATTTCTATTTCAATAAAGAATTTCAATTTCAATTTCAACTTCTGACAATTTTTCCCATAATAACGTTTAACATTTAGTGTTGGTTAGTTAGAGGGTAAACCTCAAAAATGGCAATTTTTGAGTTGTGACATTCTTCCAAACCAACGATACATAAGGAGATGATGATTGCCTCTGAACTGAAATGAAACATAAACAGTCGTTCATTTTCAAAATTTTCTTAATTTTCAGTCTCAAAAGAAGATTGATGGAACTACGCAGGAGTTCCTTTCTCCCAACAAGTGCTACAAAACCAAGTATGCATTGTCAAAAGTGTTTTTTGAATTACTTTGAGGGGCCTGCAACATATAATGTTATTTCTAAGCCAACTAGATACACCTTTGAGGACAAAGTAAAAGCAAAGCAGAAGAATGGCTTACCTCTTACAAGATATCAAGAAAAGTATCTCAAAAGAATGAAGAAGTTTACTGGAAATATTTTGGTTAGTACAGTACGAGATTATTCATTCAGCTAATGCTCTATTACAGTTTTATGTCTAAATATTACAGGCGAAGGCGCAAAATTTCACGCCAATGTGTTTTAAATGTCATTTTTTTTTCGAATCCTAAGAAAACTAATAAGTATTTATGAAAAATTTAAATTCAGAATGATAGATTACATTATTAGCAAGGGCCTTAGTCCTTAGCAGTGATGGCTCGTGATTTTTACAATAAAAGAGGCTATACCTAACTTTAAAATATCTAGACAAAGGACATCGCACACATCTTATGGAAAATATAATGTCACTCAAATTCAATAAAATTTATACGAATAGATTCGTTTTAAATTAACGGTCAAATCTTATCATTGCGCCAACTCTTAATTATGATTAATTACGGCGCAAATTGCAATTAAACTTTATCGAAATCACATTTTTGGAGTCAGTAAAAGTGTCAGTTACAATCACTATTGCTCTGGGTGCTATTCAAAAGAGCTTAAATCCCGCTGGGCCTAAGCGGATTAGTGAAACTAATCCGCTGGTTTATGGAGTACCGACAATTTGGGTATTTTAAAATATTTTTTCTCTCTCTAACTTATGTACGTACCCATTTGATTTCAGATTTATTTATATCAATTTCTGCTCTTATTATTGAAAATATAGAGTTGGCGCAATGATAAGATTTGACCGTTAATTTAAAACGAATCTATTCGTATAAATTTTATTGAATTTGAGTGACATTATATTTTCCATAAGATGTGTGCGATGTCCTTTGCACTAGCAAAAAAAATCCTCCAAAAAAATTCAATCTAAGGCCCCATTTTTTGACCATTTTTTATTTACATTTTATAATATCATCATAATTGATAATTTCATAATATCATATTATTTTAAAAATAGTTAGTCAAATTGTAAAAGTGTATTACCAAAGTTTGTGTCGTTTATTTGTTAACAATTTTATCTCTGTAAGTAGATATGCATATCAAAATAAATACAGATTTGAACTTTTGCAGTCCATACAGGTTGAAGGTTCACATTTTTTAAGATACTCAACTGAATTTTTTTAATTCTAAAAGCAGCCTACTGCTAATCCAAAAACACGGTAAATTACCGATATTTTGCTTTGCATTACAGATATCGGAAAAAGTTATTTGAACAAGCTGTTCCAAATTATTCCCCACATACCAAATTTCATCACAAAATTCGCACTTTTAGTTTTTTCATTATTTGTAGTCAGGATCCTAAACTTGCAGAGGAGGCTACTGGCCGATCAGCCGCCCTTGTCCAATCTCCGGGCAACGTGTGCGTTAAACTATAATGCAGCTCTAAGGAGACCGGGTCTCCGTAAACGCTGCTGGGCTCCGCGGAGCATTAGCAAATGAGAATTTCCGGTCAGCAGCCTCCGCTCCAGTTTTAGGATCCTGACTACAAATAATGAAAAAAACTAAAAGTGCGAATTTTGTGATGAAATTTGGTATGTGCTGTTAGAACATTATTTGGGACAACTTGTTCAAATAACTTTTTCCGATATCTCTAACGCGAAGCAAAATAGCAAAGTAAACAAAACAGTGAAGCATGTGTAAAAGATTTATGGGGAGGCTAAGCCTCCCTTGCCTCCTCTGACCAGCCGCCACTGGTCCTTAGAATAACCAAAAAGTTTCTTTCTTAAATTTTCTCTTTTTTTTCACCCCTGTAACTTATTAAACTACAGATTATAGAAGTTTTCAGGGGCTTTCCGCCCTTGGTAATAATGCAACCCTTTTTTCTGTTTGTCCATTTTTCAAAAATATTTATTAGTTTTCTCAAGATTCGAAAAAAATTAATGGATTTAAAACACATTGGCACAGAATCTTGCGCCTATGCCCTTAGTATTATTATCATCATTCTCTTTGCCTTTATCCCTATGTGGCTTCCCTAATTACATATCTCCATAGGCCTTCTTTGGTCTTCCTCTCGCACTCCCTTCAGGAACCTACAGTTCAGCATTTCTTTGTCTCCATATTGAACATGACCAAACCATCTTAATGCTATCTCATTTTTAATTTAATCCTTTTTTGTCACGCCACTCATCTGTCGAAGCGTTCTTATTTCAGTTTCATGCATTCGTTGTTCTTTCTTTTTAACTGTCCAACATTCAGTTCCGTACATTATAGCAGGTTTTATGGCTGTTTTATAGAATTTTCCCATCAGTTTCATTGGAATTTTTTTTGTCACACAACACACCACTTGCTTTTTTCCACTCATCCATCCAACCTTAATTCTTCTGCATCCATCTCCATCTATTTTCCTATTACTCTGTAATACTGATCCTAGGTACTTAAAACTATATTACTTTTCTCAATCATTTTACCATCCAAAGATATCATTTTATTTTTCGTAACTCCATCTTTAAGTGAACATTCCAACTATACTATTGGAATGTACTGTTTTTGTTTTACTAAGTTCTAAGCCTTTTTTCTCAAAAGCTTGTCTCCACTGTTCCAGTTTTTGTTCTAAGTTGCTTTCACTGTTTCCTATTAACACTACATTATCAGCATACATTCAGCTCCAGGGAATTTTATCCAGAAAAATTTCATCTGTTGTTGATCTGCCCTGCATAAAGCCAAATTGAATATTTGATGTTATCAATCTATAGTTTGTCAATCTATATTATCTATATCTTCGATGTGAGCTATCATAGTATCGGCACCAGAGGGGCCACAGTGCCCTTTTCAATTCTGATGGACAAACTCAACGGTTTCTTATGTATTTTTGGCTGCTGATTACGATTTTTGAGGGTGGATTTCGATCCGAGTAGTCAATATCTGGATCCGAGTAGTTCCTTAATAAAAACCGATGAAAAAAACGTTTACTAAACTTAAATCCAACAATTAGAACTCAAGATATTGTAAAATTAGTGCACAATGCAAATTGCAAAATAAGTATTTTTCGAAGCTTTATCGATCGTAACTCGGCTTCTACGCATGCAAATGAGCCTTAGAATGTCTCATCTCATTTTAAAGCTTAATTAATAGGCTTCCAAACAAAGTTTGTTAAATTACTTTATTTTCATTTGTTTTCAAGTTATACCCGTTTGAAGTTATAATTTTCTTAAAAAATTGTACATTAATTTGTTTATAAGGGTTTCAAGTAATTTTGAGGTATAAACATTTATACTTTAATTAACAATAATGATAGAAGAACTCAAAAGAAACAATTTGAGCTTATGAAAATGTTCGTAAGTTTATTTTTGGCCAAGATATCGATATTTTAATGGAGCGCTATGAGGCGCAAGATCGGCTCACAGTCAAGTAAGTGACGAAATTTATAGCCAAAATATCGATATCTTGGCCAAAAATAAACTTACGAACATTTTGATAAGCTCAAATTGTTCCTTTTAAGTTCTTCTATCATTATTGTTAATTAAAGTATAAATGTTTATAGCTCAAATTTGCTTGAAACCCTTATAAACAAGTTAATGTACAATTTTTTAAGAAAATTATAACTTTAAACGGGTATAACTTAAAGAAAAAATGAAGATAAAGTAATTTAACAAACTTTGTTTGGAAGCCTATTAATTAAGCTTTAAAATGATACCTTCTAATTTTAACTATTTATAATGGGAAATAAGCCACTATATTATTAAAAAATGATTTTTATTAACGTTTCGACGCCCAAATCGGGTGCCGTTGTCAAAATACAAAATACTACTAACATAAACAATAATGTTGTTGCTTAATAAAAAAATTCTTCTAATAATTTATTTAATTTGACTCATTTATATCGGCAATTCAGATACATAATATGATTACAATACAAATTCCATTGCTTACTTTCAGCTATCTAATGAAAGTTCAATTATTTTAAGAATTCATTTATTTTAAAGTAGAAGACTTTAAAATGATATTGCCAATATTTATGAGTTGCATTCCTGGGACGACTTTACTGAAAGATAGTTCATTCGATTACATGAAATCTACCCCAACTCAAGAATATCCGTCACAAAAAAAATCATAGCATGTGATCTGTCTTTAAAAAGACAACCACATGCAACGGTGACATTAAAATTCTCGCGTTAGAGATCTCATAGTAAATTACGAGGGAAAACCAGGAAAAACCTCGTGATACTATCCCGACATCGTAAGTATTTGGTCTTACATTTAATTTACTCTCAAAATTAATACCAAATTCTGACTTTACTATAACTTTGTTTAAATTATAAGTAATATCAATAATACATGGATATATAAGTAATACTAAAATATAAAATATGTACTGACTTGACTATTGACTTACTAATTGTGGTATTTTCTTTCTATTGACTTCCTCTTTCAGTATGGGTATCCACATCCTACTGCATTCCACCGAGGAATTTGCGACACAATTGTGGATACCCATACTGAAAGAAATAGAAAGAAAATACCACAATTAGTAAAAGTCAATAGTCAAGTTAGTACATATTTTATAATTTAGTATTACGTATATATCCATGTATTATTGATATTATTTATAATTTAAACAAAATTATAGTAAAGTCAGAATTTGGTATTAATTTTGAGAGTAAATTAAATGTAAGACCAAATACTTACGATGTCGGGATAGTATCACGAGGTTTTCCTGGTTTTCCCTCGTGATTTACTATGAGATCTCTAACGCGAGAATTTTAATGTCACCGTTGCATGTGGTTGTCTTTTTAAAGACAGATCACATGCTATGATTTTTTTTTGTGACGGATATTCTTGAGTTGGGGTTGATTTCATGTAATCGAATGAACTATCTTTCAGTAAAGTCGTCCCAGGAACGCAACTCATAAATATTAGCAATATCATTTTAAAGTCTTCTACTTTAAAATGTATCATATTATGTATCTGAATTGCCGATGTAAATGAGTCAAATTAAATAAATTATTAGAAGAATTTTTTTACTAAGCAACAACATTTTTGTTTATGTTAGTAGTATTTTGTATTTTGACAACGGCACCCGATTTGGGCGTCGAAACGTTAATAAAAATCATTTTTTAATAATATTGTGGCTTATTTCCCATTATAAATAGTTAAAATTGTAAAAATGCCACAAGAAAATAGCTTCAGAACAACATTAAGAGACCTTCTAAGGCTCATTTGCATGCGTAGAAGCCGAGTTACGATCGATAAAGCTTCGAAAAATATGTATTTTGCTATTTGCATTGTGCACTAATTTTACAATATCTTGAGTTCTAACTGTTGTATTTAAGTTTAGTATTTAAGGAACAAATTTTATTTGAAACATTTTTTTTCTCTTTTAGTTTATGAGTCAGAGTATTATAAACAATTAAATTGTTTATAACAATTTGTTGACCACTCGGATCGAAATCCACCCTCGAAATTCGTAATCAGCAGACAAAAATCCATAAGAAACCATTGAGTTTGTCCATCAGAATTGGACACAGTGACCTCTATTTGGCGCCTAGACTAACAATTACTCTCTCCAATATTTTCATGGTCTGACTGAGAAGTTTTATGGCCCCGTAGTTTGTACATTGTTGTACATCTTCTTCTTCTTCTTTTGGTAGCACTACAACCCGGGGTAGGTCTTGGCTAACTGCACAACTCGCTTCCCATCTCGAACGGTCGTCCTTCATAGGATGTTGTACATCCCCTTCGTTTTATGTTTAAATGTGAATATGTAGAGAACATATTTTTATGCACTAACACTAATATTTTTTTAGGTCACTAAATGTAAATTCTGTAATCATGAAAACCAAACAAAATTGGATAAACCAAGGCGTAAACCAATACCCAAGATATCACTAATATCCAGTCCATTAATAAAGAAGAAAAAGAAGAACAAAAGAGATAAATTCTGTGGATTGAATCAAAGTATTGTTGCTTCAGTTTCACTAAATAACAGCTATGTTATTGACAAAACACCAGATTGGTCTAAAACTTTTATCCCATTAGGAAACAGTATTAACAATAATACTAGCATGGCAACAAAGAAGAAAAATAAGAACAAAAGAGACAAATTGTATGGATTGAATCAAAGTGTTTTTGCATCGAGTTCACTAAATAACAACCATGGTAATCATGTCAACCAGAGCCCACCAGATTTATCCAAAACTTTTATTCCATTGACAAACAGTAATAAAAATAATACTGGAAACTATATGGTAGCCAGCACTAGAATTCAATTGAAGGGTATTTCTAGTAAATATCGCCCAAACAAAAAGAAGAAGAAAAATTGTAAAGACCCTAAAACACCTGAGATCAAGAAAGAGACCAAGTCTGAGACCAAGATTTCTGCTCCTTTGAATAATGGTCATAGTAATTCGAAACTGAACAGATTATCAAATAAATCTAACAAATTGAACACTACTTTAATTGATCTCACACAATCGCCATTTTCAAAAAAGTCAATCAAACCCGAAGTTATAGATTTGGATTCAGATGAGTCTTTTCAGGAATTACGCCCAAAGATAAAAATAAAAAAGGAAAAGATACCGGTCCAAACTTCTACTCCTTTGCAGACACCTATTCATAAAAAGAACAGCGAGAAATATCTAAGTAAGTTAAATGAGATATTTAAGAGTTCAGGAAAGAAGAATTCAGCTTCAACAAATTTAATGCATTTTTTGCAAGGCTTGTAGGAAGTTCTTTAAAGTATTAATTGTAAAATAATGTCATTATTGTGATAATTTGTTATATTACAGTTTATTTTTGGCAGTGTATGTGTTTTCTTACCTATCATGGAACAGAAATAATTGAAAATATAATTCAGAAGCCTTGGGTTTGATCCCCCTTACCAGTGAAAACATTTTTAAAATATCTAAGGGCTGCAGGTCGACTCAATAAAATCAGTACACTGGGTACTGGTCCTAGTTTTAACCAGGAATGATAATAGACAGTTGAAGTGTAGCAGTGGCCCTATTACCTTCCGTGTGCTATATGCTCAAGAAATAGTAAACTACCCTGTTCTATTCCCAAACTGAATTGATGTATAAGAGATCATTCTTATTTCTTTTACATATTAATTTTTTTCCTAATAAAATTTACTTTGTTCTACTTACATGAAATTAGCAAAATGTAACAATGACAAAATCTAGAATTTTGCATAAAATGCCTATTTATTTATTTAGCGTATGGATAAATCACAGTTTTTGTAGATATATAAATAACGATAACAATACATTATAAATAATAATTAATTGTTATAAACGAAAATTTAGTTGAAATTCCTATAAAATATAAAATGCCTACAATCAAGGAAATAAAAGTGAAAAAATGGCAAAACTTCGCAATTTTTTCGCCCAGCATCAATTTGTACAAAAATTTGGTATTAGGTTCATTTCACCCTCTAGCTCATTTTCTACATTGAGCCGTTGTACGCTTTTGGTTTTTTAAGGGTGAAAACTACCCCTAATTGTAAAAAATTATAAAATAGCACTTTAAACTTTAATATTGTATAATAATATTTACTATTGTAAAAGAATAATTTTGGCTTGCATCGAGAAATATAACAATTTGGGATTAGAATCATATCACCCTGTACTTCATATTCTATATCATGCTCGAGGGCGTTGAGTATTTTTAGGGGTGTAAACTAACCCTTATTGTCAAAAATTATATAAAAACATTGTGAACTTTAATATGGGTAAAATTTGGTTTCGATTGGTTAAATAATTATTGTTTTATGCTTTAGGATATATCATAATATTTGAACCCTTAAAAACCACCCTTAATAACATTGCAATTTTTATAAGTAGATAATTTAATAGATCTATACAGAAAAAAAGTAGAATTAAAGGATTACAAAAACATTTATTTACACAAAAATACGAATTTACAAATATGTACAAATACAAATAGTTTTTTTAGTCATCTTTCAGTATACGAACTGGTTCTGTGGTATTGGTATTATAGACATTGAAAATGCTCAATAAGAGGACTATTCGATTTTTACGAAAAACAAATCGTTTTATAAACATAGCTCCTTCATTTTTGGCGATAAAAAGTTTTTTCAAAAATTATTTTGTAGAATTTTTGAAGAGCTATAAGACTATGTAAATTAAATTCCGTAAGATCCTTTAGTTTTTAATTGGAGTGGTTTTAAAGGGCTCAAATAAGGGAGTGTTTGCTCGTAATTAGAGGTTTTAAACAGCTATATCTTGCTATTCACTGTAATGAAAATCTGTGCATAAACAAATTTTAGTTATTAAAAAAGCTACAATTTAGTAGTCTATCATTTTTTTCGTATCTCCAGTATTTTCGGAGATATTTTGAAGAAAAAGGTGAAAAATACGAAATTTCAAAAAATCAATTTTTAATTAAACTCCAATTTTTCTAAAATTAGGCCTTTTAAATAGGTCAAACTTCTTGGGACTATTGACAATACAATAATTATAAAAGAAATTTTATAAGAAAGACTAATTTTTAATTAGGAGGGTAGTTAGGGGTGGAAATTAGTTTCACTGATTTATTCGTAGAGAAAAGCAGGTACCGACCTTTTTCTGATCATAAGTCGCTCAATTTTTATGCTAAAAATGTTTTATTATTTTTTAAAGGACTTATTGTATACTTGAAAAAATATTATCTAAGTTTTCCTCGAAAAATGCAAAGTTTTCCCGTTATTTGGTTTTGAATATGTATTTCAAAGTATGCATGTGACGAAAAAAGCAAACCTTTCACATGCCGTATCTCGGTTTGTATTGGTCGTAAAAATATAGAAAAGGAATTTGGTTTGTGTTACTAAAAGATTTTTATTACTAAAAGATTATTCTCAAAAAAGTCGATTTTTTCGTCGAAAAACTGTTACCTTCAACCGCGAATAACTCGAAAAATATTAGTTTTACGAAGAAAATGTATAAACATTTTTTTCGTAGAATTACCTTTTACATCGATTTACATGGTTAAAATGTAATAGAAAATTCCCACCACGAGATGGGGTGGCAACCAACCCCAAGGTTTTAGCGTACAGCGGCATGATATAGAAAATGATCGTTGGACTATTCCCTACCTTTTGTAAAAATTTCAAGTAAATACATGCTGGACGAAAAAATTACGAGCCAAAATGCTTCATTTGCTGTCCTACTAATACAAAGACTGATGATGTACAACTCAAACTATAAAATGTTTGAAAAATCAATATTTATTCAAAACTTAATTCAAACTAAATAACTTATTATCGTCAAATTAAACCTTGATAATATGGCATCAGTAACTCAAAATTGAATGCATCAACTTCTGGTGCGAGCTATGTGGGATCTATCGATCCCCACTACAAATAAAAAGCCAAAACAATGAAGTATTGCCAAGATTATCTTTTGGAAGACAGTTGAAACATAAAGTACCTAATCTAACTGGTACAACTTCTTTAACTCAGTAGTTCGGAATCAATAATAATATAAAAATCAGATATGTATATCTAAAGAATCAGAATATGCAAAAAATTGGTTAATCCACTAGCAGAACTTATATGAAAGATTGAAGTGAAATTTCAATAGAAATTACTTTTCAAAAACACATATATTATACTGAAATAAACAAAAATATTACACAATATTCTGGTAACTAAATTTTTAAATAATTTCGAGAAAGTTATAGAAAGAATATTTTAATATGGCTTTACATTCGCTGCATTCTAGCCCGACATTATTCTTACTATTAATAGATATATAGCACGATCAAAATTTTGTCATAATTCATCCGAGCTATATCTGCTTTATTGTCCAAATATTTTTTAGTTGCCCTAACATTGTGCAATATTTTTGTTTATCAATTTAAGCTAACTGCCCTTTCTGAAAGCAGAAATCAGGAATAATGTTTATGGAACACGAAAGCAAAAGGGCAGTTTTCGACAAAATAGTACAGAAATAAAGATTACAGTGGAACCTCGATAACTCGGATTAATCGGGACCGCGGCCAATCCGGGTTATCGAAAATCCGGGTTAGCCGGAGAGCATGGTAAAAATTAATAAAATACGGTATACTTATAGATAAAGTCCGTTATAATTAAAGTAACATGAAATATATATGCACAGTACACATCTAACTTGCCTATAGTTGTATAGAGTATGTATAGTATAGAATAGAGTATAGACAGTATAGAGTATTGTTCATTTCTAGGTAAAAAAACTCAGTCAGTCTTTGTCTGCCATCGGAACGATGTTATGTTATTTAAGACCAGTGGCTCTTTCATTGTTTAAAAGACCATTATTTAAAAAAGAATTTTTTAAAAGACAGTTGGAAATAAATAAAGGAATAACACGTGCCTCTGTTGTTTGTGATAGCCCGAAATAATGAACGTCGCTCTGCCGCTGCCGTGTGCCATGAGTCATTTTCACTATCATATAGTTCAAATTACACAAATACCCATTATCTCTCAAATATTATATTATGGTCAAAGCGAAGTTTTATCAATGAAACTCGATATTTTTAAGACAATCCAGAAGAGGCTACAGATAAAATGTTTTAACATAATATGTATGAAAAAAAATACCTAGATACATACTTTTTTATTGTTGAAATGTTTGTCTGATGAAAATCGGTTCGGGTTAGCCGGACTTCCGGGTTATCGGGGGCCGACTTATCGAGGTTCCACTGTATATACAAAATTATAATTAAAAGTTATATCTAACTTTAATATTTTTTGAGCATTACGCAAGTTATACGACACCCAAATGCACTCTGTGTGTTTGCTTTAACGGAAAATGGATATTTTCCAGAACCGCAAAAACTTTGTATGTATATCTATTAAGTATATGATGTAATAATGTTCACAAAACGATAAGTAATAATACATTAGCACTAAAGATAAGTAGGTACGTACTACGGCCAATAGATAAGTACAGTGGAACCTCGATAACTCGGATTAATCGGGACCGCGGCCAATCCGGGTTATCGAAAATCCGGGTTAGCCGGAAAGCATGGTAAAAATTAATAAAATACGGTATACTTATAGATAAAGTCCCTTATAAGCAAAATAATATGAAATATATATGCACAGTTACCTATGGTTGTATAGAGTTTAGTATAGACAATATAGAGTATTATTAATTTCTAGGTAAAAAAACTCAGTCAGTTTGGTTGTGTCAATAATTTTGTCTGGTCTGCTTATGTAATTTAAGAACAGTGACTCTTTCATTGTTTAAAAGACCATTGTTTAAAAAACAATTTTTTAAAAGGCAGTTGAAAATAAATAAAGGAATAACAGGTGCCTGTTGTTTGCGATAATGAATGTCGCTCTGCCGCCGCCGTGTGCATGAGTCATTTTTACTATCATATAGTTCAAATTACACAGATACCCATTATCTCTCAAATATTATATTATGATTAAAGGGAAGTTTTATCAATGAAATTCGATATTTTTAAGACATTCCAGAAGCGGCTGCAGATAAAATGTTTTAACATAATACATACATTTTTATTGTTGAAATGTTTGTCCGATGAAAATCGGTCCGGGTTAGCCGGACTTCCGGGTTATCGGGGGCGACTTATCGAGGTTCCACTGTACATAAAGCAAACAGATATTTTATAGTAAGATAAGAATATTGACAAGCTTTTGACTGAAGTTATTTTTGAAATTTTAATTTCTAAGATATTAACTATCAAAAAATTATTAAAATACGGTATGCGGCAAAATAAACAGTAGGTAATGAAATCTGAAATGTGTATGCCTAAAATTTATGCGTATGTGTCATGTTCTGAAACGTACTGAGTGGTTTCCGACCGTCGTTATAACGTATGTAAATATCGTGTTAATATTAGGTGCTTCAGAATGGTTCTCAGTTTTGCAGAAAATTTTTTTATCGTGGAGTACTATTTTCGGTCATACGGAAAAGGTCACGAAAATAGTCCAAGCTTAAAATCAACTATGATTTTAGCAGGACGGGGCAACCTGTTACACGGCTAGGGAGTATCTTCGAATACTGCGCGATCATTTTAGGAGATCTCTACCTGATGCGAACATATGGAGAATGCTGAACGAGGTAGACCGATCCTCCGTCTGACATTCCGGAATTGCGGACTAGAAATATTAAAGATTTTTCGTGCCAGAGGACATCTTTAACATTTGTTTTATCGAGAACTTCGCGTCGTCGAGAATAATTAAAAGTCTATATCATGAATATAAGTACAGTAGACTCGCGATTCTCCGAGGTAACTGGGATCGTGACTACCTCGGATACGGAAAAACTCGGTTAAGACTGAGATTGGTTACAAAAACACGTAAATAACCATAACTGTGCATATTTTAATGACAAAACTAATACAGTCTGTCTATAAACGATAAAACCAGTTACGTTATCAATATTACTGTTTAAAAAAGTATTTGATTGATTTTTGCGCAAGCTTTTTGAGGCGGCGACGTTGCGCCAAAGTTGAAAGTTGTAACTCACCAGTTGTGACTTCTGTCTCAGTTAACCGAGTGGCTCGCGATAACCTAGACTCGGATAATCGCGAGTCTACTGTACATACAGAGTGGGCCAAAGAAAACAGCCCGGCTCGATATTTGGCAGTATTTATTAGATTTTAAGGAAATGACGAAACAGATTATTAGATTTTAAGGAAATGACGATTTTTGATATAAGGGAGACACATTTTTACGGTACTTACATCTGTCATTTGTCAACCATCTCCCTACCACTTCAACCACCCCTTATTTTGACATAGGGAATAGGGGTTGTGTGCTAGCTCATTTGAAAGGTTATTCAATTCTCTATTCAGTAATATAAACATTAACATAATTATTTATACAGGGTGTCCAAGAAAAATTTTTTTAATTAAATTATTTGACACAAAAGGAAGAATGTATGTAATTTATTTAATTCAAAATACATTCTACTGCTGTCACAAAACAGAAAAAATGTTTTTTGATAAATAAACATTGCCTGTTGCTTCATTTCAATGTTCAAAGTGCCACCCATCTGCCTCTTGGTAGGTTGAATATTGAATTTAAGCAACAAGCAATGTTTATTTATTAATTAAACATTTTTTCTGTTTTATGTCACCAGTAGAATGTATTTTGAGTTAAATAAATTACATACATTTTTCTTTTTGCGTCAATTAATTTAATTCAAAATAATTTTTTTTGGGCGCCCTATATAAATAATTATGTCAATGTTAATATTACTGAATAGAGAATTGAATAACCTTTCAAATGAGCTAGCACACGACCCCTATTCCCTATATATAAAAATAAGGGGGGGGGATGTGGAAGGGAGGAAGTTGACAAATGACAGATTTATGTACCGTAAAAATGTGTCCCCTTAGATCAAAACAAAATTCGACCTGTTTCGTCTTTCCTTAAAATCTAATAAATACTGCCAAATATCGAGGTGGACTGATTTCTTTGGCCCACTCTGTATAAATAATCATAATAAACATTTAAATATTCATTTCGGTAGGTACTGTTAATTTTGCCGCACAGTATTTATCGGAATCCATGATTTTATTAAGAAATATCTAGTGATCTGATATCTTTTATTTTTGGCAAATTTACGTGATTCTGATTCATCGGTTGACTGAAACAAATTCCAACAATTTTGTAAACATTAATAACGTCAGAATTGAAGGTTCATATTATCAGTGATGAGCGCGCTAATAACATATTAAGTTCTGAGATAAAAAGAGATGAAACTAGTAGAGGTGGAAAATTTAGCTATAAAACATTATATTGATTGTTTCCCACTTTTAGACGTATCGGACGAATTTGGCAACTGCCACTGTGACAGTGAAAATTTTAGTTGACATACTCCTCTGATACGTCTAAACGTGGGAAACAATCAATACAATGTTTTATAGGTTTCGATAGCTACATTTATTCCATCTCTACTAGTTTCATCTCTTTTTATCTCACAACTTAATATGTTTTTCATCTTTTGTGTTATTTGCCGGTTATTAGTGTGCTCATCATAATATGAAGTTTTACTAGCGTTAAAGGGAATAGACGCAAAATTTCGGGTACAATGCTATTTAAATGCATTAATTTTTCGAATCCTGAGAAAACTAATAAGTATTTTTGAAAAATTTAAACGCAGAATGAAAGATTACGTTATTTCCTAGGATAGAAAGTTCCTGAAAACTTCTATTATGTTTATTTTAATAAGTTACAGGGCTTATAAAAAGATGAAATTTAGTGTGATTTTTAATTTCAAATATCTTATTCAAAAGAAACTTTTTGTTTATATTACCCTTGGTAATAATGTAAATCTATATTCTGCTTTTAAAATTTTCAAAAATATTTATTAGTTTTTTCCGAATTCGAAAAAAATGAACACTATGTCCGTGATGATGACGTCCAAATCGAACATTCGCTATGTTTGTCATACAATGCACTCAGTCCAGAGCCGGATATAAGCCTGTGGGGGCCCCTGGGCAGAATTGGTGTGGGGGCCCTACCTCCTACCATTAAAAACAATATTGATCTACTTTTATAAATATAATTTTAAATAATAAAAAGTACAAGAGCTGTAACTTGTTACAGTAAAATACTAAAAATAATAGTAAGATGTATGGTTAAGATCCGGGAACTTTTCGAGATATTTTAATTAAAAATTTCTTGATTATGTGGGACATAAGTTGCATTTAGACATCGTGGCCAATGCTCATTGTAGAGAGATGAGTCTAACACTCTTGGCCCATCATAAACCGAAGTCGATTTTTAATTAACTTAAATTTTAAGAATGATCTCTAACCACTACAGTTAGTTAGCATCAGACCTAAATATTAACAAAGTGTCACCTCAACATTTGGAAAAGCATCATTCATATTCTTTTTTTTTAGCAGTTGGTACATTTGAAATTCTTTGCTTATATTTGATGAGCTGATTTCCTCTTTAAATGAATTAAAGAATCTTACAAACTGTACCAGATGGACACATAAGTTTTCATCTAAATCATTGCTATAAAAATGTTGGTAAGCTTTAGTGAGTGAGCTTCAATTTCATTCAGAGTTAAATTTTCCAAAATGATGTAAAAATCCAAAATTGGAATGGATCCTATGCAGAAAGCCTCTTACTTAGACGTAATCTATAATACCGATAAAATTTTGAGTTCTAAACTTCCCCGATGTTCTCATATCTTTCGAAATTGTCACGTCTTGACTGTAAAATTTGTATAAGTGATCTAAGTGCTGCCACTCCTGAATTAAGGTCAATATTTGGATCTTGAAGAATACGACTTGTGCTGTTTGCCCTCCCTGATATCCTCTCTGTTTCCAGTAAACAGATTATAGGTAAAACAAACCATTTGCAGTGAGTTTTAGATTGTTGCTCATAGTCTTCCGAAATTTTGGATATTGCTCCTTTAATCTGAATATAACCTTTAACTAGTTCTTTTGTGGCATTACCTCGATGACCATCTAGTACTATTTGCTCTTTTAGGAACAATAATATTTTTGGCACGGTCTGTATTGCTGTCGCTTTAAGACGCAGCTTTAAAACATTTTGTTAAGTTGTATCTATATGTAGAGGAAGTGAAAAATATATATAAGCTAGTTCTTCTAAGAAATTAAAGAATGCGGTGCTATGCTAATGCATGATAACACTCAGTTGCAGCTTTTGAAACTAAATTTAGAGAGTGGGCGACACAAGGAATCCACAACTCCAAGATGTTAAGATACGTATCCGTACGTGGGTGCTCCGTGCTCGGTGTAGCAGCTCCACATAGTAGATACGTTGGTGATCGTCAACCAGTGATTTAACCGGTTTGCTGTTTATATGTAGGGGAGCGCATGCCGTATCCATTTAAGCAGCTACACCGAGCACGGAGCACCCACGTATGGATATGTACCTTTTTGTTCTATAATTTCAGCCTGAACACCATTGTATTTTCCATTGATATCTGACGCATTAACGTAGAACGGTCTCCTGCAGTTTTTCAGATCGATATCATGTTCTTGCAAAAATGTCATTAGATAATTAAATATATCTTCTGCTTTATGACGGCGATTTGGCAAAAATATGTTAAACCTTTCAACAGGAGTGAAACCTTTCTATGTAACGAAATGTCACAGTTAATTGATTTGTATGAACTGAATAATATTTTGACTTCTTAATCCTTGAAACTACTTCATTTAATACGTTTTGATCCATCAGATGTACAATTTCCTCACATATGGTTGATGAAAGATAGTTGACATGTCCGCTTCCAGGATTTGAATATTTATTAAAATATGGTGCTTCAAAAATTGATCATATTCAGCTAATAACTGGAGTATTTTCAAATAATTTTCATTTTGTGATAAACTCGACAACTCCTTTTCGCTGCGAAATGCTAAATCTCGTTCACAAATAAACTTTATAACTCTAAAATTAGTCTTTGAGTTACCATTTTCCAATAATTCTTTATTTCTTCGGTCTGTTTTGCTACTTCAGTATCAATACGCCCAATTCTTTCGTGTGCTTTAGACATTTCGTGATCCATAAGCCTACTATCTGCATCTACATGTTTTTTTTTTTTTTTTTTTATTGTTATCAGCATCAACCACTTTGGGTTATTAGCTGTACTGTCATTGATACATGGTTACTTAAATCTAATAGCATTTTGATTAGGTATTACATAAGTTCACATTTAGGTAACAATATCATAATTTACAAATTAAGAATGGGGTTTATAAAATGTTAACAGTGGTTATAGTTTGTTTAAAACATTAATTTCTTTCAAATAATTAAACAAATGCGTAAGCTTACAGTGTGATCCTAAGGCTGCTTTTATATTGAGAGGTATGGAGTGTTTTTGTCTTTCATTAAGATATTTAGGACACTCTATTAATATATGTGTTACATTGATGTCGCAATTACACAGGTCACAAATAGGGCGATTTGACTTGGAGATTAGGTAGATGTGAGTAAGTCTGCTATGCCCTATGCGTAAACGATTTAGCTTCACAAACAGCTGGCGATTTAGGTCTATCTCACACCAAGGTTCAATTGAGGCCTTTATTGTGTGTAGAGATGATTGTGAAAGATTCCATTCGTTTTCCCATTTGTTTAACACTTTTTCTTTAAGGAATGGTTTGTAATCGGAAACAGGCACTAAGTTCACCAACACTGAAGACGCACTGTGTATTGCTTCTCTGGCATGGAAATCTGCTTTTTCGTTTCCTTGAAGTCCAATGTGTGATGGAACCCATATAAAGCTTACTTGCTGCATCGTGTTCTTCAGTAAATGTAATTGTTCTTTTATTAAAATACTTATAGGATTACTTGTATATAACTGTTCTGTAATAATGTTTAAGGTCTTGTGAATTGTTATAGTACTTTATTCAATAATTATATTTTATAATTCAAAGTCATTGCTCTATTGTCCTTACTTGACCTAACCCCTGCCATGAGGCCTCGTGTCCTTGTCCTGTGTCATCGTCTGTCAACAATCACTTCAAGTGATCTATGATCACAGGACTTTACATTTATGAGCTATTCAGCCTCATGACATCTTTCCCTTCCTATAAAGCAGAGAACTTACAACAATAAACTCAGAATAAAATATTATAAAATACTAATACTACCTACGACTAACAATAATATTAAGTGATTACAAAACTAGTACATCTCGAAATCATTATATCGAGTTGGGGGTTTAATTACTCTTTTACCTCTGGTAGGAAACTGATTCGGTACTTCACTCTCACAGGCCATTGATGTTGAAGGTTTGTTACTCTGATTATCATCAAGATCATCTTCTAATTTAATGTGATGTTTAGGCGTATTACTAGATGGTCTCAAGTGATATTTATTTCTTCTTACCAATGTTCCATTTTCTTTCTCAATAACATATGATCTTGGCTCTTGTAAACATTGCCTGACCACAGCAGGTTTCCATTGCCCATCTTCCCTTATAACAACGTTATCGCCTTCACTTAATTCTTCTCTTGCAGCTGTATTTCTATCATAGTAGTGCTTGTACAATTTTCTTTTGTCATCCAATTTATTCTTTTCACTTGTTAGGTCTACTTGTTCTGGTAAATATTTTTCATGTAAGACTGGAAGTTTGCTTCTAAGTCTACGACTATTCAAGAGTTGTGCTGGGGACTTGTCTGATCCTAACAGTGGTGTGTTCCTATATTCTAATAAAGCTAACTGAAGATCACCACACTTTCTGAGAATATTTTTAGCTATCTGAACAGCTCGTTCCGCCTGCCCATTTGATCTAGGATATCTAGGGCTAGATGTCACAAATTTAAAATTCCATTCTCTAGAGAATTCTCTACATTCCTTAGAGCCAAAAGGCATATTGTCAGATACAATTTCCAAAGGAATCCCATGAGTGGCAAACATGGTCTTAAATGATTTTATTATTGACTGGGATGTTTTGGACGGCAACAGAACAATTTCAATCCACTTTGTGAGATAATCCATTACAATTAAATAAGATGCTCCTCCGAACTCACAAATATCAGCCGCTAGCATTTGAAATGGAAGTTCTGGAATTTCTCTTAGTATTAATGGCTCTTTAACATTACTTCTGTGATATTTCTCACAATCAACACAATTTCTAACCAAATCCACTATGTCCTTATTCATATTTGGCCAGAACAACACTTGCCTTGCTCTTTGCTGTGTCTTTGTAACTCCAAAGTGTGTTTCATGAAGAAACTTTAACATCCTAGGCCTTAAAGAATCCGGAACTATAACTCTGTCCATATAAAATATCAAATCATTCAATATGTAGATGTCATGCCTAATACTAAAATAATCTTTTACTACATAAGGTACCCTCGAAGAGCATGACGGCCACCCTTTTTCACAAAAATCTTTGATCAATTGAAGTTTTTTATCCTGTTTAGTTTCAGCTATAAATTCCTCTCTCCTTTCATCTGTTATATTTATTGTATGCACTATTTCTGTTACAAAAGCATCATCCTCTACCTTTTCCTTCACAAAATTACGAGATAACAAATCAGCTATTAGCATTTCCTTGCCTGGCATATATTCCACAGTTAAGTCATATTTTAATAATTTTACCTTCATACGTTGTAGTCTAGGAGAATCTACTTCAGCTATGCCTTTCTTCATTATCGAAATCAATGGCTTATGATCTGTGAATACCTTAACTTCTCTACCATAAATATAATTATGAAATTTAGTACAAGAAAATAGGATTGCATTTAGTTCCTTTTCAATCTGGCTAAATCTAGTTTCACAATCAGTTAAAGACCTAGAAGCAAAAGATACCGGTTTATGATTCTGCAGTAATACACATCCCACGCCATTTTGACTTGAATCTGTTTGAATTATTATTGACTTATTTTCATCAAAATTTGCAAGAACTGGTGGTGAGCAAATTAACTTTTTTATTAAATTTAATGCGTCTGTGTGACTTTTAGTCCACACCCAAAGTGTATTCTTTTTTAACAATTCTCTTAATGGGGCTGATACATCCGATAAGTTTGGTATAAAACTGCGATGATAATTGATCATACCCAATATTTTTTGTAACTCTTTTTTATTATTGGGTTCTTTTAAATTAATAATAGCTTTTATTTTATCTAAGTCAGGTCTCATACCATTTTTATCAAATGTATTTCCCAAATATTTTACTTCAGACATTCTATATTGTATCTTATTAGAATTAAATTTTACCCCAATATTTCTAGCACGTTCCAATACTTCATTAAGGATTCTATCATGTTCTTTAAGACTATCAGCAAATATCAAAAGATCATCAAAATATATAAGACAGCCCTCAATATCACCAAAATTCTCTAAGTTAATTCTTTGAAAAAATTCGGGGGCAATATTTAGTCCAAATGGAAGTCTATCAAATTTCCAAATTCCAAAGGGAGTTCCAAATGCACAAACTCTACTGGACTCCTCATCTAGCTGAACTTGATAGAATCCCTCTTTAAAGTCTAAAACAGAAAAATAGCATTTGTTTTTTAACTTATTGCATATCTCTTCAATAGTAGGTATTAAGCAATATTCCTTTTCAAGCGCTTGGTTTAAATCTTTAGGATCCAAACAGATTCTTAACGTTTTATCAGGCTTTTCAACGATAACTAAATTGCTCAACCACTCAGTAGGACCCTCACATTTAGATATGATGCCACGTTTTTCTAAATCTAAAAGTGTGTTTTCTAATCTTTTTTTAATGGCTAAAGGGACCCTTCGTGGTGGTTTAGCTACAGGAACACAATTATCTTTAAGTTTTAGTTTACATTTTTGAGGACATTTGCCTAATCCAATGAATACATCACTATTTTGTTTAATAAAGGCACTTTTTGTTATGTTTAAATCTATGTTATCTACTCTTCGTATCAAATCTAAATCTAAGCATGATTTTAACCCTAAAATTGGTGTAAGGCTATCTTTAACTACAACAAATTCTAATAAATAATCAATATTTTTATATTTACAGACAAGTTTTATTGTACCAATAGGAACGACCTTAAAACCACCATATGTTTCAAGTATGACTTTAGTTTCTTTTAAATCATTAATTTTGCAAACTTTTTGAACAAAACCATTAGGCAAAATGTTAACCTGTGCCCCTGTATCTATTTTAAAAGGTATATCAACATTACTAATTTTTAAATTTTCGATCCAGTCTTTATTATTTTTATTCTTGATTTCATTAACAGTGATTGATGATATCATAAAATCACCTACCTCGTTATTTTCACTTTCTTCCACTTGTACTTCTCTCACTAACCTGCTATGATAACACACTTTATCGAAATGGTTATTTTTACCGCACTTTCTGCACTTTTTTCCATATGCTGGACACCTCCTTGGCCCATGGACTCTCCCACAGTTTCTGCAGCTATATTCATCTCTAGAATTTGCACTCCTGAATGTTTGGACTGAATTTTGCCCCTGCTTGGCTTTACTCCCAATTGATTCAATTTTAACCTTCTGCAAGCTGTTCTGAACTTCTTTTATTTGAGCTTGGGATATTTCATGCATTTTACATATTTCAATAGCTTTAGCCAGATCTAAATTAATGGTCTTTAACATGTTTTGTTGTGCATCCTTACTATTAGTGCCTAATACTATTCTATCTCTTACCATTGAAGATGCTTCTGCTCCAAACTCACAATTTTATACTTTGTTTTTTAAATCTGTTAAAAAGTGGTCAAACGGCTCTCTTTCTTCTTGAATGCGGTTGTAAAACACATATCTTTCATAGACCACGTTTTTTCTAGGCGTGACATAAGACTCAAATGCTTCCAATACATCTGCTAGCTTGCCTTTTTGGGCCTCCGTTAATTCCAAAGTGTTATAGATTTCAATGCCTTCTTCTCCAATTAGATTGAGTAAAATTGCTACCTTAACGTCATCACTTTTACCACTTTTTCCAGAGGCCATCAGATATATTTCAAAACTTTGTCTGAATCTTTTAAAATTTTCGGCCACATTTCCTTCAAATGACAATGTATTTGGTAACCTCACTTCCATGATTTTGGTTTATTTTCCACTAGACTGCGCCATGTAATAATGTTTAAGGTCTTGTGAATTGTTATAGTACTTTATTCAATAATTATATTTTATAATTCAAAGTCATTGCTCTATTGTCCTTACTTGACCTAACCCCTGCCATGAGGCCTCGTGTCCTTGTCCTGTGTCATCGTCTGTCAACAATCACTTCAAGTGATCTATGATCACAGGACTTTACATTTATGAGCTATTCAGCCTCATGACATGTTCTATCGTATGTAATGCACTGAGAGAGTCGGTAATTATAACAGATTTTGGAATTTTTTGAGTACGAATGTGAATGAGGGCTTGCAGAATTGAATATAGTTCTCCAGAGTAAATACTGCAAGTGGAAGATAATTTAAATTGTAATATAGTGTTTGAATCTACAACTGCCGATCCCAAACCATCAGCAGTCTTAGATGAATCTGTATAAATATAACAATGATCTGGGAAAGAAGCAAGTATGTTGAGAAAAGATTGATTAATTGTTGCATGGGGGGTATCAAGCTTATTGTATTTAGAGAGAGTTAGATCACATATTGCAGGAGGAAAGGTCCAGGGCGGAGGAGTAACTGTATTTGTCTGATTAAAAAATTTTGGGAATTGAATATTATTGAGAGAGAGATATTTTCTGATTCTCTCGTAAAAGGGAGGGTTAGTTCTTTTTTTATTTACATAAGTTTCTTTGAAACGTTCTGCAATAGTGTGGTGGAAAGTGGGATGCGATTCTATTGCATATATGGATGATGCGTAGACTAATGACAAGTACATTCTTCGGAAATTTAAAGGTGGTTCTCCGGTTAAACATTGTAAACTATTAATGGGGCTAGTACAGAATGCTCCTGTGGCTATTCTTAATGCTGTATTTTGTATGACTTCTAGTTGAGCAAGAAGTGTCTTCTTTGCCAAGCGCGGCTCCTCCTTAGGGTCAATTGGTCAATGACCCCCCTAAAATAATCTCATAAAAATACCAATTTTATTAAAAATATCTTTTATCTAAAACTTCACTCTGAAATATAAAATTCTCTCTCAGCAGTCTGCATTGGCAAAACAAATATAATAGATATAATAACGTCGCGCCTCGCGCTATACACAAGCCCGTGGCTGGGCCGTATTTTAAATTGTCTATATACAGTTCTTATGGCTTATGGACAAATGCATGTAAAATAGAAAAGAGACGGCAGATAGCAATTTCGTGGGCGAGAGTGGGAGTGACCTTTCCGTCGTATACCTCTAGTAGAGTCGACGGCCTCACGTTTAGTTAGTTACCGTCTGCTGACCGCACTTCACGGCAGGTCTATATCGATCGCGGCGTATTTGCGTAATTTATTTTGTTTTGTTGGATTTTTTTGTGATTGTAACAAAAACAAGATGAGTGTTGTTGACGAAATAATTGCCTTAAAATCTGCTGGAACACTAAATTATGAACGGCGGCTTGAGAAAAAAGAAAGTGGTCGACCAAAACCAAACATGAATTTAAAACAAACAACAAAGGATAGGGGTAAGGACATTCAAAGATATTTTAAAGAATCAATGTACAATTTGTGTGATTGGATTTGTGGCTGCAGTGTGAGAAATGCATTTTTTTGCTATCCGTGTTTACTGTTTTCGAATGACGCTGTATGGGCGAAAAATGGAGTAACTGACATTAAGCATTTAAAAGTGAAAATTACAAAACATGCCTCTTCAACTACTCATATAAATTCATCAATGAGTTACGCAAGTTTAGGACGTGTTAACATAAGACAGCAACTTGATAGTGTATATCGTAAATCTGTGCATGACTTTAATGAATTGGTATCTAAAAATAGGTATATTTTAAACAAACTAATCGACTGTGTAAAATTTTGTGGAGTTTTCGAAATTGCATTGCGCGGTCATGACGAAAGTGACAGCTCCAATAATCGTGGAATTTTTCTGGGCCTTATCGATTTTGTTTCTGAACTGGATTTAATGTTTAAAGAACACATTGAAAAAAGTACAGTATTTAAAGGAACATCGAAAACAATTCAGAACGATATTTTAGAATCAATGTTAGCCATTGTGCATACTCATATCATGAAGGAGATTGGCCAGACAAATTTTGTGGCCATTCAAGTAGATGAGACCACAGACAGCTCCAATAAAACGCAGATGATTATCATATTGCGATATGTATTAACTGGTATTGTACATGAAAGATTTTGGAAATTTGTTAACCCCCTAGGTACTACAGCACAACATTTAACTAATGTAATATTGGAAGAACTTCAATTATTAAAAATTAATGAAGCACCTGAAAAATTGATTGCCCAAAGTTACGATGGTGCATCAGTCATGAGCGGTAAACTGGGAGGAGTACAAACAAAAATTAAAGAAATATACCCAAATGCACACTTCATTCACTGCTATGCCCATCAATTTAATCTTATCCTCCAAAAAGCGGCGAGTCAACACAAACCGATAAAAATATTTTTTGCAAATTTACACGGATTTTCGTCCTTTTTCGGCCGATCTCCAAAACGTACGATGGTTCTGGATAGAGTGGTTAAAGTAAGGCTACCTAAAGCTGCGCCTACTCGATGGGCTTTCAATACAAAATGTGTTGAAATTGTATACACTTATAAAGATGATTTAAAATCTTGCTTAGAGGAAATTATTGATGAGGAGCAAGATGGTAACAATATAAATCAAGCAACTGGTTTAAAAAGACATTTGGAAGATGAGCATTTTTTATTTTGGTTAAATTTTTTCCATAAAATAATGCCCCATGTTGATATATTGTTTAAACAATTGCAAATGCGAGACATTGATGTTATATCTGTCAAAAATTGTATCCTGTCTTTTAACAACAATATCCAAATAATTAGAAATACTATTTTGGAATCAGAAGTACCAAGCACATCAACAGCAAAAAAAAGAAAAACTACTGCAGAGGATCCAAAGCGACGAACTGCACTTGAAATTTGTGATATTATTATATCTGAAATAAATCACAGGTTTAGTTTCAATGATCATCTCATGATTTCACAGTTATTCTACATAGAGAAATTTGAAGCATACACTACCAACTTTCCGCAAAATATTTTAAAAATGGTGACGGCTAATTATCCCACAGTGAATATTTCCAAACTAAAATCGGAACTTGAAGTCTTATATTGTCGTGAGGATTTTCGCAATAGTGCTGGTGCAGTAGCCATACTTCAGCTTTTTATTAACATGAATTTGTCTGAAACATTTTCTGAAGCAGTGAAGTTATTAAATATTTTGTGCACACTCCCTATGACAACCGTGGAAAGTGAGAGATGTTTTTCTACTTTAAAAAGAGTAAAAACATTCCTGCGTAATACGATGGGACAACCTAGACTTAGTGCCTTGTCTATGCTGAGCATCGAGAAAACGCTTGTCAAGAGCATTCCAAATTTCAATGAGAAGGTCATAGACTATTTTGCAGAACTAAAGGATAGAAGAATTGACTTAAAATATAAAAATATTTAAAGTAAGTTTCGTTTTAATAAATTTACAATTTATTATACTATAAATATTCCTATCTATATATCAGTCAATAACCTGTTCATACCATTTTTCCTATATTTTTTAAAAGATTTACTCTAAAAAAAGACAAATTTAATTTTCGGAAAACTAGGGTAAATAGTATTGAGTTTTATCTAAGTCTGTATTTTTTATCTAAAATATAAATGCTAAAAGATCTTTTAAATACTTTAAAAAATCAACAGTTTGAAGTTTTCAAACCAAAATGACCCCCCTGAAGATTGACCCACGAGCCGCCGCTGTTCTTTGCAGATGAGTATTGACAGGATTGTTTAATGTGCATAATGTGGTACTTCCAAGATAGTTTTTTATCAAAGATCATTCCTAGAAATTTTAAGTGTTCCACATAAGTTAAGTTGTTTCCATATAACTGAAGATCTGGAGTTGTAGACTGCCGTTTTTTTGAAAATAAAATATATTTAGTTTTGGTTGTAGAGAATTGCAATCCTACAGCTTTCGACCAGTTTTCAAGGTGATTTAATGCACATTGTAAATTTTTCTGTATAGAAAGAATATTTTTTCCTCTTGAATATATGACTAAATCGTCAGCGTATAATCTCGCTTTAACAAGTTGTGGAAAGTTTTCTAAGATTTTGTTTATTGCTACTAAGAATAGTGTTGAACTAATAACAGATCCTTGAGGTGTTCCATTTGTTTGGTCTTTAGTGCTGGATAGTGTACCATTTATCTTAACCTTAAATTGTCTCTTACTAAGAAAATTTTGAATGAAATATAGCATGTTACCTTTGACGCCCCACTGACTTAGTGTGTTAAGAATGTCGTATCTCCAAGCCATGTCAAACGCTTTTGTTATATCGAAAAAATCCGCAAGACATTCCTGTCCAATTGCAAACGATTCATTTATCTCGGATTCTAGGTCAATTAAATTATCTATAGTGGATCTGTTCCTGCGAAAGCCGCTTTGTTCATTGATTATTAATTTATTATTTTCCAAAAACCACCTTAGTCTATTATTCACCATTTTTTCCAAGATTTTACACATTGTGTTGGTAAGCGAAATTGGCCTATAGGATTCGGGATCAGTTCGTGGTTTATTTGGTTTTAGTAATGGAACTATTATCGCCTGCGTCTATTTTGTGGGAAACTCATTATTAGTCCAAATTTTGTTGTATAGGTTAAGAAGATATTGTTTTCCATTATCTGGTAGATTTTGTAAGAAACTAACAGGAATATCGTCTGGTCCTGGCGCCGATTTTTTGCTGGTACTTAAAGAGTGATTAAGCTCTTCCATGGTAAATGCTATATTAAGAGGATTATCTTCAATGCAATTAAAATCTATTAATTTATTTTCCGAAATCATCTTGGTATTGATAAATTCTTTAGAAAAGTTGTTATTGCTGGAGTTCATTTCAAATTGTTTTGCTAATAAATCTGCTATTTCGTTATTAGATGTTACTATCTGTTTGTTATTGCATAGAAATGGAATCTTTTTATAGGTATTACTTCCAGATATTTTTCTAACTTTTTCCCATACGGTGCTTATAGGCATAGTGGAATTAATAGAGGACATAAATTCTTGCCAAGATTTTTTTCTGTTCTTTTTAGTTATATATCTAGCTTGAGCCCGTAACTTCTTATATTCTATAGTATTTTCAAGTGTTTTGTGACGTTTCAATTTGTTAAAGGATTTTTTATATTTCTTTATTATATCAGTACACTCTGCGTTCCACCATGGTAATGAATTTCTTTTATGTAGAGTTTGTGTTTTACCTATATGATTTTCACCGGCAAGATGGATTAATGATATAAACGAATTCAAAAGTTCATCTATATGATGATTTTCGGTGACTTCTTTTAAGCTATGGCAGTTCTGTTGAATATACTTTTTGAATAAATACCAATCGGCATTCTTTAGATTCCATTTTGGAATTGGGGTTGTATTAGTATCTTCATAATTACTGTTAAAAGAGACTTTAATAGGATACTGATCACTTCCAAATAAAAACGGAATTACATCCCATGAAAATTTTGCTGACAGTAGAGGATCACATAATGACAGGTCGATAGCTGATGAAGTACCTGTATGAATATTATATCTTGTTGATTGTCCATCATTCAGTACGTTTAGGTTTTTTGAGGTAATTATGTTTTCTAAAATTTTGCCCTTGGAATTTATTCCAAGAGATCCCCATATTGGATTATGGCTGTTAAAATCACCAACGATTATTCTGGGAGTGGGAATCTGAGCTAATACATCTGAAATATCTGCTTCTGTGATAGGTAAGTCAGGTGGAATATAAATATTACAGATATTCATTTTTTGTGGAAAGGACACTGATACTCCTACTACCTCTAAATTACTATTGATTACTAATGCTTCTGATTCATATTTTTTGTTAACATACGTAACAACTCCTCCACTAGCGATATTTGCGTTGTCTCGGTTTTTATGGAAACAAGAATAATTCTTCATGTCATAACTATGATATCCTTTAAAGTTTGTTTCTTGTAAACATATTATTGATGGTGAGATTATTGAACATAAATGTTTAAGCATTTCTAAACGGGGATAAAACCCGTTAACATTCCATTGTAGTATCGGTTCGAAGATTTTAGTTTATTTCTGGAGCTGAATTGGTCGAACAATCACTATCTTGATAAGCGGGATCGTCTAGCATTTTTTCGATTTTGTTTATTAATTTAGTGCATTTAGTTTTCATGCTTTTTTCTGTAAAATATGGCTTAATTGTTGTTAACATGTAAATAAAGTTGGGTATATCCGTTGTGTATGTTTGTAATAAACTAATGGGATCGGTCGAGCTAGTATAATTTTCAAAAAAGTCAAGTGTTTGTTCATATGTTAAGTTAAAATTATTTGACGTATCGTGAAATACTGTTTTTGTTGGCATCATTATTTCCTGAATTGATCTGGTAGATTCAGTTTGCTTTTTTTGTTTCTTTTTGGTTTGTGTTGGTACTTTAAATTCTTTATTTAATTCTTCAGTGTGAGATGGAGTAGTATTAATTTCCGAAATTGTTATCTTATTGGTCGTTGACTGATCCTTAGATATACAATTAGTTTCCATAATTAATACGGGGGGCATTAAATTAGTATCTGTTTGTTGGTTAAGTGAAGGTTCGGCATTAGAATTACTGACTGGATGATTTGGTTCCATTTCTAGGGGTGATGGAACAGACTTGGGGGATTCTTGTGGTTGTTGTTGTATTGGTTGTTGTTGTATTGGTTGTTGTTGTATTGGTTGTTGTTGTTGTATTGGTTGTTGTTGTATTGGTTGTTGTTGCATTGGTTGTTGTTGTATTGGTTGTTGTTGTATTGGTTGTTGTTGTATTGGTTGTTGCGGTTGGTGTTGGATATGAGAGGAATCGTTTTGTTGATTATGATTTGAACAATTTCCTGCAATGTGACCTGTGTTCTTACAGATAAAACATGAAGGTTTATCTAAACTTAAATATATGCGATACGAAGTTTGATCATATGTCATTAAGAAAGAAGAGGGAAGGTCTATATCTGCAAGTGGTTGAATATAAGTTTGTCTTCTAAAACTGAGGACGTGTTGAAATTCTGGAAGTTGACTACCGATTCTAAGGAAGGTTAAAGGTGACATTAATTTAAGACCGAATTTGGTTAACTCATTCTCTATTAGAATATGTGGAATAGAAGGGCAAACACCCGATAGTAACAGTCTTTCGTTTGGAGTTATCAATTTTCGTGCTTTTAGATTTTCGCCTTTAATTGTTATTTCTGCTGGACCGGACATAAATTTTTCCACCAGGGATTCGCTGGAGTGATAAATACATATTCTGTTATTTGATAGCCTTGATGAAAATAAAATATTCCGTGGATGAACAATTTCACCAAGTGCTATTAAGTACTCTTCTATTTTAGTATCAGGTAGCGAATTAAATAAAATTGCTTGCAGCTTTGAAGGAAATTGAATTGAAGAAGCATTGTTAAGCACAGTTGAATATGAGGTTTTGTTTTGAGGTTGTTGATGATCTTCAGTCATGATTGTTGACAAATTAGTTAGGTCGGATCTGGTATCATTTGGTATACTCATTAGTAATTATGAACCAGTTTCAGAACCAGAACTAGTTCCGAGAACTGGCCTTTCGGCCGTCACTTAACCTTACAAACGGTATGCTTTGTAATGTTTTGAATAAATAAATAATAAAAACTCACTGGTTTATTCCGTAAGGTAACTGCACTATATACTATTACTTTTTGCTTATTTTCAAGTTTATTTGGATATAAACTACTTGAAAAAATATGATTTTTTGGGACTGAAATGTAAACACAGTTTGTGTTACCATGTTCAGGACCGGACCCCCATCTACATGTTTCCTATCACAAAATTCTCTTCTCATCACTTCATAAGAATTTACAAAAGAAGCAATACACCCACCCGGTGGAAGGTCAAAAACATAACCATGAACAATGCAATATTATCACCCCTTCGCTCCTTCATTTTATACTTGTCATACATTGTTCCTGTATCTCCTGCCAATATCTGTTTAAATGAATCTCTTATGTTTGGGACTTTGTGGGGGCCCCCGAAATGTGGGGGCCCCGGGCAGCTGCCCAGCCTGCCCTCCCTTAAATCCGGCCCTGACTCAGTCGAACAAAATGTGGTAACAAGCAAGACAGTGACCAATAAGGCTAAAAATACTAAATATTTGACATGGCTTCAGGAATATTTTGAGTTGTTTATTAAATAATATTGATAGTGTATTTGATAAATAATTGGTTTAAGACATGAAATTAATAAAAAGTTATTTATTGTTTATTATAATTTATGGGAGATCCAAGCAGATAATATACCAAGATATATTCTGTGATCCAAGTATTTTGTTGTTAAAAAGAAGTCAAAATGTCCAGGTGTTTTGTTGTTTGTAAGAAGAAGAAGTCAAAATAATTCATTTTCGAATTTGACCATGTTTCAGCAAGATGGCATTTGTTATCTTCAATGTAGTGCTAAGACTAACCTAAGACAATGTAGTGCTTATTCCAGACTGCTTGATTTGTGCGCTGGGAGCAGTATTCTTGACATCCAAAAATATGCGTCCTCTTAAAAGTACAACAATAATCGTAGACCCAAAACAATATTAGTCATCCATATCATAGCAAGAAGAAAGGCGAACCTGGTTTAATCGTTCACGGCATTGAAACCAGCAGCAAGAATAATGGGGCTACACGTTAATACCAGTAAAACGAAAGTATATGACAAGCAACAATCAAGTAGCAAAACTCGAAGATCTATCGATTGTAATATATTATATTTTTGAAGGAGTAAGAGAGTTCATATATCTAGGCTCATAAATCAACCAAAGTAACACAATAACTGCAGAAATTAACAAACGCATATATCTAGCAAATAGAGAATACTACAGATTAAAGAAACGTTTAACTTCAAACATAGTCACAAGAGCGAAGATATTGATATGTTCGAACATTAGAGATATTAAATTAAAACTGTTTTAGAAAGGTAAACTACAATTTTAGGATACATATGCGTAATAACTATAGTTATCAAATAAGCTTAAACGCATACGAATCCTAAAATTGTAGATTGCCTTTCTAAAACAGTTTTAATTTAATCTCTCTAATGTTCGATTACAAATGCTTTTTGATAAAATCGGCATCACCGCGCTTAAAACTCTCATAAGGACTGCATTGCCTATGTTCCCTATACGCTGTGAGCTCGTACGTAGAGGGGATATTTACAAATTCACGAGCGCCAGTAGTGGCAAGTCTGTAAACGTTTACCGGAAATTTGACATAAATGTCAAAGTGATTAATTTAAAATTAAAAGTAAAAACATTAATTATAAAAAATATTAGTTGGTCAAAGCTGTGGTATATATTTTTACCTTAAATATACTTACGTTTTAAATACTGAATTTAAGTTTTTTTAATGTTCCGTAATATCGTTGATTGAAATAAACGGTAATCTTAGCGCCATCTACACGATAATTGTGAAAGTATCTGAAGTAAGAAATTCATATTTTATCAATAGAACGTCAAAATGATTAGCAAAATCTTAAAAAAATCGAGTACAATTTAATTAATTTTTTGCGTTGTAAATATTAAGCAATTACAATTAAATAATAAATTTAAAAATTACCAGTGAAAGTTGAATTAGTAATCCGCCAGGAGCGCCACCAGCGAAGCTCAGAGCCTATACTGTAAAGTCAAGGTGGGACGGACTATAGAAATATATCTGAGGATTTTACGTTCGAAACAGCCTAAAGCTCGTGATACACATGCAATCTTTAAGTACGCGGGTTTAAAGATCGCGGACTTACTCGGCTCGCCGTCGGTGATACACGGCAGACTTAAAGTACCTACGCGGTTTTAAAGATCGCGGTCGCCGTCGGTCACGGCAGACTTACTCATAACTCATTGCAATGTCGTCGAGAGAAGATGCTTTGTGCTATTTAGGAATTTTATCATATTATATTTTAAATACTAATAAAAAAAGACGAAATCGAAAAGAGAGCGTTTATCACATGTGAATTTAGTTAGAGAGTTACGTGGAGATAAGGAAGATTATCATGTACCCAAAAAGAATAGAAATGTATTACTGGTTTCATCATTTCATTACACTGATACAGCAGACTGAATAGACGAAATTAGCAACACGCCAGAGATGATCTTATTCTATAATGATATCAAATGTGGAGTAGATATTGTAGGTACATAAAATGGCGTCACCTTATAATTTGTCTAGAAATATTAAGCGGTGGCTACTTGTAATTTTTTTATGGGGTTCTAAATATCGCCAGTATAAACATTTACCTAATAACCCTAATAGGGAATATACTAAACAACGAAGACAATTATTTATTAAAAAATTATAATAGACCTAGTAGAAAGTTATTTTCAAATTAGGACTGCATCCTCAGAATGACTTTCTCATATTCGATAAGCTGTTATGAAATACATACTCTGGACTCTGGAATGCCTACACAAAACCGACCTTATCCAACCACCAGGTAAAAGGCATTTCAAACACAGCACGAAAAGGAAAACCAGATATTTTGCACACTTTGCAAAATGTTACTTATGCATGGATTCTATCGTAGCCTGCTGTGAGAAGTGTGTTTAGCAAAAAATTTAGAAACTGTCCTCGGATGGTAATATTTTCATCAGGAGGATAAACAGCCTATAAATAATTAGGTTTACTAATTAGGTTTAAGGTTAATAATCAAAAATAATTTTTCCACCTACCTCTACCGAAAGTATACTTTTCCGGACCTGATTGTAGGGAGCAAAGTTGTACTTTTCCTCCCTAGGGAGGAAAATATTTTTCCTCCCTAGGGAGGAAAAGTAAAAGTGACGTCATGGTATTTCTTTCATGAAATATAACTTATTGACGCCCTGTATCTATGCATTTAAATGCATCTAAAATGTATCTATACATTTTAACGTTTATTTAAAAACACTGTATTTTGCAGAATGGTAAAAAACAGTAAATTGTTATTTTGATCTAACAATGTTTACATTAATAATTTTACTTATATTTGACAGTTGACAGTTATATTGTACCTACTTGTTAGTTTTATTTCTAATAAATTTTGTTGGTTAGTTACATAAATAAATTAAGTAAAAATGAAAAAATGACTTGTTATTTGAGGAAGGTGGAAAAACCATATGTATAACATGGGAGTAAAGTGCCTTTTTCTCCCTTGAATGATTACTGCCCTCCGCTACGCGTCGGGCAGTAAACTTCATTCTCGGGAGGAAAAGTAGCACTTTCCTCCCTTGTTATACAAATAGCTATAGTATAGCTTAAAATAGTGTTTTACGGTTTTCTCAAAACTTATAAAACGTAACTTGTCTCCTTTCAACAATAAATGATTGAATTATTTCTAGGCAATTTGCTTAATTAGTGAAAATATAAGTGTAACTTTAAACGCAATAACATGATGGCTCGAGGCTCGCGGCTCGTGGCTGTGATACACGTACGGGTTACGAGTAAGATTTCAAACTTGTTAGATCGACGGCGTACTTACTCGGCGGACTTAAAGTACGCGTACTTGCGGTGATACACGTGCGAAAAAGGTCGCGAGCCATAAGTTCGCGTACTTACTCGCGTGTGTATCACCCCTTTAAACGTTCTTCATCGTTTTTTGTCATCGTCCACATTTTTGACGGGTAGGAGAAGGCAGTCTATATATCTAGCAAATAGAGAATAGGTATTATATTATATATTCTACATTATATATTCTACTATGGATTAAAGAAACTTTTAACTTCAAACATAGTAGTCGAGGACGAATGAAGCATTTTGGCTCGCAATTTTTTCATTCAGTGGATTTACTTGCAATTTTCACAGAAGGTAGGGAATAGTCCAAGGATCATTTTCTATATCATGCTGCTGTACGCTAAAACCTTGGGGGTAGTTGCCACCCCATCTCGGGGGTGGGAATTTTTTATTAAATTTTAACCATGTAAATCGATGTAAAAAGTGATATTAAGAAAAAAATGTTTTTTACATTTTCTTCGTAAAACTAATATTTTTGGAGTTATTTGTGGTTGAAAGTAACAGTTTTTCGATGGAAAAATCGACTTTTGTAGATGGTTTTTTGAGAATAACTCGAAAAATATGCATTTAATAAAAAAACTGTAATTATCAAAATTGTATCTTTTGGTAACAGAAACGAAACTGTTTTTCTATAATATTTTTACGACCAATACAAACCGAGATACGGCATGTTAAAGGTTGTCTTTTTTCGTCAAATGCATAATTTAAAATAATCAAAGCCAAGTAACAGGAAGACTTTGCATTTTTCCAGGAAAACTTACATGATGTTTTTTCAAGCATACAATAAGATTTTTCAAAAAAAAAATAATAAAAAGTTTCTAGCATAAAAATTAAGCAACTTATGATAAAAAAAAGTCGGTACCTATTTTTCTCTACGAGAAAAACAGTGAAAACAACCCCCTAATTACCCTTGTAACTAAAAATTGGTCTTCGCCTTTCTGTAATTCCTTTTATATTTATATGATCAATACACCCAAGAAGCTTGACCTATTTAAAAGGCCTAATTTTAGAAAAATTGGAGTTTAAAGAAAAGTTGATTTTTTGCAATTTTGAATTTTTTATCATTTTTTTCAAAATATCTCCCAAAATACTGGAGATACGAAAAAAATGATAGCTTACTATCTTGTAGCTGATTAGCTTTTTTATTATGATTGTAGCTTTTTTAATAGCTAAAATTTTCTTATGCATAGATTTTCATTACAGTGAACAGTTAGCGAGATATAGCTGTATAAAACATCTATTTACGAGCAAACATTTCCTTATTCGAGCCCTTTAAACCCACCTCAATTAAAAATTAAGGGATCTTGCGAAATTTAATTTACACAATGTTATTACTCTTCAAAAATCCTACAAAACTATTATTGAAAATAATTTTTATCGCCAAAATTGAAGGAGCTATGTTTATAAAATAATTTGTTTTCGAAAAATTCGAATAGTCCCCTTATACAGCATTTTTTCAATGTACCTATATAATACCACAGAGCCGGTTCGCATATTGGATTAATTGGATGACTAAAAAACTATTTGTACCTATGTGTATTTTTATATACTTGTGAATTCTTATTTTTGTGTAAATAAATGTTTTTGTAATTCTTTAATTCTGCTTTTTTTTTCTGTATAGATCTATTAAATTGTCTAATTATAAAAATTGCAATGTTATTAAGGGTGGTTTTTAAAGGTTGAAATATTATGATATTATATCCTAAAGCATAAAACAATCATTATTTAACCAGCCAAAACCAAATTTTACCTATGTTAAAGTTTACAATGTTTTTATATAATTTTTGACAATAAGGGTAGATTACACCCCTCAAAATGCAGACTGGACGAGGAAACCTACTGACCGTTCAACCGGCCGCTTATGCCGATGATACGCAGAATTAAAAACGCAAACGAAAAGGCTAGGTTTGGAAATTAACACAGAAAAAAACAAAAATAATGATACGGACGAGAAGAAATATAGTCAAGAAATACAGACAAAACATTATAAATGAAGATGGCATTGAAACGGTTGGAAAGTTTACATACCTGGGAGTAGAAATATATGCCGATGGATTAGAAGATAGAGAAATACGGAGGAGAATAACACAGGCAAATAGAGCTTATTTTGCCCTCTCCCATATGTTTCAGTTTAAAAGTGTCCACCGAAATACAAGGATGAGAATCTATAAAAGCTTAATTCGACCAATAGGATGCTATGGCAGTGAAGCATGGGTCTTGAAAGAAACATCCAAAAACAAA
Source organism: Diabrotica virgifera virgifera (assembly GCF_917563875.1). Taxonomy (NCBI): domain Eukaryota; kingdom Metazoa; phylum Arthropoda; class Insecta; order Coleoptera; family Chrysomelidae; genus Diabrotica; species Diabrotica virgifera. The sequence continues at coordinate 287,838,822 of NC_065443.1, read as the reverse complement.
CTCGACACATTCGAAGGTAAAGTACTGAGGAGAAAACTAGGACCTGTGAATTCGGTACAACAACCATCTTTATCAACTTTGTAAGGAAACACCCCTGTCAAACTTCATCAGAATACAAAGATTGCAATGGGTCGGACATGTGATAAGAATGGGAGAAGTTAGGCTGCCAAAAAGAGCACTGAACGCTTGGATGCAGGGAAAGAGACCGGTTGAAAAGCAAAAAAAGCGCTGGGAAGACACAGTAAAGCAGCGATGCATAAGCATTTTTAGGAGTCCATGTATGGAGAGGAGCAGCGACAGATAAACAAGGCTGGGGGCGAAAATAAAGGAGGCTTAATCTGGGCTGTAGTGTCGTAGAAGAAGAAGAATAGGATGAAAAGTCTGGAATATTGCATCTTTTCGTGCCTTGCAGTTCCTGTTCTATTGATTTTTCGTTTTTTTTTTCGTTCTTCACTGCCACTTAAATGGTTGTCTCATGATAATAACGAAACGATTACTTAGTTAAGAAAAATAGGTGTTCAAAGAAATTTAATAAAACGATTAGGTACTGATTAATGAATAGATTAGTAATGATTAATGAATAGATTAGTTGAGCTAACTTAAAAAGAACAGGACTGAAAACTAATACAAACAAGCAATACTTTATCTTTGCAAATAACGGCATCAAACATCAAACTATTATATTAAATTTAAAAGAGCATTTTGAATCAATATTATGACAAATACGTGACATGGGCCGGTTGTTCGAACGCTAATGAAAGATGATAATTATCAAATATTTAATTACTGTCACCAACTGTCAATGTCAACTTTGATTGGGTTGCTGAAAACATAATTATTGATTACAATTATGAAATTAGTTGATCAATTATGTTAATAATTGTTATGTTAATTGATTAACTAATCTCATAATTATAATCAATTATGTTTTCAGCAACCCAAACAAAGTTGACATTGACAGTTGTGACAGTAATTAAATATTTGATACTGATCATTGTTGATTAGCGTTCGAACAATCGGCCCTTAACCTCTTGTAAATCTTACCTCTTGTTAATCCTTCGAAGGAGTGTTTAAATTTTGCTTATTTTTAAAATGCCGACAAGGCAATTTACCTGCTCTTATTGCAGTTTTATGATAAGAATGGCTTATGGTTTATGAATATATCTCTAACCAAATTTGTTATCATTTCCTGTTCGTAAAATTAAATAATTTTGAAAATTCCACACCTGTAATTTTGAACCAATCAAAATACGTTATTTTGACAGATCACCATGGCAACGGAGGTATTTTATCGGAAATTTTTTGCTCGTGGGGTACCCAACAGCGAATTATAGTGGAAATTTTTTGACGTTTACAATAACAGAACATTTTTGACAGACTGGTTTTTATTTGTTTACATAATTTAGTTTTGATTCATTTTCTATCACTTGTAGTTACTCAAAACTTATGTAAAATTGAAGAATATACTATTTTCTATCTTGAAATGGTATTCCCATGCAACTACAATGAGGAGAAATTACGAATTTGAAAGCCTAAACAGCTTTGGATTGTCAAATGCAAATTTGGTGTGGAATTTTCTTACCGAATACCAAGCGAAGTCAAATTAATATCCGGAAATTTTTTTTTGATCATGAATATTTTTAGAAAATTTCCCTCGTCTGCGACTCGGGAAATTTTCAAAATATTCATGATCTCAAAAAAATTTCCGGAAATAATTTGACCTCTAGTGGTATTACTAGTGAAAATTTAATTTGTTTTTTCAATAAAAATATTCTTTTAGTGATATTTTCGGGCCCATTAAAATGCGTATGGACCTAGTGGTAAAATAGGCCATGTTAATGACCAGAAGGAAGATGACTTGAGAGTGTTAAGAGTACGAAATGGGAAAACCAAGACGAAGGAATAGAATAGGGAGAAGGATAGGAAGGAATGGAAGTTGATTCTAGAACAGGCCAAGACCCACCATGGGTTGTAGATCCCACGATGATGTTGATTCCGTTTTAAGTCAAAATAATTATGTCATTTCGGAATTTGGTTATATTTCAGCAAGTTGACATTTATCATCTTCGATAGAGTGCTATTTGGCTGTTTTATTTTTTCGCTGTGAGCAGTATTCTTGACTTACAGAATTGCATAACCCGGAAAACCGCCAAAATGTGCGTCCTCGTAAAATTACAACAATCGTAGACCTAAAACAATATTAGTCACTTCGTTCTAGTTTCCGAACAACCAATGCCGGGAAGATGTATAGCGATAGTCGGGCGATTCCCAAATTAAAAGTATCCGAGAATTTCTTGTCGTATTTATATTCAACATTTGGCAAGTGATCAAGGCGTCTTACCTAATATTAGAATAGACGAGTTAGCCGCTTGCGACCAGTTCTCGGATCTTGGCCCTGTGTGCATTACAGTTCGCGAGTTTTTCTGCAAAACCTTCCATCATGAGTGTAAGTACAAGCTATTTTTAGACCTGACAGATTGTTTGTTGAAGAATGTTGGCAGGTGAAGATGTCAACAGTTAGTGCAAATTATAATCAAAAAGTGCATGACAGTATCTAAATTCATCAAAATCGTCATTAAAATACCACTAGAAATTTCGAAATTATTAAAAAATATTTCAAAAATTTAACCATACGACTTCGTTGAAGCTTTAAGCTATTTCTCTTTCCTCTATTTTTTATTATAGACGACAAAACTTGTTCTTTCTTCAGTTTCTTATTCCACATCACCGTTTTCTTTTATTTTTGTTAGGTAGGTATCACACTTACTTATGTTAAGCGTTTTTCACGTTTGAGCATGTACCCATTCTACCTCTGTTTTTCAATGCCGTGTCTGTTTTTAGCAATCACCTTGTTTAGATTCAATTGTCAATTAATGTTGTTGTTTTTAATTTGTAGATGTCGTTTGGTTATATAAATATTATGTTAGCTATTTACTGACCGTGAATTTTGCTTGGTTTCAGTCTGTGATTAATGAAACACTTTATTGTTGTTCAAACGTTTCGGGGAATTGCTATTATCAATGAAAACGTCATTACTTTTAACTTAGGATACACTTACTTACACTAGTATAAATAATAAAGTGTTCATTGATAATGGCTTTGTTCCGAAACGTTTAACAACATCAAAGTGTTTTTTACTAATACCAGACTGAGACTGACAAACCAAGAAAATTCAGACCAAAATGTATTTTTTTACAAATAAAAGACATATTTCAAGCACTGTTATTTATTAAATCTTGTCTAAGCATCATCAGGGGCATTTCGTCAAAAAAAGGAGTCTATCCAGCACATCCCGGAATATTGTAGATATTTCCTTAAAAATAATACTGAATGAAACCAAACACGACTCCTCACCTCTACTCCGGGGATGAGACCCCATTTTTATTGAAGATTTAGATTCTACGTAAGAAACTGTATTCAGCACCTCAAAAATTAGTTCGCTACTTCTGATCTGTATTTTTAAACGCTTTTCTTTAGTTCAATCGTTTGGGTCAAATCTTTAGATGTTAATTTGACTACCTTTTTTTCAATGCAAATGAATGAAAATTTGCAGGCATATGCATTCGCGGGAACAATACAAGAATAGTCAATCAATTTTTTTTATTAATTGTTTAAATAAAAAAAAAATTTTAATGGAAAATGCTTAAATTCTCTTGTTTTTTACAATGAAGAAACTTGAAACTTTTACAGATTGTAGCTAATTATATGAACTATACATAATTTCACTTTTTGCGTTAATTGTTTACGTTATGCTTTTACGTTATGCTTCATAATTAAACAATAAAGTTTCAAATTTTTTTGCCGATTCCAACTACTTTTCATGTTTGTAGGTACATCATATGTTTTATACATATATTTTAATAAACATGACGATATATTTTAATGTTTGAAAAGTGTAAGACTAAAAAGTAAAAAAAATAAAAAAATATGAAAAAAATGTTTAAGAAACGTTTTTCTGTAGTTACGAGTGACAAAAATTAAAAATATCTTAAATAACACATTCCTTAAAGAAAAGCGTAAGGCGAACCGTTTATTCAATGAAGACGCGCCCCACGCTTTTCTTTAACGAATGTGTTTCCGCGCCGCAAGCTGCCTAATACTTTTTTTCGAGTAATCTTCGACTTTGATTTTTTTTAAATTTTTTTGCTTGTTAGTTGATTTTTTATATTTTTAATTTTAGTCACCCGTAACTAAAGAAAAGCGTTTCTTAAATTTTTTTTTTCATATTTTTTTATTTATTTATATATTTATTGTTTTTCTGCGATTACAGTGCCATATATCGCAAATGAAAAAGAAACTTTAGATACCTAAAACTTATTTACTTTTTCACTTAGAATTTGAATCTTCAATAAAACATGGGATTTTCTATTTTTATTTCGAAGTTGTCCCCCATAACCCTGTGACGGGTTAGCTTTGTCGGACAACAGACTCGATAAAACACAGGTTTAATTTAAATAAAAATATGTTCTTATAATCCAATACAATAAAATAAAAACAAACTACAGGCTGCGGGTACCAGGATAAAGGTTCATCATTTCTGAACCACAACACGATTGGCTTTAACTCAATACGTCAAAGCTTGGTTGGTTCTCGCTAGATCATTGCTTCAGCTTGAACCAGTTTTTACTAATATAAGAATAGAAGCTCGCGATCAGTTCTCGGATCTTGGCCCTGTGTGCATTAGAGTTCGCGAGTTTTTCTGCTAAACCTTCCATCATGAGTGTAAATACAAGCTATTTTTAGACCTGACAGATTGTTTGTTGAAGAATCTTGGCAGGTGAAGATGTCAACAGTTAGTGCACGGGTGCATGATTTTAGTGCAAAATATAATCAAAAAGTGCATGACAGTATCTAAATTCATCATAATCGTTATTAAATACGACTAGAAACTTCTAATTTTTTAAAAAATACTCCCAAAATTTAACCAGACAACTTATTTGAAGCTTCAAAATATTTCTTTTCTTTCTATCTTTTATTATATACCACAAAAACTTGTTCTTTCTTCGTTTTCTTCGCTTTCTTATTTCCCATTTAAATTATGACCGTTTTCTTTGATTTTTGTTAATGGTCTTATTATTGTTAATGTTAAGCGTTTCGCACGTTTGAGCATGTACCCGTTTCTATTCTCTGTTTTTCAATGCTGTTTCTGTTTTTAGCAGTCACCTTGTTTAATTTCATATGTCAATTAGTGTTTTTGTTTATAATGTAGATGTCGTTTGATAATATATTAGGTATGTTTGTTATTTTCTGACCATGAACTTTCAACAATATTTTTTTCTGAATTTGCTTGATATTAATACTGGCATTAATACAAAACTTTGTTGTTGTTCAAACGTGTCGATGAATTGCCGTTATCAATTTTTATTAACACTTCATTACTTATAACTTACACTGCACTTACACTATACTGACTATCAATAATAAAGTGTTGATTGATAATGGCATTGTGCCGAAACGTTTGAACAACAATAAAGTGTTTTTAATTCCTGACCAATAAACCAAGGAAATGTAGACAAAAATATGATGTACATACATAATAATACATATACCGGGTGTGCCAAAACACGCGGGACGCTCGAATATTTCGCGAAATTTACATTGGATCGAAAAACTGAAAAACATCAATTAAATTTTTTTCAAAAATAGATCGAATGACATCAAACACGACTCTTCATCTCTACCGTTTCCATAATTTTCATACACATCATTAGTTCCAATCTACAAATAAAATTAACTGACACAGATGTTTTTATTATTAACGTTGGTTCAAATAATACAAGAACAAAAAACCGCTAAACGCCGTAAAAATGAGTGGCGCATACAATATTCCAGCTACAAAAGATCTGATATAAATATTGCGTGGCGCCAAAGTTTTATTTTAAAAGATTTTTCCATAATATTTGCTAAATTTGAAGTAAAACGAGTAACTCTAATACAGTTTAAATTTTGAAACTCTTTTGTGGCGCGTTTACTTCAAATTTCGCAAATATTATGGAAAAATATTTTAAAACAAAACTAGAATTTTGTTTTGCATCAAAATGAAAATACATTTGGCGCCACGTAATATTCATATCAGATCTTTTGAAGCTGGAATATTGTATGCGCCACTCATTTTTACGGCGTTTAGCGGTTTTTTGTTCTTGTATCAGGAGTTTTTAAAAGTTATTTATAAATTAAATGTACGAAGCTGAATGCAATGTTTCTCGATTACACGTTAAGCTTTATAAATGGTCGCCTTTGTCGCATTACCTCCCAAATGATCCAGTGTTCATCGAATGTACACTAGATTTTTTTTTCTATTCGAAATAGATTGAAAAAAAATATTGGGATGGCCGGTAAATAAACTCGGATTGCCTGTTGCCAGATCAAATTTAGCGTCGTAACCACTACAACTACATAAACCATTTCGGGAATAATCGTTAATTGGATTATACTTTTGTAGCTTAATACCTTCTAAACGGCTTAACAGATTTTGAACACTAAACATGAGTTTGAAACGTATTGACAAGTAGTATCTGATGCATCTAAGGTCAAGTATGGTAACTGAAGCTATTACAGGAATTATTGAGCTTGAAAAACCGTTTTTCCCATAGATAACAGATTTGATCATTCTTATGAAGCCTATAACTTAAAAATTCGAATTTTCCCGGATATGAGGTATACACCGTTAGATTCGTCTAGAGTCCTTCTACAAACGCTCAGTTATTGGCGCAATTCGTAGGTTGAAATTTTGAGTAATTGTCGATAAACCCAAATTTTCAAAGTTTAGTTTTTCAGTTTTTCGGCAATACTGAGCCGTATGTATGTCTGATCCTGACCGTTTGCACACAATTTGAAAGCTTAACTCAACACTATTGATTTGGTGTATTTGCGGTTCTCCTGTCTCTTCTTGAACCGAAGATATATACCCCCAAAAATATGTAGTTTTGTACCAACTAAGTCCTGTAGCTGGCTTATGGGTGGTCAAAAGTCACAAACTACACTGGTTCTGAATCGGCCCTGACCCCCTCTTCAAACCCAAAAAAAAATTCAGATCGGTTCGACTTTTCACACACGTGCATACACATACATGCATACATACATACACATACATACATACATATCCACAAACATTTTCCCTTTTTTAAATAGAAATTGAATAATATTTCTGAGCTCGGTAACTTTTGAATGGTATAACCGATTTTCAAAATTAGACATGTGTTGGAAAGGTAATGATCAGTACTATTAGAAGCCGCAAAGGTCGGACTTAAATTTTCAAAGTTTTTGGGAGTTTTGGGGACGAGAACAAAAAACAGACCCTAAATACGAAGGGCCGTAAAATCCACACCCTTGGACCAAAATGGATGGTTGACATATGAATGGGTGAGTCTTTTCCTGAACTTTAAGATGGGACTTGGCCCAATTTTCAATTCAGTCAGATTTAGAAAATCTAAAATTTCGTGTATATATAGTGTCGCTTGTAGGGGGGTATGGGTGTGCGCCACTGGCGAGAACTGCCGTTCTCTGGTAATAGTTCAAATTCAAAAAATATTTGCAAAAATTAGGAGGATTTTAAATTTAACTTTAGGATGCATAATAAAAAATATGGAAGTAAAAAGTTTATGTTTAGCACAGCACCACGTGCAAACTCTACGATTGTTGAATCTATCGACCATTCATGCTGCACTAAGTCAAACGCTTTTATGTAGTCACTAAAAGCAGTAAAGAGGTTTCGTTTTTTGATATACTTATGTCTGGTTAGAAATGACTTAGGGCCGGTTGTTCGAACGCTAATCAACAATGATCATTATCAAATAATTAATTACTGTCAATGTCAACTTTGTTGGGTTGTTAAAAAGTCTGTGGAGTCTATAATCAATTAATATAACAATAATTATTAACATAATTAATAATAAATCTCATAATTGTAATTAATTATGTTTTCAGCAACCCAAACAAAGTTGACATTGACAGTTTTGGTGACAGTAATTAAATATTTGATAATGATCATTGTTGATTAGCGTTCGAACAACCGGCCCTTAGGGCCGGTTGTTCGAACGCTAATCAACAATGATCATTATCAAATAATTAATTACTGTCAATGTCAACTTTTTTTGGGTTGTTAAAAAGTCTGTGGAGTCTATAATCAATTAATATAACAATAATTATTAACATAATTAATAATAAATCTCATAATTGTAATTAATTATGTTTTCAGCAACCCAAACAAAGTTGACATTGACAGTTTTGGTGCCAGTAATTAAATATTTGATAATGATCATTGTTGATTAGCGTTCGAACAACCGGCCCTTAGTCTATAATAAATGATTGTCATTTACAACTCATGGAACCCTTAGTGCATCCTTTCTGATGAGGCTCTATGATATTATTGTTTAGAGAGCAGTGTTGGTAGATACGCCGGGCTACGTGGATCTGGCCAATTTATACAAAGCTAGAAGACAAGTAATTGGGCGGTATGGTCCTTTTCATGAGCATTTTTCAGTGCGTCACAAATAATAGAAAAAAAGGTAGGTCCGTGATTGATAATACACATTTATTCTAACTTGACATTTTAGTTAAATCTGACAGTTGTCACATTTTATTTGCCATTTGACATAAAATCAAATCAATTGCGTTTATTGCATTAAATTTATAAAATAGTATTTTCTTTGATTTGTATAGTCTTATAAATTGTACAGATTATATTCGTAAATATATTATATAATTCGTAAATAATTTTTTTTCGATTATAGCGCCATCTATCGACAACTAGTCACAAACAATTTAATGCGTTAGAAAGAAATCGAAAAACTGTGACGCACTGAAAGATTTCTATGAGAAAAATATTACTTGTTTGGACCTTGAGTGTTATTTTGATCCTCCGGTATTAAATAAGTTGTCCCCTGAGTCAGGAATGATGGTATTTCCTGCGAACTAGAAATAACATGATTAATTATTGTTGATAAGCACTCATGAACACTCCAAAATTTTTTTAGCGAGAAGTTTTGAACTCGATCTGGTCCAGGAGATTTCCAGTTATGAAGTTCTTTACAGTACAGATTTAGTAGAATAGTTTTAAAATAACACACATATAAAATCAGAGTTTGATGCTAATTTTGAGAGTAAACTAAATGTAAGACCAAATACTTACTATGTCGGGATAGTATCATGAGGTTTTTTTTCCTGGTTTTTTCCTCATTAATTAGGTATGTTCCGTGGTGTGGGTTAACGGAATCAATTAAAACAAGTGTAAACAACGAACAATAATATATTTATTTTATTTTGGTTAAAAGGCGTGCTTATTTATCTCGTAAAAGGGTTTGTTATTGTTTGAGGGCAGCGAGGGTGCGTCTGACCGAACGAAGCCTGCTGGGAGGTGTGTGAACCGACCCGTGGTTGTAGATCGACTGCTGTGGCTGAAAAAAGACCACAAACGCTAATATGTTTGTGTTTCTACCATCTGGCCAGAAAAGAGATAAATTATTTAGATCTGGCGTTTAAAAGTTGAAACATTTCTGCAGTTTTAAGAAACGTCTTCGAATGCATTTCCAAAGTAAGTTATTGACATAAGGTCTGGTAAGGTAATTAATTTATGGGGAATTCAGTTTGTTAAACTGAACACACCAAAAACACCTGGTTAGGGATACATTTCGTTTCGTAAAACTTAACGGGCCAATCTTAGCATCTGGTTTGTATATTAAATGTGAATTTTATATGACCCATATTATTTCGTTTTGAGAAAAGTTATTAAAAATTAAAATTAGCAAAAATAGTAATTAAAGCGTGTCGCCACAGGTGCTATGGGATCACCAACAGAAGAATGTTACTGTCATCATTGCATGTGGCTTATTCTCAATAAAAATAGTAAATTGCATTAATATGACAAAAAAAAAGCTTCAGAGCAATTTTTTTATCTGAACCCATGCAAGTTAAACTTGGTTAAATTTTTCATCATCATAAGTGGCTCGACAATCCGTTGTGGATATTGACCTGCTCGCAAAGAGTCGCCACTCCTGTCGATTCCTGGCAACTTTCCTCCACCTTCTGACCGTTAGAATCTTTAGATCTTCTTCCACATCATCAATCCGCCTTCTTCGTGGTCGTAATCTACTTCTTGTGCCTTCTGGTTTTGAAAATATTAATCTCTTCATGTATTCGTGATCTGACATCCTAGCAATGTGTCCAGCCCATCTAAGTCTCTGCACTTTAACGAATTTCACAATACCTATCTGGATCGGTGTATAACTTCTTCTTTAAGTGCCATCTTCGAGACGAAGGTTGGCAATCATCATTGCTATTCTCACTTTTGACACCACAGCCCGAAAGAGTTCAGTTGAGCTGCATCCAAACCATTCTCTGAGATTTCTCAGCCATGATATTTTTCTCCTACCTATGCTGCGCCTTCCTTAAATCTTTCCCTGCATAATTAATTTTAGGTGTTCATATCTGTCACCACGTGTTATATGACCCAAGTATTGAAGTTTTCTTATTTTGATGGAATCCAGTATCTCCCTGCTGTTCTGTATTCTCCTTAGTACTTCCTCATTGGTTATTCTGTCTGTCCAGGAGATTCTCAGCATTCTTCGATACGTCCACATCTCAAATGCTTCCAATCTATTCAGGCATTGTTTATTGAGAGTCCATGTCTCCACACCATACAGAAGAATAGAAAATACATAACATATTTTAGAACTCGCTTTCTAAGATTTAGGTTGAGGTCTCTACTACATAATATTTGTTTCATATTAGTGAATGCACTTCTAGCCTTTTCTATTCTAATTCGGATTTCTTTGATATAATCGTTTGTTTCACTAATGTTTGTCCCTAAATAGTTATAATTCTGAACTCGTTCTATCGTTTTATTATTTACGTGTAAATTTATGTTTCTAATATTTTTCTTTGATATACCTAACCATGAATTTCGTTTTCTTTATGTTTACTGACAGACCAAATTCTTCACTAGTTGCAACAACCTTATCTAAAATTCTTTGTAGATCTGCAATAGTTTCCGCTATTAGTGTTGTGTCATCGGCGTATCTAATTTCACATATGGGTAGGCCATTTATTTTTATGCCTGCTACTTCATCTTCTAATGCTTTTTTGAATATTTCTTCGGAGTATGCATTAAACAGTGATGGCGACAAGACACAGCCCTGTCTAACGCCTCTTTTGATTTTTATTTTATTGGTGTTTAAATTATTTATTCTTATGACAGCTTCTTGTTCATAATACAGATTATTTATTATTCTTATATCCCGTGTGTCGATGTTCTTTGTTCTCAGTAGTTTTATTAACGGATTATGTTTCACCGTATCGAATGCATTGTTATAATCTAAGAAGCAGACATAGATGTCCTGGTTTACATCTGACTGGTGTATAACTGATATAGTCCAAAGTTGTATCTTCGACGCCATACACCCTATTTTCATTATCCAAAATCTTTCTAAGAATTTTTCTCTCAAAATACCAAGAAGTCTTTCATCATTTGAGATAAGGTCCACGTTTCAGCCACATATATTAAAACCAGTCTTATTAAGGTCTTGTATATATTGTGCACGTTTTATATTTTTATTTTTTAAATGTTTCTGGTAGGCATGGCGGTTGTTGACAAAAACACCGGTTTTCGGTTAGGTATACCGGTTTTTTTACCTACAGTTTAACCTGGCGGTTATAACCGGTCAAAAACCGGTTATTCCAAAAACCGGTGTTATGTTTTTTTAGTCATAGCCAATACCAAATAAGTTTATTTACATTTACATTGCGCTTTAGTTTGCGATACTACATTCGTATCGATATCAGTCCATACTAGTATAGAAATCAGCCATCAGTGTTGTAAAATCGGTTTCAGTCAGCTTAAAGTTTCTCATTTATGCACGGGAGCGAAAAATTTTCCCATTTTTTCTCTAAATTCAGTATTTTTTCCACTTATCCCGTTTTTTACCGGTTATTACTTTAAAAAGAAAACACCGGTTATAACCGGGACAAAAAAAACAACCGGAACAGTTCTGTTTGCTATTGCTATGCGTCTTGGTTAAGTTCGCCATGCTCAAAGTAGTAGAATATTTAATGTTTTTTCCATTTCGTCAATAAAATATTTGATAAACCGATGTTTAAGATACAACTTCGTTAAAATGTATACATATGAGCAATGCTGCATGGAACTGAAACTTGGACTTTAGAGTTAGCGGCCTTTAAAATGTAGTTAATACGTAGGATGCAGAGAATATCATGGATGCAGCGCCTTTCCCATGAAAATTGTTAAAAGGCGAAGAACAAAATATTTGGAGCATAAGCTACGAATATGTAGCATTAATCATGGAGGTTAGGATCCATAGTCCAGGGCGCATCTGTTTTGAGATGGACGCTGAGAGGCGACTCAAATTTTTTTGCAGAAATTGCTTGAAAATAACTCAAATAATAATATTTGAGTTATCCTCCCACTCAAAATGGTCCGGAACATTGTTTAAATAATCAAAATGTCAAAATTTGAAGGAAAAATTCGATTTTTTGTTGGTTTTTTGATTATAACTTTAAAACTATTCATTTCTGAGAAAAGTTGTAGTGACATAAAAGTTGCGCTACCTACATATAGAATTGGTTAAGAATTTAAAAAATAGTCACACTTGTTGCGAAATAGCAATAATTGCGAAAAAAACCATACAAAAACAAGTATTCGCATTTTACGTTTTTCAACCATTTATGCTACACTTAGAACTTTCATATTTTACCCAGAAAAACTTTATGATATAGTAAAACAACACTGTAAATTTCATTACGATCGGTTTAATAGATTTTGCAATCCAGCTTTCGCAAAAAAAATTCATTTTTTTAATGTTGCAGGACTGAAAATAAAGCAGATAGCAAGTTCAATTTTTTTTGCTTATAGAAGTGTACTGTACCTTTCATTTGCAATTTGCTCATTTTGCAAAAATTCATTTTTTTAATGTTGCAGGACTGAACATAAAGCAGATAGCAAGTTCAATTTTTTTTGCTTATAGAAGTGTACTGTACCTTTCATTTGCAATTTGCAAAATTAAAATCGATTAATTACCACGGCGTCAGAAAATTTTTTAAATAAACATTAATTTTTGGTGTTACGCGCAGGACAGCGGTGTTCGATTCACACAAGTTGATTTCCACCAAAATTTCTTCCAATTTTTATCTAATATATTATTTTCTTACTGTATATTTTGTTGTATTTTAATATTTTAATTCCACAAACATTAAACTAATTTTATTATTGTTTGTGATATATTGTTTAAACAATTGGATATTATGTTTAAAAATAATAAACTTTTATTCTCTAAGTTAAAATATTTGAATAAAAAAGTTTTTGATAAAAAAGTGTTATTTCAAAGGATAGAGTATGTGTTTTTATTTTTCAATAAACAAATTTATTTATTTATATTGAAATGTAATAAAAATTAAAATGTATCAATCATTATCAAAGGTCATTGGAATGCCCAATCAGAGCAAACTATCCGCTGTCCTGCGCGTAACACCAATAATTATTGTTTATTTAAAAAAATTCCTGACGCCGTGGTAGTTAAACGATTTTAATTTTGAAAATTGAAAATGAAAGGTACAGTACACTTCTATACGCAAAAATTTCAACTTGCTATCTGCTTTATTTTCAGTCCTGTAACATTTTGAAAAAATGAATTTTTTTTGCGAAAGCTGGATTGCAAAACTTATTTTGCAAAATCTATTGAACCGATCATAATGAAATTTACAAATATTGTTTTACTGTATCATAAAGTTTTTCTGGATGAAATATGAAGGTGCTAGGAGTAGCATAAATGGTTGAGAAACGTAAAATGCGAATACTTGTTTTTGTATCGTATGGTTTTTTCGCAATTATTGCTATTTAGTCGAGGAAATGAAGCATTATGGCTCGCAATTTTTTCGTCCAGCATGGATTTACTTGAAATTTTCACAAAAGGTAGGAAATAGTCCAAGGATCATTTTCTATATCATGCCGCTGTACGCTAAAACCTTGGGGGTGGTTGCCACCCCATCTCGGTGGCGGGAATTTTTTATTACATTTTAACTATGTAAATCGATGTAAAAAGTGATTATAAGAAAAAAAAGTTTTTTACATTTTCTTCGTAAAACTAATATTTTTCGAGTTATTCGCGCTTGAAAGTAACAGTTTTTCGATGAAAAAGTCGACTTTTTTAGAGGGTTTTTTGACAATACCTCGAAAAATATGCATTTAATCAAAATAACTGTAGGCATCAAAATTGTATCTTTTAGTAACACAAACCAAACTATTTTTCTGTAATATCGCTAAGACCAACACAAACCGAGATCCGGCATGTTAAAAGTTAGCTTTTTGCGTCAAATGCATAATTTGAAATATTCAAAGTAAAATAACGGAAAAACTTTGCATTTTTCAAAGAAAAATTAAATAATCTTTTTTCAAGTATACAGTTAGGCCTTTCAAAAAAATATTAAAAAGTTTCTAGTCTGAAAAGTAAGCGACTTATGATCAGAAAAAAGTCAGTACCTGGTTTTCTCTATGATAAAATCAGTGAAAACAACTGCCTAACTACCCTCCTGATTGAAAATTGGTCTTCACCTTTCTATAATTCCTTTTATATTTGTATTATCAATACAACCAAGAAGCTTGACCTATTTAATAGGCCTAATTTTAGAAAAATTTAAGTTAAAAGAAAAATTAATTTTTTGGAATTTCTCATTTTTCACCTTTTACTTCAAAATATCTCCGAAAATACTGGAGATATGAAAAAAATGATAGATTACCAAATTGTAGCTTCTCTAATAGCTAAAATTCCCTTGTGCATAGTTTTTCATTACAGTGAACAGTTAGCGAGATATAGCTGTTTAAAACCTCTATTTACGAGCAAACACCCCTTTATTCGAGCCCTTTAAACCCACCCTAATTAAAAACTGAGGGATCTTATGGAATTTAGTTTTCACATTCTTATAACTCTTCAAAAACCCTACAAAGTCATTTTTGAAAAATCTTTTCACCGCCAAAAATGAAGGAGCTATGTTTATAAAACGATTTTTTTTTCGAAAAATTCGGATAGTCCGCTTATGGATAATTTTCATTGTATGTATAATACCAAAGAACCGGTTCGTATACTGGAAGATGACTAAAAAACTATTTGTATTTGTATTTGTACATATTTGTAAATTCGTATTTTTGTGTAAATAAATGTTTTTGTAATTCTTTAATTCTACTTTTTTTTCTGTATAGACCTATTAAAATATCTACTTATAAAAATTGTAATGTTATTAAGGGTGGTTTTTAAGGGTTGAAATATTATGATATTATATTCTAAAGTATAAAACAATCATTATTTAACCAATCAAAACCAAATTTTACCCATATTAAAGTATACAATGTTTTTATATAATTTTTTACAATAAGGGGTTGTTTACACCCCTAAAAATAATCAACTCCCTTAAGAATGGTATAGAATATGAAGTACAGGGTGAGATGAGCCTAATCCCAAATTTTTATGTAAATCGATGCAAGCCGAAATTATTCTTTTAGGATAAGTAATTTTTTTATACATAGCTCCAACAAGGGTGGTTTTAAGGGTTGAAATATTATGATAGTATATCTTAAAGCATAAAACATTCATTATGTAACTAATAAGAACCAAATGTTGACAATATTAAAGTTTAAAATGATATTTTATAATTTTTTACAACTAGGGGTAGTTTTCACCCTTACAAAACCAAAAGCGTACAACGGATCAATATAGAAAATGAACTAGAGGGTGTAAAGGGCCTAAACCCAAATTTTTGTACAAATCGATGCTGGACGAAAAAATTGCGAGGTTTTGCCATTTTTTCAGCTTCATTTCCTCGACTAATTTTGCAACAAGGGTGACTGTTTTTTAAATTTTTAACCAATTATATATTGTACGAAATTTAATTACGCAACTTTTATGTTAGTACAATTTTCCTGGCAAATGAATACTTTTAAAGTTATAATCAGAAAACGAAGAAAAAAATCGAATTTTTCCTTCATTTTTTGACATTTTGATTATTTAAACAATGTTCCGGACCTTTTTGAAAGGGAGGATAACTCAGATATTATTATTTGAGTTATTTTCAAGCAATTTCTGCAAAAAAATTTGAGTCACCTCTCAACGTCCAAATGTACTAATATTTTTACAGATGCGCCCTGGTCTACCAAGGCAGAAGCGATATCCGCGCAGAAGACAATGTTCATGGCTCAAAAATGTGACTCAAAATTTAGCTAGGTACTATCTTGTTCATGCCCGTAAAAAGAAAATAGTTATTGGAAAATGTTGCTCAATTTTCAAGCACATGGCTTGGTAGCAAAACAATTCTGATTTGACAAGATATCACTAACACATTCATCCTGATGACATTGACGTTAATGAAGCTTTAAATAAAATTGGGTTCAAAATCAAACTGTTATGTCAGAGCCACCTAATAACCCCAATTCAAACGCTTTTCAATGAAATCATGTCACTAAAACAACAACAAAACTGTAGACAAATTGATCTATGCTGATCAAAACGCTTTTTTGAATAGAATATCGACACTTTCAACAAGGCAGTCACGGCGCTAGAGTATAAGGTGCAGGCCTGAAAAACTAGCATAGGCGCACATTGATTTTTTTTACTAATAAATTCTATTATTATAAAATACGGTAGGAATTGTATGCGTTGCATATTTTACGTGTGTGGGATGCAAAAACAACAAACATACATTAGCGTATTATGACTGGAATTTGAATCATATTTGAAAAATAAATTTTTCTATTTTAGTATATTTTATAACACCAGCGAAAAGTATTTGTCAGAGGAAATTGAAATCAGACGGGGTACACGACAATTAGACCGAAATCATTAGACTGAAAGCAGTAGACCGAACTCATTGGACCGAAAAGCACTTTACCGAAACCTCACTAGACCGAACAGCATTAGACCGAAATGGTACATAAATTAAAAAAGATTACAGTAAATTATGGTAAGATTTTGTATATCTGTCTTTTTGTTTATTGTATTTTTTTGTATTATTTTATCACAGTCTGTACAAGATATGAGATAATTTTCATCCGTTAAACAAATTAGTGAAGGTAAAAATAAATTAAGGGTAGAGTGGCGATAACACAAAAAACAAAGCAAAAAAAACAATCTTTAAACTAGTTTTAGTAGGTATTTAATTTTTAGTATTGTACATAATAAATACAAAAATAAACCAAAAAACGAATAAAAATAAAAAATAAATAAAAACAAAGCAAAAACAAACTGTAAACGCGCCAGTACCTAATTTGTGCTGAAAGTTTTAAGTATGGATAAAGGGAGGTTGATGTTACCCTTGCTCAGATTACAATCCTGTTTCAGCACCCTGTATTATGTACCTAATGCTTTTCGGTCTCCTGCTTTTCGGTCTCGTACTGTTCGGTCTAGTGAGGTTTCGGTAAAGTGCTTTTCGGTCTAATGATTTCGGCCTCTTTACAGTAAACCGACGTAGGTTTTTTTTAGGAAGGAATTTTTTTATTAGTTTTTTATATTAATTTAAATTAATTTGAGCAGGAACTTTTTTTAATGCCTACTCGGAAGAGATCCAAAAAACTCTTCAGCAGATCACCTATGGTGGAAGGATGAAACAGCTGGAATAAAGATAAAGATCCTGGAGTTCCTATTAACAACATTAGATATGCGGAATGCGGATGACATTGTCCTCTTATCCTAAAATATTGAGGATCTTCGACCATGGACACCCAGAAAACATTTATGAGAATATCGAAAGCTTAAAGAAACAACGAGAATCTTTTCATAAAAGTAACTAATGTCGAACGAGTTGACCAATATGCATTACTTGGAACAATGATCAACTCCACAAATGACTACTTTCAGGAAATCAAAATTAGAATAGAAAAGACCAGAGCAAATTTTAACAAAATGGGAAGAATGCTCTGCAACGAGATTTGAAGTTGTAGCTAAGAGTTATATTGGTTAAGAGCTACGTTTTCTTGAGTCTGTTTTAAGGAATGGAAGCTTGGACCTTGAATGCGACACTAATAGGAAAAAGAATGTGTGTGTACTTTGTAAGCACGTAAGAAGTTATACTTCTATTATGTGATTTCAACGAAATTGATATAATGTACTTTAAACAGTTTATTTATATTTTATTTAAATATTAAACTAATTTTAATACTTACTCTTTCCAATTTTTTTTAAACAATACAAAAATTAAAAAAATAAAAGAATAAAACGCACACAAACACATTGAAAAATGTCACAAAGAAATGATCTCTGAACAATAATAATTGTTGGCAAAAATTGTTACTAAATACACATTTTCTGAAAAAAAAAATATATAACAAATATACTTACAATCATAAAATGTATAAAAAAATAAAAACTTGCATTAGGATTCGAACCCGCGCAATTTAGGGCGCTTAGATTTGTAATCGAAGCCTCTACTCATTTACCCAATTACACATATCTGTCATGTGGGAAGATAGGGCAACTGAACGTTTTACTGTTTGACAGGTCTGAATTTAATCAAATTAGTTTGATTTTTGTGGAATTAAAATATTAAAATACAACAAAACATAGAGTAAGAAAACAATATATTAGAGGAAGTTTGGTAGAAATTTTGTTGGTAATCAAATTATGTAAATCAAAGCATTACCTACTAGGTAGGTACATTTTTCAAATAGGTAAGTACCTGTGTAATTTTTTACTTATTACATTACTGAAACATTTACCTGTGGCTTTTAAAAATTATTTAAAAAGTCACTACAATTATAAACTCGCTTTTGCCTGTGTCCTCACAACAATAAAAACTAATGTTGTTCTGAAGCTATTTTCTTGTGGCATTTTTTATAATCAACTATTTTCAGTTTTATTAATAAAATCATTTTTTTGGTAAAATTGTGGCTTATTTCCCATTGAAAATAGTTGATTAATAAAAACTAATATTCGCTGTGAGCCGATGAGTAGAGGGGATTTGACAGTTTTCGCAGCGCTGTTAGTGGCAGTTTTGTGCATTTAATTTGAACAATTTTATCAGAAAAGTACAAGTTTCAAACCACGAGAGAGCGCTACTGACGAAACTGACAGCCAATAAAAGCAAAGGTAACCTCTAAATTTCTCATAAACTTCTTCTTTTTCTCAATTGCCTCTTACGTAAGCAGTCATCCAGTCGCACGAATTTATATATTACATATTAAAATTATAATGAATAAAATAAAAAAAAACATAAATACTTTTACTACCAATTCTGTGTATTCGTTCAGTAATCAGGTTGCAATAATATTTCAGTTCATAATTTGTGTTTTTCTAGGTAAATATCTATTTTTTTCGTTTTGAGTATTTCACAAATTACAGCAATTTTATCAGAAAAGTACAAGTTTCAAATCGCGAGAGAGCGCTACTGTCGAAACTCACAGCCAATACACAACATTTGTTTACCCATAACCATTGCATAGACTTATATATTAACAGAGACAGAGTGTCATTCAGAGCGAAGTGACGACACCATCTTTTTTATTTGGATTAGTGCTGTTTCACTCTTACGCATAGTAAAGCTGCGACAGTTGTCCTCCCCCTCCGTGCCTATACTCACACTTAATGTCATCTTAGTTTTTCCATACAATGTGCTAGAAAGAGATACCGCAAATCAGTCCATGAGATCTTGTCGTAAGGAAGCGCGGAGGGTAGGCTCACTCTATGTTAATATATACCTACCTCTATGAACCATTGACGTACATATTAATAAAATAACCGACATATTGAACAATTATTGTTGACAGGTCATTGTAATTACCCAATCAGATCACGTATAGCGTTTGAGCTGCGCCCAGGACCAAGACTTTTGATGAATTCGCGCACATATAAATTTACTCCCAACGCACCTAAAGAAGTATAACTTCAAAAACTGGAATCATGCGAGCTAGGGGGTATAGAACAGTTTGAAAATATTGTGTGGTTAGAACACGTCGCAAACAAAGAGGTTCTAAGAAAGATGAATAAAGAAATTAAAATCTTCAAAACAATAAAAACAAGAAAATTGGAATATGTCGGACATATTACACGTGGAGAGAGATGCAACTTACTCCAATTGATTGCAGGGAAGGATTTAAAGAAAAGAAGCATAAGGAGAAGTAGAATATCGTGACTGTGCCTGTGAAACCTGAGAGAATGGTACGGATGTAGGTACATCAAATGAACTTGTCAGAGCAGCCGTTCAAAAGTCCTAATAGCTATGATAATTGCCGATCTCCGTCGCGGAGATTGCACTGGAAGAAGAAGATAACACCAGCAGAAAAAGCTCATTTTGCCGTCCCTTGCAGACCGGTTATCGTCGGTCCTGCAACAAGGTTTAACCTTTTTACCAGCAGTGTATGGTAGAAACCATCAAAATGAATGGAGGTAAGCACTATAAACTGCGTTTCATATGCAAAACGATCATATATGTATAAAGATTTGGTGTGGTTCCAATTTTTATAAACTTCAAGTTTGGACTCTATTGAGACGTAAAATACCTTTATAACGACTTTTTAAAGTGCAAAATGCATGTCTAAATGGGCGAACTACCAAACATATTTTGTTTAATAGGTATACTCAACTAATCGGAAAAACAGTATGAAAGTGGTGTAATATGCATTTTTAAACAGCCAAGTGTGAGACAATTTCAATATTTAGCCCACGTTTTATGTCTTTAGATTATTTTCGAATCCTATTTTTACTAAAATCACATAGTTGTGATGTCTAAAACAGAGGTGTATGTCTAAAAATAACATAATAGAACAGTGAATCAAACATATATCGTATTTATGTGCTGCTAAATCTATCGGCAAGTAAAGAAAATTTTATATAAACAGATGAATAGAATCAGAAAATTATATATAAATAAGTAGATGAATGGCGTCGATATTGGTATTGGCATATTATACGTTCCATATATTTTTTTTAGCTCCCGGATGTGTACAAAACAAATAAAATAAGTTATATCCTATGCGTATGGCTTAAATTAAAAAATAAGTAATTAAATTCACATTTATACATTATACAGGGTGTAACAAAAATACAGGTCATAAATTTAATCACATATTCTGGGATCAAAAATAGTTCGATTGAACCTAAGTTACCTTAGTACAAATGTGCACAAAAAAAGTTACAGCTCTTTGAAGTTACAACATGAAAATCGATTTTTTCCAATATATCGAAAACTATTAGAGATTTTTTATTGAAAATGGACATGTGGCATTCTTATGGCAGCAGTATATCTTAAGAAAAAAATATAGTGAAATTTACACACCCCATAAAAATTTTATGGCGTTTTGTTCCTTTAAACCCCCCCAAACGTTTGTGTACGTTCCAATTTAATTATTATTGTAGTACCTACCATTAGTTAAACACAATGTTTTAAAATCTTTTTTGCCTCTTAATACTTTTTCGAAAAGTCAGTTTTTATCAAGATATTTTGAATATTTGTCAAATCCACCACATATTTGTAGGTATATGGTTAAGTACGATTATGGAGACTTGGTAATAATAGGAAAATTTATTTATGATTTACATTTTTAGGTATATTTTGAACCATATTAAAAAAGAAACCACATCTCGATAAAAGGTACCTTCTCGAAAAAAAAAAACAAAGAAGCAAAAAAGTTTTAAAAACACCGTGTTTAAATAATGGTATCGCAGTAAGAGTTTATTTGGAACGTACAAAACCATTTGGGGGGTTTGAAGGAACAAAACCCCCATAAAATCTGTATGTAAACATATTAAAAAAGAAGCCTCAACTCGATAGAAACTGCCTTACCGAAAAAATACTAAGAGCCAAAAAAGTTTTAAAAATATTGAATTGAACTAATGGTATCACAAAAATAATTTAATTGAAATGTACACAAACGTTTGGGGGAGGGGGATTTAGTGCACAAATTTCACTATAATTTTTCATTATGATGTTCCTGCCATAAGAATGCCACATGTCCATTTTCAATAAAAAATCCAATAGTTTTCGATATATTCGAAAGAAATCGATTTTCATTTTATAACTTCAAAGGGCTGTAACTTTTTTTATGTGCATATTTGTACTAAGGTAAGTTAGGTTCATTCGAACTACAGCACAACCCCGAAAATCCGAACTAATTGGGGTGACAGCCTGTTCGGATTCCGAAAAGTTCGGATTATCCGAAAGTTAGCCTAACTAGTAACTCAAATCTGTCATTGTTGTTGATTCTGAGTCGCAAAACGTTCTCGCAAGAGTGTGGACAATATTTTTGGTCTTAAGTTGACTAGGAGAGATCCGAAGTAAGTTTATGTTTAACCGTTGATTGATGTATTGGACTCTCAAATACATCAATCAACGGTTTAACCTTTATAAGCCCTACATTATAAAGTATGTATTTATTATTAAAAAAATTTAAATGTCAAAGTCCTATTCATCCTACATTGTTCAATTTTCTGGGTTTACTCTGTATAATAATTATGTTTTGGAGTTTTTATCTTGAATTTTTAAATGTTTTCACTTTCCGTTGGTTCGGATTTGCCGAACGTTCGAATTAGCGGGGTTCTACTGTATTTTTGTTACCTGAGTATGTTACCTGAGTATGCTCTACGTGAGCAGTCCTAATAATCTGCCTAATTGTCTGTCTTGCAGTGCGGTAATCAAAAGAAGGTGAGGAAAGTTTACCCCATCTGAAGAGGGAGTTGGCGCATCTTCCACAGTTTGTTCTAATTCGATTAAGGGTTGCCCAAATCTTGCGGGGACGTTCAAATCCGTCAGGTTCGTCTGTGGCGTCCAGTAGACTATGGTAATGCGGATCTGTCTTACTTGTAGCGCTTGAGCGGATTTCCGGGGAGGTAACCTGGATCGAAGACAGTTTCCAAGATTATCGGCAATGTCGTTGTGGATTAGAAGTTGTAGACTATGGGCCATTCCACGAACATACGCCTGTTTTGGATTACTTCGACAACGAATATTTTACTGTGCAACATAAGAAGTACGAAAGTTAGTGGCGTTAATAATTATTCCAATAAACAACAATGTAATTTGCAATTTACTTTCGTTCTTCTTATTTTGCACAGTAAAATATTAGTTGTGGAAGTAATCCAAAACAGGCGTATGTTCGTGGAATAGGGTATATCCATAATTTCACAAAAAAGCGAATATTTCGCGAAATTAACATCAAATCGAAAAATCCCTAATATACTACAAAATATTTTTCAAAAATCTATCGAATGATATCAAACACGACCCTCAAGGTGGTGGGTAACTTTAAAATTTTAAATAGAAACCCCGCGATATTTCGCGAAATGAATATCACATCGAAAAACTGAAAAATACGTGTTCAATATTCTTCAAAAATCTATCGAATGACACCAAACACGACACCCCAACGAAGTCGGGTGGTAGGTTATAGTAGGGGAGGAAAGTATGCTAAATGTGCAGTCACTCGAGCGCTTTGGGGACCGATTGGGTTGTGAAGAGTAGGTTCTAAAACCAAAAAAGTTAAGTAAAGTTTTCCATTTTAGTGGGGACTTTTTATTTTTAATTTAATTTTCCAGTTTCAACAATCTTTTTTCCGACTATAGCGCCATCTATCCATAATTCGAAAAAATGTTTCAAATAAAAGTTACTTATTTTTACGTAAGGCATCCGAATCTGCAATAAAAAAAATGGGGGCTCCTATTTGAAATTTTAAAGTAACACATCCTAGGTGCCATTCGATAGATTTTTCAAACATATTGAATAAGTGTATTTTTCAGTTTTTCGATCTGATGTTCATTTCGCGGGATTCGCATTTAAAATTTTAAATTTACCCCCCACCCCTCTATCATTCGATAGATTTTTGACAAATATTGAGCACGTATTTTTTAGTTTGTAAATCTATCTATAGAAATATTCGCTGTTTTCTTGTGAAATATTGTGACTCACCCATTTCCTTACGCCCCGCTCAAATCGTCAAATTTTTTAAATATACACTGTTTTGCATGTACTTAACTTACCTTATCTTAATCTGACGATTTCGAGTTTTTCTAACGATTGATTTTTTTTCGGCCCCCCTTAACGATCTTCCCTGTGTTTAGAGCCAATATATGGTAGGGGTACATCTACAGGGTACCAGGGTTCTCCCCATATGATAATCTGACGCGCTCGAGTTACTGCAAAAATCCCCGCTTGGGCTCCCCTACCATTACTTTAAAATCTTAAATAGGAACCCCCATCTTTTATTGGAGATTTGGATTTCTTCCGTAAAAATAAGTAACTTTTATTCGAGACATTTTTCGAATTATGGATAGATGGCGCTATGACAGAAAACAACGACCACGGTAGAGAAATCAGGACACGCATCGAAATTGTAGAAAGGTATTCATAAAAATGAAAAAAATGTTTGTTAATCGAGACCTTCCTCTGGAGCTGAGAATAAGAGCATTAAGATGCTACGTGTTCTAGACTTTGTTGTATGAAATGGAAAGCTGGACACTGAAAGTAGACAACACAAAGAAGTTAGAAGCATTTGAGATGTGGTGCTATAGAAGGATTTTGAAAACACCATGGATCCAACGAGTTACGAATGCAGAAGTGCTAAGAAGGCTACAAAAGGATAACGAGGTGATAAAGAACATCAAAACAAGAAAGCTAGAATATTTGGGCCAAATTACTAGAGGTGCAAAATATGAGATATTACGGCTCATAATGCAGGGCAAAATTAAGGGGAAAAGATCGATAGGTAGAAGAAGAATTTCCTGGCTGAGAAACTTACGAGAGTGGTATAGTTGCAGCTCAGTAGATCTTTTCAGAGCCGCCGCCAATAAGGTACGGATAGCTGTGATGATAGCCAACCTCCGATAGGAGAAGGAACTACAAGAAAAAGGCGATATAATCGGAAAAACAATTTTTAAAAATGAAAAATTAAATTCAAATATGAAAACTTAACTTTTTTTGGTTTTAGTACCTAATCCTCACAACCCAGTAGGTCCTCATGGCGCTTTAGTAACTGCAAATTTAGCATTCAATGCTCCCCTACTACAGTGGCGGATGCAGCAGATCCAGCATCGTCAAGAGGGGGGCCGATTGGCGAAATTTCTATGAAAAATAGATGAATAAGTGAATACCTACTTTTATAAACTTTATATATAACTTGCTTTGAGAGGGGGGGCCGATCGCCCCCATCGCCCTTCCCTGGATCCGCCACTGCCCTACTATTATGTTGTTGAGCCATTAATTATCTGTTAGGACCTTAGCTTTATCCTTATTTCTTACAATAACTCGCCTTCGTAGTTTCGAAATTCTGCGTTTTTCTTGTTATTTGACATATTCTTCTTCTCATGACCCTTTCTTCTAAAGTTTTTCTGACATTATTAATCCATTGTTATTATCTGAGAATGTTGGTTTCCCATCACTGGCGAAGCGTCCATGTAACCACTGTTACCATTGGTAACAGTTAAAAATCTTGCAAATAAATATTTTATGACGATGAATAATTCCATTTATAAATATTTTTACCTATAGAAATATATTATTATGTGTAAATAGTACCTAATTCAGTAAATAGCCAACTATTCGTAGACACACGAAAATATTGGCGAGTTTATGTGGCTCAGTTGCACTTTATTATATTCTGTTATCAGTCACATTTGTGGTTACAATGAATGGTTATCTCGCTGTCGCTCGGGCGGCTCGGGACCGGCTAGTGTCTGAAAATTTTGAAGGAGCGACGGGCGTAAGCGCGCTGTGTATATCAGTAGGGCTGTTACCAGATTTAAATTAGGCTACAGTACCTATAAAAAGTGTGCGTGCAGTTCACCATGGATGAGTGTCGCTGCGTAATCGATCAACTACTTGAAAAGTAATTCTGATTGAAGAAAAAAAAATGAATTATTGAAAATGAAAGACCTACTTTAAACACTTTAAAAAAGGAATCAAAAAAGTAGTTCGATCAGTGGCGGCTCGTGACAATTTCAGTTGGTGGGGCCTGGGCCGCATAAAAATTTGACGAAATTACAATAAGAAAAATGAAGAATGAAAAACATGGCTCAAAAAAAATATATACAGGTACTGTACTGAACTGACCCAATAACACGCACACACACATACTCGTACAACCCCAGCCTCGAGGGATATGTGTGTTCCAATGGAACAGTGGGAACCACATGTCCGAAGATCAAACCGGTCACACTCCGTAATAAAGTGGTACCTATCTGACTCTCAAACTACACAACCACCTCTCCCCATCGAAGGACATAACAAATGGGGAGGCTTTGTACTGAACGTTACTTTGGATGCCCTAAGTAATGGGATATGCGCTTATTACTTTATGTGGTTAAGCCACCTGATTTTATGGATAGCTATAAAAGCTTTTCTCCATATTAATGACTTAGTTGTTGTTCGAATTACAACAATACTTAAAAACAAGAGTGTTTGACTAGTGCATACTCCCAATTCTTACATAGGCATGCTAAACATGGACCTTGACCAAATAAAACTTTGATAAAATAATGAAAACACAAATAGCCATGGAGAGAGCAATGTTAGGAGCAAAATACAGACAAAAAACAAAACAACTGGGTAAGAAATAAAACAAAAGTCAAAGACGCAGTACAACATATAGCCAGGCTAAAAATGGAGCTTCGCAGGTCATAACGCCAGACAAACGGACAATAGGTGGAATACCACGATACAACAATGGAGACC
The DNA here is from genome assembly GCF_917563875.1 of Diabrotica virgifera virgifera. NCBI lineage: Eukaryota > Metazoa > Arthropoda > Insecta > Coleoptera > Chrysomelidae > Diabrotica > Diabrotica virgifera. Next base: position 287,812,173 of record NC_065443.1, on the reverse strand, counting down.
ATGGGCAGGAAAAAGAGCAAGAGGATGATCCTAGATGAGATAGGGAGATGACATTAAAAAGATAGGAGGAACGCACTGGAAACAGAAGCACTAAACAGAAACGAATGGAGGAAACTGGGGGAAGCCTAGGTTCAAAATTGGACGAATTAAAGGGCAAAAGAAGAACGTATGCCTTAGTTTATTTATTACTTAATCTTTTATTTATTTATTACACCTAAACGTTTAATTTCATTATTTTCCTCTATCCCTAACGTATAAAAAGGACATTGTAATAAATAGTCTACATTGTTCATTTTAAATTAACGTTATCGCACCGAAACAGCGTATTAACTACACAGAAGGGCCACACAAAACGGGCCCCTAAATATCTTATACGGCCTGATAATGATTATTGACGACAGCGTCGACAGCGAAGAACATGCAATGCAATACAGCCGGTATGATGGTGACAATTAATAGATAAGACTTCTACAGTACGGTGCGTGATTGTGCAATATATTATTTTTATATCACGAGAAAAAACTATATGCATGAGCAAATAAATTATTTAATGCATATTTATATAAAATATTATATAATAGAATCGTAACTAAAAATTTACATATATTACATATTTTTTGGTGGGGCCCGGCCCCTCTGGCCTCTAAGGACGCTCCGCCACTGAGTTCGATATTTTAAATTTAGTTGGTACAGTGAAAATCCTTGGTTATGTGGCTGCAAGAAAAATAGACTGTATTGTTGGCCATGTCTTCTGGTTTCTACAGAAAAATGGGTGGACCAGGTTCACGATTTAAATAGTTTTAGAGTTTTAAAAAAGAGACATGAAATTTCTCCGCTACCTACATGTAAGATGTATACCCAATTTGATTCAGTTTGGGAAAACAAGAATCGAAAGTTCTCTTAACCAAGCTTTTAAAGAAAATATTGCTAAACATAATGAGTTTGTTAAAAAAATAGATAGGTATATCCTTAGCTCACTTATAATAGATACCGTATGTTTTTTGGCCAAACAAGAATTAGCGTTTCGTGGTCATTTTGAGGGCGACGGCTCTGACATTCGAGGTAATTACAGGGAATTGTTAACATTAATTGCCAAAAAAGATCAAAAATTTTGCCAACATCTAGAAACATCAACTGTTTTTTCGAGAGTTTCAAGTGATATACAAAATGATATTATTGAAGTTATGTATATAGGTATAAGAAGATTTTTTGCATCTGGTTTTGGCAACACTTTAGAAAGTCACGCGTCGCCACTGGTTTCCATGGCTTATTGTACCTTCTTGTTGTTTGTACTATTTTTTCCGAACTTCTTTGTGTTTGAACTCTAGTATCTCCATCCCGTTTAGTTCTTGTCTGTATCTGGTCCAGTTAGAAGATACAGACAATAGGAAAGTAACTTCCATTTCCATATTTCCACAGGTTCTATTATATGTAAATCTGCTCTGGATATTAGAGTTGCAGTGACCGGTTTCTGGTCTAGTAATGTCATAACTCATCTTTCATTACCTACTACTCCTTTGGCAATGAACATATCTATCGTAGAGTCGTATCTGTAGTTGGCTGTATACCATATATTACAAAAACGATAAAATCCTTTATAAAAGGTATATTTGTTAAAATCCCTAAAAAGGACTACATCACAGAACTAGTTTTCGATCGGATGACCGATCATCATCAGTGCTTACGTGAATCTAACATGCTAACCACCAAAATACAAAAATATTTGGATAAAAACCCTTTACAATTATTGATCCGTCATGGGAACATAGATGAATAATGTGAACTTAAACATGGATGTCTAAAATATCCAATGTATTATGCTCTAGGTACCATTGAGCTCGAAATTGACTTGTTCACATGTTGACTATACTTGCTACCACATAGTCAACATGTGAACAAGTCAATTGGTACCTAGAGCATAATACATTGGATATTTTAGCACTCCATGTTTGAGTTCACATTATTCATCTATGTTTCCAAGACGGGTCAATTGTAAAGGGTTTTTACCCACATATTTTTGTATTTTGGTGGTTAGCATGTTAGATTCACGTAAGCACTGATAATGATCGGTCATCCGATCGAAAACTAGTTCTGTGACGTAGCCCTTTTTAGGGATTTTAACAAATATACCTTTTATAAAGGATATTTATCGTAGAGTGTTCTATTTTGTTTCTTGGTCTTCGTTTCAGAGTAAGTTTGTTTCTTACCGTCATGGCACGATGTAATTTTTCAAAATGGTATAAAAAATCCTGTGACAGAATATATTCATTAATCGACAGTTTATGCATTTTATGAAAGGCACTATATTTATTATTTACCTACCTACAACGGTGTAACCAGGATGATCCTAAGGGAGGGCTTACAACTATGGGGATGGTCTCTGGAGGCATGGAATAGTAATGGTGTTAAACGTATAGAGGCTCAAAGTACATCCAAATGAGGGGTACCTAGAGCAAGCACCTAGTTATAACCCCCCCTGGTTACGCCTATGATTACCTATATTTTAAATAAATAATTAATGTTTTTCTCTTTTGTTCTGCAGAATAAGAACGAGAAATGGAAACCTATGAATATTTCCAACCCTTCTACTCGTCTAAGAATGGCAAGGAATATGCCGCAGTGGATGGTAAGTTATTCTCTAGCATTTGCTTTGTGACATAGATTTTTATAATAAGATATTACTAATTCAATTTTTCTTTTCTGCGTTAAACTTGATCCAGTCATAGTTTTTGACTATTTCGGTCATCGATTCTAAAATTTTGATCATCAAATTAAAAGAAAATAATAGGGAAATTTTTTTCCTTTTGAATTTTTATTTACAATCAACTTCTACATGAGAGTTTTAAGTAAATGTGATTGAATTTGTAAGCATACGGAAGGAGGAGCATCCAATGATGCTTCGCCTTGTAGGTTTATTTCATTGTTGTAATAAATCTTGCGGCCACGTTCACTTGATGAGTCTTCTGATTGCTGGTCCATTTTGGTAGACACGTTCAATCAGTTCGTTGTCGTGGTTGATCCCTGCCAGCTGTATTTCACCTCTTAAAAAGAGAATATTCAGATCATTGTGAATAGTGAGATTACTGTCATACCAGGGTGCGCCAGTAATTGATTTAAGGACTTTCGATTAAAACAGCTTTATGGCTGTGATGTGCGTTAGTTTAGCGCATCCCCAGATATGATATACCGTACATCCAAATTGGTTTCAATATGGTTTTCTTCTTCTTTAAATGCCATCTCCGCGACGACGGTTGGCAATCATCATGGCTATTTGGACCTTCGAGACATCTGCTCTGAACAGTTGTCTTGAGCTGCATCCAAACAACTGTACATAATATGGTTTTGTAATGGGACCGTGCAAGTTCGGAAAAGCGACACCTGGTTTCATAGCTCGGCAACATTTTTCGCACTTTTAATTATATTGGCCAATCATATTGGTCCTGGTTACTGGACAATTGTCAAGGCCATAGCCCAGAAAAATTATAAGAAGAAAAATAATATTAAGGTTATGCTATTAAAAGGTAAACAATTGTATATAGTAAATAAAATTAATTATTAAAATGCACTACTACAAGCAAAATACAATTAATTAAATTTACTTTTATATAATAATTGCATATCCTATCAATATTGTGGAACAACATATAATTTTTCTTCTTCATTGACAGTAGATATGAAATATACGTCAATTGGACAATTTCAATTGACAATGAATTATTTAAGAAAGTTGCAAGATTTCTCCGCTATTCGCGCACGATCGTTTCTCGTATCCCCTGCAAGTACTTGCACACGGCGAATAGGAGTAATTTCTTATTCAATGACAATTTGAATGTTCTACCAAGGAGTAAATACATTAAATGTTTGAACTTATAATCCAACTGTCTGTGTATTGTTAAGTGTTAGTAGATGACATGTTAGTTGTACTTCCTTTTTTGCATTTATTTTAATTCACCATTGATTGTACCATTCTGCGAGTAGGTTTAAGTGGGTTTGGAGATGAGAAGAGGCATCTACTAAATTCTCACTAGTTGATGCAACTACGCCATCTCCAAAGGGTGCAATTATTGTAGTATTTGTGTTTCAGTCTATCCCCTGATAGACCTGGATCCCGCGTACCAAAAAAAGTTGATTAATAGGAAGCTGAAAATTTGTTAATAGCTTAACGGTGTCTAGTCGGACAAACTTTGATGTACGGGACCACTGGAACGGGGGAAGCTTTAATTGACGAACAGTTTAAAAACTTGGAACGTCAGATTACGAAAACGTCCCATGTATTTTGTCGGACAGAACATCCAATTGATTTGTTACCCTTACATGTTCTTCGTGTTCCACTCATTAAAATGCCCAGTTGGTGATAAACACCAGTCTGATTTTTGCATGAGAGTTTAAAATTGGAAGTTCTGTCCGACAAAATACATGGAACGTTTTCGTAGTCTGACGTTCCAAATTTTTAACCTGTTCCACAATTAAAACTTTCCCTGTTCCAGTGTTACCATACATCAAAGTTTGTCCGACTAGACACCGTTAGCTATTAACAAATTTTCAGCTTGTTATTAATCAACTTTTTTTTTTGGTATGCGGGATCCAGGTCTATGAGAGGATCAGGAAAAGTAACGGATCCAAAAGGTTGCCTTGTGGGATAATAGGGAAATAAAACGCAGATTTTCCTTGACGTAAAAAACGTTTTTATTACTTACTTAAAAGTGCAAATTGTCAAATTTGGGCTTGTCAGTCATGAACTAAGCACTTAAGTCGTAAGTAGAAAAGCAATGTATATGTACAATTGAAAAAAATACATTCAGGGTAGAAATATATATAAAATGAATGTTCTTAATAAACTTAATCTACGGTTATACAATAGAATATAAAAAAATCTTAATTTAGATCTTAAAAGGTAATGTAGAACTGAAGACAAACGCAAAAATTAAAATTTGTTTTTTTTTGTTTCATCTAAAACATGAAATTAAAAGAATTTGTGTTGTGACGATAATATAATTTTATCGTCTATAGTACGCCAATGTATTAAGCAAAATGTGTATTTATCCCGCATCTGACGTGTCCCGACCATATTCCGAAACCTTCCGAACCACGTCGTCTTGGTGAGCTGAGCGAATACGATGAGTCACAACCCCATCAAAAGCTACGCGAGCTGAACGTAGATCTTTACAAGTCTTTCCCACTAGCGAGTTGAGCGAGATTTCCTCTCCTTATACAGTGTGACCCATTTAGATTGGAAACACCTCTATAAAATTTGAAGTTGTTAACCGATTTTAACCAAATTTTTTTTAATGTCATGTAATAAAAGGTCTATTGCGGGACAAAATATGAAATATTTAGTTAAATTTTCAGGGCATTCTACGATACTTTTTCTTCGTCGAAAATGGAGAATTTGTATTAGCGATTTTTTTATTAAAAAAATTTCTACGCCGCTGGATTTAGAGTGGCTTCAAATAGCTATGACAAAAAATTCATTAAAATATATTTATTAATAACGGAAGTTATGACAACTTAAAATTTTAAAACTCACTAAGCTACGAGTCAAAAAGAACACCCTGTATCAACAGATAACCATAAAACTAATTATTTTTCAAATAATTTTAATGTTAATAATTAACAAGATACTTTTTCTTCGTCGAAAATGGAGAATTTGTATTAGCGATTTTTTTATTAAAAAAATTTCTACGCCACTGGATTTAGAGTGGCTTCAAATGCTATGACAAAAATTTCATTTTAAATTTATTTTAAACATTTTTTTGTCTAGTAGTGGTTTGTTATTAAAATTATTTGAAAAATAATTAGTTTTATGGTTATCTGTTGATACAGGGTGTTCTTTTTTGACTCGTAGCTTAGTGAGTTTTAAAATTTTAAGTTGTCATAACTTCGTTATTAATAAATATATTTTAATGAATTTTTTGTCATAGCTATTTGAAGCCACTCTAAATCCAGTGGCGTAGAAATTTTTTTAATAAAAAAATCGCTAATACAAATTCTTCATTTTCGACGAAGAAAAAGTATCGTAGAATGCCCTGAAAATTTAACTAAATATTTCATATTTTGTCCCGCAATAGACCTTTTATTAAATGACATTAAAAAAAATTTGGTTAAAATCGGTTAACAACTTCAAATTTTATAGAGGTGTTTCCAATCTAAATGGGTCACACTGTATATCCATTTCGTGTTAATAAATAAATCCAATTCCTAATCCACTCGATCGTCGTTTAGTATCATTTATTCATGTTATCAATATCTTCACATCGACCAAGATTTACGAAAGTCCGATATATATTCTTCTTTAAGTGCCATCTCCGCGGCGGAGGTCGGCAATCATCATAGCTATTCGTATTTTAGAGACGGCTGCTCTGAAAAGTTCATTTGATGTACATCCGTACCACTCTATCAGGTTGCGCAGCCACGATATTCTGCGTCTCCCTATGCTTCTCTTTCCTTGAATCTTTCCCTGCATAATCAATTGGAGTAAGCTGTATCTCTCTCCACGTGTAATATGTCCGAGATATTCCAATTTTCTTGTTTTGATGGTATTTAGGAATTCCATTTCTTTATTCATCTTTCTCAGAACCTCTTTGTTTGTGACGTGTTCTGTCCACGATGTTTTCGGAATTCTTCTCTACACCCACATCTCGAATGATTCTAGTTTTTTCATAGATGCAGTATTCAAGGTCCAAGCTTCCATTCCATAAAACAAAGTCGAGAAAACGTAGCAGTTAGCCAACCTAACTCTTACCTCTAACTTCAAACCTCTTGCGCAGAGCACTTTTTTCATTTTGTTAAAATTTGCTCTAGTCTTTTCTATTCTGATTTTGATTTTCTGTAAGTAATCTCCTGTGGAGTTGATCATTGTTCCAAGGTATGCATATTGGTCGACTCGTTCGATATTGGATCCGTTTATGAAGAGATTTTCGTTATTTCTTTGAGTTTTCGATATTCTCATCAACTTTGTCTCCTTGACATTCATTGTTAGCCCGTATTTTTGTCCAAACTCTGCTATTCCGGTCACCAGCCTCTGAAGATCCCCAATATTTTCAGCTAAGGTGACAGTGTCATCTGCATATCTAATGGGAACTCCATTTACCTTTATTCCAGCTGTTTCACCCTCAAGAGCTTTTTTCAAGATCTCTTCCGAGTAGGCATTAAAAAGAATTGGCGACAACACGCATCCCTGTCTCACTCCACGTCTGATTTCAATTTCCTCTGACAGCTGATCATTAACACGTACTTTTGCTCGTTGCTTATAGTATAAATTCGATATAATCCTGAGGTCATTGTAGTCCAGCTTCTTTGATTCCAGGACATGCATTAATTGTTCATGTCGTACTTTGTCGAATGTCTTAATTACATGTCGAATGTCTCTGTCTAAGATTTACGAAAGTCCGATATATAGATTGTAAATATATTGTGATAACGAAATTAACAAGTCTTCTTCTTTCAGTACCCTGTCCGATTATCGAACGTTGGTGGTCATATTGTATATAAGTTTGTTTACGGCAACCCTAAACAGATTAGCGGTGGTCTCTTGATACCGATTCCGGCGATTTCGGAGCCAGGATGTTCTTCTTCGGCCTAGGCCTCTTCTTCCGGCGATCTTGCCCTGTATTATAAAGTGTAGAAGGTTATACCTCTCTGGATGTCTCATTACATGGCCGAAATATTGTAACTTTCGAATTTGTTTTTGTGATTTCTGTGCTATTATTCATTCGATCAACCCAACTTCTTCTTCTTTCTCTTTATAAGCGATTCTGCTTGTTCATTGGCGGATTGATACCTCTATGGAAGGTTGTCATTCAATATTTTGCGCGGTCGGCCAATACTTCTTCTACCGATTGGTGATTTATCTCTTGCTATTTTGACCACATGTGTCTCCCCCATCCTGGTTATGTGGTTGTTCCATTCTCTTTTTCTATTTAGTGTCCATTCGATTATACTCTGTACGTTACATTGTCTTCTGATATCTTGACTCCTCTTTTGATCTCTCAGTGTATTTCCTGTAATTCTTCTCAGTACTCTCATCTCTGCCGTTTCCAGTAGTCTTTGTGTTGTGGCTGTATCGGATCTTGTTTCTGATGCATGTGTCATTATTGGTCTTACACTGGCTTTATAAATTCTTGACTTCATCTCAGTGTTAATATGTCGGTTCCGCCATATAGTGTTATTAAGGCATCCTGCCAGTCTATTTGCTCTTTGTACTTGATTTCTCCCTTCTTTGTCTAGATCACCGTAACTTGACAATCTAACTCCAAGGTATTTTATTTCCATTACTTGTTCAATACTGATACCATCAATTTCTATTTTACATCTGATTGGTTCTTTACTGATTACTATTGTTTTGGTTTTCCGAGATGAAATTGTCATATTGAATTCTTTTGCTTTTATGTTAAATCTGTGGACTAATCTTTGCAGACTATCTTCATCTTGGGCTATCAATATTGCGTCATCTGCGTAGCAGAGTATTTTTACTTCTTTGTTTCCCATTCTATATCCTCGCCCTTTGTTGACGTTTTTGATGATTTCACCCAGGATTAAATTGAAGAGCATATGACTCAATGAGTCTCCCTGTCTTATTCCGCTGCCTATATCTATAGGTTCTGTAAGTTGTCCATCTATTCTGACTTCCATTTTGTTGTTTTGGTATATATATCAACCCAACTGATTCGTAATATTCGTCGATAGATCCATATCTCAAACGCCGATACATCTAAAGATGGGAAACTATCAATATAATGTAAATTTATAGGTTTATATTGATAATTTGCCACCTCTACTAGTTTCATCTCTTTTTGTTCCACAACGTATTATGTTTTTCGCCTTTTGCGTTATTTTGTCCGTTCTTAGTGCACTCATCACTGTATACTTTGGTCTCTCTATGTGTTGGAAATAATACAGCACATTACTCATTGGCGTAAAAATTAAATTTATATGTAAATTATCATTAAAATAAGTCATTTTTGAAATTGTCTCCTGTTCCATTACATTTCTGACATGGGAAATAAGTAAAATTTTGGACAATGCATAGATTCATAATTATGTTTAGTCCAGAAAGCCACTACGCATCCGCTAGGAAAAATATTCTGATTCGGATGTTTGGCACAATCTTACTCAAAAAGGACCCTTTTTAACAAATTTACATGTTGCCAGGTCCAAAAGTGGGTCAAAAAACTTTTTTAAACGGTTTTTTTAATTACTTTTTTTTGCGTCGAACAAAGTTCTTTTAGATCATTCCAAACAGAAAAGGTCTTTAGTGACTTTTTTCTTAAGTTGATAGTTTTTGACCTATAAGCAATTAAAAATTTAAAAATTGCGAAATCGGCCATTTTTAACCCTCAAAAACTATGTGAAAAACTGAAAATTTCAATGTTGCCAAGGTACATAAATATTCTTTAAATATCGATTGATGAAATCCCGAAGAGTTTTTTGGAATACAATATCGAAAACCCCTTTGTTTTTTAATTGCTAATCAAACGGACGCGAGACTATTTTCAACCCTTGCACGTATATTAATATGCGTAAATATATGTGCGGAAAATATTCTGATTCAATTTTTTTCACCATATTGCTTCGAAAGGTCTCCTTTTAACAAATTTGCACGTTGCCAGGATTCAAAAGCAACCAAAAAATTTTTAAACGTTCTTTTTTGTTTTTTTCCTAAAAGTAATTTTTTGCACCGGACAATTTTTTTAGGTTTGTTGGCTTATTCCAAATAGAAAAGATCTTAAGTGACTTTTAATAGGGAACCATTTCAAGCAAGATGGTGAAAACAAATTGAATCAGACTATTTTCCGCACATATATTGATGCATATTACACACAGTATGGTGCAAATGAAAGGAATAAATTCGTTATTTCGTAAACCGGCAACGATAGGGAAAAATCCAAAAACAGGTCGATTTCTATTTTTAAATTATGATATTTTTGCATATACAGTGGAACCCCGATAAGTTGGCCCCCAATAACCCGGAAGTCCGGCTAATCCGGACCGATTTTCATCAGACAAACATTTCAACAATAAAAATGTATGTAATATAATATTTGAGAGATAACGGGTATTTGTGTAATTTGAACTATACGATAGTAAAAATGGCTCATGGCACACGGCGGCAGAGCGACGTGAATTTTCTCGGATTATCGGAAACAACAGGCACCTATTATTCCTTTATTTATTTCAAACTATCTTAGCATTCTTTAAAAAAGACTAAAAGACTATTTAAAAAAATCTTTTTTAAACAATGGTCTTAGTCTCCACTGTTCTTAAATAACATAACATCGTTCCGATTAAGACCGTATTGTGTGTAGTACAGTCGTATTTCAATTATAACGAAGTTTATCTGTAAGTATACCGTAATTTTTACCATATTCTCCGGCTAACCCGGATTTTCGATAACCCGGTTCGCCCGTGGTCCCGATTAATCCGAGTTATCGAGGTTCCACTGTATGTCATACTAGTGACGTCATCCATCTGGGCGTGATGACACAATCGATGATTTTTTTAAATAGGAATAGGGGTCGCGTGATAGCTCATTTGAAAGGTTATTTAATGTTCTATTCAGTGATATAGACATATACATAATTATTTATACAGGGTGTCAAAAAAATTTAATTAAATTATTTGACAAAAAAAAAAAGAATAATCTGAAATTTATTTTATTTAAAATATATTTTACTGTTGCCAAAACAGAACAAAATGTTTATCTTACAAATAAACATTGCTTTTAGATCAAACTCAATGTTCAAGCCAGATCCCGCCAGCTACCTGGTTCTTGTAAGTTTGAACATTTAATTTAAGCGAAAAGCAATGTTCATTTGTGAAATAAACATTTTTGTACTGATTTCTGACAGCAATAAAACGTATTTTGAATTAAATAAATTACATACATTCTTGGTATTTTTTGTCAAATAATTTAATTAAAAAAATATTTTGGACACCCTGTATAAATAATTATACAAATGGTTATATTACTGAATAGATAATTAAATAACCTTTCAAATGAGCTAGCACACGACTTTAAAAAAATCATCGATTACGTCATCACGCCCTGATAGATGACGTCACTAATATGACATATATGCCAAAATATCATAATTTAAAAATAAAAATCGACCTGTTTCGGGATTTTTCCTTAAAGTCACCGGCTAACGAATTTATTCCTTTTATTTGCACCATACTGTATACATGCAATGGTTGAAAATAGTGTTGCGCCCGCTTGATTAGCAATTAAAAAACAAAGGGGTTTTCGATATTGTATTGCAAAAAACTCTTCGGGATTTTATCAATCGATGTTTAAATAATATCTACCTAACTTGGCAATATTGAAATTTTTAGTTTTTCATATAGTTTTTGAGGGCTAAAAATGGCCGATTTCGCTATTTTTAATCGCTTATATGTCAAAAACCATCAACTTTAGAGAAAAGTCACTAAAAACCTTTTCTGTTTGGAATGATCCAAAAAACATAAAAAAATTCGTTCGATGCAAAAAAAATAATTTTAGGACAAAAAACAAAAAAAAAACGTTTAAAAAATTGTTGACACACTTTTGGACATAGCAACATGCAATTTTGTTAAAAAAGATCCTTTTTGAGTAAGATTGTGCAAAAAATCCGAATCAGAATATTTTTCTTAGCGAATAGGCAGTAGCTTTCTGGACTAGTTTAGCAATTGTTCAGAAGTCGATTCCTGATCAACTTTTCAGTTATTGTCAAACACCGTGTCCAAAAGTTGGTATTGCTTCATTTAACAATATTATTCACGATACAATTGCCACTATCAAACAATTCTCGACTTAGAAAATTAGAGAGTTGATTTTTTGAGTTTAAAATGGCATTTGACGCAATTACATACTAAAAATAGTGCATTATTTCATACAGAATTCAATTTTGAGGCACTTAAAAGACAATAGTTCCATATTAGCTGAATTACACCAAATTCCAGTAAGACATGCAGTGTATGTAAACATAGATAATAGTTGTTAAAGGTGTAAAAAAGGAATCTACTCGTTCCATAGTAACATTATATTATTAACGTCACGTTATCACTTTTGTCTCTTTCCTCGATTTTTAGATTTAATTGTATAGTACATATAATAATAGTTATTTATAGCCAACCGTCACTCAAGTCATTCATTATTGTACTCATTTGACGCCATTTGCGGCAGTAAAGTAGCACTTTATTGTACTGAAAGAAGAATTTTACTTTACCTGCCGCGATTAATCAAATTAACTGAGATTGAATGTAAGCGGTCGATGGCAGTAATTGATTATTTATTTGAGTGAACTTAAAATTTATTTACTTTAATTATTAAAAATATTGTACAAAATTTACGTTATTATTAATTAAATTTATGCCAGAAAGTGAAATTGTGTAGTATTTTGCAATTATATTCATAAAACATAAATCGAAACTTTACAGATTTAGTAATTAGGTACTTATTTAATATTGATTACTTGAACAACTATCGATTATCGGCCATCATGCAAAAGCATTCTGTCATCGTCATTACGGTCATACGAAATTTTTATTTCGTCTAAAATTAATAAAATTCTTAAATCTTTTAAGTTTTGTATTAATGCAAATATATTATGAAATGGTGTTTTTGTTAATTCGATTATACAGGGTGTCCCGAAAAGATTGGTCATAAATTATATCACATATTCTGGGGTCAAAAATAGGTTGATTGAACCTCACTTACCTATATACAATAGTGCACACAAAAAAAGTTACAGCCCTTTGAAGTTACAAAATGAAAATCGATTTTTTTTCATATATCGAAAACTCTTAGAGATTTTTTATTGAAAATGGACATGTGACATTCTTACGGCAGCAACATCTTAAAAAAAAAATTAAAATGAAATTTGTGCACCCCATAAAAATTTTATGGGGGTTTTGTTCCTTTAACCCCCCCCAAACTTTTGTGTACGTTCCAATTAATTCATTATTGTGGCACCATTAGTTAAAAACAATCTTTTTAAAACTGTTTTGCCTCTTAGTACTTTTTCGATAAGCCAGTGTTTATCTGAGATATTTTGAATATTTTTCGAATCCACCACATATTTGTATATGGTTAAGTACGATTATAGAGACCTGTTAATAATCTGAAAATTTATTTATAATTTACATTTTTAGGTGTATTTTGAAAAAGAAGCCGCATCTCGATAAAAGGTGACTTATCAAAAAAAACTAAGAGGCAAAAAAGTTTTAAAATCACTGTGTTTAATTAATGGTACCACAATAATAGTTTAATTGGAACGTACACATACATTTGGGGGGTTTAAAGGAACAAAACCCCCATAAAAATTTTATGTACATATACTAAAAAAGAAGCTGCATCTCGATAAAAACTGGCTTATCGAAAAAATATTAAGAGGCAAAAAAGTTTTCAAAATGTTGTGTTTAACTAATGGTACCACAATAATGAATTAATTGGAACGTACACAAAAGTTTGGGGGGTTTAAGGGAACAAAACCCCCATAAAATTTTTATGGGGTAGACAAATTTCACTATAATTTGATTTTAAGATGTTCCTACCATAAGAATGAGACACGTCCATTTTCAATAAAAAATCTCTAATAGTTTTCGATATATTGAAAAAAATCGATTTTCATTTTGTAACTTCAAAGGGCTGTAACTTTTTTTATGATCACATTTGTACTAAGGTAAGTTAGGTTCAATCGAACTATTTTTGATACCAGAATGTGTGGTATAATTTATGACCATTCTTTTCGGGACACCCTGTATATAGGACTGTCACAGATATTAATGATAATTTGTTAAAAAATATATTTATTTACATTGTCTACTATTCATCAAGGGAAAAGCAACTAAGTTGCGGAAAGCTGGGAAGGCTACACTTCATAAACAATAACGTAACTATTCACGGTATTTTTAATTTTTGGTATTTTATTTTAAGTGTTAAAATTGGTTTAATATTTAAATAAAAATACGATTAAACTGTTTAAAATATATTTATTTCGTTGACATTATAATAATAGAAGTATAACGTCTTACGTGCGTACCAAGTACAGACACTCTTTTTTCATTAGGATGTAATTAAGTAAGTGTTAATGTTTTTTATGATTGGCGATAAAATTGTGTATGCACCACGTCAGTAAAGACTCTTTATCGAACTCGTCTGTTATTCGCCTCGCTCGTTAATGCTCGCTCTGCTCATAATATCAGAGTCGTTCGATAAAGAGTAACTTAACTGACTTGGTACATAAATAACTATTATGTACCAAGTCAGTAAAGTTACTCTTTATCGAACGAGTCTGATATAATGAGCAGAGCGAGCGCAGTGAACGACAACGAAATCCGTTCCAATAAAAATATGATCGCCACCGGATCGTCCTTCCCACTGTTCCAACAAGAATTGTGATATTTCGGTGACGGTTTCGTGATGATCATTTCAGTAATCAAGCAAATGAATGTGCTAGTTGGACTGACTTGCGCACTAGGATTTAATTCTTTAAATTTTTTGAGCCTTGCAAATTTTGAGCCTTTGTGCAAATCGAAAACGGGAATCGTGATCGACTAAAAGCACACAAACTGTCACCAACAAAAATAACAAATGATAATGATAGATAAATCAGTTATCAGTCAGATAACCGTTCCAACATCGGTTTCCAAATTACCGTCATGGGACGATAACTGGGCGATACAATTACGAACATGCGCACAACACACGGTAGTAGTTTCGTAACGGTTTCTGGACATTATTTTAATTAACAATGTCGTAAACTTTGTACAATATTTTTAATGATTAAAGTAAATAAATTGTGAGTTAACTCAAATAAAATTCTTCTTTCAGTACAATAATGAATGACTTTAGTGACGGTTGGCGATAAAATATTTTAGTCACTGAATACATAGATATAGTATTTTTACTATAAAAACGTTATTACGTAGGTCAAAATTTTTGACGTAAGAGAACTGTCAAAACATTAGAATGTGACTTTTCATTATTGCTATGTTTATTAGTACAGTGAGAAGCTAGGCATCATTACTTGTCAGATATATTTTTCTCTGTTATTGTTTATTGAACAAATAATATCCATAATTCTTTATTTTAATTATTGATGTCAGTTGGATTTCAATACTTGCCGAGATATATTAATTAACAACAATATTATTATAATGTATAATCAATAAAATAAACAATTTAACTATGTGTTCACAGGTACTTGTTATTATTATTTATATTACTAACTTAACATAAAAAATACTAGATCTAAATATATTTATTATTATATTTTTTAAATAAAAATACTTTTTATTCGTATATTTTATATTTAATTTGTATTAAATACTACTCAGAACATCCATCTGTCATTTTTAGCCTTAAAATATATTATCATTATTAAATCATTATTAAATGATCTCTTTTATTGATTATACACTAAGTCAGTATAATGTTGTTGTTTTTTTACCTTCTCTACAAAAACACCCTGTAATCATTTAAGATTTTTTACCTCAGAATCCCACAGCATTACCAAAAGCTTAGAATAGTAAATAAGTGAATAATTTTCCAAATGTTTAGGTATTATTTAATAATACACTACTCAATTGGATTTTTAAAATGAAGAAAATAATCACATTTTCAAAATTTCTTTTTTCACTTTTCAGTAGGTATATGTAAAACGTAATAAGTTTGTTTAGTCCACAATATTATGAGAAAAGAAAACAAACTCACATGCACATGCAACATGCAATGCAATGTTTGTTTACGATGATCACAGCTGAGTCTGAGAACATAACATAATTGACCGCAACCAGCAACACAGAATTGTCATTTTCGTTTGAATGTATCAGTAGCGTAGGAATGTGTAAAATATTTAACTAAAATTATTATTTTTTGGGATATTGAACTTAAATAATTGGTTTAGAAAATTTATATTATTGATAATAATAAATGTTTTTGGTTATTTAATTAATATAATTATAAAATTCTCAATGCAATCGCGATTACGTTTTTCTTATTAAAATACCATGTGGACGCTTATACAAGATCGGGCAGTTCCGTGTTGGTGTCATATTTTAGCTGTGCTAGAGAAATTCAATTCTAGAGTTGATGTTATGGAATATCATTATGTATTTTCGTTAACATTAACAAATATTTTGGGATATGAATAATATATTTCCGCAATTGATGAAATCCGATTGACATCATTAATTAGAATAAAGAACTAGAGATATTATTTGTACAGTAAACAAAAACAAATAAAAATATCTCTGACAAGTAATGACATTAACGTGGCCATGATGAAAAGTCACATTCTAATGTTTTGACAGTTCTCTTACGTCAAAAATTTTGACCTACGTAATAACGTTTTTGTAGTAAAAATACTATAGTGAAATAGTAATCATATTAATTAAATAATTGAATAATTTACGCGATTATACAAGTAACTGTTATCCAAAAATATTCAAAACCTGAACGGAAATAGCCATCTCTTATGTTGCCGATGACGACATCGCTGTCAACTAATGTTTACATCCAGTGCATAGGTCATGCGAATAAACTAGTATTATTTATTTTGGTGCCGAGAAATTGTAACTGCAAATGATAAGAAAATAGTTTATTTTTAATTTTAATAGTTTAAAAAAAATAACGAGGGGAAAGAACTTATCCGAACAATTGAATATTATTTTTACAGAAAAATAACATTTTGAAAAATACAAAATCATAACTTTTTGTAATTTTTTTATTCGATTACTCTGATCACCTATATCGACACGCGAAAACAACAAATCTCTTGTATTCACACCGTTTTCCTATAAAAATAGACTCTGAATGATCAAAATTCGAAAAATACAATGTTGATACCTACTTGATATTTATGAGATTCCATTATTTCGATGATTTTTCAGATTTTGTCTCAAATGTTATTTTTCTGTACTCCGATTCTAATAACAATTATTGCTTGCAACTGTAATATCATATTTTACACCAAAAATTCTAAAAATACTGTATTGTGAGCTTATTAAATATAAGAAATTGTAGATATTTAAGATTTAATACAGCGCTCTAAAGAAAACATTATATAAAAATAGATTTAAAAGAAAATAAATAGAAAATATCAGAGTACTACAATAGACCAGGGCGCATCTGTAAAAATATTAGTACATTTGGATGTTGAGAGGTGACATCATATTTTTTTGCAGAAATTGCTTGAAAATAACTCATCTAATAATATTTGAGTTATCCTCCCACTCAAAAAGGTCCGGAACATTGTTTAAATAATCAAAATGTCAAAAAATGAAGGAAATATTCGATTTTTTTTCTTCGTTTTTTGATTATAACTTTAAAAGTATTAATTTCCGAGAAAAGTTGTACTGATATAAAAGTTGTGAAATTAAATTTCCTACAATATAGGATTAGCTAAAATTTTTAAAAATTGTCACCCTTGTTGCAAAATAGCAATAATTGCGAAAAAACATAATAAAACAAGTATTCGCATTTTACGTTTTTCAACCATTTATGCTAAACTTAAAACCTTCATATTTCATCCAGAAAAACTATATGATATAATAAAACAATACTGTAAATTTCATTACGATCGGTTTAATAGATTTTGCAATCCAGATTTCGCAAAAAAAATTCATTATTTCAAAATGTTGCAGGACTGAAAATAAAGCAGATAGCAAGTTGATATTTTTTTTACATATAGAAGAATACTGTACCTTTTATTTGCAATTTGCAAAATTAAAATCGGTTAACTACTTAAAGTCGGTCGCCAGGAATTTTTTTAAATAAACATTAATTTTTGGTGCTACGTGCAGGACAGCGGATACATTTGCTCTGATTGGGCATTCCAATAACCTTTGATAATGATTGATAAATTTTAATTTTTAGTACATTTCGATATAAATAAATAAATATGTTTATTGTAAAATATAAAACACATACTCTGTCCTTTGAAATAACACTTTTTTTAGCAAAAACTGTCTTTGCTCATATATTTTAAGTTAGAGAATAAAAGTTTATTATTTTTAAACATATGCAATTGTTTAAACAATATATCACAAACAATAGTCAAATTAGTTTGATTTTTGTGGAATTAAAATATTAAAATACAACAAAATATAGAGTAAGAAAATAATATATTAGATAAAGATTGGAGGAAATTTTGGTGGAAATCAATTTGTGTGAATCGAACACCGCTGTCCTGCGCGTAGCACCAAAAATTAATGTTTATTTAAAAAAATTCCTGACGGCGTGTTAGTTAACTGATTTTAATTTTACAAATTGCAAATAACAGGTACAATATTCTTCTATATGTAAAAAAAACTTGCTATCTGCTTTATTTTCAATCCTACATTTTGAAAAAAGGAATTTTTTTGCTAAAGCTATATTGCAAAATTTATTTTGCAAAATCTATTGAACCGATGTTAATGAAATTTACTGTATTCTTTTATTATATTATACAGTTTTTCTGTGTAGAATATGAAGGTCCTACGTGTAGCAGAAATGGCTGAAAAACGTAAAATGCAAATACTTGTGTTTTATGGTTTTTTTCGTAATTATTGCTATTTTGCAACAAGGGTGACAATTTTTCAAATTTTTAACCATTCGTATATTGTAGGAAATTTAATTGCGCAACTTTTATGTCAGTGCAACTTTTTTCGGAAGTGAATACTTTTAAAGCTATAATCAAAAAACCAAGAAAAAGATCGAATTTTTCTTTCATTTTTTGGCATTTTGATTATTTAAACAATGTTCCGGACCTTTTTGAGTGGGAGGATAACTCAATTATTATTATATGAGTTATTTCCAAGCAATCTCTCCAAAAAAATATGAGTCACCTCTCAACGTTCATCTCAAAACAGATGTGCCCTGGACTACAAAAAATTCGGATCATTGTGAAATTATTTAACGTTAATATTGTTTTATAAAAACGATTAATATTTACAGGGTTGGTAACAGTTTATATACCCAAAAACGAATGTACTTTAAGTAACAAGTAAAAATAATATTAACCCATTTGTTCCTAATTTACTCATTTGGATACACTCCACAAAACAAAATGTTTTTGTCTGTCTGTGTTGGATAACATATTTTTTAAATGGCATTTGGTAGAATGAACAACAAAGAGTGTCCATGTAAACTTCCGGGAAAATGACTGTTTTTGTTTGCGTGAAACCTAACTTACAATTTTAGTTATATTTACATGTACCATAATACCAGTACCACAATAATTATTATTGTGGTTCATCTTTGAGTTGAGTAGCTCATTTTTAAAAAAGAGTTGTCAAAATAAAGAAAAGGAATTTTAAACAGAAGAGCAATGAAAATCTCCAAGTAACCAGTCCCCAAAGAATCAAAGTCAAAGAATTATTAGTCTGCTAGGTAATTGAAAGACATATCCGTTTGACAATTATTAACTATAAGAGCAAAAGAAAGGAGCGGACGAAATGGAATAGGCCAGGTTGCGAAATTAAGCCAATAGGGAGATACTCGAACATGATATAGAACTAAAGATAAAATGCATATCAAACATAAAATGCACAAAACTATTGGATATATAGGTAGAACAAAAATGTAGAAGAACTAAAAATGGAAATAAACTAGGAAATAAGTAAGATGAAATGAGCAAATAAAGATAAAATATGAAAACTCAGAATTGGAAATAATTACAACTTACGAATATCTGGAAAACATAATTACCAACGACGGAAAAACAGACTGGGAAATAACAAATACAGCAAAGAAATCAAACAAGTTATACTAGGAGTTTGCCCCAATACTGGGAAAAAGAGAATTTACACGAGAGACAAGGACAAAAATATATAACACAATGGTGATACCGACTGTGCTCAATGCAAGTGACAGCTGGACAATTCTGTAAAAACATAAGAGCAACACATGAAATGAAGATGAGACACCTAACAAGGACACCTATCGATTAGGATAATTGGCCAACCAAGGACCAATAATGAATAAAATAGCAAAGAGACAAATGGACTAGTATGGGCATCTGATGAGGATGCAACCCAACAGAATCCATGAAGCAAAGAACGTCGTAAATGTTGGGAAAAGTATTTACTCCCAACAAAGTTGCACAGTCTATGTTACGCATAGATACTGTTGCTATGTTACTGCTTGGCAACACTTAATGACAGCAAAAATGTCACAAGTTGACAGCCATCAATTCAGTGTTGCCAAGCATTTTGCAACACAGACCGTGCAACTTTGTTGGGAGTAAATACTTTTCCCAACAGTAAAAAGCAAAAACAGACAGACCAAGAAAAAAAAAATGCATACAGCAAGTAGTAGAGGCGGGAAAAGTTACACAAAAATCACTCGAGGAATTGAAAATCATGGCAGGAAATAAAAAAGAATAGAAGATATGGGTGAATAGAAATTAAAATAGCTAGACCAAATCCGACACCCCAATAGGATAAAAGGAAGGAGAGAAAGAAAGATAAAAAACTAAATATGATGATAATGTTGAGGTAATGAAAATAAGAACATAACCAAAACCTTAAAATGGAGTAAAATTAAAAATAATTCATATAAACCGCACTATGACAAAAACCAACTATTATTCGAAGACCTCACCCTTTAAAATTTTACACATGAAAAAAAATGTATAAACATTTTCAATTTCTTTGCAATCCGAAAATGCAGCAGCATTCTACACTAGTTAAATCGGAGAGTACAGGAAGAGTCTATACCGGTTTCGGGGATTTTTTCCCCTCATTAATAGTCCCATATCCCCTTCTCTCCAATTCAACCAGGTACCTCGCTTTGGGCCTTTCCGGATTGCAAAGAATAAAATGCCACGCATATCGTAGAGACATCTACCAAGAAACAAAATAAGTTCTCAATCCAGTAGCACAGAAAATGACAATAAAAATCGTTCTCATACCACTAGATTGACAACAGGTGGCACTTCTCTGGTTACTACCCCCGTGATTTTTCAAAATTATAAATCATACGGGTCCCGAGACGAACATTAAGATGAGGGAATTTTAAATAATTCTTATTGATTGAGAACTTATTTTCTTACACATGAA
The DNA here is from genome assembly GCF_917563875.1 of Diabrotica virgifera virgifera. Taxonomy (NCBI): domain Eukaryota; kingdom Metazoa; phylum Arthropoda; class Insecta; order Coleoptera; family Chrysomelidae; genus Diabrotica; species Diabrotica virgifera. Next base: position 287,791,155 of record NC_065443.1, on the reverse strand, counting down.
CTTATTAATAGTCTCATCGAGTCTGTGTAATATTAAACTGTTATCATCCCTGACTAAAATATCACCCCCCCAATTTTTGGTCGCTTGGATATCTAACCATTGTTTCGTCCACTTATCGGCTCGAAAATCTTTTAACATTTACAACTTAACATACTAGGTACAAAAATATCAAATTTTCAATACATATCTCGCAGATATAAATGATTTTGCGATATAAGGAATGATCGCCAAAAATTACTGGAAATAATGTTAATAATTTTCTAAAAAAATACTTATAAAAGTTTTAAACGCTTTTAGAAATTAAATATATGTACACAATTTATAGTCTGAGTAAACCCTGTGATAGTATCTTGCTGAGTATTTCCATTCGTGTCCATATTCCATATACAAACAAAAAAGCTGACAGTTAATTTATATTATTTTATTAAAAAAAAAAAGAATGCCGTAGAAAAAATACTGTTTATGACCCATAAGTTCACACCTTGTAAAAATTGGCGGAAAAACTTAAAATGAATTAAAATGAATGAAAACGAATTGATTCGTCAACTTGCTTATTGACTTTGAGGCTGTTTTCTGTTAATGACAATTGAAGTACACTTTGAGTGACCCTTTGACAAATTGAGCAATTGGAGATGCTTTAAATATCGAGATATCTTCTTCTTCTTCTTTAAGTACCGTATTATAATGGGAGATTGGATATCATCATCACATTGTTTGGCAATACTTTTATGAGTACTACCCCACTAGCCCGGAAAAATAAGGTATTCAAGTGACTTGACCCGGCTAAGTATTTGACAAGTTTTTTGAGGTTTATGGACCCCAACATCCAAAACCTCTGTTTACTGCAGTGGGTTCGGTGGTCTTTTTAAATTATCAACAATTTAAGGCCAAAAATGTACAATTTTAACATGTAAAGCATTTTGAACGAATTTGAAGGTAAGTATTTGATAAAACATTTTAAGCTTTTAAATAGCAATTTTTTAATGTTGATTTACTATTTGTTGCTTAGAAAACTGTAAAAAACTTAAGAATTCTTAATTTTCAATAAATGTTAATAACTATTTTAGAAATGAACCTAAGTCAGCTAAAAATCTGTCAAAGTAAAAAAATCAAAGTTTAAAAGTTATTCCATTTCAATCATAAACAAGTTTTTTGCCATAACATATCAAAAAAAGAGCTTACATTGATTCTACGGGTAACATAAGTAAGAGCAAGAGGGATAGAGAGAGATAGAGAGAGAGAGAGAGAGAGAGAAAGTTATTTCATAAATTAAAATTTAAAAAAAAGTTAGGAAAAAATGTTTCGAACTTTGCAAAACTTTTGCAAAAACATTGAAATGTTTTACTTATAAACAATTTTAACAACGTTTCTGCTTTTCCTTTGATCACTTTGCTAGGTGATAGTTTGACATTTGGAAAGACTCAACAAAACAGGTTGTAAGTTTGAATTGAGACATATATGTACTAATCCACAAAATAATAATTCACTTCTACGCTTGCGGTTCACTTTAAACGATACTTAAAGCAATTAAGGTTTTAAAAACTGGTCAAAGCAATCAACAGTCTATCTTAAACATCACAATAAAGAGTCTCTTCACTTGTAGGAAAATTTATAGGTTATTGAGCATACGGTTAAATTTTTTTGTGTTCTTACAGAACACTAATGATAGACATGTCAATTATTGTTGTGCCGTCCATCACATCGAGGGATAGAAGGTTGTCACGTGCGGTCAAGTCCGAAGCGGCGATACTGATATATACCTCTTAATATTAACGATACAGAAAGCTCTGAAAGAACGAAAATACAAGAAATAGTTATATTATGTAAGTTACTTTTTAAATATAAACAAAAAGTAATATATTTTTGATAATAGACATAATATGATAACATGATAGACATAATATGATAATAAATAGATGTGAAATAAGGAATAAACAAATTAAAAAATAGAAAGTCACCAGGGGAAGATCAAATACCAAATGAACTTAAAATATGGAGGTGATTACCTTGTACAACAACTGCAACTTCTTCTTCATAAAATAATCACGACGAACAGAATACCAGATGAATGGAGGAGAGAGATCATGCTGATGTTCTTCAAGAAAGAAGATAAGAACGAACCAAATAATTATCGAGCAATAAATCTTTTAAATACAACACTCAAATTGACAACAAGAATTATAGCGACAAAAATAAACGAACGCATAACTCTGCAAGAGGAACAGCAAGGATTTCGGACAGGAAGATCATGCATGGATGCAGTTTTTGTAATAGGACAAATAAAAGAAAAGTCCCTGGAATACAACAAACCAGCATATATGTGCCTGATAGATTTGAAGAAAGCGTTTGATAGAGTGAGAATTCAGGACGCGATACATTTACTATATGAAAAGGGAATATCACTGGATTTAATAAAAACCATTGAGAATAGAGAGGACGTTTGAGTTGGAATAAATTCATTATCTCGAAAATGGGTGAATTTGGAGAGAAATCCTGAGACAGGTCGATTTTTATTTTTAAATTAAGACTTTTTGGCATATACATCATACTAGTGACGTCATCCATCTGGGAGTAATGACGTAATCGATGATTTTTGTAAATGAGAGTAGGGGGCGTGTGATAGCTCATTTGAAAGGTTATTTAATTCTCTATTCAATAATATAAACTTTAATATAATTATTTATACAGGGTGTCCAAAATTTTTTTTTAAATTAAATTAATTGAGGCAAAAAGAAGAATGTATGTAATTCATTTATTTCAAAATACGTTTAAGTGCTGTCAGAAAACAGAAAGAAATGTTTATTTAACAAATAAGCATTGTTTTTCGCTTAATTTCAATGCTAAAACTGCCACCCACCTGTCTCCTAGCAGTTTGAACATTGAATTTAACGAAAAGCAATGTTTATTTGTGAAATAAACATTATTACCCGTTTCGCTGATAGCAGTAAAATGTATTTTGAATTAAATAAATTGCTTACATTCTTCTTTTTGTGCAAACTAATTTAATAAAAAAAAAATTATTTTGTGCACCCTGTACAAATAAATATGTTAATGCTCATATTACTGAATAGAGAATTAAATAACCTTTCAAATGAGCTACCACACAACCCCTACTCTTATTTAAAAAAATCATCGATTACGTCATCACTCCCACATGGATGACGTCAGTAGTATGGTATGTATGCCAAAAAGTCATAATTTAAAAATAAAAATCGACTTGTCTCAGGATTTCTCTCCAAATTCTCCCATTCTCGAGGAAATGAATTTATTCCAACTCAAACGTCCTCAATGTATAAAGATAACATAGCTATGGTAAGATGTAAGGCAGCGGTTCCCAACCTTTTTTAGTTTGAGGCACACTAACATAAAAACTCTTTCAGCCACGGCACACTTGGGTAAATAATCTCTATAATGAATACAATTTCCCAAAAATATCTGACAAAAACGCAGCTTTGGTGCACCAGGTGTCATCACTAAGGAAAATGGCATATTCAGACTGTTCACAAGTAAAAAATACTAAACAGCTCCTCTTTAAGTTCATAGAATCTTTGAAGGACACGTCCGCGAGATAAACATCTTACTTCTGTATGCAACAATAGCTGCGTATGCTCAGAATCCATAGCAGAACACAAACTGTTAAATAATCTCGCTTTTAAAGGCCTACTTTTGATGTAGTTCACAATTTTCCAAACAGTTTGTAAAACGTTATTCAGTTCAGGCATCAATGACTTAGCAACTATTCCATTTCGTTTCGTTTCATTCTGGTGGAATGTAGAATAGCATTGTGTTGTTTTATATGCCATTAGAGTGAAAACTTAGTCTTTTTGTATTTTTTGAGTTTAAGAATGACCACTAACACACTTTCAACAACTCAGAAGCACGTTCGTCAACTTCGAGGCACGACTGGGCTTCGCTGTTGATGATTTCATACACTTTTAATTCTACTTTCTACAAATATTAAAAATAATTCTGCTTTATTCATCGTGTGTCAAAAAACTTTATAGCGCATACTTAGAAGAAAAACATATTAAAAAATTAGCAAAATTAAGCTTTTACGAAGGCTTCGGTGTTGACTGTATAAAAACATACGTTTAGCTTAAGACACCTTGAAAAATTTTCTATCGCTTAACGATATTATGTTCGTCCACTTTCTTCCATAATTTGGGTTAGACTGAAGCGTTCCTCTCTTGTCAAGCTGGCTGCCATGCAGTATAGTGGAGTTTGGCCTAAATGTTCATATATTTTCATGAGGCCTCGGTGTTGATGCACAAAGTTGGTTACAGTTTTTAGTAGAAGATTTTTATGGTTTAATTTTAAAAATGAAAGTTATTAATTTGACAGTTTTAAATTATATTGGGTTTTTAATCAATTATTGATAAAATACTCTGCACTTTTGTAACTTTTCAGTGTGTAATGCTATAAAACAGATAAAAAACAAGGTGGATTACAGCCTCGGAGTTGATATTTTGACATTAAAATTGCATAAAATGCTTGTAAAAATACTTTTTTTTTTAATTAATGTTAAGTGGCGTACATTCATCTATTGTATAACTTAACTTTGGCAACACAATTTTGAAACACAGTATGTAAAGGACTTAAGAAAAAAGCGAGTTACACAATACGCCGCTTATTTTGGCGAACCACCCTTATATATAGTCAAATGACAACGACAATGACAAATGACAATTGCCAACTAATCCAATATGTGAGCTTTTAATTCTCCAAAAAATTCCAACCACGTGGGAAGAGTCCCGTGTTGCCCTGGGTAATATCCAGGCACATCTGGAACATCATTTAACTATTAAATAAATATGTAACATAACTGTTCACATTTAAAGGGTTTTTACCGAACACATTTTGGTGGCCCAGGCATGCTATTTTTGGCCTTTAAAACACTGATGATGGATTTCTTAATCCGAAAACGTTTTGTCTTAATGTGACCCTTATTTAGGGTAGTTTAAAATATACCTTTTACAACAAATCTAGTATTTTTGTGATTTATGGTATACAGCCAGCTACAGGAAGTTTATTTTCCTCGTGGATTTAATAAAGTAAATATAAAGAAATTCACAAACAAATAAAAAAAGGATAGTGGAGGCAAAGAAAAAATGGCTTGCAGAAACATGTCAAGAGATAGAAGACTTGCAGAAAAAACACGAAGACAAACTTCTCCAGATTAAAATAAGGCAACTAACTGGAAATAACAATAATAGACAATGTAATATACTAACAAGCGTAGATGATAGGGTCATAACGAAGAAGTTTTAAGACGTATTAATAATGGAAGGAAAGCGTGGACTTGGCGGACGACAAATGAGCTGGCTGCGTAACATCAAGGATTGGATAGGACCAGACCTCCAAACCCTAATAAGAAAAGCACAGGATGGAGACGAATTTGCAGAAGTCTTCGCCATGTAACGGTTTGACACGTTACGAAATCATTTTTGAACTTTTTAATTATTTTTATAATTATTTTCCCTTAATCTCTTTTAAATTCTCTAATTTTCTCGCAATCGACTATTTACGTGGCGTCATACTTCGGTATACGGAGCATACTCTACGCCACCTAGTGGCGAATATGACCTCGCGTTCTGAGAGTTTGACGTTTACCTTGTCGAAGAAGCACATTTCGCTCGTCACTGGACTCGTGAGCCGGAATAGTGTAGTACCAGTACCCAAAATGGCGGAGACTATCTCGAGAAATTAATTAAGTTTTGTCTACAGTTCCCAGTTTGTTTTGAAAATAATATTATAGTACCCAGCTGTGTCTGGAACCAGGAAAAATGGCAGTCCACTAGGAGTTTATTCCCGGTAATTATTCACTTTTTATATAGTCAGGTTTTTATATGACCCCTTATATTGTTTTTGTAAAATATTGGATTCTCATTGTTGGATTCAAATCAATTTCCATTTGGATTTTATATAGATTAATTGATGTTTATTTAAGAATCTGTCCAGGAAAATTCTATAGTCTTTTTCTAATATTTTTTTAACATAACCAAATTTATGAATTTCTAAATTAATGTTGGAAATAATCCAATTTGCACTTTCAATATCTATAGATAATATTCACTTAGAGAAAATTCTAATAGTTTCAATTTTTTGGTTATACTAAGGTCACTTATAATAAGTATCCTATAATTATTTTAAAGAAGTCATATCTATTCTGTATTTAAATTCCACACTCATGTGTCTTTAATTTGAAATTGTCACATAAATTCTTGTCAAGGTCAAGACTATTTATAATGAGAGATCTTTTTTGTGGGATTAATGGCTTTTTTTACAATTACTATCTATATTAAAAACACTTCTCTAGTTTCTCTTTTTTCTCCTTTGATTTTTTCCTAGACTCTTACATTGAAACTAAGGCTGGGTAAATATTTGTTTGAGCCTTTTGGGGAAGTAATATAAAACGATCATGAGAAGTCATAGACCCTCGCCCACCTGAGAGGAACCTATTCCGGCTACAGTCAGTCATTTGGGAAACAAACTATGGAGCGTTCCAGCTCCATTTTCTGTCGATGTCATATGTGCTTGCAGGAAGCATGGTTTTGTACCATCCTGGTGCTCATTTTCTGGCAACCTTTTTAGGAGTCGTTTGGGTTTGTTTGGGAACATTTAAGTTTTGTGACTATTTTGTGACTTTTGTAACTATGAAGTTCATATCACAGACATTTGGTTGATGTACTACGTTATTAATTACTTTTTTTCAGATTTAGCTTATCTTTTTTATATAACATATTTTTATATTCATGTATTAGGTTCCCAAACTTATTTTCGATATACGGTAAATTACTTGTGCACAAGAAATAAGCCCAGAAAATTAGGTTTTTATACGTTATTATTGATTTGATTGGTTGATGTAATTCGGGTAAATTTAGGTTGTAATATTAATTGCTTGTTTCCCAGATATTTTATTGTTTATTCGCTTTACTCCATTTGTTCGGTTAATTCAGGTTGTCGTTTAATTTGGTTTAACTCAGAGATTGTGCAAATCTAGGTGGTTATTTTTAATAAATATTTACTTATTTTGTATATCATTTATTTTTATTATTCCTTTATGTTCACATTTACTGATTTAATATATTTAATATTTGACAGCAGTTTAAGATACCTGGGAGAGTGATCGAAGATCATTTCCTGGCGCCCATGATTTGGTTAGTTTTATTTAATTTGTTCTTCTTTAGCAATTATTCATCTTTATTCTTTTCAGTACATTATTCTTATCTTAATATTTCTCTTCTTAGTTATCATCATTATCTACTTTGAGCTGCCGTCTTCGACAGGCATGCAAATTGGCTGTATCCATCCTTGAGTGTCAAGTTGTTGTTCTCTTGTATCCCTTGCTAGCCAACTCTATTCAGTTTGCCTCTGTCTGCTCATATATTTATTATCAGTATCCCCTTCCCTTCACTTTCTACATCCTTCCATTTCCCTCCACTAATACTACTGCAAAAGTAGTATTTCATTACTTTGGCTTTTCAACATAGAAGCCCCTTTATTTTTTTTTGTTACATTAGTTCAATATCTTTTTCCTTACTTCTGTTGGAGTATATCTTTCTGTTTATTTTCACTCCAACAGAAGAATTCTTTTTTGTTACAGCCAACGCCCATTGGAGACGGCACCTAAAGAAGAGTTTTTCTAGTCGCTTAAGTGTATTTAGATTTACCATGAGACTAGATTGACCAGGAGACTTAAGTGTATGGGAGGCAATAGAAAAATTACAATAACTCAGTACTTACCAATTCAATCACTTAAATTTTCATCTTCTTTTTCTACTATCACATTAGTTTCATCTGGATTCGAGTCTTGTTTCCCCTCTTCCTCTTCTTCGTCGTCCTCATCCGTCTCGTTATCGTTCTCGGAAAGATTGTCATCCTCGTCGACCTCCATCTTTTCTGTCGTTTCATCCACCGATCTATTATCAGTGCTTGTTGACGGATCATACTTGGACTCCTCATTGCTGTCATCTCCAGTAAAGATATCAGGCGTGACGTCCAGGTTCTCTATTTTCGAGTCATCAAAACTAGTTTGTTCGTGCGTCACTAATGATTTATCCATATCTCCATATTTGCTTTTGCCGAAAACCTTGAACTTGCAGCCCACATCGTCTCGAAGGTGGAGCTTCTTATGGAGTTGCATGTACGACTGTGTGGAGAACTCCCTGTTGCAGATGTCGCACCTGGCGTTCTTCATGCCTTTGATGAAGTATTTTTTCTTATTCTTCTGGTTGTGTTTGCGCACTTTGTGCCTCAGGACGCCAGTAGCACTGTTAAACGGCCTGTGACATACGTCGCAAACATAGTCCCCGTTCTCAGTGGGCTCTATATTTCCCGCGAGGTCTGCCAATTGAATATCACCCAAGGGACCTGAACTTTTGAAGTCTTGTAACGTAAGAGCCCCGTGTGCTTCCCCTTCGTTTTTGTGCGATTTCACGCACATTTCATACTCCGTTCTGGTGGTGAACTCCCCATAGCAGTACTCGCATTTGAAAGGTAGTTTGCCTAAGTGGAACTGTTTGATGTGCGTTTTGAGAAGCTTCTTACTGGCGAAAGACTTTTGACAGGCCTCGCAACTGAAACCTCCTTGATTTGACGATGGACCAAACAGAAAGTGTTGACCTAAAAGAAAAAAATATTAAATTAAATTGAATCTGACTTAACTCCACATGGCTTAAATAAGGGAAGCAAAATCAGAGAAGTATTTTCCTAACAAAAGTTTTAGTTCGGCCATGTAGGCATGTTTTCTTAGTCTTTATTGACCATAAAACAGCTTACGACTTAATTCAAAAGATTAACGTTGTTAGACACATTATTCCAAGACTATTTTTAAAATTACTAGAAACACAAAACGTGAGGACTAAGTACAGTAAAATAAACTCAAATGTCAGCTATGGAGGTTCTACAGTTATTCGCTAAATATTTTAAGCCTAAGCCTTTTGAACACATTGCGTGCCACGTCGCTCATATATGAGAGACACAGATGTTCTGCCAGGGGCCACGTCGCTCATATATAAGAGACACAGATGTTCTGCCAGGGGCCACGTCGCTCATTTTTGATATACACGTACTACTGACTTTCATTACCGTGGATATGCCGTGGCCCTGAGAGTATTATCCCGATTAAAGCGTGGCACGCAATGTGTTAATGTTAAACAATTATCTGCTAAAGAAGATCAGTATAACTTCCATCCAAACAGAGTTTGTATACCTTCACCCCAAACTTGCCTCTTGTTTTTGATGTACTGCATAAACGATAATCAACCTAAACGGGGTCTTTTTGGAGTTTAATTCTTTAGGCACGATGGGAGTGAAATTTAATATGCGCGCATTCATCAAAAACCTTGTTCCCCGGCGCAGACGCGTTATACCTTTGCTCTGATTGGGTGTTCAAATGACATGACAATAAATTGTTCAATATGGAGGTTATGATAAACAAATATTGTATATTAGTTTTTATTGTTGTGAGGACACAGACAAAAGCAAGCTTATAATTGTAGTAACTTTTTAAATGGTTTTTAAAAGCAACAGGTACGTACTTAATTGTAAATGTTTCAGTATTGTAATAAAAAATTAGATAGGTACTTACCTATTTGAAAAATGTATGTACCTATCTAGTAGGTAATGTTTTGATTTACATAATTTGATTACCAACAAAATTTCTACCACTCTTCATATAATATACCTATTGTTTTCTTACTGTATGTTTTGTTGTATTTTAATATTTTAATTCCCTTTGTGAACATGACAAGTACGTGTAAGTGGTCAAGTCGGGTGACGGGTGTGTGTAAGTGGATTTCAACTCTAAGCACGCGGGTTCGAATCCCAATGCAAGTTTTTATTTTTTTATTTTTTTTTTATACATTTTATGATTGTGAATATATTTGTTATATAATTTTTTTCAGAAAATGCGTATTTAATTAAAAATTTTTGCCAACAATTATTATTGTTCAGAAATCATTTCTTTGGTGCATTTTTCAATATGTTTGTGAGTGTTTTATTCTTTTAATTTTTGGTATTGTTTTAATAAAAATGTTTGGAAAGTAGTAAGTATTAAAATTAGTTTAATATTTAAATAAAATATAAATAAACTGTTTAAAGTACATATATTAATTTCGTTGGAATCATATAATAGAAGTATAACTTCTTACGTGCGTACAAAGTACACACACACATTCTTTTTTTTTTCCTTGCCATCATCAAATTGATAAAATTCATAACTTTTAAAATGGTGTTATGTTTACTTACGTGGCTATTTTCCCCCACAATGACTAACACGCTAATCTTACCTTAGTTTCTTACAGGAAACCTATTATTTTTAAAGAATTTCTTCTACAGCTGAGACAACACTTGGTGTGCATCCTTCTACTTCTTGTAGTGCCCATCCATTTCGGATGTTGGCGACCATCACGGCAATCTGCACTTTGCACAGTGTTGCTCTGAAAAGACTTGTGGTTGTTGTGTTAAACCAGGTACGTAGATTTTTTAGCCAAGAAATCCTTCGCCTTCCTGGTCCTAGTTTTTCTTCTACTTTTCCCTGTAAGATTAGTTGCAGCTGTTCATATCTCTCGCTGTTCCTCATGATGTGACCGATGTTTCTCGATTTTGGCTGTTTTTACTGTGGTTAACAGCTCTTTTTCCTTTTTGAATTCTCAACAAAACACCCTGGTTAGTAACGTGGTATGTTTAAGATATCTTCAGGATTCAGCGATAAAGCCACATTCTGAAATCCTCAATTTTCTTGCAGGTGGCGTCTGTGAGAGTCCACTACTCAACTCCGTACAATAGTATAGGAAAGATATAACATCGTAGTAACCTGATTTTTATGATTGCTCAATCATGACATTTGAATACCTTATAGTGCGGCAGATTCGTGCAAATATTATTAAGAATTGCACATTTAATGATACAAGCATATAATTTGGTCCACATATACTGCACATATAGAGGTTCAAATTTAGATATGAGGCCATCTCAGATTTTGCCTTTTACAAAAATGGCGGTCATTCAGAATGGGCGACTATACATATGTGACTAATAGCACGATATCTTTTGAATGGAAAGTCCGATTTTAACCAAATTTGGTATATAGGTTCTTTTTGTGATTTACAAGATCGTTGTCCATCTCAGAGACCATCTCAGATTTTGCCTTTTACAAAAATGGCGAGCATTCAAAATGGTGGCTATACATATGTGACTAATAGCACGATAACTCTTGAACGAAAAGTCCGATTTCAGCCAAATTTGGCATCCATGTTCTTTTTTTTATGGATAAGATTGAAGTCCTGAACAGGAAGAATCGGTTTACCAGAAGTTGTGTTTTTACTATTTCTTATGTAAAAATATGTTGGTTTTTTTTTTCAATTTTTTCACCCTGTATATATTAATTTTTCAAAAAGGTAATACCGCCATTGAAAAGAGCGTAAAAATATTTTTTAGGAAAGATTTTAAAATTTTTAATTATGTTAATTACCATTTAATAAATGCATAACGTATCTTCACATGTACCTATTACCTATGTGCGGCAGATTCATTTTGAATGCCCGCCATTTTTGTAAAAAAAAACAAAATCTGAGATGGCCTCCTATCTAAATTTGAATCTTTGTGTGTGTAGTGTGTGTGGTGTGGTCCAAATTATATGATTTTATCATTAAATGCACAATAATTCTTATATTATTTGCACGAATCAGCTGCACATGGGTGAATAGGTACATGTGAAAATACGTTATGCATTTATTAATTGGTAATTAACATAACTAAAGAGTTCAAAATATTTCCTAAAAAATATTTTTACGCCCTTTTTAACGTCGGTATTAACTTTTTGGAAAAATTAATATATACAGGGTGAAAGAATTGGTAAAAAAACAACATGCTTTTACATAAAAATCGGTAAAAAACAACTTCTGGTAAATCGATTTTATATCGATACACATCAAAAGAAGAACATATATACTAAATTTTGGTAAAATCGGAAATTTCGTTCAAAAGTTATCGTGCTATTAGTCACATATGTATAGTCGCCATTTTGAATGCCCGCCATTTTTTAAAAGGTAGAATCTGAAATGGCCTTATATCTTAATTTGAACCTTGATGTGCTTAGTACATATGGTCCAAATTATATGCTTCTACCATTAAATGCACAATATTTCTTATAATATTTGCACGAATCTGCCACACATAGGTACATGTGAAGATACGTTATGCACTTATTAAATGGTAATTAACATAACTAAAAAGATCAAAATATTTTCTACAAAATATTTTTACGCTCTTTTCAATTGCGGTATTACCTTTTTGAAAAATTAATATATACAGAGGGAAAAAATTGAAAAATAAAACATATTTTTACATAAACAACCAGTAAAAACACAACTTCTGGTAAACCGATTCTTCTGGTTCACCACATCCATCTTATAAATCAAAAAGAGAACCTATATACCAAATTTGGTTAAAATCGGGCTTTTCGTTCAAAAGTTATAATACTATTAAACACATATGTAAAGCCGCCATTTTGAATGCCCGCCATTTTTGTAAAAGGCAAAATCTGAAATGGCCTCATATCTAAATTTAAACCTTTGTATGTGTACTATATGTGGTCCAAATTATATGCTGGTATCATTAAATGTGCAATTGTTTCACATATCGGCCGCACTATTAGCCCTTTTTTGAAATGCAGATCTTGCTTTCTCTATCCTACATTTGATTTCTAGAGAATGGTCCCAACTTTCATTGACGTTCGTACCAAGGCAGGTGTATGCTTTTGCTCTTTCTATTTGTTGACTTTTCACACGATTCGTCCAAATTGCTGTTCTTTCTTAGAGATCATCATACATTTTGTTTTATTAGTGTTTAGTGAAAGTCCATCTGACAATTCTGTGATTCTACTCATTAATTCCTGGAGGGTTTCAGAACTGTCTGCGAATGGTTTATCCATATAGTGTTATTTAGTCCATTTAAACATTAGTGCATGTAATCACTTAGCCACAGTATATCCAAATCGATGGATAGGTAGGGGAGCAACAAAACATTGGCCTACTCAATCGCCAGATTTAAATCCTCTATATTTTTGAACGTCTCAGACATATTACACGTGGAGAGAGATACAACTTGCTCCAACTCATTATGCAGGGAAAGATTCAAGGAAAAAGAAGCATAGGGAGACGCAGGATATCGTGGCTGCGCAACCTGAGAGAATGGTACGGATGTACATCAAATGAACTTTTCAGAGCAGCCGTCTCTAAAGTCCGAATAGCTATGATGATTGCCGACGTCCGTCGCGGAGATGGCACTGGAGAAGATATTTTTGCATTTGGAGTTTTCTTGAAAATTTTGACGTCCTGATAAATAGAATTATAGCCGGCTGTGAGACAATGGGAAATACAAGGAATATTTGCGCAAATGCGACAATCAATGAAGCGAAGAGTTAAATCTTATGTCACATCTAAGGGAGGTCATTTTAAACACGTGTTGTAACTTTGCGCCTATTTTAAAAATTTTATTAGTGTTCTTTCTGTTATTGTTCTTGTTTATCGTTATTGTATTGTATAGTTGTTCTTGATGACGTATTAAAGAAATAAAAAATACACGATAAGATGTTTCTTTGCCTAAAAACGGCGCCCCTCGTGTAAGATATAATATGCAAGAGAAATTTTCTGTCAGAAATTAACCGAGAAATTAAAAAAATTCTTTTTTATTCCAAATATCTCAGTGGCATAGCATTTTTTCTTTAAAAAACTCAGATCATTACCCATATACGCGAAAATAAAAAGTATATAATTCTCAGTTGTATGTCAAAAAATGTGGAATAACTACCTCTTGAAATTCACCAAATTTCAAGATGAAGTAGTTTTCAATCCTAATAGCAATATTAATAATATTTAAAAATATTAAAATATTACTAAAAGATTTTTAAATTGAAAACTTATTGGTCCATTTCCTTGGTAACACTTACAATTCACGACCCCGTCTCTTCAGCTGGTAAATTCCAACAGAAAATGGACCTAGTTACTCAAAGAAGTAACGACCAATATAAAAATAAAATAAAAATTCCATTTTTATTCAATTGCAATGCGAAGGCAAAACAATCTTATTTTTCAATTAGAATACGGAGCACAGTCCAGCCCTCTGAATCGACGATTTTCGACCCTTGTTGGAGTCTCATCGGAGAGAACGTAGACCTGCTACTCCATACTCCAATTGACCAACACCGAGAGTTTATCCCGTACACCGCAACTGACGTGAATGGACTAGGTGACTAGCGTCATCTGGCAATTGAAAGATGAAGTAGTTTTCAATCCTAATAGCAATATTAATAATATTTAAAAATGTTACATGAAGAGAAGTATCCATTCTCAAATGTGGTCTCGAGGTAAGGAAGTACAAAACTCAAAGAAGTACCACAAAATGTATATATTAATAAAATGGTCATATAAGGACGCGTTTCGGCTCTTCACGAGCCATCATCAGCTTAAAAATACAGGAGCAAAGACAAAACTGACCAGACCAGGAAGGAGGAAGAATCTCCTAGTTTACATTTTTATGGTTCTATAGACTTCATTATTAAAGTTTTTTATTTTTTATATGTTGTATTAACATTTAGTTAATTTGAATGTAAAAATTTTTAAAAAATTCTTTAAGACTTCCACGTTGGGAGGAACCATCTTGCGAACAGTTCTGTTCACGTCAGTTGCGGTGTACGGGATAAACTCTCGGTATTGGTCAATTGGAGTATGGAGTAGCAGGCCTACGTTCTCTCCGATGAGACTCCAACAAGAGTCGAAAATCGTCGATTCAGAGGGCTGGACTGCGCTCCGTATTCTAATTGAAAAATAAGATTGTTTTGCCTTCGCATTGCAACTGAATAAAAATGGAATTTTTATTTTATTTTCACCAAATTTCATTTGCATATTTCAACCGGTTTCAGAATAATAAATATATCATCAGTTTGTAAGCAAAATGTCAACACCCTTTATCTCGGAAACAAAGCATTTGCGGAGATACACTTATACAGTAAAATGTCATTATTTTTTCATCTAACATCACCCCTTGAAGATTGTTTATCGTGCATTTATTTACTAACACCCTGTATAACTACATTCAAATAACTAGCTGATACAGAAAAAAAATAATATTTACTTACCTGACGACGAGAAGAAATCTTCTTGAGACTTAGGTAGTATAGGAACATAATATTTTGATTCATCTTTGCCATTCTGAACCTTTTCACCATTCTCCTTCAAATCCGTCAAGTGAATCTTAGCCTGCGAAATAACCTCGTCATAGTCGTTGGCCTCTTCTTTATCACTATCCTCATCATCTTCTAGTCCGAATATAGTAGGGTCTATCTCCACACTTAACTCTTCTGTCTTCGTTTCAGTCAAGATCTGATTAACATTAACACTGGGTTTCTGCGGTGCCTCTGGTGGTTTTTTAATTATGTGAAGTTCAGGTGCCTGTAGTGGGATAAATTTCTGGAATGTGCTGTTTAAATTCAAAAATACATTCTGGTTAGTGTCAGTTGTCTTGATTCCATTAGTCTCTGATTGCGAATTAACCCCAGGATTAAGTGCGTTCGCAGGTATGAGATTCAAAAACACATTTTGGAAAGTATTGGCCCCTTGGTTTTGTCCTCCCACTAATATCTTAACATATTTTTGGTTTGGCAGCAGCATGAAAGTTCCTGCAGCTGGGGAAATCGTCGCTTCTGATTTTACTGCGTTTTGAGATTCATTTTTCTTCTGAGATTCTTTTACCAGTTCTATGTAGTTTTTTAACACTCCCGCCGAGTGGGTGCATTGCTTCTTGAAACTATATGCAACGTTCAGTCTTTTGACGCAGGGATGGCACAATAAAGGTTTGAATATAGTCCATTCCTGAAACAATACTATGGCTTAATACATCATTATAATAATATATACATGCAGATTGAACTAAAAGTCTTGAAACGCCTAATTACCACTTATAACGGGATATGCTTTCACCGACGGCAATTAGTGGAATTTATAGCTGAAGTTGGGAAGTTTCGAAAAACGCCCATCTACAATACTCCAAGAAATTAACGCACCACCTTAACCCTCCGTTAGTCGCGTGGTCTACAATCGTAGACCACTCTCCTTTAAGTGGTCGCTAATTGCAGAAAACTGCACATACGCCCCCATCCCGCTTAGTAGCTGTCACCAATACTTCCAACTTACTCTTCAGTTTGCTTAACGCCGCCGATTTGTTTGCATTATTTTTTAACCATTATTCACAGAGCACTTGTCTACAACCGTAGACCGCGCGACTAAGCGCGTTCCAATTTTTAGTTGTATATATAAAGCTAATATGTAGCCTTCTGTGTATATAAAGCTAATAATATAAATGAAAAAGTTTCAAGAAGCGACTTCATTAAAAACTTAGCATGGGAACTAATCAAACCGCAAATTGAATATCGGTCAACTATACCTTCCCTGCTAAGAGAACTTAGACGACGAGCTCGCGTACTGCTCGGAGTTCAAGGAGTCGTATCCCCTTCCCCTAATATTCCAACAAATTACGTGGGACGATGTTGTATTTGTGCATGAATTTGCAAAATATGTCAACAAGAAGGGCATGCCAAAGATGTCACAAATTTGCATGCAAGGATCATCTCAGGGATATTTGCACTGAATGTGTGACCGACTAAAATTGTGCCACTTTGACCATTTAATAGTTTTGTTCTTTTTTTACTTTTTAGAGTTATTTTAAGAGCATATTTAAGGCGAGCAAGGAGAATGATAAAATCAGTCGTGGCTAGCGAATTTAACTAACCATGGCTCAACAGCTGCTGCTAGCGTATTGAACTAGCATTAGCTGGCTTGGCAAAAGATGCAACGTATGCGAGGTGGGACTGTGCCTAGGCGGACGCCACAGTAGTGACGTGGGTCTTGCCATGATCGTTATCGCAGTAGGCGGTAGTAGCGAGGAATGATCTCCGGATCGGAATATAGGGCTATGTTGATTTAACGTAGCGAGATTGTTATTGTATATAAATATACTGTTTATCGTATTATTATGTTGCTATTATGATCGGATAACTGTAATAAAGTTTAATATTGTTTTTCCTTTGCAGAAGACGAAATTATATTTTATTTTATTTGTTTTAAACTGTATATAATTATCTTTAATATATTTACTTTATTTTTAACTTGTGTTTTACTGAGTCTGTCGTCTTGAAAGAACTACCCGTTACACTCATTTTTAATTTTACCACTGTCAAACTGAGAAAAGCCAAGGAACAAAACATATCTAATATCAAAGTACGGACATAAATAAACATGTTATTAACCATTAATTTGTTAATTTTGTTAAAATCCGGTATTATACGACAAAAAACTATTGGTCTACAATCGTAGACCGCGCGACTAAGCTTGTCAGCAATAACCGCGCGCCTAACCTAGGGTTAATAGGTCATTTTTGATTTCTCGAATTTCCTAAACCTGTTATCCGATTTAAGTGATTTTTTAATATGTTATAGCCTTATTCTTTAACAATATCGCTGTAATAATATTGTTGCTAGACAGGTAAATTGTCATTGTATACCACGTGTACCAATCAAACTGTGCTTTTTCTCAAAGTTCACCTCACCCTGTGGAATATTCTAGCATTTATAAAATACTGAAGATAAAACCCAACTATAGCCTCAGGGTTTCTTAATATTCTGATTTTTGATACATTCGCTTATTTTGGATAATAAAAAAGTGAGGTATTTTAACAACTAGCCATGTTCTCCATCCATACAGGGTGTTTCTAAATAAGTGCGACAAACTTTAAGGGATAATTCTGCATGAAAACATAATGACAGTTTGCTTTATAAACATATGTCCGCAAGTGCTTCGTTTCCGAGATACGGGATGTTGAATTTTTTCTTACAAACTGACGATTTATTTACTGCTCTAAAACCGGTTGAGATATGCAAATGAAATTTGGTGGGTTTTAAGAGGTAGTTATTGGGCATTTTTTGACAAAACAATTAAGAATTTTATGTTCACCATTGGCGCACGTAAGGGTCATATTACCTGTATGCGCGCCAATGGTGAATATTAGATTCCTAATTGTATATCAAAAAATGCGCAATAACTACTCTTAAAACCCACCAAATTTGCATATCTCAACCGGTTTTAGAGCAATAAATAAATCGTCAGTTTGTAAGTAAATGTCAACACCCCGTAACTCGAGAACCAAGCATTTGCGGACATATGTTTATAAAGCAAACTGTCATTTCTTTTTCATACAGAATTACCCCTTAAAGTTTGTCGTATTGATGAAAAACATGGCTACTTGTTAAAGTACCTAACTTTTTTATTATCCAACATAAGCGATTCAATCAAAAAACAGAGTGTTAGAAAATCTGAGGCTAGATTTGGGATTTAATTTCAGTATTTTATAAATGCTAGAATATTCCACAGGGTGTGGTGAACTTTGAGAAAAAAACACAGTTTGATTGGTACACACGGTATACAATAACAATTTACCTGTCTAGCAACAATATTATTACAGCGATATTGTAAAAGAATAAGGCTATAACATATAAAAAAATCACGTAAATCGGACAGCAGTTTTAGGAAATTCGGGACATCAAAAATGACCCATTTTTAAGGTGGTGCATTCATTTCGTGGAGTCGTGTATGAATGATCGACAATTTATGGCTCGTCGGCGAAGATCATCAGTGTACCATTGCAATACAGATGAAAATGGGGGACAATAGACCAAGATGATGTAAACTATGACTGAGGATAAATACAAAATATGTATATGTATATTCTTACATGTAGAAACTGTCCTCATCAGTTTACCCTCGAAGATTTGTGGTTCGCCAACAAAGATGCGCGTTAGCAAAAGGCATGTTTACAGCAAAACGCATTATATTCAAGGCATACACAACACCTTTTTAAGGTATTACTCAAAAGTCAAAATAACGAAATTTTTCTGTAAAAGTACTGTAAAAATGGACATAGTTATTATTGTTAAACAAAAAATAAGCACAAAACAAAATATATCTTGACGGCGTTACCTCACTAAATTACTAATGAAAATCTGTGCAAAATTTCAGATGGATGGGTCAAGTAGTTTTTGAGTTACAATGTCCACCGCCTTTAAAAAAACGCAGTTTTGAGAAAAATGCGTTTAGAGTTTTGACTTTTATTTTCAATTTCATTTTTGTCTGTCAAATCGTAAAGTGATGCACACCAGAATATGTTTGTGAATCGCGGAGTAATTTACAAAAAAAAAGGGGAACATCTGTTGTACGTTTCTCACTACGCTCAAGCAACACTGGCTTAAAGTTGCTGCAAAGCGAGGTAGGGATATTCAACATGCTGTCTTCTTCTTGATGTGCCTATCCGTGACGAATGTTGGCGATCATCATGGCAATCTTCACTTTATCTGCAGCAACGCGGAAAAGCTGCACAGATGTTATGTTGAACCAGGTTCTGAGGTTCTTTAACCAGGATGTTCTTCTTCTTCCTGGACCTCGCTTTCCAAATATTTTTCCTTGCAGGATGGCTTGTAGAAGGGCATATCTGGATTCCAAAATATTCCAACTTTCGAGATTTGATGGTGGTTACCACTTCTCGGTTCTTCCCCATTCTTCTAAGAACCTCCTCATTTGTGACCCGATCAGTCCATGGGATTTTAAGAATTCTCCGATATAGCCACATCTCAAATGCTTCCAATTTTCAGCACATATCCTCGTTCAAGGTCCATGATTCAACACCATAAAAAAGGACAGAGAAGACGTAACATCTCAGCATTCTTACTTTTATACCAAGTGAAAGGTTCTCTTCTCTTCTCTTCTCAACATGCTGTAGTATCGGTAATTTTGCTCAAATCAATCTGAAATTTTCAGAGAGTATTCTTTTGTACTTTCATTTAAAATAAAAAAACCGAAAATTAAAAAAAAATGTCAAACCATCCCCTTCTTTAACGCGTGTTTTAACTAAATGCACGTTCAAATGAGCACAAGTGTTATCTATTCACAGGCCTACAGTGTTTGCCGAAGTATTTAAAGCTGATTTTGGGTATATTTGGGGTGCTGATTCCGAATATGGCCTTAGTTTTGCTCTATCAGCTCTAGTTTTCAAGATAACGTAGATTATGCCAGCTTTTATGCATTAAAATTGGAATATGCTGATATGAATATACTAAATTAAAATAAAAACCAAACAATTAAAAAATACGTATATTTTAAGCTATTTCATCATCATCATCCTCCTCCTCCTCCAGCCCTTTGCGTCCACTGCTGGACATAGGCCTCCCTCATTTTTGTCCATTGTGCTCCATTTTGAGCACTTTGCATCCAATTTCTTGACATTTTCTTGAGATCGTCAGTCCAACGAGTAGGGGGTCTTCCTCTACTTCTTTTGTCAATTTCGGCCTCCACTCAAGTAATCTCTTCTTCTACCTCCAATTACTGATTCGGGCGACGTGCCCGGCCCAGTTCCATTTCAGAGTGGCAATTCGGGAAATTACATCGGTAACTCATGTTCTTAGTCTAAGTCTTAATTTCCCACTCGGTCACGAAGCGATATACTCAGCATTGACCTTTCCAGTTTCCTCTGAGCTATTTGCAGCATTTTAGAAGTTGTAGCTATCAATGTCAAAGTTTCGGCACCATAAGTTACCACAGGCAACACAAATTGGTCACATGTTTTACGTTTTAAAGAAATTGGTATATCGCTTTTGAAGATGTCTTTGAGTTTTCCATAGGCTGCCCATGCCCCGTCTTCCTTGGTAGCGGTCCTCAATGGTTTTTATCTCTTGGTGAAGTCTCTCACCTTGCTCATTACTTGTGTCATCTAAGTTTTCAGCAAAACGGTACAGGTGGCTGTGAAGATAGTTGACTTTGATGCTCATATTCCATCCAAGTGATTGGAAGTCATTCAGCAAACGGTTTACCAGCTCAGCATAGTTTTCACTTTTGTGATTTCCCAGAAAATTTTTCATAATATCCACAAATGAAAGCCGAGCTTTTTTCTCTACTTCATTCATTGACCCCACAAAAGCCGGATCCTCTGTAAGAAGTCTGATCTGTGGTCCATCAAAGATTCCAGCTTTAAGTTTTTCCATACTTATCTGGGGAAGCTTCCTTCCTATGTAGGCGAAGCATGGTCCATGGGCTATGAGCCATTATTAGATGGAGGCTGAATGGGTTTACAAGTGGTAAATATATAATTTTAAAAGTTTAAAAATACTCTCCAAGCTGTTTTATTTCCTTATAAAATAGTAATGTAACGATAATAAAGTATTATTTCTTGCATAAATAAGGCATAATACAGTGAGGGCAACAAATATATACTGAGGAATAAGTTTAATTAACAATGTTCATTCCTTTGAATAGCACATTCTTCATTATCTCAAATATTAAAGCTCTAATTTCGGATTTTGCCATATCCATAAAACTAGAGCTGATACAAAAAAACGAAATCCATATTTCGATTTATCGCCCCTAATATAGTAAAAATCAGCTTAAGGATTCACGGCACCAAAACAAATTTTTTTTCTGTAGGCCTGTGTTATAAATGCGTCTTGCAGTGTTGCAGTTTGAGATCATTGGTTTCCCATAATGCAGTTCAGTCAAGTGCGTGCTTTCAATGTGTTAAGACATGTGTTTGGTTTCGTTCGGTTAATTTTACAAAGTACGGAATGAAAATAGACGCTTTTAATACAGGTTGTTTCAATGAATTTAAAGGATGTCACGCATTTCATCTGTTCACCATACTTCAAACTTACGGCATATTAAAAATGTGTTAAACATTTGCCATTAGAACATTCTAAATTAAGGAGCCCAATGATTAAGGATACCAATAATATAATAAACCTTGAAACTGAGCACACCAGTCAATAGTTGACTATAAGATGTATAGTGCGTTTTAAAATTTGAAATTTAGTTACTGTGAAATTAGCAGACAGGTACACAAGGAAGATTTTTATTAGAATTGACATTAGTTTTTGTTTTACATCAATTTATATTAGAATTATAGACTCAAGTCAAAAGGGTAGAAATATATGCAAATTGTAATATAAAAACTTGAAGAATATATAGATATATTGCCGGCTGCGTGCAAGAGTGGCACAACTTAAAACTGAAAAGTTTAGACAAGAAGAATTTTCTAGTATTAGGAATGTTATCAAAAATAATTTTTAAAAATACTTGTCTACACTTTTTCACTTTTGAGCCACTTTTCCATACAGCTGACAATATTTCCTTTGACTAACAAGATGAATTTTAGTGATATTTGCTTTGAACATAATCTGGCAGAATGTATGAAATCTTAAACAAGAATAACACTATTAAACTTTCAAATAACAGATATTTATATTACAATAACTCGGTATTCTAAACATACTATAGGATAGATAAACTGGGACAATTTGAGCCTGAGATCAAAAAACTCGAGTATTTCAGTATAGGAAAGCATAAAAAGTTTGTGACTTACTTTTAACCTCTTTGGCATATGTCCAAGAATTCTAATTTAATAACACACATAAATTGTGCTTTAGTTCCTCATTTTGCTATTAAAAACGATCATACATACACAATGTGGGTTTCCGGAATGAGGAATAATGATCTTTGAGCAATTATTACGATTATGGGTATACACATAAACTGTCCATTTCAATTTTATTCAAAACATTCAATTTTGTTAGCAATTAATAAAGTTTTTATATTTATTACCAGCATATACCAATGTAAAGGATTGCCGAATTCATTTATATGAATATGACTAACTAAATTATGCCATCTTTTCTATCTAACTGTCTTCTATTCACCATCATTATCTTTGCCTTTATTCCTATGTGGGGTTGGCTTCCCTAATTGCATTTCTCCAAAGTTTCTATCTTGGGTATATCAATATCAATCTCCTTTACTGATATGTCCTGCCTAAGCATCTCAGGTCTTCTTTGGTTTTCCTCTCCTAGTTCTTCCAGGAACTCACAGTTCAGCAATTCTTCATATTGGGTGATTAACTTCTCAACATTGAACATAACCAAACCATCTTAACCTGTGTTCCTCATGTTGGCTACAATTATTGATGCCTAGAACATTCAATTCCATACATCATAGCAGGTCTTAGAGCTTTTTTATAGATTTTTGTCTTCAGCTTATTGAAATTTTTCTATCACACAACACACCACTCACTTCTTTCCACTTCAACCACCCAACCCTAATTCTACTACATGCACCTCATCTATTTCACCATTATTCTTTGATACTGATCCTAGGTACTTAAAACTATTACGTTTCACAATCATGTCACCATCCATCATTTTATTTGTAGTAACTCCATCTATAACATATTCGCTGCCACTTGATGCCAAAAGGTGCTTTGTGTGCTTGAGTCAGGTGCCACCAACATATTTTGGCGTTCATAAACTGTGGAATTAAATAGGGTTCATTACATATCGGCTCCATACAAAAGTGACTGAACATAGTGGCAGCTAATGTGTTAATTAAATACTCTGTTTTTGACCTACCAACCTTTTTTCTCACGAGCTTGTCTCCACTGTTCCAGTTTTTGATCTAAGTTGCTTTCACCATTTCCTACTAAAGTCAGCATACATTAACACTTAACATGCAGATGTCATACATTTGAGTCACATAGTGCCTCCACCAATGTGCAGACAGCTCGCATGTATGTCATTGGATATATGAACTTCTAAGATGAAAATTGATTTTAGTTGAGAATATAAGACTTAACTCATTACATCCACATGCAACATGTTAAGCACCAGGGAATGTTATCATGTAGTTTTGCTGTTATCTGATCCAAAACTAATAAGAAGGGCTAAGCACCTTTGTGCAATTCTACTTTCACATGGAATTTACCAGTCTCTCCCATAGCCCTCCTAACATTAGTTGTAACTACCTCATATGTATCTTTCACAATCTTTACGTATTTACCAGGGAATATCTGGAGGAACTCTATCATATGCATTCTCAAGATCAATGAATACCATATGAGTGTTTGTTTCTTTATTCCTCTATTTTTCTATAAACTAACTATCTGTCGTTGATTGGTCCCACACAAAGCTAAATTGATTATTGGATATTTCTGTTTCTTCACTTATCAGTCTATCAATTACTCTCTCCCATATTTTCTTAATGTGACTAAGGTGGGGTTTCACCAACAACAAGTAAATCAATGAATAGTTATTCATCTATAGTCGGTTCGCTAAACTCGGACACAACTGGCTAGTGATTTTAGTAAGTAATCTTGCCAATTTTGGTAAAATTGGCAAAAAACAATTACTAAATAGTTAATAATTACTAACTAGTTAATAGAGTTTAGCGAACCGACTATAATAAAATTTATTAGATGTTTATGTTTATATTTTGTTTCAATATAATTTTGATAATTTAAAGTTAAACTGGCGAATTTACTTTCTTATCAATATTTACAGCGAGATTAACTTACCAATGTATTCGAAGAGTAAGTATTTATTTGATGCATAAATAAAATAAGTCTCATTTGACGTTAGTAAAATGGAGAAATGTCAGTTTATTGGTCAAATAACTTTATTCATAGAATAAACTACTATTTGTCGTTGGTGAAATTGGCCATAAGTAGTTTTATGATACTGTAGTTTGTAAATTCTTTCCATTTCTTTCCATGGAAAAACATAAATGGAAAGAAACTAAACCACCTAAGATATGCAGATGATGTAGTAGTCATAGCATCAAGTTTTGAAGAACTACAAACCATGCTAACCGAACTAGCAAATGAATCCGAACAAATAGGTCTAAAAATGAATTTTGCCAAAACAAAAACAATGACAAACACACAAGACAATAGAAACGTAATACTAAACGACACCACAATAGAAGCGGTTAATGATTATATATATTTGGGATAGATGATAGAAATAAATAAGGAAAACCAAACAGCAGAGGTAAAAAGAAGGGTCGGATTGGCCTGGGCAGGATTTGGAAAATTAAAATGTGTCCTAAAGAATAAAAAAATACAACAATACTTAAAAACAAGAGTGTTCGACCAGTGCATACTCCCAATTCTCACATACGCATGCCATACATGGACCTTGACCAAGGCAAACATGGATAAAATAATGAAGACACAAAGAGCCATGGAGAGAGCAATGTTAGGAGTTAAATTGACAGACAAAAAGCAAAAAAAACTGGGTCAGAAATAGAACAAAAGTCAAAGACGCAGGCAACATATAGTCAGGCTAAAATGGAGCTTCGCAGGTCATAACGCTAGACAAACGGACAATAGGTGGAATAGCACGATACAACAATGGAGACCATGGACAGGAAAGAGAGCAAGAGGACGACCCCAGATGAGATGGGGAGACGACATTAAAAAGATAGGAGGAACGCACTGGAAACAGAAAGCACTAAACAGAAGCGAATGGAGGAAACTGGGGGAAGCCTATGTTCAAAACTGGACGAATTAAAGGGCAAAAGAAGAAGAAGTTTGTAAATTGTTGCACATTTCACTTGTTTTTGTTAAACAGGTACTAATACACTGTTTTTCCATTCGTGTGGCATTTGTCCAACTTCCATAATTATATTAAATAGGCCTATTAGCCAAGTTGTTCCTGTCTCTTCTAATGCTCTCCATACTTCCCCAGGAATATCATCTGGTTCAATTGTTTTTCCTTTCTTTATTTTTTGAAGTGCTTGAACCACTTCATTGTTTGTTATTTTGGTGACCATTGCTATTACTATGTCCGTTAACTCAACCAGTTTTCTGTCAAATTCTTCATTTAATAAACTGTCAAAGTACTTTTGCCACCTCTTTTGACATCCTGATCCTGTGTGTGAATTAGAATTTTATTATTTTCATCTCGGATACAATGTCTGGCTAATTGGCTCGGCCAAGGCCATCAAATTCACACAAAAAAAATCTCGGATACATCTAACCTGATTAAAATCTTTTGCTTTCTTTGCTCTATGTTTAGCTATTTTTATACAGTCAAACCCGCTTATTGGAATAGCCTTTGTTTCAAGCAAATGTATTCCTATAACAGGGATGTTCTAATAACCAATCATTGGTGACTAGTAGAAACGTTTCCGGACTTAAAATTTCTATTCCTTAAACCAGGATATTCCTATAACCGGTATTCTAATAAGCAGGTTCAACTGTGTCTTTATATTGTTCTGAAGCTATTTCCTTGTGGCATTTTATGCAATTTACTGTTTTATACTTTAAATAGTAAATTATATATCTTTATTTCACCTTCGCTGGTATCAAGTTTTCAAATTGTCTTCTATTTTTTAGCCATTTTCCGAACGTTACGATATACTTCTAGGTCAAAATATTTCAAGACGTCAAGACTGAGACAAATTTCAGGTTTCCATCTATTAACACGTTCTGTGCGGATGGCATACATGTGAGCCACATAATGTCTTCACCAATGTGCGGACAGCACACATGTATGCCATTGATTATACACATTTTTAATATATATTTTTTTATCCGTTCAGAGGATGTCTTAGGATCAGACATTTGCACGCAATGTGTTAAATGATTTCCAAAAGAATAAGTATTCTGTATACATTCTTCTTCTTCTACGGCACTACAACCCAAATTGAGCCTTGGCCTCCTTTATTTTTTGCCTCCACCCTTGCCTGTCTGCGGCTGCTCTTCTCCATACACGGACTCCTAAAAGGGCTTGTGTGTCGCTGTTTACTGTGTCTTCCCAGCGCTTTCGTGGCTTCCCAACCGGTCTCTTTCCTTGCATTCTAGCATTCAGTGCTCGTTTTGGTAGCCTATCCTCTCCCATTCTTATCACATGTCCGGCCCATTGCAATCTTTGTATTCTAATGAAGTCTCACAGGGGCGTTTCCTTATAAAGTTGATAAAGCTCGTTGTTGTATCGACTTCTGAAGATTTCGTTTTCCCTCACAGGTCCTAGTATTCTCCTACGTACTTCCTTTCGAATGTGTCGAGTTTGTTTTTGGATGTTTCTTTTAGGACCCAGGCTTCACTGCCATAGCATGTTATTGGTCGAATTACGGTTTTATAGATTCTCATCTTTGTATTTCGGTGGACACTTTTAGACCGAAATATATGGGAGAGGGCAAAATAAGCTCTGTTTGCCTGCGTTACATTCTGTATACATTAACTATCATAATATATAGTTTATTCGAAGGTAATTTTCCATTATATCAACTAAGTGGAAAGAATTTCGGCATACACTGAAGTTTACATTACAAAGAAATAGGAGATCTGTGCCAAAAAAAAAGGTTCAAAAATAAACTACAGTACAGTTCACCCACTGTAACGTTGTGGCTGGTGATACCATAGTGACACTATGGCATTACCAGCAGCTTTACAGTCGGTGAGCTGTAACATAAACTACTGGAAATCTACTACTGAAAATGAAGCTTAGGACTAGCTTGTTTTCTTTTATTTTGCAGCTAAAAAGCTTAACTACTGATTGTTTAGCTATCAAAGTACTTTTAATAATTTGTGAGTGCATATTGTAAGCATAATTTTTGCAATGTAAAACTAAGACAATTCACATCGCTCTGGATTAAATCATTATTCATATGATTCATTATGAATTTATAATTGATTATTCATGTATCTCTATAATTAAACTTTAATATTTGTTTATTAATTATCAAGGGCTGAGAATCTTAGTACATCTAACTAGAGTTACAGGGTGTATTTTAAAAGTTAAAAACAAGCAAACTTGAATAAAGTCTAAAGTATTTTATATGTAAAAACAAAACAAACACTTTGTGTGTATTAAATAATAAATAATAACCTATTTGAACTGATAAAATCAACAACTACTTGTTAATACAACTATATTGGTGTTGTAATTGAAAGTTTTAACTAAAACAATTACAGTAGAGATACATATAAAATAAACAGCGGCGAAGATGACGAATTCTTTCATCTGCGGCTAAATTTCAAGCGTACTATCAAACTTTAACATCATAATTAATAGTTATAAATAATATACACACCACTTCTGCTACACAGTGTTGAAGTTTAGTCATCAAAGCCTCGCCTGGTTCATTTTCTATGTGTTGTAAATCTATGAGATTTTTATCGTATTTGAGGCACACGCGACAAAAATTCGGTAGGGTATACATCGTCATGAGAAATTCATGTAAAAACAAGCTTTTCTTATTAAATATAAACTGTCAAAGCTTTGTCAACTCGTTCGCCATATTAAACACCTCACCATAACACAATAAAAAGTCAAAACAGTGGCAGGGCAACAACGTTCAATTTTTAAAAATCCCTAATTTGAATTTTTAACAAGTGGGTTTTATTGGAATCGATATCTCGATTGTAATCGAAACAAGCTTATCGATGTTTATTAATAATTAAATATTCAAAAAAATATTAATTATTTAATTTTATTCTTAAAACAAGAGAAGATTTTAATTTATAATTCCCATTATAAAATTATATTCTTTTACAGCAATATTTTTGGAAGCTGCACATTTTGAATTTTTCGTTTTTGTTTTATTTTAATCTTATGTTTTACTATTCTTAACAATTTATTAGGGGCAGTTGACTTGGTCTTATAATAAAATACAAACGTTAATATAATAATTATAATATATGTATAATATTTTAAAATTACTCACCTATTGCAGATTCTCAATTAATTTGACCGATTCAGTAGCGGCGAAAAAACAGGGTCGTATTTTAAGTTATTCTGCCAAGGTGTGGAATATTGGCTCCGTGCGTCTCCCCTCTACTTACAGTCACGTGACACGCTGTCAGATTTTGTCAGGACGTTTTAACATTGAGTCTTATGGGATTATTTTGTTAAACTTGAATAGTTTATTTTGTAGTGATAATAACCGAATACAATTGTTAGAATTCATTAGTTATTAATTTATACTGTAATTTATAGTGCAACAAAAATATTTTCTTTTTCGTTAATAAAGATTTATTGACATAAACTGCGATAGTGAGGTTATGTATACAAAATCAAACTGATATAATCAATATTGGAAATAGAAGAATTTATATCAGATTATAAGGGCGTTTTTATTTTCTGTTTATATTAATACATAACATCACTAGCGGGACACGGCATTTTTTTTAAATGTCTCATTTAAACATACACAAAGCGTCCTGATAAAATTTCAAAAAACCGCCACCATGAGCAGGTCGGTCGATTTTGCTTTGACACTTTGTTAACGCTCAGAGCGAATAACAATGTATTATAAAAAAATAGCAATATATTTTTGGCAGCTGCACCTTTTGAATTTTTATTTGTGATTTATTTTAACGTTATCATTTACTATACTCAAGAATTTATTAGGGGCAGTTGCCTTGATCCCATAATAAAATACAAACGTTAATAATAATTTAAAATTACTCACCTATTTGACCGAATCAGTGGCGGCGAAAAAACAGGGTCGGAGCGTAAATTAATCTGCTAGAATATGTGTGGAACATAATAATTTTATTCTTATTTTACTAGTATTTTAAGTCGAAAACAACTCTTTTGTTGTACCTTCCTATTCTTCTACACGTGATATATATCAGAATTATCCGACGTTGGCGATCACCATTGCGAAGGTTTCTCGATCGTCTGCAACATGGAATAATTTGTCAAGTACCTACTTGAAATCTGTGTCCATTAACGAATGTTTTTAACCAATAAACTTGTTTTCTTCCCACACTTCTACGTCCTTTTATTTTGTCGTTAAGGAACAGTTTTGTAGTATTCTATATAGATTCCTCCTTACTATATGTCCCAGATAAGACATTTTCTGGTGTTTAACCGTCTTTAGCCATTCTCTGTACCTATTTGTTGACCCTCCTTTATACTTCCTCAATAAATGTTCTTACTATCCAATGTATCTTCAGTATCTGTCTATGAATCCACATTCCCAATGCTTCAATTCTGTTCATGCTTGATTCTTTTAGTGTCCAAACGTCTCTTCTTCTTTGTGTCCCGTGCTTGTTTCTAAGCATTCCAAACCTGAATGGTCAACCGGGCTAAGCGATATTTAGGTCCTCTCATTATATGACCGAAGTAATGAACCTTTCTCATTTTTATGACGTTGATCAATTTTCGCTCTTTGTGCATGGTCTCCAGCACATTCGTTGGATATGTGTGCTGTCCATGAGATTATGAGCATGCGACGGTAACACCACAACTCGAGCGCTTCTAATTTGTTGAGATTCTTCACTTTTATGTTGTCAAAGTTTCACGTCCACAGAACAAAACGGACCATACGTAGCACTTCAATACTCTTAGACGTGAGGTCAATGAAAGATTTCTACTGCACAATACAGAACGCCAGCTAATAAAGCTTTTTCGTGTAAGTTCTATTCTGGTCGAAATTTACTCATCACTTTCAACCATGCAGTCAATCCAGCTACCCAGATATCTAAAGTGTTTCACCCTTTCCAGGATTTTGTTATCTAATTTTAGTACTGAGTCTTCGATATTAATTTTTCCGATCCCCATCCATTGTGTTTTCTTTGCGTGGATTGTTTGCAATGAATTCGTTCTCTGCGTATCTAATGTCGTACGTGTCCAGACCAACTAAGTCCAAGCATTGAAATAGTAATGTATGTGGTACTCTATCAAAGGCTTTTTCGAAATCTCTAAAGCATACGTAGATATTTTTCGTGAACTCAGTGCTCGTTGGTAAGAGTACTCGCATGCAAAAAAGAGCTTCCCGAGTACCCATACCGTTTAGGAAACCAAACTGTTCGTCTCCAGTTATCCCCTCATTGAGCGAGTGACTCATTAAACTGATATATCTATAGTCACTACACTGTCTAGCATTCCTTTTCTTGGGAATAGTTACAAATATTTATTCTAACCAGTTGCCTGGTAATTTGCTGCTGTCCAAACCGTCCACACGTCTACACCATACAAAAGTACAGCAATAGCTCACTTAACCATGATTTGTCTTAGTTCTAAACTGAGATAATTATTGCAACGAAATGTCTTTATTTTCATAAAAGTAGTTTTAGTCATTATTATTCTGTGTTTTATTTTTGAAGTTATACTTCTTTAGGCACGAGGGTGAATTTTTACATTCCCTGGCGCATGCGCACACCGACAGTATGTTGTTAGTTGCTAAATCATCCAAGTTATGTATGTATCAGCGCAACTAAGGTTTGAAAATAATATATTAGTGTTTTTAGTAAATATATTTATTATAATTTTTGTGTCTTTGGATTTGTCTTCATTGGGAGTAAGATAATAAGTATTTTACACATCTTTATATTTAATACTTCACTTGATCTATTTTTCAGCGTCGTTTGTAATTACGTCCCAGAAGCCGTAAAAACAAAACCCTGATGGGTTATTGTTAGAGCATTCGACTACATAACACGAAGGTCCCGGGTTCGAATCCTGACACTGTCGATTGTTATCCTTTTTTTTTAAATTTTTGATGTTGTTTTAATAAAAACTTTTTAAAAGTGGTACCTAATATCAAAATTAGTTTATTAATTAAATAAAATGCAAATAAACTTTTAACTATCTTTATTTCGTTGAAATCATACATTAGAAGTATAACTTCTTACGTGCGTACAAAGTACACACATTCTTTTTTTATGTCAGGATCTAGGTGGTCCATTACGACACAGTGGCGTGCTGGCCATATGAATGAATCGGTGCAATCACCGAGAGGCCGCGGCCGCTTGAGGCCGGTCAAATAAATAAGTTGTTTTTTACAAAAAATTTTAGATGTAACATTTTTTTTTTAATTTCTAATCGAATGATGTTGGTTTGAAGCTGTTTATTTGTTGCATTTTTGTAATTAACTATTCTAAATGGGAAATAAGCCACAATTTAACAAAAAAGAATGTGTGTGTACCTTGTTCCCACGTAAGAAGATATTCTTCTATTATAGAGGTAATTTCAACAAAGTAAATATACTTAACAGGTTATTTGTATTTTATTTAAAAATTAAATTAACTTTCTTATCTACCACTTTCAAAAAATTTTTATTAAAACAACCAAAAATAAAAAAACAATATGAATCGCCCAGGATTTGAACCCGCGTCATTCCAATCACGGAGCTGACGCCCTACCAACTACACCAGCGAGGTCCTTCTAACTGACATGTAAGTTTCGGATATAATTACACAACACGGCGACAAGTAGTGTAAAAATGTTATGTAGTGTAAAATAATTATTTTACTACAGAGAAACACAAATCCAAAAACACAAGAATTATAATAAATAATACATTTACTATAAAAACACTAATATATTCTTTTAATGACTTATTTGCACGGATACAGATACATAAATACCTATCTTGAAAGATTAGCAAGGAACTACATACTGTCTGTGTGCGCAGGCGCGCAGTTTTATGTACAATTTTACCCTTAATCGAATCGCGCCTAAAGAAGAATATCTTAAAAAAAAGGATTTTATTAACGTTTCGATGTCCAGATTGGACGTAGTTGTCAAAATACAAAATATTAATAAATTAAACAAAAATGTTGTTGCTTAGTAAGAAATTCTTCTAATAATTTAATTTAATCTGACTCATTTCTATCGGAAATTCAGACATATATTATACATTTTAAAGTAGAAGACTTTAAAATTATATTGCCAATATTTATGAGTTGCGTTGCTGGGACGACTTTATTGAAAGATAGTTATCATTCGATTACATGAAATCAACTTTAACGCAAGAATATCCATCACAAAAAAATTCATAGCATGTGGTTGTCTTTTTGAAGACAGATCACTCACATGCTATGACTTTTTGTCGATTTTGATGATAAATCGTATTAAAAAATAGGATTGTGCAAGTAATAAATGAGAATGTTGTTGATACCGCGAAAACTTTACCTCCGTGTGGTACCTACTAAAAATTGTAAAGATTGTATAGTTTGCTCTTAAGCTGTTTTGCATAAGTACAACTTATATCAGTGTGCTTATCCAAATTTAAATATATTTATTAACTCTTTCAGTATATCTTGATCAAGTATCTTGTGAAAGAAGCTTTTCAACGTTGAAACACATAAAAAATCATGAAATACTTTAACACAAGATCACTTGGAAACGTTTATGCTAATATGGGTATTATAGAAAAAGAAACTTTGTATGAGCTTAAAAATGATGAAATAATCGACTAATTGGCTCAAAAATCTGCTTTAATGCGAGCGAAAATTATTGATCGAGAGTTAATTATTTTATAAAATAATTGCAAAAGAATGTTTAGATTATTGCGTTGTATTAATATTTAAATACTGTTAAATTAAAGTATTTATACTGTACTTGAATTTGTACTCTCTTGTATAGTCGATTTACTAAAATTCAACTTTAGATAATTGAAAAATTCTCAAAATTTTATTTTTTTAATTACATTAAATTCATATATTTGTTCAGAAAATTCATGTGATGATATTTATCTATTATTATTTGTAAGATTGCTTATTCTTAAATATAATAACATAGTCAATTTAAAAATTCAAAATTTTATAATTGATTTAAAAATAATTTATATTTTTTTTATAAATAACGAACAAAAAATTCTGATAATAGAAGGTAAAATGATAATGGGAGGCCGCTTTTCTGTAAAATCACCAGGCCGCTTGAAAAGTTTCACCACGCCACTGTTACGACAGTTCTCAAATACCTATATAATTTTATTAACTTTTTCAACTTGGACTCCATTTAATTAAAGCTCTGTATCTGGATGTAGATCACGACCAAAAACTAAAAATTTAGTTTTGTTTGAGTTTATTTTAATGCCCATTTCCTCTCCTACCTCGTGAATACGATCAAGTCAAATTTGGCGACCAGGAGACCTCCAATATTTTCTTATATGTAGAATTACTGTATCGTCCGCTTATCTAATTACATTAAGTAGATTCCCGTGCCTTTCTAAATAACTGGTTCGTGTAAATATTGTACAATGTTGGGGACAAAATGCAACCTTGCCTGACTCCTCATTGTATGGAGATTTCGTTGGTGTAGATCTCCAATTTTTACAATAGCAGTTTGGTTCCAGTGCCGATTTTGACACGAATAGATATCTTTGTCATCTATTCATATATTTTTTTTTAGCAAAAAGTGCCTTCTAGTTCCCATAGCATTTCTAAAACCAAATTAGGTATCTTCCAGATCTTCTTTGCATTTGCGTCTAATTCCGCTGTGACGCGACGTATTCTTAGTAAAATCTTAAGAGTGTGGCTCATTGGGCTAATTAATCGATATTCTGAGCATTTTCTAGCATTGTGTTTAGACATTAAGGTATTAAGACCAAGATGGACTTGAGCCAGTCTGTAGAAATCTTTGTTGTACCTATTTCTTATATTTAAGTTAAGTGTATACAATTAAACTGTTGTATTCTTTAATAATTTTTGTTTTCAGAACAAATCGGGCAGTGGAGTTCCAGCCCCACCAGTACCAAACGACGATAGAATGATGAGACAAGCGAAGCACAAGCAGAAAATGGACGAACCAGATTACGAAGTGATAGAATTCGGTCAGTATTCCAATGCCACACCACCATTACCAGCAAAGAATATAAATCGTGAGTTCACATTTGTTATTTTAATATTTATTTCAAGCTCTGAACCAGATTTAGACCTTTTAGTTATGTTTTCGTCTTACTTTTTCGTGTCGTCTCCACTAATGAAGGTTGGCTATAGCCATTGTAAATTCGTTTCTATTTTCTGCTTTTCTTAAAAGCGTCTGTGTGTTTAACCTGGTCCAGTGGCGAATGTTTTTCAGCCAGAATATTTGTCGTCTACCAGGACCCCTTTTTCCTTCGAATTTACCCTTCATAATCAGCTGCAACAACCAGTACTTATCATTTCTAAGTATGTGCCCCAAATATGCTGTTGTTCGTCTTTTAAGGTGGTCAAAAGTTCTCTGTCTCCTCCCATTCTAGCTTTCTTATTAAGGCAACATTAACAGTTCAGGCTTTGACACCATAAAGAAGAATAGAGTGTATATAACATTTTACCATCCGATATCGGATTTGCAGATTGAGGCTTTGGTTACCCAGAAATTTTCTCATCTTCAATTAGGCTGCTCTTGATTGCTCTATTCTTGATCAAATTTCTGATTTTGGATTTATATCTTTCGTAATCCAGACTCCTAAGTATTTCATTCTGCCCACTTGCCCAATATCTTCATTTTCTATCTGGATCCTTGTAATGACTTTGCCCCCTTATTAATAGAAAAAGACTGTATAGCTTGTACACACTTCTATATAAATCAAAACGGGAACTAGTGTATGTTTTCAAAAAACTGATAGTGTGTAAAAACTTTATCATAATTCAGCTTAGTACTTTCAACATATTAAAATGCCATCCTCGGAGCTATCGTCTCATAGGTATAAATACCTCAAATGAAAACATTGAACAAACACATTACAAATTTAAAATTGACCCAGGGATCAACCACTGCTCAGGGCAAAAACCCTTAAAATATTTATAATTATCACATATACAGTGATGAGCGCGTTAATAACCGGCAAAATAGCACAAAAGATGGAAACCGTATTAAGTTGTGAGATAAAAAGAAATGAAACTAGTCGACCTGGGAAATTTAGCGATATTAACCTATTAATTTATTTTATATTGATTGTTTCCCACCTTTCCCACATGAAAACACCTTAACAATGGGGCATGTTAGATGTCTCAAATTTCCTAAACCTGTTGTCCAATTTGAGTGATTTTTTTAGTATGTGATAGGCTTATTATTGACGAATATCAATGTAGGTAATAATATTGTTGCTACACAAGTAAATGCCATCTTATTCCAAGTGTAAGAATCAAGCTGTGTTTTTTCCTTAAAGTTCGGAACACTCTGTGGAATATTGCATAGATAAACTATTGAAATTAAAACGCAATTGTAGCCTGAGGCTTTCTTAACATTTTACTTTTTGATTCATTTGCTTGTGTTTGATAATAAAAAAGTTAGGTACGTTAACAACTAGCCATGTTCTTCATCAA
The DNA here is from genome assembly GCF_917563875.1 of Diabrotica virgifera virgifera. Lineage (NCBI taxonomy): Eukaryota > Metazoa > Arthropoda > Insecta > Coleoptera > Chrysomelidae > Diabrotica > Diabrotica virgifera. Next base: position 287,755,245 of record NC_065443.1, on the reverse strand, counting down.
TACAGGGTGTTTCTAAGTAAGTGCGACAAAATTTAGGGAGTAATTCTACATGAAAAAATAATGACTGTTTGCTTTATAAGCATAGTGTCCACAAATTCTTCGTTTTCCGAGATACGGAATGTTGATTTTTTTATTACAAACTGACGATTTATGTATTGCTCTAAAACAGTTTGAAATAGGCAAATGGAATTTCGTAGTTTTTAAGAGATAATTATTGCGCATATTTTGACATAAAATTGAAAATTTTATATTCACCATTGGCGTGCATACGGGTATAAACATTTTAGATATATCCCGTATGCACGCCAATGGTGAATACAAAATTCTTAATTGTATGTCAAAAAATGCGCAATAATTGCCTTTTAAAACTTACCAAATTTCATTTGCATATCTCAACCGGTTTTAGAGCAATAAATAAATCGTCAGTTTGTAATAAAAAATTCAACATCCCGTGTCTCGAAAACGAAGCATTTGCGGACATATGTTTATGAAGCAAACGGTCATTAATTTTAATGCAGAATTACCCTTTAAAGTTTGTCGCACTTATTTAGAAACATATTGTATGGATGAAGAACATGGCTAGTTGTCAAAGTACCTAACTTTTTTATTATCCAACGTAAGCAAATGAATAAAAAAAATGTTAAGAAAGCCTAAAGCTACAATTGAGTTTTAATTTCAATATTTTATATATGCTAGAATATTCCACAGGGTGTTCCGAACTTCAAGGAAAAAACAGCATGATTGTTACAACCAGTATAATATGACATTTACCTGTCTAGCAACAGTATCATTAAACTGATATTCTTAAATAATATATTATACCTTAAATACTTAAATACTTAAATATTATATGATATAATAATATAATCTATAACATACTAAAAAAATTACTTAAATCGGACAACTGGTTTAGGAAATCCGAGACATCAATCCCATTTTTAAGGTGTTCCTTTAATTTTGCCGGTGTGTGTATTTTAAGGGTTTTTACCTTGACCAGTGGGTGATCTCTGGGTCAATTTTTTTTTGTAATGTGTTTGTTCAATGTTTTCTCTTCATTTGAGGTATTTATACCTATGAGACGATAGCTCCGATGATGGCATTTTAATATGCTGAAAGTACTAAGCTGAATTATAATAAAGTTTTTATACACTATGAGTTTTTTGAAAACATACACCTGTTCCCGTTTTGACCTCTTATTAATAACCATGGATTTTGTTTTTTATATTTATTGTTAAACCAAACTGCTCCCCAGTATCACAAATTGAGTTCTATTCGTCTTACTATGTTCCATAAAAATTATTTTTGATATAGATAAAAAGCCAGAGGGACATCGTTGTCAACTATGCGGTTCTTCAGCTTCAAATATACACTGTGAGCAATGCAAACAGGTATTCTGCGTTTCCTGTGATGATATGTACCATAGACATCCCAAAAGACAGACCCATATACGAAGAGTAAGTATAAATTTAACAAATTAATGTATTCATGTTTACATGTTTAGCACGTCAATATAAAATGAGACTGACTGTCTTTGTTTAGAGACTTGAACAGACCATCAGGCCTCCATTGCCGCCCAAAGGGGAACCAGTTTCCGCACCAGTACCGCCTCCCAGGCGTCACAGAAGAGGCGGATCCATTGGACCCTCTCCCTGCCAAAGTCCTACTTTTAGCAGACATCCTCAGGTAAACTAGTGTGTTTTTTAGTTGTAGTAAGTTCTGAAAGCAAAATGCAAAACTGTAGCATGTATTTTAAAATGTATTATATTATCTTTGATTGATCTATAATCTGTTGTATCTTGATTATAGGTTTACAATTTTTCAATATTCTGAAGGATGTTTTTGCTTTCAGATCGATTTTGTGTAACTCTGACCGTAACTCTAAGTCTGAATTTAAAGCCTCACCATCATTAAACACATTCGCGAAAAACATCTGAAATGTTTTCAAATTCACGAAGAACAAAATCAGCACCACACAACATCCCTCGCATATTTCCAAATTAGGTTAACCAAAATAGTAAATTGTAAAATCTTGAAGCGATAATATTTTTCTTTTTCAGGTGAACAGGTCCTCTACAATGCCTAGAAGGGAGAGTCATGATGGTGTATCTTTGAAAGATAAATTCGTCAATTTGAAACGAGAGGTTCTTGGAAATAGACCCCTGCCACCACCGCCGTCTAGTCGTGAGTACTTTTTAATAATTGCATATATTATATACACCTGTAGATATATCATTCATCAACGTTTTCCCAGTAGGGATCTATGGTGGAATATCACCGAGACACAAGTCTTTATCTCTTGCAGTACTGCTCCCCTATATAGGCCTGTCTGACACCAGCGTATTCCAGTCTAAACCGTAGACTCATTTTGGAATTTTAAACTACTGCGTTGGCCTTTCATTTGTTCTTTAATTAGGTATTTCATGGAATATAATAAAAAAAATAATTTTGTAATTAAATGTACAGCAAAATGAAAGACAGTACTGTATTCATCTCTTCTTCTTCTTAATGTACTCCACTGCACATTGTCTCGTCAGGTGACCTGTTAGATAGTCAGGATTACCGTACATTGTCTTGTAAGATGACCTCTTAAATAGTCAGGCTTAAATTTTTTAATTATGAAATTAAAAATTTTTTCGTTATCATGGATATCTGTTCAATGGCTAATATATTATGCAGTCATTACATCTTTTTACGTCTTAGACCGCTCTTACCCTCTATCTTTCCTCCTAGTATGTAGTTGCTGAAACGTGTATAGTTTTCCTTATAACATGTGCCCCAAGTATGCAGTCTTACTTTTTACATAATCAAAGAGGTTCCTACCCTGGAAGCTTAAGCATGTGTGCCATCTCCTCTAAGAAGGTTGTCAACCATCATGGCAATTCGCACTTTAGATACCGCTGCTATAAAGAGATTAGCCAAAGTGCAGTTAAACCAAGCTCTCAAATTGTTTACCTAGGAGATGAGTCTTCTTCCACGACTCCTTCTACTCTATTCTTTCTTGTATTAGTAATTGCAACAAGTTATAATGCTCCCACAAGAAAACTAATTTTATGAGGGTATCAAAAACCCAAAATAATGATGAAAGCCTGACAGTTAAAGGTAAAACTTTAGAACAAGTTGAAAACTACAACTATCTTGGTACAATAATTATTCACACAAACGATTACTCCAAAGAAATCAAAATTCGAATAGAGAAAGCAAGAACAAACTTCAATAAAATAAGAAAGATACTTTGTACAAGAGAACTGAAATTATACTTGAGAGTTAGGCTGGCAAGGTGTTATCTTTTCTCGACTCTGCTTTACGGGATAGAAGCATGGATACTTAACGCGTCGACAACTAAAAAGTTGGAAGCATTTGAACTGTGGGTGTATAGAAGAATCCTGAAGATATCATGGACCGAGCATGTAACAAACAACGAAGTCATGAGAAGAGTCAACAAAAGAATGGAAATATGGGAAACCATCAAGACACGAAAGCTGCAATACCTGGGGCATGTTAAGCGTAATGAGGGATACAACATACTTCAATTAATTATACAGGGGAAAATCCAGGGCAAGAGAAGTGTAGGAAGGAGAAAAATCTCATGGTTGCGTAACTTGAGGGAATGGTACGGATGCACATCAACCGAACTATTCAAAGCAGCAGCATCTAAGATGTGAAAAGCCATGATGATTGCCTACCTTTCTAACTTTAATTTTATTTAAAACCTCTTTACGTTTTCCCATTCTTCTCAACACTTTGACATTTGTGACTCTGTCCACCCAACGTATTCTTAATATCCTTCTGTAGGCCCATAATTCGAAGGCTTCTAATCTGTCCGAAACATCTTTCTTTAATGTCGAAGCCTCCAACCCATAAAAAATATGGAGAACACGAATACTTTATTCACTTTGTTGAAAGCATTTCTTGCCTGTCCTATTACTGCTTCAATCTCTACCGTGTACTCAATATTTTCAATAATTATTGTACTCAGATATTTTTCAACTTTTTTAATATGTTCTCCATGTATTGTTATATTTTCTTGGCCAGTGGCGGCCGGTCAGGGTCAGCAGTGCCGACCCACACATTTATAGACACACTATAGATTTTTTTTAATATCAGAGTTGATGATATTTGTTCCTGTGAAATAAAAAATATCTGTAAGATAATACAGACTAAATTTTATTCATGGTTTTTAAAAGAATTCGACCAGTCCGAGTTTCGACCACTTTTCAAATGATCCCAGCAGCCATGCATCCGATTACGATTGTGTGAATTCTTATTATAAGACCCGTTTCGACAAGCCGACCCCACATTGACGATTTATATATTAAGAATCTACGGAATATTAGTCGATAGGCAACCAATTATACACTTCACCCGTATTCATTTGAATGGCAAGTCCAGCAAATTTCAATTTGCCGATCGGTGATGATGGCAGACGGCAGCAGAGCAGTAAGGCACGTAAAAAGCTATGTAGGTACCTTGCCAGTGCGCGCGGGATGAAATTATGAAATTAGTAGTTTTACGTCGTTTTTGATATTGTAATTTTTTAAGTTTATACCTATACTGAGGAGACAAAAAACCTTGCCAACCCTGTCTCTAAAGCCACGAGCCTCCACTGTTCTTGGCGCTGTTGGGCTTTTGTAATTACCATAAATTGTGTCCGTTTTGTGTTTAGGGACAGTCCGTTTTCTTCGCTGATTTCTACCACCCTGTTAACCACTTGTTGTAAATCCTCAAAACATTCCCCTATAAAAATAATGTCGTCGGCAAACCGTATATTATTGATTGGTCGACCATTTCATTTTATTCCTGTAGATAGATATTAGAATAGAATAGAATAGAAATATGCTTTATTGTCACTGAAAATTATACAACTTTATGGACAAAGCTTAACATAGATTCACGAAAAAGATATACATAACAATAACAAATACAATTTTATAAAATTAGATAAATCGTCAATAAAAAAAATATAAACAAGTTAAAAAAGTGAAGTAAAAAAACAAAAACCAATATATTGCAAAATTACTATAAATTGCAAAATTGAACATACAACATAATATAATAAAACACAAACAAAGGAACTAATAAGTTTAAGCTGCTGTATGTGACACCCAAATATATATAAATACACTTTAGTTACTTGTACATTACTGTGATTTCTTAGTTAGTCATTAAGAAACTCTTCTACTAAATAATATGGTCTTTTAGATAAATGAGCTTTTGTCATTTTACGGAACTTGAGAAAGGATGTTGCAGATTTGAGTTGTAAAGGGAGATGGTTGTATAGTTTTTTTGCGGAATATAGTAGGGGAGACTGGGTAACAGTGAGACACTTTTTTTTCATTTAACCATAAGTCCACTACTGTGACATGTATAAACAAAATTTCTTCAGGATTGTACTCTCACATGTGTTCATTACACAAGAAAAAGCTCTTCAAATTTGAAAATAGCTCGGTTTGTTTAGTTTGCATTCGACACATAAGGTCAAGTTGTCATTTGTCTCAGTGTTACCCATGCATGGGTAACAGTGAGACAGTATAATATTTATAGGAAAGAAAACAAAAAAACATTTAAATTACAAAATATTTATTTATATGAAAAATAAAACAAATAAAAAAAACAAATTCAAGTTACAAAGTACTTATTTATTTAAAAAAAATAGGGATCAGAAATAACGTACATTTATTAAATTGAAATTTGTCTCTAATGAAAAAAAATTTGCCGTTTAGTATGACGTTAACAAACTGGCCTTGGCAATATCATCTTAATGCCTTTTACTAAAAATTTTAGAAAAAAATACAAAATGTAATTTTTTATAACATCTGCGTAACAGTGAGACATGTCTCAATGTACCCCGTCTCACTGTTACCCATTTGCCATAAAATTTAAAAAATATTATTTTTGTTATTATAAAACTTAGTTTGCATTGCTAAACTGTGGCATCATGTTTACTAATCTACACACAATGTCATAGTAATACTAGAAAAATCTTAATAATTAACATGCTTTTATAAAAAATTCTCAAAATCCCTGTATTATTTTACTTAGTGCCCACCAAACACACTTTATCACGATAAATCCTAAACTGACACTGCACGGCCGCCGAACATATTAGTAATCAGTAACCAGCAAATACAGCAGGCATGCATAAGTAATAATATCTCCACGTGGCGAAAAGGAGGGAAAATATTTCAAGTGTCTCACTGTTACCCATGTCTCACTGTTACCCAGTCTCCCCTATATATTTCTTTACTAACTCAGAAGACGGGATCGGTAAATAGACATCAAAAGTTGAATTTCTGGTGGAGTAGTCATGATGAGGCCTTGCTGGAAAGATATGCATGTGTTTACGAATTAAGCAAACAGTTTCTAAAATATACAAAGATGGAAGAGTTAAAATTTCGTGATCTTTAAAGTAACTTCTGCAATGGCCAAACAGATATCTTATTGCTCTTTTTTGTAATTTGAAAATAACATCAAATTGGGCAGCTGTACTAGACCCCCAAAAAGGAAGACCATATCGAAGATGAGACTCGAATAAAGAAAAATATGTTATTTTAGAAGATGCTAAATTGAGTTCTTTTGAAACAGGTCTTATGGCATAGCAGGCCGAGGCGAGTTTGTTACTTAACAAATCAATATGAAGGGACCATTTGAGGTTGCTGTCTAAAAGAATACCAAGAAATTTTACAGAATCAACGGTAGAGATCTGGCTGCTATTCACAAGCAGGGGTTGAAGAGCACCTTTATATGATAATGCTACCGTTTTATCCACGTTAAAGGAGAGTAATTTAGAGTCAGACCAGGTTTTTATCGTAAGAAGATCAGAAGTTATAGTTGCATGAAGAGTTGCAATAGTTGAGTTGCTCCAAGTGATACTGGTATCATCAGCAAAAAGAAAAAATTTTCCATCGATTTTTAAATTAGTGATGTCATTTATAAAGATCAGGAAAAGTAGAGGACCCAATACTGAACCTTGTGGTACTCCACATATAATGTTTTTGAGACTAGAGTCAGTATCATTTGCTCTAACCAATTGTTTCCTATTATCTAAGTAAGATTTGAACCAATTCAAAGAAATACCTCGAATTCCATAGTAATTAAGTTTTTTAATCAAAATGTTGTGATTTACACAATCAAAAGCTTTGGAATATTCACAGAAAACAGTGGCAGTATAAAGATTATTGTTTAGTGCTTGGTAAACCTCGTGAAGTACAGAAAACATGGCATCAGTTGTATTGTTATCAAAGAGAAAGGACATAAGTCGGGTTTTTATGAGCCTCTCAATAATTTTGGAGAGTACCGGTAGTAGGGCAATAGGTCTATAGTTGCAGGCATTAGATTTTTCGCCACCTTTATGAAGAGGAATAATAATGGCTGTCTTTAGGCACTCTGGAAATTTACCCTTTTCAAAGGAATCATTAATTAGTGACACGAGGAGTTCTAACACATTATCTGTGAGATTTGAGAAGATTTTTATGGATAGTCCATCAGTACTACAAGATGATTTGCTTTTGATACTATTGATCGTTTGGATCAATTCAGATTTATAGATTGGTCTTATTCTAGTGCTTCCTGGATTATTTTCTCTGAATACAAATTGAACAAAGTAGGAGACAGGACACAGCCCTGCCTGACGCCCCTCTCAACCTCTATTTCATTTGAAAAGACGTTGTTCTCTTTTTCCACAGCGATCTGATTATAACAGATAGCGCTAATGACTGAGACCCTTTTACATTTATTAAATTTTTATTTATTATCCTATGGACTTTTACAGTACGATAAATACACAAATATAATATAGTATGGTCAAACACTAAAATATAATGAATTAATCTAAATAATAATGTCCAATTTACATAGCCATTCAATTGCTTCTGGAGAGAATTCCACAAAGTCCTGGAGGTTTCCACGGTAGGCACGATTTAGGCAGTCTGAAACACAATGACTTATGGTCTATCTAAGTGATCCGCAATCGCGCTGTGGATTTTCCGCACGACCTCATTTGAATAAATAATCAGCACATTTACCATGTCCGGTACGTATGCGATTAAGCCTCGCCCAGGTGGACCGGGGCAGATTTAATCCGATGAAACCTTGAGTTGGGGTGAATATCTGAATATAGTCTGCTGCTATTGTTGGCATCTATCTTGTTGACCATTGCCTCCTATGTATATGATAGGAATCACCAATTTTTCGGGCAGATCTGATTGGAGGATTTCTAGATCTCAGTCGCTGGTGCTCTTTATTAAATAATCTTGTGCGTATTATTCTCAAGAAAAGTTTTAAAAAGTGGCTCATTAGGCTTATTAGTCGGTGGTCCTTGCAGGATTTCGCACTTGGTGTTCTGGATTGGGTGATAGATTAAGAGCGAGCCAATCTATTGGAATCTGGCCCGTATCGTAGATATTATATTAAATAGCTTCACAATAATGTCTAGTAGATTTTCGCCCTTAAGTAACTTGATTAATTATTTCTACACATAATATATTTTATCATCCGTTCTTGGGATTTGTTACTTTTTAATAAATTGATTGCGTGTACAAACTTAGCTTTCAAAATACTTGGGCAATTCAAATAGTCTTCCAACAGTGGTATTGTGTTCTGTGATCGTTGAGAAAAATAGCTGTGTATAAGTATTAAGTATATCGCGAGGATTCATTATTAGTTCATCTTGGTCATGTATACTAGTGACTTGTTTTTTTATCGAATATACCAGCAATTTCCTTAATTTTCTGATCGAGATTAAAGCTGTCGCTGAGTTTATATAGGCTTTCAGCTTCGATGCGAAGCTGAAATGTACACATTAGCATTTTTTATTGTTTACTTATAATATTAATACCAAAAACTTATTCTGTACCAACATTCAAAAACACCTATAGGTACTTACTTGCTTTTTTTTAGCTTTTCAGTCAGAAAGCTCTGCACCTTCGTTCGATAGCAGCAGAAGGCTCGTTCCTAGCCCAAGTCCATCTCTGCAACAACGCTACAGGCAGCACCAGCTTGCCATGCGGGGAACTGTCTCTAATTTATCAGATTTCGATCAGGTAAACAAAAAAGAAGTATAGTTCCCATCAAATTATTGCAGGAAACCTTAACAAGGTTATTTGTATTTGAGTGGTGTGGTTAAGTTTCCGGAACTGGTAGAAAGTATTAAATGTTGATCTATTGTACGTTTAATTATTATACCTTACCTGCTATTTAGTATGTTTACCTCTCGAAACATAACAACACTACTCAAATACAAATGACTTTGTAATAGGATCAGATACGATTTCCTGCAATAATTTGTTGGCAACTATCAAACATACATATTATATTTACCTGTATGACTGTTTTTTTCTGTTTACAGAATTTCAACAGAGATATGGGCTATCCTATGAGAGATATAAATGAGGTAGAAGGAGGTCAGTGGAATGGTCGATCCCGAACAGGAAGTATTTCTGGCTCTGATATTGGTAGAAGAAGTTCAAGGAAGTTGAGTAATATATCCTATCCTCCTTCTGAAAGAGACGGTTCTGATCATTCTTCCAGTTTTAATGTAAACAATCCAATGATGCATCATCACCACCATCATGGTTTCATGCCTGTTCAACAAGTCAGTTTTGTAGTTAATAAAATTGTTCTATTTACTAATGGTTTGGTTTTTTAGGCCCAATCTATGGCAAATCTAAACTATCCACCTCCCTGTTGCCAGAATCCTTGGATGAATCAGTTTGGATACGACCAACAGCTCCATGGTAGTAACCTTAGTCTAAATATGGTTCCAAGGGGATACCCCATGATGAATCCAGCATGGATGGGACCATGGCATAATCCACAAAATATTCCTATGTATCCTCCATATTCAATGTCTATGAGTAACGTACACCATCCAGGATACACCCCTTCAAGACCAGGATCTCCTACGCAAAGTATTAAATCCAGAAAATCAACTTTAAGCAGAAAGAGCAGAAAAAAATATGTTGAAGATACTGAAGATGAGGATGAAGACGATAGAAGATCAACTTTCAGTCATCATAGTGAAAGAAAGTCTTCAAGAGGAAGATTTCCGGCTAAAAGGGACAGCATCAGTAGAGAAATTCCTAGCAGAAGTTTTACAGAGAGGCAGCCGTCTGTACCTAGAAGCAAGCGTAGTATGCATACTCCATCTAGTGATACTGATGACGAGTTATCAGAAGAAGGTAACAATCGTCTGAAACCTAGTGTGGTTAACGACGAAAACGGTTCTGAATATGACAACATCCCTAAAGAGGCAAAAGAGATTGCTAGTGACACCCAATGGGAATGTGAGCATTGTACATTTGTAAACGAACCTAGTACCAAGGTATGCACAGTCTGCTGCAAGACGTCTACACTTTCAAGAAAAATAAAAAAAGAAGACTCTCTTCCCAGAGAAACGGAAAAGGTTCATATCAACGTATCAAGTGATGATTTCAGTAAAGATTGCAGCGAGACTGAATCAGTACTAAACAAACTTGGAAAGTTGACCATATCAGACAACGACACTAAAATCCAACAGCAGATCGAATCAAAGAAAGGTAGGGGTAGTAGGAAAATATCATTTTGGCCTGGAACCAAGTTTACCGCCTTTCAAAAATCAAATAAATAATTCAAAAGACTATTTCTGGGACTGGACAAAGAAATGTTCACTCATAGTGCATCAATGGAGTTTCAACCTCTTTGAAACACAGAAAAGCATTATATTATCTTATGGGAGAAAGTAATTGCTAAACAATTATCGTGGCGAATATAATAAAAAGAGGACTACAAAGGAAAAATCTATGAGCACTTTAATGAATATAATATTCTGTATTTTGTTGATCTAAATGTTTGACAATGTAAGCATATTGGCCCAGTCCCGAAATATGTCTTTCATTATGCTTTTAATAGTGGTTAACCTATTCCTTGTGTGCATTTGTGTTTTGTAGTGTTTTTAATGTTTAAAATTTGTGTATAGTGTTTTTGTGATTAATATAGCCCTGTTGTTACAGGCAGTGGAGAAAAAAGTGAAGTGGACAAAAATAATAATAACGTTCCAAATGGAAACATAGACACAGTGAAGAGTACTGGTACGTCAAGTGAAGTGCAAACAGAGGAAGTTATACAGTGTGTGTCAGAAAGTCAGGACAAGAGGCCTCCGAGGAATGTGGCGTCTATTTCAACTGGTACTTCTCCTCCACCGCAGAATATGTCCACTCAGGTAAGTTTTTATACAATTTTTGATACGTTGTTAATAGGTTGTTCGAATGTTCGGATAGAATTGTGTAATGGATAATGCAATTCACTACTAGATTAGCAGTTTCAGTCTCTTTTTTGTTTCGTCTTTCAAGTCGTCTTCTTTTGTTCGCAGTAGTCTGTGAGCTCTGTTAGTTACATTTTTTCACAATGGCCAAACACGGGGGCCGTGCTCACCTCCTAGCTTTTCGGATGCTTTAAACTATATATTGTCATCCAAAGTATACAAAATCTAATGTGCAACGTCCCATTGTGGCTGGCCACAGTCGCTCGTCTGAGGCGCGACGTCCACTTCACATAAGAACCCACGGTAAATCATCTGAGGCTGCTTTGCGGATTCACAGAGTAGCGCTGCAGATTGGCCCGTCTGGTTTGGGCCTTGGGCTTCCTTTCATGTTCCATGTTTCAGGTATTTAGGATTTTTTATATACTTAGAGTTATGCAAGATTTTTTATAGAAGCCCAAGAAAAAATCTTAAACATTCATAAGTATACATATAAAATGTACATACTTACAGAAACATGTCCGTTGATAAAGATATTATACAGACATGTTGATAAAGATATTATGTCACAAGCCATGGTAATGAGATATGTATCTTGCACTGTGTGATAAAAACGCTGCGTTTTAACGCAATATTGACTATAAATACCATGGGTGAAAATTAAATATTCAAACTAATAAAATATGTATCTACAATCCATCTATATATACACTGTATATACAGGATAGCCCGAAAAGATTAGTCATAAATTATAATACACATTCTGGAGTCAAAAATAGTACGATTGAACTCAACTTGCCTTAGTACAAATGTGATCATAAAAAAAGTTACAGCCCTTTTAAGTTACAAAATGAAAATTGAATTTTTTTGAATATGTATATCGAAAACTATTAGAAATTTTTTATTGAAAATGGACACGTATCATTCTTATGGCAGAAATATCTTGAAACAAAATTATAGTGAAATTTGTACACCCCAAAAAAAAATTTATGGGGGTTTTGTTCCTTTAAAGCCCTCTCAAACTTGTGTGTACGTTCCAATTAATTCATTATTGTGGTGTCATTAGTTAAACACAACGTTTTTAAAACTTTTTTGCCTCTTAGTATTTTTTCGATAAGCTAGTTTTTATCGAGATGCGGCTTCTTTTTTAATATATTTACATAAAAATTTTATGGGGGTTTTGTTCCTTTAAACCCCCCACATGTATGTGTACGTTCCAATTAAACTATTTTTGTGGTACCATTAGTTAAACACAGTGTTTTTAAAACTTTTTTGCCTCTTAGTCTTCTTTTGATAAGTCACCTTTTATTGAGATGTGGCTTCTTTTTCAAAATACACTTAAAAATGTAAATTATAAATACATTTTCAGATTATATTAACACGTGTCTATAATCGTACTTATCCACAAATATATGTGGTGGATTCGAAAAATATTCAAAATATCTCGATAAACACTGGCTTATCGAAAAAGTACTCAGAGGCAAAAAAGTTTTAAAAACATTGTGTTTAACTAATGGTGCCACAATAATAATTTAATTGGAACGTACACAAAAGTTTTGGGGGAGGGGGTTTAAGGGAACAAAACCACCATAAAATTTTTATGGGGTGCCCAAATTTCATTTCAAATTTTTTAAGATATTGCTGCCATAAGAATGCCACATGTCCATTTTCAATAAAAATCTCTAAGTTTTCGATATATGAAAAAAAATCGATTTTCATTTTGTAATTTCAAAGGGCTGTAACTTAAATCGTGTGCACTATTGTATATAGGTAAGTGAGGTTTAATCAACCTATTTTTGACCCCAGAATCTGTGATATAATTTATGACCAATCTTTTTGGGACACCCTGTATAAATGGGTACATATTATGGAGGGATCTATGGAGGAGTATCATTGAGCTGCATGTCATTAGTCCTTGTTGTACTGCTCCCCCATAGGCCGATCTCACAACCCGTTTAAAATTTGTAATTTTGTTAATTTTATCCCGCTGTGTTTTTACAGAAACATTTCATTACATTTCCAAAGTATCCAAAGCGTAATGCTGCACGTCCTACAAAATACCATTATTTTTGTACTATATCGTGACAAGATAATTTCTCATAAAAAACTAAGGTACTAAACAATACTATGCCTAATAGAATAATTTTCTATGCTAAGAAGAAAATTATTAAAAAACAAAAAATTCTTCTACTTAATCTGAATTAATTAATTACCCATAAAAGTTAAAATAACTTACGTTTCACACCTTTGGCAGATATAGCTAGGGTGCTCAGTAAAAGAAGTAAGTCAATTTAGTCAAATTTTCAGGAGAAGCAAAAAACTATAATTAATTGACATATTACTACCAATTTTATCTACGGCCAATTAATTTTATTTATTTTATATTACCATATTGACTTGTTCTATTGATACCAAGGTAAAGATGTAGTCCTTTATAATCTTTTTCGACACAAATATTTTTACCATTTTGACTTACACTCTTTTTACCGAGCACCCTAAGGATCATATATTTTATTTCTTGCAGACGTATGAAGAGATGGTCGTTGAAGCTAATAACCAACCCAGAGGACGCAGTCGAAGCAGACGTAGTAACTATCTGAAGAGATCCCAGTCCTTGCATTCTGCTAATTCCCAGGCTCATTCTGAATGGTCATCACTTCATCGATCGCCAAGTGGAATGTCGTATACAACTGATTCACAGGTTTGTGTTCTTTGGCCTAGGCTGTACAATAAGTTTTGCGGTTCGATAAGAAAACAATTTTATGGTTTGAAATACACTTTATTGATGCACAAAATCTACTTAATCTTCGAAAACGCTCTATATCAGTGTTTCCCAACCTTTTTGTGCCATGCCCCACTTTAGCCATTCCAAAAATTTTTATGCCCCCCCCCTCCCAAATGTAACATAAGTACATAATAATTTTGAATATTACAAAATTAAATTGGTCCCTTAGAAAACGATAGGTTTTAGGAAGAAATCACTAGGAAATTGTTAACGAAACTACATTTTCAAAACATATAATGAAAAACTCAAATTAAGATTCCAAATGATTTTTCTATATTAATGTATTATTTTAATTAAGTTTGATCCTTGCTCTTGATTCTTCCTACACAGAGATTTTATATTAGTTTCCAATTTGGTTAGCTTCAGTCTCAAGTGTCCATGTTGAGTTATATCTAGTCGATTTCTTTTTTAACAGTAAATCATTTACATCACTAAATCCACATTCAGCTCAAAATGTGAAGATGAAAACGGTAGTAATAATTGTCTTGCACATTTGGTTGAATTAGGGTATTATTTGATTTCTGTTTTCCCACAAAACCACGCCACTGCTCATTTTATATTAAATAAAGTTTTAACTGATTCATCATTTTGCAATTCTACGAGTTCTTCTTGATCCTGCGTATTTGATATATCAGGCAAATCCACTAACATTGGCTGCATCATTAATGTTGGAATATCTTCTTCTTCTTGCAGTACCGTCTCCTATCGGAGGTTGGCTACCATCACAGCAATCTTAACTTTGTTGGCTGCAGCTCTGAACAACTGTATTGAACTGCACCCATACCACTCTCTAAAATTTCGCAACCAGGAGATCCTCCTACGTCCCACATTTATCTTTCCCGAGATTTTTCCTTGGATGATGAGTCTTAGCAGAGAGTATTTTTCTCCTCTCATTATGTGGCCTAGATATTCCAGTTTTTTTTTTAGTTTTTTTTCCTTTTTTTTTCCAGTTGGAATATCAATTTGTTTTAAATAAAAAAATCTTTCTTTTAAATCAGCCGATAGATTTTCAGATGATTGCCAATAAGAAGTAAAGCGCCATCAGTTTCTCCACATTTTTGGAGCCAATGAGACGGTTCAAAGTTTGTGTAGTTAATATGTTTCTGACATAACTCAACATGAGTAATGAAACCAAATAATATCTTCGCTTTTGCTTCGACAAGAATTTTATTTGTTGCTTGAAGTTGCTTATTTAATATATTTAGTTTTTCAAAGATTTCGGCTAAATAACTCACAAACACTTTTTCATCTATTAACAGACACTTAATTTCAGGTGTGTCGCTTAAAAAATCGCTAATAATAGACAGTTCCATAAATCATTTCAAGTAGTTCCCTTCAAATAGCCATGTATGAAGTAAAAGTCCCACGTGGTCTTCCTTTTGTTCTTCACAAAATAACTTGAAGAGACGCTCACATTTGGCATTAGATTTAATAGCATTAACACACTTTCTTAGAGAATGTAGTACGTCATATAGAACAGGAAAGCTGTTTAACATTTTTGTGCATAACACAATGTCCAAGAATCACTTAAGGATTCGCATCTTTTATCTATTTTAAGCAAGCATTTCGTTTGCCATCACATTAGGAGTGCCAGCAGCAGCACAAGATGTTAAATTTTTCATTATTGTGCTTTTACAGAACAACATTTCTTTAGCAAAATGCTCTATATCAATGCATCTCACCTAAGTTACCAATACTGCCTCATTATCTTTCAAACTTGATTCATTAATTTGCACAAGAAACTTCTTGTTTTCAGCTTTTCAACCAACAAGCTGTTTTTCAGCATCTTCACCCATTTCGTCTATTCTTCTTCTAACAGTATTGTTACTGAGTGGCATAACTTTTACATTTTTGTTATTCTTTTCAAGAAATGTTGTAAGAAATGCTGATATTGACGGTTTTATTAAATTTTCTCCAATAGTATGATTTCTTCCAGTTTTAGCGATGAATAAAGATATTTGACTAGGCTCAAGAATAAGATTATTAGATGAAGTATGAGCAGTGCCTAAATAGAAACATTATGTTTTTCACAGAAATTTAGCATTAAATTTAAATGGCCATAGGGAAAAGGTAAACTCATGTCGAGCCCATATTTGAATTGCGCCCCTTAACAATCAAATTGCCCCCCTGTGGGGCGTGGACCCCACGTTGGGAAACATTTCTCTATATGTTAATGAAAAGTCGCATTCAAATGTGTTTTTGTTTCGTTGTCAGAAAATGCGGAGCCCATTGTGAACACAGTTTCTGAAACCCAATACTTCAAAATATTGCTTACATTGCCCAATGAGAAGACTAGGGCTAGCTTCTAGTAAATTTCTTTGAGTCACTCGACGATTTTCCGATACCTTATCCTGTATTTTTCTTCGATTTCTGGTGTTGTTGCGGTTTTTGACGTCCTTGGACGTGGATTATCTTCAATGCTTGTAGGACCATGCTTAAGCGAACCCATCTGTCTGCTGTACTAATTGAAGTCGAAGAGTCCTTATATACTTTCAACATTGGTTCAAAAATTTCCTTTGTTTTTAAACCTTCCAAAAATAAAAATTACTTACTCACTTACTTACTAGCCAAAGCCCACCCTTGGCATGTTAGCATTTGGTGGCGCGCTGACCAGTATAGACGAGCCGTTTCTCGTAGGCGATCTTCGTCTTCCTCGGGTGGGTCTGTTATCAGGGCTGGGCACACTGGGAGGTGACCAGCATCCATCTGGGGCTGACTTCATAGTGGACAGTTGTCATTTTCGCGGACGCCGATGCGATGTAGATGGGAGGCCAGGTATCCAGCACCAAGCTCCGTAGTTGTTCTGAACATGGCTACACTAATGGATCTCGGCAAGTTGCGAGGGATTGGTGACTCTATTAGGTGGGCCCAAGATTTTCCAGCACCGGCTTGTATTTGCTGCTCTTTTATCTTCGCTTTGATTCCTCTTCTAATGGTGGACTTTACTGATGTGTACGATTGGAAGCTAGGGAGCTGTGGAAGAGTAGTGCCTTCTTTTGCAAGTTCGTCCGCCGCTTTATTCCCTTCAACACCGACATGACTAGGGATCCATTGTAAAGTAATCAGCCACCCTTTTTCCAGCAAGTTCGATAGCTGGACGCGGCAAGATATTGTTTGGCACAGTCGGTATATCGATTTGTCGACAGGGCCAAAAATAAAAATTAAATCACTGCACGATACTTGATTGTTTTCATTGTAAAACATACTGTGACATGGCAATACTACATGGCTTGTCCACAAAGAATGAATTGACATATTGAATTAAAACTTCACACACGTTCATATGCAGAGTGTACCAACAGAAAAAAATAAAATTAGGCTATAGTAGCAATGCCCTCTCTTATCGAACACCAAAACTTATTGAACAGCCTAGTATATTTAAGAAAGTGTTGAACACTTTTTTTCTATGTTTTCTCTTTCTTTCTTATATTTTATGTTTGTGTTATGTACAATTGATCTTTTTCATTGTTGTAGAGCTTACCTGGAAGCCGAGAAGCCAGTCCTGTACCATACATTGAAGATATGCCTTATAAAAAATATAATAGGCCTGTGAGTAGAAACCGAACATCACAACCTGAAATAAGACTTTCCCGGAGCATCATGGATCTTAGGAAACCCGATCTCTATAGAAGACCTAGCCAAGTGGACTTGGGATACTATAGGGTGTTTATTTTATTTATATACAGTGATGGGTGCGCTAAGAGCCGCCGGCAAAATAACGTACAAGATGGAAAATATATTAAGTTGTGAGATAGTACGAGGTAAAGCTAGTTCTTACACGAGGCTAGTTGACTTCAGTCATAATTATTATTAGTACGTTCTTTAAAGATAAAATATTGCAAAACCTCTAAATTTTAAAGAACCGCTTGGATTGACATGAAATTTGGCATACATATAGCTAACAAGCCAAAGAAAAAAGTGATATTGTGCCGATGTGTGCTTTGCCCTAGAGGTGTTTCACTCCTTTTTGGGGGTGAAAAATATATGTTCGAAATAAGTCCGGAAATGGATAAAATGACTAATTCTAAGCAACTTTTGTTCCATAAAGTTTTTTCACCAAGTTAATACTTATCGAGTTATTTGCGAGTGAATATGTTAATTTTTCTACAAAATAACCACGTTTTCAGACGATTTTTCGCAAATAACTTAAAAAGTAAGTATTTGGTCGAAAAAACATTTTTATCAAAAATATAGCACGTAAAAAAGTGAAAAACATGGTGTATATATTAGGTCACTATACCTAGTAGAAGCAGAGTTATAGCTTCATATTCGTCAAATTCCAAATCGAATATCTTAACGTGCCATAACCAAAAAACGAAGCACTTTCTTGGGGAAAACTCATTTCAACTTTTTTAAAGTGTTTAAAAAATGCTTCTCTTTGCTTTAAAAAAAATTTTAGCATCAAAAGTAAACAAGTTACGCTCAAAATAAAGTTGGTCCCTTTTTTTGGTAAGAAATCGGGAAAATCACCCCCTAATTAGCATTTCAAATAAACTTAATTGTTACCACTTCACAAGTTTTTTACTCGCATATGTATTGATCATATGATCTGTAAGTTTCATCGGTTCAAAGTCCTTATTTTTGAAAGAGCTGTAGTTAAAAGGGCTTGAACGAGTCACTTATCACGAGTGCATGCAAATTAAAGACACCGAATCTTAACCAACTTTTGTCTTACAGAAAAACAAAAAAATACAAAATATTCAGAAAATAAAACCCACATTTCTTATTGTTTAAGATTTTTGGAATCTCTAACAATTTTTAAGTTATTTAAAAAAAAGCATTCTTTTCAAAATTAAAATTTTTAAAAATTTTATTTTAAAACCAAATTTTTTCAAAAATAAGCACTTTGAATCGATGAAACTTACAGATCATATAAACACAACATAAGTCAAATAACTTGTGAAGCGGTAACGATTAATTTCATTTAAATTGCTAATTGGTTGGTGATCTTCCTGATTTTTTTTTGCCAAAACAAAAGGGACCAGCTTTATTTTGAGCGTAACTTGCTTACATTTGATGCTAGAATTTTTTTTATAAAAACAGAAATAAAGCATTCTTTAAACACTTTAAGAAGGTTGTAATGTGTTTTCCCCAATAATGCTTCATTATTTGGATATTTCACATTGAATTATTCTATTTGGAATTTTTCGAATATGAACCTCTTTTTCATTACCTATAACTCTGCTTTTGCTAGGTATAGACACGTAATATATACACCATTTTTTTCACTTTTTTATACGCTATAATTTTGCTAGGAATATTTTTTTCGACAAAATGCTTAGGTTTTGAGTTATTTGCGAAAACCGTCTAAAAACATGGTTATTTTTTTGAAAAATGAACATATTCACTTGCAAATAAATCGAAAAGTATTAATTTGGTGAAAAAACTCTATAGAACAAAAATGGCTTAAAATTAGTCAGTTTATGCATTTCGGGACTTATCTTGGACATATATTTTTTCACCTCCGAGATGGGGTGAAACTCACCCCCAGGGCAAAGCACACATCGGCACCATATCACTTTTTTTTCTTTGAAATGTTAGCTATGACTATGCCAAATTTCATGTCAATCCAAGCGGCTCTTTAAAATTTACAGCAAAAACCGTGAAAGAATGTACTATATACGTATGCCTTGGAAAAATAATAATTTCCTATGCTGGAACAAATTATATTGAATAAATTAAGACAGATGCTAACAAAAAACATTAATAAGTAAAGTAGTAAATCAAACTAATAATAACAATAACGTACAATAATTCAACTAAAATATTGTACTAAGCGTCATACGTATAATTATGACTGAAGTCAACTACCTCTTAAGGTACATTCTAAAGGTTGGAATTCCCACTTATACTAGTTCCATCTGTTTCTATTTCACAACGTATTATGTCTTCCATCTTTTGTCTCCCAATTGATCATAGAAAGCTCTTCTTTCATTCTCACCCAGACCTGTGTGTGTATGCTCCTCAAACAGGTCTGGGTGAGAATGAAAGAAGAGCTTTCTATGATCAATTGGGAGACATACTGAGTGATATTCCAGCGGAGGAGAAAGTTATAATAGGAGGTGATTTCAATGCACATGTGGGCCAAGCCAAGACAGGATATGAAACAATACATGGGGGATTAGGCTTTGGAACTAGAAATGAAGCTGGAGATGACATGCTAGAATTAGCAACAGCATTGGATATGGCGATTGTTAACACATTCTTTAAAAAGAGAGAAACTCAACTTATTACCTACAAAAGTGGACAACATCAATCCCAAATAGACTACTTCATGATAAGGAAAGAAGACATACGTGAATGCAAGGACTGCAAGGTAATAGTTAGTGAGACAGTAAGCCAACAACATAAGCTGCTTGTTCTGGACATCGAAGTAAAAAGCGAAACTAAACAAAAATATCGGAGAGGACCACAAAAAATCAAGTGGTGGATGCTAAAAGATGAGAAGGAAGGTCTATTCAGGGAAAGAATAGTAGAAAAAATATGTTGGAACATGAAAGGAAGCCCTAACACAATTTGGAGAAAAATGGCCAATATTATTAGAGAGACGGCTATTGAAATACTTGGGAAAACGTCAGGAAAGAAGTTTGAAGATAAAGAGACTTGGTGGTGGTCAAATGAAGTACAAGGAAAAATAAAAGAGAAGAGAAAATTATATAAAAAGTGGCAAGAAACCAGATCGGACATAGATCTTCAAAACTATATGGTCGCCAAAAAGGAAGCGAAAGTAGCAGTAGCAAAAGCTAAAGCAGAAGCGTATTCAAACCTATACGATCAACTTGATACCAGGGAAGGCGAAACGAAGATATATAAAATAGCCAAACAGAGAGCAAAGAAAGCAAAAGATTTTAATCAGATTAGATGTATCCGAGATGAAAATAATAAAATACTAGTTCACGAAAGGGATGTCAAAAAGAGATGGAGAAAGTACTTTGACAGCTTATTAAATGAAGAATTTGACAGACAGCCTGTAGAGTCAACGGAGACAGTAGCAGCAATGGTCACCAAAATAACCAATGAGGAAGTGGCTCAAGCGCTTCAAAAAATAAAGAAAGGAAAAGCGGTAGGACCAGATGATATTCCTGGGGAAGTATGGAGAGCATTGGGAGAGACAGGAACAAGGTGGCTAGCAGGTCTATTTAATAGAATTATGGAAGTTGGACAAATGCCAGACGAATGGAGAAGCAGTATACTGGTACCTGTTTACAAAAACAAGGGAGATATACAACAATGTACAAACTACAGGGCTATAAAACTGCTTAGCCACACCATGAAAATATGGGAAAGAGTAATTGATAGACGGATACGTGAAGAGACCGAAATATCCGAGAATCAATTTGGCTTTATGCAGGGTAGATCAACAACAGATGCAATTTTCACTATAAGGCAGTTGATGGAAAAATACAGGAGTAAAGAAACAAACGCTCATATGGTATTCATTGATCTTGAGAAAGCATATGATAGAGTTCCTCGAGAGATTCTGTGGTGGGCACTCAATAAGAAAGGAGTCCCTGGTGAATATGTAAAGATTGTGAGGGATATGTATGAGGGAGTAACGACTAGTGTTAGGACAGGTGTGGGAGAGACTGATAAATTTCATGTGAAAGTAGGATTGCATCAAGGTTCTGTGCTTAGTCCGTATTTATTCTCATTAGTTTTGGACCAGATAACAGCGAAAATACAGGGTAACATTCCATGGTGCTTAATGTATGCTGATGATGTCGTGTTAGTAGGAAATAGTGAAAGAGACTTAGAACAAAAACTGGAACAGTGGAGACAAGCTCTGGAGGAAAAAGGTTTAAAACTTAGTAGGACAAAAACAGAGTATTTGGAATGTTCATTTAAAGATGGAGCTACTACAAATAAAATGGTATCTTTGGATGGTGAAATGATTGTAAAAAGCAATAGTTTTAAGTACCTAGGATCGGTATTACAGAGTAATGGAGAAATAGATGGAGATGCATGCAGTAGAATTAGGGCTGGATGGATGAAGTGGAAAGAAGCGAGTGGTGTGTTGTGTGACAGAAAAATTCCAATGAAGCTGAAGGGAAAATTCTATAAAACAGCCATAAGACCAGCTATGATGTACGGAACTGAATGTTGGGCAGTGAAAAAGAAAGAGGAACAGCGAATGCATGTGGCGGAAATGAGAATGCTTAGATGGATGAGTGGAGTGACAAAGAAGGATAAAATTAGAAATGAGTATATTAGGGGAAGTCTAGGTGTGGCACCAATTGATGCCAAAATGAGAGAGCATAGGTTAAGATGGTTTGGTCATGTTCAACGTCGAGACGTTAATCACCCAATACGAAGAATAGCTGAAGTGCAGATTCCTGGAAGGAGTAGGAGAGGAAGACCAAAGAAGACCTGGGGGGAGACGATAAGGCAGGACATGTTGGTAAAGGGGATTAACATTGATATGGCCCAAGATAGAATTGTGTGGAGAAATGCAATTAGGGAAGCCGACCCCGCATAGGGATAAGGCAAAGAGAATGATGATGATGATATGTCTTCCATCTTTTGCGTTATTTTGCCGGATTTTAGCGCACTCATCACTGTATACTTCGCTAGAGGATGTGTACCAATAGATATGAAACAGGCCAGATTTTGGGACCGCTTGGCTAATTTGTATATGAAATAACTAAAAGTTTGGCAGGTTTTCCCCTATTTGGCTTGTATATTGCTGCAGATGATCCTATAAAGCAATATACTAATGAAGGATAAATCAGGATAAATTTCTATTAGATGTTTTACAAAGTATTTTAATGTGTTGCAAATAGTGTATTAAATTTTAATCAACTACCTGCAACATATAACTTTTCTTGTTCAACTTCTGGTATTCACTGGTCTGCTGGAACAAATCTGCTTGTGACACAGAAAATATATCTATATTTTAACATGACTTATATTATATCCTTGGCTTTTGCGTTAATCAGAGGCTTTATATTTGGACCTAGTGTTATCCCATAACATGTGACCTTTTTTAATATCCTTGCAAAAATTCGTTTCCAATTTTACCACAATAACCCTTTATAATTCAATTTATCGTTATTGTTACTATTCTCCGTTAGGTATATTAAACCTTTTTTCGGTTCTTTTACAGATGGAAAACATGCACCCAAGTCACCTTCGACCAGAACCTTTTCCACATCACTTCGAGAGAGAAAATGGCGAACTCAATCAAAATGGTTATGATCCGTTCCAAAGCTCGGGAATGGAGGTCGTCAAACTGCTTCGTGTAAGTAAAATATAGTTAAATGAATTTCGACTCGATTCAAGTTCTCTGTTTAACCCTGAATAAGTGAAATGAATTTCGACGCGCTTCAAGTTCTCTGTTGCTTGTGCTCTCTGATTTGTACTAATGCCATACTCTGTATTAGAGTACACAGACTCGTTTCATACAGGTTCTCTGAACCGCAAATTGGAATATTTTCCTAGCGGTGCCTTTTGGTATTGTCATACCTGGGTTAAACAGAGAACTTATAATAATAATAAAGACTTTTTATTCATTTGGTATGTAAAACAAATAAGCATATAGTTACAGCACATTGAAGAATATAGGACAAAAGCAAAAAAAGTTAAACCCTATTGGGATAACATCTGGCGAAGTCTAGCTAAAGCTACTCTTACTTAACCAAATGTTAATCCCCGACGCTTCTAATTAATCTAAAAATAAACCTAAACTAACTACTTAAAAAGAAACGTAACTTCAAAAAAAAAGGTGGGGAAAAAACTAAATATTAACCAAGTACTCAAAAAAAATATTTTTTTTCAAACTCATCATTAAGAAAAAAAAAATTCTTTCAAAACAGCCCAACCAAAAATATGTCCATGCAGCTCAACTTGAATCGAGTCGAAGTTCATTTCCCTTATTCCCCGTTAGAGGGCGTTCTAACCATACTTCGATATGAATAGTTTTAATTTATATCGAGAAACTACGGTCGTGTTGGTGTAAATTTGACTTTCTCAGAGCCACCTTGACAACAGGTAGACCTAGAAATAGTACTATCGGACGATGGAGGGAGACATATTTAAATCAAAACGAAACCGTAGATTTTCTTATTTTAAAATATAGTTATTTCTTAAATGTTCCTAGATTAGGTTAAATAAGGTTCTTCTTCTTTTTTATGTGCCGTGCTTGTTTTCAAGCGTCGGCTATCGTCATATTAACAAGCTGATGATATGTTTCTCGGTGGGCAGCTATACGAAACAATTACTCGACCATTCGACCTATCCATTGTCGAATTTTACGTAGCCAGGACAGTTGTTTTCTTCCAACCCAGCGTTTTCCTTCGATTTTTTCCTGAATGATCAACGGGAGTAAGCGATATTTAACCTTTCTCATTTTTATGATGTTGATCAATTCTCGTTCTTTGTACATGGTCTGCAGTACACGTTCGTTGGATATGTGTGCTGTCCATGGGATTATGAGCATGCGACGGTAACACCACAACTCGAGCGCTTCTAATTTGTTAAGATTCTTCATTTTTGTTCTCCAGATTTCACATCCATAGAACAAAATGGACCAGACGTAGCATTTCAATACTCTTAGACGTGTGGTCAGTGACAAACTTCTACTTCACAATACAGAACGACAGCTAGGGATTGCAATTCAGCAGCATTTTCAGTCCAGCTGGATTTTTGCAAGATTGGTCTGAATCCAGCTGGATCCAGCGCAAGTCCAGCAGAATGTAGAATCAAAATAAAAACACAATTTTACTGTTTTTTTTTTTGTCTATATTCTAAATTTCTAAACAACAGAAACATGAATAATTTTGTTTTTTGGAAGTTAGACCTTAAAAATCATATTTAACTATCGTCTTATCGTCTAACCTACTTCGCACATAACTGCACATAGGTATAGCTGGTTGCGGAGAAAACCCTTTCGGCCTCTATGGTGGTTGGTTTTAAGGTCATCAAATAGCCAAAGACCATGGACAAATTATCGCCTTTCACTCCTTCGGTGTCACAATCGGTCATTTCCTTTTCCAAAATCTTTCCATAATCTTTTTGATAACCAGTTTTTTTTTGTTATAAAGGTTTTCTCTTTCTCGTTTCAATTTAATCTCAAGCTCTTGTTCCAAAGTAAAATTCACGGGCTCCGGTTTAGTTGGCCCATCTTCTTCCATTATCTACTGCACTGGTTCAACAGTTACTTGTTTATTTATACGAATCAACAAATTTTTCATCTCGTGTCGCATTGCATTATTTTTCGTTATGAGGAAATAACCAGGATTTTTTAGTCCTTCGTCATACTTTTTTGGATTTTGTAAGTACATTAATGTACCTGTAAATTCAGAGAGGTGCCGTTCCGCGATTCTGTTGCGTAGTGCTTCCAATAGATCGGCACTAAGGCTAGAGACCTGGCTATTTAGTTTGTCTAAGACAAATTTCATGGTTGTGTCCGCCGTTATCAAAGTGTGTCAAAGTGTATTCTCTTCTGCAAAGTGCTTCTACAGCCAGTTTTACCGGTCAAAGAGTGGGATCAACTCATTGTTTATTGACCACTCGCCAGCAGAGAATTTTGTAGCAGAATCAATGTCAATCAACGCTTTATGGATGCAAACTTTTAGGCTGTAGAAACTTTCCAGCATACTGAGCTAGCGCGATAGAATGGAAAGTTGCCGACTCACGGCTTTGAATAAAGAGGCTAATGAATACGTTAAGTAACTTATTTTGGAATTTGACACGTTTGCGGATCCGCGCTGCTGGATGCAGCACGGTTTGCTGGATCCAGCATTTAAAAATAGCGCTGGAGCCAGCTGGATTGCTGGATGGTGGATGCAGCAATTGCAATCTCTAACGCCAGCTAATAAACGTTTGCAAGTTCTATTCTGGTCGAAATTTCCCCATCACTTTTAACTCTTCAGTCCAGTCAATACAGCTATCCAGATATCTAAAGTGTTCCACCATTTCCAGAATTTGGAAAGGATGGGATCAGTATCCATAAATAAGGTTGAGTTATATAAATTCGTAATAAGTTAGATTAGATTACCATTTTTAGATCTTTTGTAGTCGTCTCACAACTCTACGTTGTAATTGGTCTTCTCCAACCAAAACAAAAAATCGTAACTGAAAAATAAATATTTATTTATATATTAATATCCTTGTTTAGGAGGCAGAACAATATAAATACACAGCTGACGAACTACAAGCCGCCCTTATCCATTGCAAAGACGCCAATCCCATCGAATGGCTAAAGGAGCACTGGGAATCAACTATTTCCAGTGTTCAAACTCTAGCCACGCAAATGGGTCGTGAAGGACCCATCAACATAGTTGGTACTGTATCCAAAGTTGAAGCAAGAGATGCTTTGAGGAAGCACAAGGGAAACATGTGGCCGGCTGTAGAGGATTGTGTGGAACAACGACAGAAAAAGGTAAGGGACGATTTAATAGTTTTAAAAGTTTTTTTTTGTGATTTTTGGCTTTGGTTTGGAACATTTAGCCACATGTAAAAATATTAGTATTGTACTGTACAGGGAGGATACTTTTCACACTCAGTGGTTCATCAGAGCGACTTCGATATAACACACATATATAAACCCCCTAATATTGACATAAAGGGAGTATTTAAACCTGCTTTCAGAAATTCTTGTAGCAACCACGTGCTTGTATTAAGATGTAAGGGACAGTTGAAGAATATGTAATTTAGATCAGCTAAGCGAATTCCACACTCATATCTGCCTGTTTGGAGAACTCTGATTTTGTGTAAATGCTTCGGAAAACACCCGATAAGTCTTTACTACCGAAATAAGTCTTTACTACATTTACATGAATAATCTACTTTTAATTTTAGAATAGTTGACACGGTGTTTTTAGTATTTTTACTTGGTGCAACAACTTGGTTTACAGCTAGTGTTACAAACTATTGACTATCAAAAGACGAAAATTTGAGTACTTGGGACATGTGATAAAAGACAAAAGGAAGTTAACATGCAAGGCAAAATTCTAGGAAAGCGAAACTTGGGAAGAAGTACACTAGTACAGAACTATTAAGAGCAGCCTTCAGCAAGATTGGTATAGCTATGATGATTTCCAACCTTTGATAGAAGATTGGAATTTTAACATTTACCGAAAAGAAAAATATATCTATTAGGTCTCGACTAGTGCGAGAAGAAGAAAATGGTGAGGTTATTTAAAGGAGAACATTGATTAGTCTTCTGTTTTCTAAGGATAAAATATATTGATATTTTTATATAAATTAATGTAAAACGAAAATTTTAAATTTGTACTATGTTATCAAGACTCATTCTTCTAAATTTGCCTATCTTCTAGAGATGTTGGCGACCACATTGACCCATCTTATTCTATTCACAGCAGCTCGAAATAGATCTGTTGACGTTAGACCAGTTCACTTTCTAAGATTGGGCAATATAGGCAGTTGCATAGTGCTGCAAATTATGAGAGGGCGGCAAAAATACTGTACAAAAAAATGGAAGAAATGGAATAGAAGTGGGCATTCATTTCTGGAAATTAACATCCCTAACAACAAATATACAAAATGTACAAATAAACAGATCCCTAACAAGGAATCATTTTTCCAGAAAAATGTTGAACGTGAAATGAACTTCAGGAATTGGCTACTTTATTCTACATCTAAAAAGAGTATATTTTGTATTCCTTGCCGTCTATTTCAGGCGCAACCGACTTTCACTACAGGTTTCAATGACTGGAAGAATGCTGGCCGTCAGATTAAAACAATATGAAGATTCAAAGGACCGACCACACGGCAAATGTCTTGAGTTTATTCAATCGAGGTAAATTAAAAAACAGAATAGACTGTTCCATAACAAGTAAATTCAGAAGCGAAGTATAATACTGGCTCAACGTTTTGCAACGTGTTGTTGCAACAGTAATTACACTGGCACACTGGCCACAAGGGGACTTGCTATTAGAGGAGATAATTCAGTTATGGGTGATTCGCCAAAATAGACGGCAATTTCGAGGTAGAGAAATTTAATTTAAAACATGGTTTAGAATTAGTCCATTTTAAAATATTTTTTATAAAATGAGCTATTCAACTTAGCCATGATACCAGCAGAGATCATTTTTAAATATTTTCCGAAAAACGGAAATGTTGTGACTTCGGAGTTGACAAGTGTCCACGGTATTGACGTAATTCTCTGTTGATTGAAATTTATGATCGTAACAATTAAATAAAAACTGGTATGTAATAAAACTATACAAAACACTTCCATTTTGATATAAAGTACTACAGAAAAACATGAAAAATAGGTAAAATATCAATTGAGTCGGAGTTGATTTAGACCGGCCTTCGTGTTGACAAAACTTTCCAATATGTAGCCGTGTCTTTTCCGTTAAACTTCAAAAATCTAATCTGATTTTGAACACAATCTTGGCCTTTCCTTTCTACACATTCTTCTGTCTTTTCTCCATTTTCTCCATGTCAACATAATTATTTGTTATCCGCTTCCACACATGAGCTCCATGTTTTCACATAATGTGCCTACATAGACAGCAGATGTCTCTTTTATCAACATTAGAGAAGACTACCCAAAATGGTATATTCTTAAAGAAATAAGCATAGCTGCATAAAAAATTACTTTCTTTCATAAAATCTTTATTTAACGATTTTGGGGGCTTTCGCCTTCATTTTTCCGTCGTACTCCAGTGTATACGAGCCATTTTCTATAAAAACAAGATAATTACCAAACCGACCGAAACATCTTGACAGCTTACCCAGTAACCCTTTTCCTATATCAGACTAAATTTAAATTGTATTTTTTTATTACGAGGAATATTTTATTCTGAGCTTCACCGATGAGGCATAAGGATGCTGAAATAGCTATATGGAGATGGTAGTCCAACTCTGAATCAAATATAAACAAAACCTGCCTTGATCTTTTTTTATCTTTTTTGTATTTTTTTAGTTTAAGAATGACCATTCACACACTTTAAACAACTCCGAGGCACGTTCGTCAACTCCGAGGCACGACTGGGCTTTTTTTCCGAGGCACGACTGGGCTGGACACGATTGCTTCGGTGTTGATGATTTCATACATTTTTAATTCTACTTTCTACAAAATATTAAAAATAATTCTGCTTTATTCATCGTGTGTGAAAAAAACTTTATAGCGCATACTTAGAAGAAAAACATATTAAAAAATTAGCAAAATTAAGCTTTTACGAAGGCTTCGGTGTTGACTGTATAAAAACATACGCTTAGCTTAAGACACCTGGAAAAATTTTCTATCGCTTAACGATATTCTGTTCGTCCACTTTCTTCCACAATTTGGGTTAGACTGAAGCGTTCCTCTCTTGTCAAGTTGCCTGCCATACAGTATAGTGCAGTTTGGCCTAAATTTTCATATATTTTCATGAGGCCTCGGTGTTGATGCACAAAGTTGGTTACAGTTTTTAGTAGTAGATTTTTATGGTTTAATTTTAAAAATGAAAATTATTAATTTGACAGTTTAAAATTTCATTGGGTTTTTAATTAATTATTGATAAAATAATCTGCACTTTTGTAACGTTTCAGTGTGTAATACTATAAAACAAATCAAAAACCAAGGTGAGTTACAGCCTCGGAGTTGATATTTTGACATTAAAATTGCATAGAATGCTTGTAAAAATACTTTTTTTTTAAATTAATGTTAAGTGACGTACATTCATCTATTGTATAACTTAACTTTGGCAACACAATTTGAAACACAGTATGTAAAGGACTTAAGAAAAAAGCGAGTTACACAATATGCCGTTTATTTTGGCGAACCACCCTTATAGGATCAGTTCTGAACGGTAACTTTTTAGGTTGCTTAGCAGTGGTGCCATGGTGCGGGAACGAGCGTGAACGCCGTTCCGGCACTGGTTAATAAATGAAAAAAAATAAATAAATAGAGAATTCAGGTTTTGTAAACAAAAATTAGCAGTGCGTTCCGGCACTGCTAATTTTGCCATGACACCACTGTTGTTGCTTAGTACTCATAGCAGAATTTGATCCTTTTTTACGCGAGCACCTTACTAAATTTGGAAATATTGGTCAAGGGAACTATAATGATCTGTCAAACACTATATGCGAGGAACTAATAGTTTTGATGGGAATAAAAGTAAGAAGAACGATTATTAGCGAATTAAAGCAAGAAAAATACTATAAATAGTTGATTAGACACCAGACGTGTCTGATGGTGATCAGCTAGCATTTTTAGTTCGCTATCGTGGTGATGGTATGCCGACTGAAAGATTTTTTAAATATATTCCAATTATATTCCATCTGAAGATCACCAATCTGCTGCTTTGGAATCGACAGGGATTTCGACTTTAGAGGAATGTACCATTGATTTAAGTGATTTTCGCGGCCAGTCATATGATAACGCATCCAATATGTCTGGCAAATATTCAGGACTGCAGGCCAGAATAGAAAATCACAATAAACTTGCTGAGTGCATACCCTGGACATTCTTTCAATTTGGTAGAATCTTTAGCAGCAGAATCCTGTCTGACCGCCACTTTCTTTTTCATTTTTTTACAAGAATTATATACATGTTTTTCAGCTTCCACATATAGATGGAAAATTTTGACTGACAACTTAAAATCACCTATTGTGAAATCTCTAAAGTGAAACTAGGTCCGCAAGGGCGGACGCAACTAAGCGTTATACACTGGCTTCAGCGAAATAAAAACTGCGCTTTTTAATATCTCAAAGACGAATGTCAAACTGCAGCTGAGAAACATCAATCACTTTCTATATTTGAAAAAATGGACACTCTTGAAATGACATTATTAGCTGCCATTTGGCAAAATATTTTAGAAAGAGTGAACCTATCCAATAAGTATGTCCAGAATCCTGCAATGGATCTGGGTTCTGCCGCCAAAGA
This sequence comes from Diabrotica virgifera virgifera, assembly GCF_917563875.1. NCBI lineage: Eukaryota > Metazoa > Arthropoda > Insecta > Coleoptera > Chrysomelidae > Diabrotica > Diabrotica virgifera. The sequence goes on along the minus strand of NC_065443.1, from coordinate 287,724,390 downwards.
GTTCTGCCTCTTTAAAATTACTTTACCTCAATCAGAAATAATTTTGCCATTTATGAAGAGGAAGCCAAAAAATTGTGCCCAAATAAAACATATAAAAAAATAAGAAATAGAAAAAGAAAAATTCAATTTGACGAGGGGGCCGACGAACGAACTTTTCAGCTAGTGATGAGTGATGAGATGAAAATCCACACATTCTATAAATCGACACTCTTATAAGAGATCTGAGTAGACGTCTGGAATCTTATCGACTTATTTATCAATGTTTTCGTGTTATAACAGATTTGACAAAATTAATCAACGAAGAAATTATTGACGCTGAAAATTTGATACAAATTTATAAAGACGACCTAGATACATCGTTCATACATGAATGCATTCACTTAAAAGGATTATTTGGAAATAAAATCACCAATAATTGATATATCTAAACCCCCTTTGTGGCTCAGTGGTAAGAGCGCCTACCTTTGGATCGAAAGGTCCGAATGGTCGTGAGTTCGAATCTCATCAGGGTCAGGAGTGTTTCATTTATTATAAATTAATAAATGAAAATAGTTTCTGTCCTTGTGGGATCGGTACTCACCGGAGGGACCGCAGACGTTCGGATACAATTAGCGTCTCTTTGCAAAGACAATGACGTCGACTTTGCAAAGTAACAAGACACTTACTTAACACACACACTACACATGACACTAGGTACCTAACTGCAAAAATTCACCGTACCTACCATGCCAATGGCCATTAGTTGTCGAGGCATTAGCTAAATAAAAAAAAATTATATATCTAGATATTTAAAGAAGAGTGGATTGAAAGATATTTTCCCTAATTTTGACATTGGTTTGCGCATTTATTTGTGCATTCTTGCTGAAAGGCAATTTTCAAAAATGTCTTAACATTTTGTCGATTTTGTCCACGTAACAAAGGCGATCAATTATGACGACATTATAGATGATTTTGCCAAAGAAAATCAAGGAAGAAATCGAACTGGAATGGCAATTTTTTCTGTTATATGTATATAAACATTGTAGTTTAAATCCATTTTTAGTGTATTCATATTTAAATAAAAAATTCTGCTTTTTTCCCCAAAAATGGTACATGTTTGAAGGGCGGCTACTAGAGAATTGCCTAGGGCGTTAACTGACCTAAACGCGGCCCTGTGGTCAGCCAGCATATACGTCTACGTCCAGGACCTCTCTTGCCCTTAATCTTCCCTTGTATAATCAACTGTAGAAGTCGGTATTTATTATTACGCATAATGTGACCGAAGAAAGCCAATTTCTTGTTCTTTACGGTGTTAAAACTCATTATATGTATGTTAAAACTCATTATATGTATGTTAGCATTTACTCATCCCTACAATTCTTTCTTTCCAGTATGCTGATTTGGCTTCCCGAGGAGACTACAATAGAGAAGATATCATAACAGTCTTAACGGCAAATCACGGTGACTTGGAAGCTGCATACAGTGAACTCAGTAAAATGCAACTGAAACCTTTTTTAATGAGGATTTGGGGCCCACCGGTGGGTATTGAGAACGAGGCAGGTAATGAGGGGGTCAGCGTTAGTGCTTTTGACGGGGAAGGTGAGTGTTCTTGTTGACTATTTGCTTAAGAAACTTTTCTATAGTTGGGATCCAACGGAGCGGCGCTCTTCGCCAGTTCACGCCAGCGAAGAGAAATAAAAAATAGATAATGGTAAAGAGCTGAATGTATATTGGCTGAATTGGCAATACCACACAAGCTAATAAGACTCATTAAATCCACAATGGATGAAACTCAGGCATGTGTACGAATACAAAACCACCGGACAGACTTTTTCAAAATTTCGCAGGGGCTAAAGCAGGGAGATGGGTTGGCCCCAACATTGTTTAACCTGGCACTGGAGTATGCGGTTAGGCAAATGGAAACTGGACGAGAAAACCTACCAACCGAACGTTTTAATTGGCCGCTTATGTCGATGATTTAATATTATGAGTAGAACATCAGCAGGAGCACAGGAAATATACGCAGAGTTAAAAACACAAACAAAAATGCTAGGTCTGGAAATTAACACAGAAAAAACAAAAATAATGACAGACGAGAAGAAATATACCTAGTCTCACAAAACATTATACATGAAGATTACATTGAAACGGTTGGAAAGTTTACATATCTAGGAGTAGAAATATATGCCGACGGATCAGAAGATGGAGAAATACGGAAGAGAATAAAGCAGGCAAACAGAGCATATTTTGCCCTCTCCTATATATTTCGATCTAAAAGTGTCCAACGAAATACAAAGATGAGAACCTATAAAACCTTAATCCGACCAATAACATGCTATGGCAGTGAAGCCTGGGCCCTGAAAGAACCATCCAAAAACAAACTCGACACATTCGAAAGGAAAGTACTGAGGAGAATACTAGGACCTGTGAGGGAAAACGGAATCTTCAGAAGTCGATACAACAACGAGCTTTATCAACTCTATAAGGAAACACTCCTGCCAGACTTCATTAGAATACAAATATTGCAATGGGCCGGACATGTGATAAGAATGGGAGGAGATAGGCTACCAAAAAGAGCACTTAATGCTAGAATGCAGGGAAAGAGACCGGTTGGAAAGCCAAGAAAGCGCTGGGAAGACACAGTAAACAGCGACGCACAAGCCCTTTTAGGGGTACGTGTATGGAGAAGAGCAGCCACAGACACGCAAGAGTGGATGCAAAAAAAGGAGGCCAAGTCTTAATTTGGTCTGTAGTGCCGTAGAAGAAGAAGAGAATGGTGAAGAGAAAGAGAGCACGGATGGCGCGCCACGTTATTATAAAATTAATAAATATTTTCTTTTTGACAAATTCACTCCATCTACCCCAAAATGTGGTCGGACCATTTTGATGGAGCCTGTCCCTCTAGTATCGAGGGTTTAGTTTAGGTTAGTCTGTTGTACGCCACCGTTGTTAGCGCGTTGGCGGTAGAAATTTTGGTAAGTTGTTTAATTCATACAATGACAAAAAATTGCAACACAACACGCGCCGATCATCAACCATACTCAACATTGCGTTGGTTCCTGTCTTTAGATTTAGTCTTTTTCTATTACCTATTTTCTATGTTGAAAAACATCTACGAAAAAGAAACAATCACAGTAAACCATCCACACATAAACACCAAACCAATAAAAATAAATAGAGGAATTAGTCAAGGGGACACAATATTCCCAAAATTATTTACACAAGCACTAGAAGATGTATTCAAAAAATTTGAATGGCACAACAAAGGAATCAACATCAATGGATAACTTCTGAATAACCTGAGATATGACATAGAGGTGATATAAGACAATATGAAATATCTTAACAAAATGATGACACACTTGGACAAGAACGCAAACGAGATAGGTCTAAAAATGAACTACACAAAAACTAAAAATATGACAAACGTAGAAGAGGACAAGGAAACCATGCAAATAGGAACAAGTACAATACAAAAAGTCAAGGAGTACATTATAGCTAGGGCAAATAATGAAACTGAGTAAAGAAAATCAAAAAGAAATAAAAAGGAGAATAAAACTCGTATGGGTGACATTCGGAAAAATGAGCTATATCCTGAAAAACCAGAAATATACCCAATACCTCCGCACAAAAGTATATGCATGATCAATGGCTTCAAAACTTACGCCAATGGTTTGCACTAACAATGTCCGCAACGGACAATTCACATGAAGAAGAAGAATTGGATTCCTGTACATTGACGAATATTACGCAGCTATGCCATCTTTTTACGTCGTGCGTCGCAGCTATATCCTGAAAAACCAGAAAAACCATTTTAATGTTGTGGACAAAGGATACAAGTGAATTTAAAAACCAGTAGTGACATCTATGGATTTTTCACTTATATTCTGAAAATAGTTTGTTTATCATTTGGCAGCCATTGGATAGGAGTACACTTATATCCCTTGGCCTCCAAACAAGTATTAGTTATATCGTTTGGCAACTGACTCGTTAATACTTGTTAGTAATTGTCTAGTAATTATATATAACAAAATCTATTGTCTATACCTATCTAGTAATTTTAGTAATTATATTTTTGCGAAGTTAGTTACATTTTAGACATGGCTGGAAATTACTGTACAACCAGGCACACTTGTTCATAACCAATATTAAGAGTAAACAAACATAAATAGCAAAAATCTTACGTTGATTAATAATATAATATACAAAGATCATCCAGTGGCGGTCTCAAGGGGGGGCGACGGGGGCGATGGCCCCCGCCCAGAAACCTTAGTTTTCTGAAAAATTGAGAAGTTAATATACATATTAATCCGAAGTGTGAGATCGAACTAATGCATTGCTATTATTGGACAAAATAATCTAACAGTGTGAAAACGTCCGTAGACAGATTATTTTAATAGCCTACGGTTAGTTTTGATATAACGTAACAACATCAAATACGGTACAGTGACGTTTCTGTAATGTTGTCGTTGAAGTCACAGTGGCAGTGGCAACACTGTATAAATCACGTAGAATAGAACAAATCTTCTTCAGTCAGACGTTGCTTGCTAGCCTTGCTAGTTGCTACATATTGGCCGTGTATCAATGCCTGGCAAAGTCAAAGGGCTATAAATAAGTGTCAGTTTGCTCAAGCGTTTCCTTTTCCATGTGCAACTGCAAAAGACGACATCGACATGGTAAGTTTGTTTTGCATGCATCCAAGGCGAGAACCTTGATTTGTGCCTTACTGAACAGTACTTTCATTATCACTGTAGTGTGTATGTGCAACATATTTTCACTTACACTGCCTTTTAGCAAGCTAATTCAAAACCTGATATTGACTTGAAATGTGCATTGAAACATTTTACAGACATGACCAAAGCACTTGCCAATCAACGGAACACAGCGATTGTTTGCTTTAAAGATTTGTTCCAAGAAGCAAAGGACATCGCCGAGAAGACAAATTTTGATATTAGTATTCCAAGAATATCACAAGTGCAGAAGAATCGAGCCAACCACGCAACTAAAGACCCAGAGACATACTTTAGAGTATCAGTGTTCCTTCCCATTCTAGACTCTGTAATAGAAGACACAAAGTCTCGTTTTCCTGAAGAAACATTGGAGTTGTACAATCTTCACGTATGCATGCCTCGAATACCTGATAACCAACTCTGTTCAGGACATGTCTGAAAAAATTGAGTGTTTAGTAAGGAGGTACAGTGAACTTTTTGATATGTCTCAAGCTGAAATGAAATGCTTATTGAAAGGTGAACTAGAGCTTTGGGAAATGCAATGGAAAGACACGGACGAATTTCCAAAAACAGCGCTGGACGCGTTAGACAGTTGTAACAGAGATTTGTTCCCTACAGTCAGCAAGCTACTTCTAGTCTTAGCTACACTTCCCATCAGCAATGCTTCTGCAGAGCGTAGCTTTCAATCTCTAAAGAGAATAAAGTCGTGGCTAAGAACACGGATGCGTCAAGACAGGTTGACTGGACTTGCTTTACTCCATGCCCATCGAGACATCCCTGTAGACCCAACGAAAGTTTTAGAACGATTTGCCAAAAGTGGCCATCGAAGACTTGAATTCGATTTGTAATTACATTCTTTTTAAAACCTTATAACTTGTTATTTTATTACTTATAACCTAATAAAACTATTACAATGTATAATGTGAACCTCCTTTTTTCCATTCTAATAGACTAATTCGTATTGTATATTTATTGTAAATTTTAACATTTTAAAAGGTAAAATGTGTTTTGAGCTCTTTCAATTCAAGCGTAAAACTAACATTGTCAGACCAAACCTCTGAAGTTTGACGTTTGTTCGTGATAAAGTAAAACCACCTAAATCGTCAAAGGTTTAGAAAGATGAGACTTGCTTCAGAGGCTTGCCATTGAAAAATACTATCACCCACAAACCTTTTCTATTAGACTTTGAGTTGTTTTCAATAGTTCTAAATTGGTTTTTGATACAATCACAAGAATACAAAATATATTTTGAATATTTTATTTGTAAGTTAGCCGAACAATATTTACAACAAGCTTTAGAGGCTAGCTTTTTTATTTTTTATTATAGTGTAAAACTGTTTCCACTCATACTAATTGTAATAATAATAAGTGATTTTCCTTTTTCTCCGTTCGTCACAACCACTAAGTGACAGTCAGTCCATATTCGGTCCATCAACTGTTCAAATGAATAAAATGCCTTTAAAACTCTCAAAATCTTGCCATATTTTTAAAAATTTTCCGGACCCCCTTTCCGGCTGGGGGGCTGCACCCCACACCCCCTGCAACAGACCATCGCCCCTCCCAAAATCTGACTCTGAGACCGCCACTGAGATCATCCTAATACATTGTTTTTCAAGAACAGTGTAGGAACTGAATCTCTTTTCAAAAATTTGAGCATGAAACCGATTCGTCTGGGAAAACCTCAAATATTACAAAATAGTCTACCACGTGAAACTAGAAAGCCATTATTAAAACAGGCAACATATGGTAATCTTATGGAATTAGTGTAGTTTGTGCCTCCCATCCTTCACAACTTCCACAGAAATTTGCCTTACCAACAACGTTAAAAACAGCAAATCCCAGGTCAAGGTACTCAGGATAATATTCAGGAAGAACCCAACGAACCAGATAACTGTTTTGGAAGCGTTGATGACTAGTTAAGTGTATTTCTAGTGTGTTTCCTACTTTTTACATTTTATATGGCAATTGTTCACTTTTTTAACAAAAATTCGGTGTTTCGTTAATTAAATTGTATTTAAAAGAATAAAGGTACAAGTACAGGCCAAGTATTTACTTGGAAGACTAACTGTGAAGTATAACTGCTGTTTCTTATTCTAAAATATCTTAAAAATGCTAAGTTTTTTCAGTTTTATCTGATATAAAATATAAATATACTATTACATAAAAGTTTTTAAAGTTAAAAAGACCAGCCAATCAATAAATATTTTGAAAAACATGCGGTAGAATTTAGGAAAGGTGTTAAACTTCAAACTTGATGTTCTCAAAAGTACCAAAAATGCACTTATATCCCTTGGCTTCTACACGCCTTATATGGAGCACAGACATGGACTTTCACAAAGGAAAATATGGAAAAGATGGCCAAGACTCAAAGGGCAATGGAAAGGCAGATGCTGGGTAAACAAACATGCAGCTACTCTCAAATGGAAAGTTACAGGACACCAGCCAAAGAGCCGGAAGACGGAATGAAGCGATAACCCACTAGTGACCTTGGGACCATAAGAGAGTAATATGGAGACCACAGATGAGATGGTCGAATGACCTAAAAAGATACGCAGGAACCAGATTGACAGGATTAGCACTGAACCGAGAAAAGTGGAAAAATAAGGGGGGCCTACATTCAACTTTTGAAAAATGAAGGGAATATATAGATATACAGATTTTCTATTTCCTTTCGCCAACTGTCAACCGATGAAGAGCGTCACTCCGTATTGTAAATATTATGTCGTTAAAATGATTACTCAACCTGCTAAAAAGATTATATATATTCATTTTCAAAAAATTTGGAATAATTATAGCATAACATTGTACATGTAGTAAAAGTTTTGTAGCTGGCACTAGTTTTTTTTTATTTAGATTTGGCCATAACTTTCCTTTACGAATAGTTTTTATTGTTTTAGAGGCATCTATTGATGATAGTTTTTTAAGATCAGAATCAAAAGCGGTAAGTACCCCCACTTCAATAATTAGTCAAAACTCTTCAGAAAACTTGTTTTTGCCAATATCTCCTCTACCAGAAGAAACAGAGAAAGTAAACAGAGATCAAGAAGCAGATGATAATAGGGAGGCATTGGATAATTTGGAGTTGGAGATTTTAAAAAATTTGGAAGACATCAAATTGTTGAGTCTGAATTTAATTAACGAAAACGAAGCTGTTGTCAGTAATACAATGAATTATGATGAAGTTAAAGACAAAGAAAGAGATAAAAGAATAGCTCAAAAAGCTGAAAAATTTCACGACAAACTTCCAGCAAAAAACGATGCAGCGGAAAAAGGTTCTTCTACTGGCATTGTAAATACAGAATCTAAACAGCAAATGCAAATCCCATCTGCTGATATTAATACAGAGCAAACAAATATGGATAATACCGTACAATCAAATTTTAAGGACAACGTTCAACAACCCAATATTCAAAATAATTCAATAGAAAAAGATTCCTCAACTAAAAATGAAGGATCTATAGAAAGTTATACAATCAAACCAGATTCAATAAAACCTGCTGAAGCAATAGAATCTAACATACACGTTCCAGAAACTTCAGCTGCTGCTATGAAACAAAATAATGCATATATTGAACCTGAAACATCTGCCCAACAAATTGAAACCAAAGATCTTACAAACATTTCAGTTGCTGCTACGGCACATACCGATCAATTTGTTCATACTGCAGTACTTCCTAAAGATAAAATTGATAATTCAGTAGCCAGTTGTGAAGAAACTAAACCAAAAAATAAGTGTTACATAGAAAAAAGTAGTACTGTGATCCACATAGCTGATTATCCCAGTACATCGCACATTTCTAACATTACTTCTGACGAAGATAGTCATCATGAATTTGAAGATGCTCTAGATACCACTCTCGAAGCCGTAGTATCTTCAACGACTATCAAAAAAGAAGAAATACCAGCAATAGTAGAACATTCAACTAAGAAAGTTAATAAGAAACCACACACTGAATTTCTACCTACTGATAATACAGAGAGTAATGCTAAAGAGTCTTTAACATCAATAGAACCAGTAAAAATTGCCACAGAAGCAGATATTTCAGATATAGATAATACTAAGAATATTACAGCCCTTCCAGTAAAAGAGGAAAATAAAAACTTTAAAAGAAAGACTAGTATATCAACTCTAAATATATTTTTTGGTGAAAGAAATGCTGATGGCTCTACAGCAACTGGTTTAAGCAATGCTGGCAACAAAAATGTATTAGATGACGAAGAAAACACAATTGTAGAAAGTCAATCGTCGATTATGTTAAAACCTGTGGCTAAGAACGAAATCAACACACCAAATGTAGTTGTGCAGGAGCCGCAAAGTGTTAGTTTTGATGCAAACCAAAATAATAGCATCGAATTCACAGAAGAACAAGTTCAAGAGGTATCAAAGCAACAAACTATTGCAAGAAATGAACAACCATTAGAAGAAAACAATAGAAAAAATGTTGAGGAAATAAAAATAGACGCTGACATAGTTCAAAATAAAGATATAACTAATAATCTAGTTGATATTGGATATTCAACAAATAGCAATGTTGAAATAGTCAATTCTGAGCAAACAAATGAGGAAAGAGATACAGGATGTGACTTAGTTAATGAAAATGCTGTTGAAATCACTCCTCATTATGCAAGTAATGCCGAACAAAACATATCTATGTTTGAGGCTATATCTTCAGAAAAAGTTGCCTCTAAAGATCAAACAAAACATACTCAAATTCCTACTTCTAGTGCAATTGAGATTACTCAGGCCAATTATGGTGAAAATATCTCTCAACATATAGATATTAATCAAGAAAACCTGTCAATATCTGAATCTAAAGATTCAGTTAGCGAGGTACCTGAAAGTTCAACAAAGCATAAAGAAGAATCTAATAATCAACTAGATTTAGGTGTAAACAAAGATGGAATAAACATAACTAAAACTAACATTCAAAGAAATGGGTCCAATAAGAAGGAAGATGATGCACCTGGCAGTTCAACACAGCACAAAGAAGAAGTTAGTACTCAACTAGATTTAAATATAGATAAAGTTGTAGCAAATATACCTGAACAAAATATTCAAAAAAATGTGCCCAATGAGAAGAAAGAAGACGTATCTGAAAGTTCAACAAAGTACAACGAAGAACCTAATAATCAACTAGATTTATGTGTAGATAAAGTTGGAGCAAACATAACTGAACCTAATATTCAGAGAAATGTATCAAAAAAGAAGAAAAAAAGTCAAGAAATAAAAACGAACAGCACCGGAAATAAAGCACAGGGAAATAATATAGAAATACCTAAAAGTAAAAGTCAGAAAACATTGGCTAAAGAAGTTTTGGAGATAAAGGTCGACAATCAACAACTAGTGAAAGAATCCATTGGACCAGAATCTAAAAACAATAATACTGGAACTAATATACAGATCCCAGACAAAAATTTATTAGAAGAAAGTCTTAATAAACAGATTTCAGAAAAAGAAATTAACGAAAATAGTACCAATGAAGTATCTAACAAAGATTCTAATTTAATGTCTACCAATAAAAATGATATTGCTCGAGAAGTATCTCAACAAAAGAATGAAGTTAGAGCTAGGGCAGAATACAGAAAAAATGATAGCTATGATTCTGATGAAGAATCTAGTAACTACCAAAACACTTTACCTAGAAATACAACATTTAAAATCAACAGAAGAAGACCTGTCAAGAAAAGAAATAAAAACGAAAGATCTTCTAGTCAAAAAATCAAAGCAACTGCAAAACCTCAGATACAGGATAGTAGAAGTGAGTTCTTAGATAGCAACGTCATGGAAAACAAAGAATATACAAACAAAAATAAAGAAGAAGCTACTAGAAAAATAGAAGCAAAACAAGGAGCCTCAAAAGAGAAAGTAGAACATAAAGAAGTAATTGATCAATCGAGTAAAGTAGAGCCCAAAGTTACAACTCAAGTTCAAATGTCACAAAACGCCCAAACAATTCCTGTAGCACAGAAACCCTCAAAGATCCCCCTCTTAAAACAACGGTGTGTATCTTTAACAAATGCGCTGCTTTCTCCATCACCATCAAGTCCAAGCAAAATCCCTATAAAGAACAGATTTTTCTTCAATAAGTCTCCTTCTGTAACGCCAGACCGTGAAAGTAAAAAAGATTTGAAAGAAGCAGTTGGTGTTCCATCAACACCAAGTTCAAGAGACACCAGCCCTATGATAGCCATCCCAGAACAACTGGACAGGCTTGATCCTAAAAACAAATTAAAAATGCTGTCGACGAATAAAGGATCTTTTGAATCTACAACCAGTTCCAAACAACTCTCTTATACGAAATCATTAGACAATGACAGCGAGTCTTCTGTATCTGACAGTAACATTGAAGAATTGCTGGAAGACGATGACAGCTATGACGATGTACAAGATTACGGGCCTGTGGATTCCGAAGAATCCGATGACTTCGACAGAATAAACTCCAATATAGAAAGACTTAACCTCAACCTGAACCGAGACAACACTGTAATCGATATGAGTAAAAAGGATTTAAGAAACTATAGTATAGAAGAAACCTGCGAATCAGAAGAATATTCTGATTACGTAGAAGAGGAAGAAGTAGAAGTGAGTGAGTACGAGGACGAGGAGGATGTGGATGATGATGAAGAAGGTGAGGAAGAGGAGCACAACCATAAACCGGTAACGGATATGGAGGTAAGAAATACAGCGTAAGGGTTTTTCGTTCATGTATCGCATATATTCATTAATATTTTCTTCCTTAACCTTCCAATGACCAACCTTTTTTTGTTACACGGATGACCAAGGGGGGGAAATGACCCCAGGTCAAAAATGTCAAAAATGACAATTAACAAAAAAATTAAGTTTTTTTATTTTTTTTTATTTTTATGGCATGGACTTTATGTCATTCAGCCAGTCACAACATGAGTATTAGTGTCATGTGTAGTGTGTATGTTGAGTAAGTGTCTTGTTACTTTGCAAAGTCGACATCATTAGCGTAAAACTACTTGGAATTACACATAATAGACGATATTTTACTAAACATCAACTTCAGAATATATTTTTTATTCGTAAAATATAGGGAATTTTTTTGATTTCAAAATATGAGGATATTGAGAATGATATTAAAGTCAAATAAAAAATTAATGAGTTAAAAATTGAAAATACTTTTGAATTTATTAAAGAAAAACATACGCTGGGGTCACAATTTCCCCCGCTTGGTTATCTGCAGGTTAAAGGTTTTCTACAATAATATACACTTCATATCATTTTTCCTTCTTTGGTTAGATTGTTCAATAACTTTGTCCTACTTATTCGTATCTGCCGTGCATTTCTGCCTTATTTCCATAACTGTGGATCTCCCACTAAAAATTCGGCTGCTAAAATGCTATGTATTTCCAATCTTGCTGTATGGCTCAGAGGCCTGAACAATAACGGAAACATTAATGAGGAAGCTAGAGACATTCGAAATGTGTAAATTCCTCATAAACGGAACCAATGTCGAACGAGTAGACCAATATTGCATATCACGGAACAATGATCAACTCTACAAATGATTACTTCCAGGACATCAAAATCAGAATAGAAAAGGCTAGAAAATTTTAACAAAATGAAAAGAGTGTTCTGCACAAGATATTTGAAGTAAGGTTGACTGGGTGCTACATTTTCTCGACTTTGTTTTACGGAATGAAACGTTAGAATAGAATAGAAATATGCTTTATTGTCATGAAACATTGTACAATTTTATCGACAAAGCTTACAAAAAGTCAAGAAAACAAAACAATAACAATTCAATTTACTAAAATTACATAAATCGTCAGTATAAATTAAAAAATAATAATAATAATAATAATGAAGTTAAACAGTTAATCAATTGCAAAATTTAAAAATTTAAATAAATTGCAGATTGCATAGTCTACCTAGTAATTAAGTTTAAAAGTTAAGCTGCTGCATATGACACCCAAATACAGATGAAAAATAACAATAAAAATACTACTTGTGCAAAGGGTACTGTAATTTCTTAGTTATTGATTAAGAAAATCTTCTACTGCATAATATGGTCTTTCGGATAGGTAGGCTTTTGTCAGTTTACGGAATTTGGGGAAAGATGCAGCAGATTTAAGTTGTAGAGGGAGATGGTTGTAAAGTTCTTTGCGGAATATAATATAGATTTCTTTACTAACTCAGATGACGGGGTCGGTAAATAGACGTCAAAGGTAGAATTTATCGTGAAGTAGTCATGATTAGGTCTTGGTGGAAAGACATGTCTGTAGATGTTTACGAATTTAGCAAACAGTTTCTAAAATATATAAAGATGGAAGGGTTAAAATTCTGTGATCTTTGAAGTAACTTCTACAATGTCTTGTTCTTCTGAGGCCAAACAGATATCTTATTGCTCTTTTTTGTAATTTGAAAATAACATCGAATTGGGCAGCTGTACCAGAACCCCAAAAAGGAAGACCATAACGAAGATGTGACTCGAACAAAGAAAAATATGTTATTTTGGAAGATGCTAAATTGAGTTCATTCGAAACAGATCTTATAGCATAGCAAGCTGAAGATAGTTTCTTCCTTAACAAATTAATATGGAGGGACTATTTAAGGTTGCTGTCTAAAAAAATACTAAGAAATTTTACAGAATCAACAGTACTTATCTGGCTGTTATTAAGAGGTAAGGGTTGGAGAGCTCCTTTATAAGATAATGCTACTGTTTTATCTACGTTAAACGAGAGTAAATTAGAGTCAGACTAGGTTTTTATTGTAAGTAGATCAGAAGTTATAGTAGCATGAAGAGTTGCAATATTTGAGTTGCTCTAAGTGATACTGGTATCATCAGCAAAAAGAAAGATTTTTCCATAGATTTTTAAAATAGTGATGTCATTAGTAAAGATAAGGAAAAGTAGAGGACCCAATACTGATCCTTGAGGTACCCCACATACAATGTTTTTGAGACTAAAGTCTGTATCATTTGCTCTAACCAGTTGTTTCCTATCATCCAAGTAAGATTGGAACCAATTCAAAAAATACCTCGAATTCCGTAGAAATTTAGTTTTTTTATCAAAATGTTGTGATTTACACAATCAAAAGCTTTGGCGTAGTCACAAAAAACGGTGGCAGTGTGAAGATTATTGTTCAGTGCTTGATAAACCTCATGTAGTACAGAAAACATGGCATCAGTGATGCATTTATTATTTAAAAAGCCGAACTGATTTTGTGATAAAATGTTGTTTTCAACGAGAAAGGACATAAGTCGGGCTTTTATGAGTCTCTCAATAATTTTGGAGAGTACCGGTAGTAGTGCAATAGGTCTATAATTGCAGGTATTAGATATTTCACCACCCTTATGAAGAGGAATAATGATGGCATTCTTTAGGCACTCTGGAAATTTGCCTTTCTCAAAAGAATCATTAATCAGAGAGATGAGGACTTCCAACACATTTTCTGGGAGATTAGAAAAAATTTTTGTCGATAGACCATCAGTACTACAGAAAGATTTGCTTTTGATACTATTGATTGTTTGGGTCAGTTCAGATTTATCGACTGGTTTTATAAAGAATGAATTCGAGACCTTTCTTGAATTAGGGAGATAAGAAATGGGATCTTTTTTTGGCAAAATAGTTGATGTAATATTTTTACTCACATTAACAAAGTATTCATTTAGATTTTCAGGGTCTGGAAGGGAAAATGTTTGAGCAGTGTGGGTTTTATTTCGAAGATCGTTTATTATGGACGTTTATGCAGTTTCTTTTGAACACTTTTAGAGCTTCCCAGACGGTTTTGAAGAAGACTTTTTTAGCTGATTTTATAAGTTTAAGATAGGTTGCCTTGTACTTGGTGATATATTCAGTGATAGAGACGTTGGTAGTAAATTTCTTGATGTAGAGTAGAGAACGCATATTCTTGGAAGATATTCGGATACCTTTAATAGTCCAGGGTTTGCGATGTTTTGGCTTAATTGGAATTAAAGGATATGCTTTATTGAAGATACAGACAAGCTTATCTAAAAAATCACTGAAATTATTATCCACGTCCATAGCAGGAAATTGCCACTCAGAGGTTAAGCATAAATTTTGGAAATTACGAAAGTTCCGGGTAGAAAAAATCCTGCCTAAACGTCGGGTTTTCGAGGAGGGTTTGCTAAAGTTATTAAACTTCGTATAAACTGCATCATGATACCGTTGAATACGGCATCAATGAAAAAACAACTGGATCTAGTTGTGGGTGTAGAGAAGAATTCTGAAAATATCACGGACAGAATAAACAAAGAGGTTCTGAGAAAGATGAATAAAGAAATGGAAGGCTTAAATACAATCAAAATCAGAAAATTGGAATATCTCGGACTTATTACACATGGAGAGAGATACAACTTGCTCCAACTCATTACGCAGGGAAAGATTCAAGGCAATAGAAGTACAGGGAGACGCAGAATATCTTGGCCGCACCCTAAGAAAATCACATCAAATGAACTTTTCAGAGCAGCTCTCTCCAAAGTCCGAATAGCTATGATGATTGCCGACATCCGTCGCGGAGATGGCACTTAAAGAAGAATATGTGTTTTTACTCCCTCCTTAAATTTTTCTACCTATCTATTGTTGTCCTGATTCTTCGTTCTTGCATGGTCCTAAATGTATTGTTTCTTCTCATCTGTTATTTGTTTGCAATCTTGGCCGAACCAGTCGTTTCCCTTTTGAATTCGGAATATTCATAATGTTAATGTTATAGGCAGTATACTGTTTACATACTGCTTATATCGAACTAAACTTTTTGGAGCTCCCATGAGCTATTTTCTTGTTCTTTAATCACTTTCATAAACTTTTTATTCTCTTCACTTGATCTTATCAACATAACTATTTTTCCATGTTAATAATGACCCATTGAACGTTTTATAGCGTCACGCGCGACAACTTCTCGCTGAAGGTAAAGTAGATAACTATGAACAAGCTGAACTTGCAGCCAGTCTACTCCTGCTGAAATTTTCGACTGAAGAAGCTCTTGAGGCTGTGAAAGACTGTAATTCCGTAGACGCCGCCATAGCTTTCCTGCAACAGGACTGCGAGCTTTGTGCGGGGAAATATCCCATGAAAGAGGTAAGAGATATTTTCTACAATTGTAACTATTTTAGTTAAGTTAACAGAAATTTGATGTATCATTGATATGCAATATATTATTTGAAATTAAGACAATAACACAAACGAGTCGCTATATTTTTAATAATTATTATCAAAATTGTGAGATCTCCACTAAATGTTTGAATTATAACGATTATTTCATTCATAGGAGATTCTGACCAATAGAAAGCTATAGAAATCTAAATTAAAACGATAATTTTTGATAACTTCCCGTCGTCAAGTATATTACGTCAGATGCCCTTCGTTGCTACGAAAAAATATATTCAGTGATATTAATGACAATTAATGTTTTAAAAATTATAAAAGTGATGACTTTCAACCGTGAAATATTTATAACAACTGTGTGTTTAATTGTAGTAATTTGTACTTACATAAATAAATTACAATAAAATTTTGGATTTGAACAGTTTTATTCATGAAATAATCGCAACAAATTGCACTCGATCTCTAAAATTAATATAGAATTTTTGCCCTCGTGACACTTTAAAATAATTTCACTCGCCTTCGGCTCGTGAAATTAAAACTGTCAAAGTGACACTCGGGAAAAATTCAATAATTTTAGAGCTCTTGTGCAATTACTACTGATTATTTCATTCATAGGAGATTCTGACCAATAGAAAGCTACAGAAATCTGAATTAAATCGATAATTTTTTATAATCTCCCGTCGTTAAGTATATTACGTCAGATGCCCTTCGTTGCTACGAAAAAATACATTCAGTGACATTAATGACAATTAATGTTTTAAAAATTATAAAAGTGATGACTTTCAATCGTCAAATATTTATAAAAACTGTGTGTTTAATGGTACTTACATAAATAAATTACAATAAAATTTTGGTTTTGAACAGTTTTATTCATGAAATAATCGCAACAAATTGCACTCGACCTCTGAAATTAATATAGAATTTTTGCTCTCGTGACACTTTGACATTATTTCACTCGCCTTCGTCTCGTGAAATTAAAACTGTCAAAGTGTCACTCGGGAAAAATTCAATAATTTCAGAGCTCTTGTGCAATTACTACTGATAATTATCTACTGTAGAAAATTACCGATAGAATTTTTTTAAGTAGATTGTTTCTGTTTAATGGCAACCAGTTCCCTAGTTTTGACAACTGTCACATTTAAGAAAATATCCATAATACACGTAACATAACAAATTTTCGAAAAACTGTTGCATTATTTTCAATTTATTCTCACTCTCTTGTGATATTATACCCGATAATTTTTGATAATTTCCCGTCGTCAAGTATATTACGTCAGATGCCCTTCGTTTCTATGAAAAAATACATTCAGTGACATTAATGACAATTAATGTTTTAAAAATTATAAAAGTGATGACTTTCAACCGTCAAATATTTATAACAACTGTGTGTTTAATTGCACTAATTTGTACTTACATAAATAAATTACAATAAAATTTTGGTTTTGAACAGTTTTATTCATGAAATAATCGCAACAAATTGCACTCGACCTCTAAAATTAATATAGAATTTTTGCCCTCCTGACACTTTGACATAATTTCACTCGCCTTCCTCTCGTGAAATTAAAACTGTCAAAGTGTCACTCGGGAAAAATTCAATAATTTTAGAGCTCTTGTGCAATTACTACTGATTATTTCATTCATAGGAGATTCTGACCAATAGAAAGCTACAGAAATCTGAATTAAATCGATAATTTTTTATAATCTCCCGTCGTTAAGTATATTAGGTCAGATGCCCTTCGTTGCTACGAAAAAATACATTCAGTGACATTAATGACAATTAATGTTTTAAAAATTATAAAAGTGATGACTTTCAATCGTCAAATATTTATAAAAACTGTGTGTTTAATGGTACTTACATAAATAAATTACAATAAAATTTTGGTTTTGAACAGTTTTATTCATGAAATAATCGCAACAAATTGCACTCGACCTCTGAAATTAATATAGAATTTTTGCTCTCGTGACACTTTGACATAATTAAAACTGTCAAAGTGTCACTCGGGAAAAATTCAATAATTTCAGAGCTCTTGTGCAATTACTACTGATAATTTATTTGTGTAAATGTCTCAGACTCTAAGGCAGCTGCTTGTAAAAGGATGTAAATTCAATATAACTATCCATAGTCTCTTCATAGATTTTCCACAAGCGTACGACAGCATTAAAATTGATCAGATGTGGAATGCAATGGCAGAACTTTCAGTTTCAAAAAAATTCAACGTCAAAATTGAATTATTCTGTTTATTTTTGTTAATGTGGTTTTGACGTGGTTTTAACTTTTATTACAGTTGCAATCTTATGTTTAACAAATTAATGTCCGACTGGTATATTATTTGATAAATAATGACATGATTTCAAAGCCAGTTAAATATGATATATTTCCCCAGGGCAGGGCGTTATTTTTAAAAATAACACCCTAGGGCCTATTAAATTTAAATAACTAGTTAAATACTGTAAAGTTGACAAATAACAACCTAAGTAAAACTATGGCTACTACAATTACGTTACCACTATTGCTGGTAAATGTACTTATTTAAAATCTAATTAATAGGGCTTTTCATCGATTGTCATTTGTTTCGAGCTTCTGTCATGTCACATAATATTAATATATCTACGTCATACGTCTTTGGTTTGTATCATTGGTATAGTATATACCAATAACGTATGACGTAGATATATTATTATTATGTGACACATGACAGAAGCTAGAAACAAATGATTGTGAATGAAAAGCCCTATTCAAAATTCTTTCAAATTTTTTGCATAATATACAGAATATTTAGTCGGCCATTAAACGTTGAAGGCACCACGGGTATTATGGATAATGACGCTTTCGGTCAACGTATATCACTCGGGCCAAAGACTCTCGGAATACACACCATTGACCTTAATAGCGATAGTATCCTTATAATACCCTTGGTACCTTAATAACTATAACGAACCATCATCAAAATAAAGTTACAAAAAAACTTATCCAGCTTGTTAAGATATGTGAAAATGGCTGTAGATCCAGAGTACGGATCGGTAACAAACTCTCAGAATCATTTGAAATAAGCCGTAGTTTCAAAAAAGAAGACGAGGTGTCACTCTTCTTTTTAATATATACTCCTGAAGAAACAACAGCACAAATTAGTCATGACGAGTCAAATTTTGTATGCAGCCCGGCAATAGAACTCAAGAGAGATAAAATCTTTCTATATTTTATGATCAAACAAAGGAATAAACCATACCGCAAAATGCGAGTTCTCGTCACAAAACTTTAAAAGACTAATTACTTAACGTCGGCAGCCATCGCAACGCCAAACTAAAAAATGAATCAAATCTTGGCGTCTTGGAGTATTTTATACCCTAAACCCAGACAACCTGAACTAAATGTTAATATAAACATTTTTATTTATTACTTCGAGAAAGAAAATTAGTCTGTGTTTATAATACACAGATGGTTATATGGCAAAAGTACGCGTACTTTTTAACTTAGTCTAAAAACAGATGAAATTAATTATACATTATACAGCGTGTCCAATTAAGTCGGCATCATATGGGAAACTTTGTTATTCTTAGTTTTAGGAAAAAAGTTATTCTTTATAAAAAGTTGTGCATGGTCTAAAACTTAAAATACAACCATCAGTTATCAATGTTTTTAAGCTGTATACGAGGTACGTCAAAAAATATGAATTTTACTCAAGAGTAAAGTAGCTTTATTTTTCACAATATTGAAAATTGTTATAAAAAAAGTTGTTTGGAATTAAGAACTATATTTTAATATGCAATTTCATCCTTCTAATTGAAATTTTTTTTTTTAAATTATGGATAACATTATTTTCAGTTATTTCAATTATGATAACTCTTTTATTATTAATTTTACGAAAAACACTTATTCTTTATAAAAAGTTCTGCATGGTTAAAACCTTAAATACAACCATCTAATATCAAATTTGATTAATTTTATACGAGGTGCGTAAAAAAAGATGAATTTCTATCAAGAATGAAGTACCTTTACAGCTCAGAATATTTTAATAAGAAGGATGGAATTACATATTAGAACATGGTTTTTAGTTCTAAACATCTTTACATAAGCACAATTTTCAATATTGTAAAAATAACGGTATTTTATTTAAGCACTCTTGAGCAAATTCATATTTTTTTATATACCTCGTATAAAATTCACAAAATTTGATATAGGATGGCTGTATTTTAGGTGTTGGACCCTGCAGAACATTTTATAAAGAATAACTGTTTTTCATAAAATTAATAATAAAAAAGTTATCATAATAATTCAAATAAATAACTAAAAATAATGTTGATTAGTAAAATTTTCAATTTTTTTTTCTATTATAAGGATGAAATTGCATATTAGAATATAGTTCTTAATTCCAAACAACTTTGTATTATAACAATTTTCAATATTGTGAAAAATAAGGCTACTTTACTCTTGAGTAAAATTCATATTTTTGACATGTATACGGCTTAAAAAAATTGATAACTGATGGTTGTATTTTAAGTTTTAGACCAGGCACAACTTTTTATAAAGAATAACTTTTTTCCATAAAACTAAGAATAAAAAAGTTTCCCATATGATGCCGACTTAATTGGACACGCTATATGAGAAACAGCACAATCAAAAGTTTGAGGGCAGTGCGCAGTCACTACTAGAAAAATAAAAACGCTACAACATTTCAATAGTGTATTATTAATTTTTAAAATTTCAATGAACTTCTTTTTAGATAATTTCTATGCTAAAATGCACCCACCGATGTTGCCAAGATTGCGCCAAAAATTATTTCACAGTCCAAATCACCGATAGAAGTATAATGGATTGCAGCTGTCCTTTTTGTAAGCAACCAGATTTATCCAGCTCAGAAACACACGAAGATGAAGTGACCGAGTACTTTGGAAATCTAGATATTCTATTAAAAGGGATTCTGGATGAACCGGTTCACGAACTTTTCCAAAGGAAGCTGAGGGATAGGACTTTGATGCAAGATCCACATTTTAAGTGGTGTATAAAGGTAAGTATATTAGTTTCTCTGTAGTAGCGTATACGATTATAAAACAGTATCTGGAATACTGAAATAGTTTACTATAATATATGATATCTGATATTTCTGATTCCAATTCCTTTGTAGTCAGCCCTGTGAGAGACTTTTCTAAGACAGGTATTCATAGGTTAGCTAATCTAACCTCACCTATTGTATACTAGATTTTCTAATATACTATACTTTGGATCTGGATCTCATTACATAGCCGAAATAGTGTAATTTTCGAATTTTTATTGATTTTGTTATTTCTTTGTTCTTTTTCAGTGTAAATCTAATTATTTTCTTATTGAATCAACCCAACTTACCGCAATATTTGTCGGTAGATCTACATCTCAAAGGCCTCCCATTTTTTTTTCATTAGTGTCTCTGTAAGAGTACAACTTTTCATGCCATACAGAAATGTGGAGAATATGTAGCAGCGTGTTAATCTGATTTTAATGTTTGATGTAATATTATCTGGCTTTTCCAACGCGTATTCTTATTCCTTTATTGAATGGGTTGCATATGTGAGTCCATATTAAATGTAGTAATGAAACACAGACTTACTCACAATCATTTAATAATACTTTGACGACCGGTTTCGATCTCTACACTATTCAGATCATCTTCAGGTCGGCGTTACAAGTAGATAAATGCTACAATTAAAGAAAGCCAGAGTTAGAACAATGTCTGGTTCTACAATGTACAAATGCTAATAGAAAGCCAAAATTTGAAAAAAATTTGAAAAAAGTATGCAACTGCTGACATTTTAGAACAACAAACTGATACATACATATGCACACCTATGAGAAACACATGCATGTATACGCACATGGATACATGCGGTTTATGACTATTTGTTGAACGAGTAAAAACTTTTAAAAAACCATTAAAAACTATTAAAAAACTTATTAAATCAAAAATTAAAAAATGCTTCCAAATTCAAATAATAATAAATAGTAATATTATTTTGATCCACTTACATGCCGTTACAAGGGATGCGTTGCCAGTTCGTTGATAACATGTTTATACGTCCAACTTATGCTAATAGGATAGCTAGGTGAGGTACAGGGCAAGCAGACATGTTTCGTAGGTCAAAACATAGTAAATCTTTTGAAATTTGAATGGATCCTGAAGGAAGATGTGTGTTGAGAAACAGAGAATTCTCTGTCTCTCTCTCTCTCTCTCTCTCTCTCTCTCTCGCTCTCTCTCTGTTTCTTAACACACATCTTCCTTCAGGATCCATTCAAATTTCAAAAGATTTACTATGTTTTGACCTACGAAACATGTCTGCTTGCCCTGTAGGGGAGAGTTGGACAAAACCGGGTACCACTCCAAAAACCGTCTGTATCTTTTGCTATGTGAGAGTAGCAAATGTTTGCTGCAGATTGAAATATTCTCAAATGACTTAAGTTTGATATGCCAATGTCAATTTTTAAAAATATTCTTAGATTTTTAATTTTTTTTATTTTTATGAAATTATTGCAAAATACCCGGTTTTGTCCAACCGGTATGATAAAACCGGGTAGTAACTTAATTACCATGTAAAAAGACTAATGGGCAGAAAATATAATATTTATTAAAAGTATGTAAACAAAAATCGAAAATCTATGAACAGAAGTCACAAATAAAAACTTCATCTACATCATCATAGGCACTACAGGCGTCATAAGCCTATTTGGTGCAAGACACACATTTCATCCAGCCTTCCTTCGCATTATACAGTCGAACACACTTATTAGAATACCGTTTATAGGAATATCCCGGTTTAAGGAATAGAAATTTGAGGTCCGAAACGTTTCTACAAGCCACCAATGATCGGTTATTAGAATATATCGGTTATAGGAATACTTTTGTCACGAAGGCTATTCCAATAAGCGGGTTCGACTGTAATTTAAAAAAAAGTTAATTGTAATATAGACACGCATCGTCATTATTATCTTCTTCCTCCAAACTCTCCAAAATTTTGTTTTTGGTGCAGCCCTTTTTACCACGTTTTTTCTTTTTTTTTTTGAAAGTTCATTTAGTTTTAATTTTTTACGACTGGAGATTTTTTTAATTTTTCCTACTAGCTTTCTTACTAGCTTCTTCAACAGAAGAAGCCACATGTTGTAGTTAAGTAAAAGCAAAAAAACCACTGCAGAAACTGGAAGTAACAACAGGTCTGATAAAAACGGGTACCCGGTTTTGTCGATTTTCGGACTACCCGGTTTTATCAAACTCGTAAACAAGACATTAAATGTTATTTAAATTTTTAAGTTATGAAATAATATTAAAAATTTTTGGCCAAATTAAAGGTAATATACTAGGTTACATGTATTAAATTTTAAAATGGCCATTAGTTATTAATTAGAGGAGAAAACAGTTATAAACTTAACTTAAAAATCGAGTTTCCTCCATCAAAAAACAGGTGAGGTCTTACTGCTCCGGCACAGATTACTCAAATGAGGTAGAAATGAATACACACGACTGTTGGTGGTAAAGGGACACTAATTTTAACATTGTCTAATAGATAGCAGCAAGACAGTTAGAAGAATTAAGGGGTACCCGGTTTTATCAACCTACCCGGTTTTGTCCAACTCTCCCCTACCTCACCTAGCTATCCTATTAGCATAAGTTGGACGTATAAACATGTTATCAACGAACTGGCAACGCATCCCTTGTAACGGCATGTAAGGGGATCAAAATATTACTATTTGTAATTTTTTTAATTTGGAAGCATTTTTTAATTTTTGATTTAATAAGTTTTTTAATAGTTTTTAATGGTTTTTTAAAAGTTTTTACTCGTTCAACAAATAGTCATAGACCGCATGTATCCATGTGCGTATACATGCTTATGAGTATTTGTTTCTCATAGGTGTGCATAATGTATGTATCAGTTTGTTGTTCTGAAATGTCAGCAGTTGCATACTTTTTTCAAAATTTTTTCAAATTTTGGCTTTCTATTAGCATTTGTACAACCAGACATTGTTCTAACTCTGGCTTTCTTTAATTGTAGCATTTAACTACTTGTAACGCTGACCTGAAGATGATCTGAATAGTGTAGAGATCGAAACCGGTCGTCAAAGTATTATTAAATGATTGTAAGTATGTGTTTCATTACTACATTTCTTATTTCTTTGTTTATATCCCAATTATTGTTAACATTAGCGCCCAAATAGATGATATGGTGGACTCTTTCTAACTTTATTCTATACGCCCTTATGTTCATTGGTTGTAACTCTGTTTTGCTGCCAACCACAAGTTTTGTGTTAGACTTAGAAGTATTAAGTTTTAGCCCATATTCAACATATATTTCGGTTATTTTTCTTCAGCCTGTTTGCATCCCCTTTGGGAAAAACGCTACCCCATGAGTTCTCCACCTTTTTCTGTTTTGTGTCAATTTGGTGTCAATTTCGCCTACTTTTGCTTTGATATCATCTAGCCATCCTTTTTGTGGACTTCCCCTACTACGACTGTGCTCGCGTGGTCTCCAATGTACATCGTTTCTCGTACACCTTTACCTCTTTTCCACCGTCCACCATAATTCGGTTACCCTGTTTATATGTCGTTGCAACTCTTTTTCATTGGAAGAGTCTGCGTATCTGAGATTGTTGATAATAACTCAGTTGAATTTGATGCCGTATACCTATCTAACCTATCATAAACTAATGCAACATAACCTGTATCGCATATTAAGCCCGATGTGACCGTATTGATGATACTTTTATCCTTTTTATACCTGTATATTTGTTTGTAATGTATTTTGTTCCCTGCAACCACTAACTCAAAATTAATGTGTTTGTATTTTTTTGTCCTTTCAGTGTTCTTCGGGGTTCATTGCTCACCCTCGTCAGAAACGACTGATTTGTCCAGACTGTAAGTCAGTTACGTGTGCGAGTTGTAGAAGACCGGTATGTACAAAGAATAACGACAACAATATCCTACTAACAAAAACCATAACAAATCATACCCACCTTTAACCATTTTAGTTAAAAAGAGTATAGTGTTCGATAGGCAAAAGTTGCAAAAAATTATATTACATTAGATATGTTACATTAGAATAAATAGAAATATCACCATACCTGCAGAACTTGGTGAGGGATTATTTCACCGACAGAAGCATTAATACAACAGCTAAAGATGACACAATGAAGACATCTGCAGGAGTTCTACAGGGCTCGGTTCTAGGACAGCTGCCTTGGAATGTAATCTGTAATGATATACTGGAGATAAACCTAGGAGAGGGAATACAAGCAATTCCTCATGAAGACGACTTGGTCATGCTAGTGGAGCACTTCGAGAATGGGTCCATAATGGATTGGGAAAACACAGCTCTTGTTCTTAATTTAGAACAAATAGAAAATGATATAATAACCTTAAAAATAAAAAACTGGAGAAAAAAAAGCACGAAACAGACCAGAATGAAGAAGAATCCTGGAACAGGCCAAGACCCAGAAAGGGTTGTCGAGCCAGTGATGATGATGATGAAACACAGCTCTTGAACTAGTTAAGATGTGGCTAGAGGAGAGAGAACTGACGCTTGCTGCACAGAAGAAGGAGGACATAATCTTCAAGAGTTCAAGAGCGAACGACATAACATATCTATTTCACTTTAGCAGGAGAAAGTATCCTGCTTGCCAATAAAGCCAAATATCTGGGGTAATACTGGACACCAAACAGAGCTTCGTAGAATACATAATATATGCCGCGAAAAAGCCGACAAAAAGAACAGCAGCCATAACAAGAATCATACCAAACGTAGGAGGTCTGTAGATAGATAGAAGGGAATTTCTTATGGAAGTTGTTCACTTTACCATACCACACGCATCACCAGTATGGCAGCAGGTAATGCGTAATCAAAAATACAGAAGAATTCTGAAGATACCTCAGAGAAAGCCCCTTCTGAGGGTCTTCTGTGCATATAAGACGACTTCGACAATTGCCTTACAAGTGATAGCAGGGGTGCCACCAATTCACTTTGTAGTGAGAGAAAGAGCAATTACCTATGGCATGAGAGAAAACGACAAATCAGACCAGAGAGGAGAACCAACGAAAAATTTCAAGAAGAGTGCGCAAACGAACATAGAGCTGAATGGACAAGAACATTCATACTGGGCGTAGATACTGGGTAGGACACGGCCATAGGGTGACTAACTATTTCTTAACATAGTTCCTTACGGCGCACGGCTCTTTCAATGCCTGGTAAGGAAGGGGAACCAAGAAGATGGTAACTGAGTTAACTGCGGGGTTAACGACACGGCTGAACACTATAATATGTTCAATTGCATAAAGTTACGAACGAAAGTGGGAAACTATAAGAAGGTAGGCAAAGTTATAGAGGGAATAACAGAATGGTAGTGGTGGGAAGAGGAGAAAATAAAAAAAAGAAATCCCGAGGGCAATAACTCGAATAATAAAGAAGAAAGAGATCCTAGAAATAGAACGACAGCAGACAGAAACGCTAAAGGGAAAAACAGAAGAGAAGGATTTCGCTCATGCTTGTTATGACGGTCTAAACAAGATCAGCCGTGCATGTGCGGCTGACAGTAGCTTTAGTTGGTCGTTAGGGCATCCTGGACCCACCTGACAGCACGACTTCCAAGAGGAAGGAGAGGACTACTAGGGTGTACCCTTTTACTCTGAATCCAACAAACGTTTTTAGAAGATTTTACACCCTCACCAAAAAAATGTTATATGTCATTTTTGTAATAGTCACGTGAAGTCATTTTTATTTGTGATATGTCTCATTTCATATGCTACATATCATAATATGCCTTTAATCATAGATCATATTATAACTGTGATTGTAAAGTAACATTATTTATTGTTTGATTTTTTAGTGGGAAAAACAGCATGAGGGGATCACATGCGAGAAATTCGCGGAATGGAAAGACGCCAACGATCCTGAGAACCAAGCCTCTGGCGTTACGAAGCATCTTGCTGAAAATGGAATAGACTGTCCTAAATGTAAATTCAGATATTCGCTATCAAAAGGTGGTTGTATGCATTTTACTTGCACGCAGTGCAAGCATGAGTTTTGCTATGGTTGCGGCAAACCATTCATGATGGGAGCTAAGTGTACTATCAGCCAGTATTGTGGAAAGTTGGGCTTGCATGCGCATCATCCAAGGAACTGTTTGTTTTATCTGAGGGATAAGGAACCACATGAACTGGAAAAGTTATTAAAGGTACGTCCCTTTTTCTACTTCATTATCGCCATCATTATTAATATGTATCGTAATCGTCATTACGTCATCATTTTCATCAATTTTGGTGTTTTTTAGGATAACAAAATTGAATATAGGCTGGACAATGATGAAGACAATGCTTCTGCTGTGCTGAAGTGCATGATACCTCTACAAAAAGAAACACCAACTGGCTTGTTAGATACTGTATGTAATAATGAAGTGACTCCAGGACAATCAGGTCTTTGTAGGTGAGTTAAGAAGTTAATAGTGAAATATGTATTATTTTAATTGTATTATCTTTTCAATCACGTTTTATATTATTATCTTGTAAAACATCGATAGAAGGAGCCAATATGAACAATAATTTTTAGCACATCAACATATCTTATTGACTCATACAAATATAAAAATCCAAATAATAATTTTAGGAACCATTATTCTGAATATTTGTGTCTTGTGATTCGAAAGCACAATCTTGAAACAATAGACTTGTTAACAGCAGATGATTTGGAGACTGTAGTAAGAAGAGCTTCTAAAAAGTTGCCTCCTAATGCATTTGGCACTCCTCGTGAAATGTATAAATCTCGTTTAAGACAGGTACACAAAAACGTTGAGCCTCTTTCCAAAAGACATCATTTTAAAACAAAAGTTTAATCGCTATAAAATTTGGTAGATATCATGAAATGCCACGAGAAATTAGTTTTAAAACCATGATTTTTAACTTCCACTGTATCACTCATAATATGTCTTATACCTAACTTTCTTATAAACTCTTGTCTATTTCTGTCACCATCATCTTTTCGTTTTTAGTCTTGACATATTCTCTATAAAGTTTATATTTTCTATTCTGAATGTGTGCTCATATTATCTTATTCTTTTTTAGTTGTAGGTACTTCCTTTTTTGTCTCGTGAGATTGTGTCTAAAGCATACATTACTATTGACTTTCTTAGCTTAAAATAATAAAATTGCATTACTTTAAAAATAAATACGGAAAAAATAATAGACCTATTTGTTAATTAAAACAAATATATTCTCTATTTATTGATTTCTCTTTTGAAAACAGGCCAACATTCCAAATCACTTCCTTACCGAACTAACCCCTTTGTTTTGTGTGTGCGTAGGCTGCATTACATCGAGTATTTAGTCGGGCTCATTGGCAGACACCAGCTGGATCCCATACCCATTCTGGACCTAGTTGAGGTCAGCCAGGAGTTGCGCAGAAGAGGTAGAGACTTACCAGAACGTTCCGCTTGGTGTGACGACAAGGAGTACAAGAATATCTGTGCGAAGGTGAGTCCCATGGGACCCAAATTGATGAAGGCGTAAGAATTTTTCAGAAATGTGCACTAGAAAGTATGTGGACTTATTTTATTATCTTGAAATCTATAACTAATATAAATTCTGTCATAGTTAGCTGTAATTCAAAATTTGTCTTAGTTGGCCATATTTCTTTATGTTAGTTAAAAGTTAACTAGACCACTGTTGTGAACCATTAAATAATTAAAAATGAATAACCATTTTCAATTTCGTTGCAAAACGAACATACAGCCGAACTGCCGAACCATATTCTAGTCCAATCAGAGAGTGCAGCAAGCACCTCTACCGGTTTCGAAACTTATTAGTCTCTCATCAGGAGGCACATATGCTGCTCTCTCTGATCCAACCAAAACAAACCCCAGCGTGCAGTCCCGGATCGCAACGAACGGAATGGCATAGATGCCCTAGCGGCAACTGCTAGCAAAAGACTAAGTTTTCACTCTAATGGCATATAAATCAACATAATGCTATTCTACATCCCACCAGAATGAAAACAATGGGAACCTTCTCTGGTTACACCTCCGAGGCTTCTACAATTTGCAAGCCATACGGATGTTGAGACTAAGGAAGATGAGGGAATTCTACAATTTACAATTCACGTTCCTTCTGCTCAGCGCGATAAAGTTCCAACGAGAACGGTTCCCTTCATACTCCAATCAGAGTAAATGTTAATCAAAAATGAATAACCATTTTCAATTTCGTTGCAAAACAAAAATACAGCCGAACCATCTTCTAGTCCAATCAGAGAGTGCAGCAAGCACCTCGACCGGTTTCGAAACTTATTAGTCTCTCATCAGGAGGCACATATGCTGCTCTCTCTGATCCAACCAAAACAAACCCCAGCGTGCAGTTCAGGATCGCAACGAACGAAATGGCATAGATGCCCTAGCGGCAACTGCTAGCAAAAGACTAAGTTTTCACTCTAATGGCATATAAAACAACATAATGCTATTCTACGTCCCACCAGAATGAAAACAATGGGAACCTTCTCTGGTTACACCTCTTAGGCTTCTACAATTTGCAAGCCATACGGATGCTGAGACTAAGGAAGATGAGGGAATTCTACAATTTACAATTCATTAAATAATTGTTACGTGTAAAAATGAAAATGTTACGTGTACCCAGTGTTCTATACGGAGTAGAAACGTGGACATTGAAGGCGGAAACTGTATCGAAACTTCAGGCTTTTGAGCCACGGTTGTACAGAAAGATCCTGAAAATACCATGGACAGACAAAGTCACCAATGAAGAAGTATTACAGAGGATGAACACAACCGCAGATTTGATCAACATCGTGAAGGGCCATAAGCTGCAGTACTTGGGACATATAGCGATAAATCAAGGCAGATACGAGGTACTCCAATGCATTTTGCAAGGTAAAATTTAAGGAAAAAGGGGCTCAGGACGAAGAAGAATATCCTGGCTTGCCAACCTGAGAGCATGGTATAGAAATACCTCAACACAACTATTCCGCATAGCAACCAACAAAATCACCATAGCCAAAATGATCGACAACGCTCGGAACGGACAGGAAACCTAAGAAGAAGAAGTAAATAATTATTAATTATGACGTAGGTAGTAAAAAGGTGAACATGTAGAAATGCAGACACGAGAGATATAACTCATTCCACTATTAATGGAAGGAAAATAAAAGGAAAGCTTGGTCCTGATATACGACAAATAGCCAGGCTGCGTAATATCAAAGATTGGATAGGAGTAGACCTCCACCTTAATAAGAAAAGCATGGGTAAGAGATGAATTTACAGAAGTCATCGCCAACTTCCATTAGATACGCAACCTAAAGAAGAAAAAGGTAAATAGCTCCAGTTGAATAGTTATACGAAAAGAATTGGAACCAATAGTTCCGGTTATTTTTACTTCTGGTTCAAGAGGTCTAAACCAATGAATAAAAGTGGAAATGCCTATGAAAAAATGTAATGGTAGAAAAAATAGAGTAGATCAGATAGCGAGCGGGCTAAGCGTGTGAATCGCATTCACTTTACTGCGCATGATCTACTGGATTGATTTAAAAAACACTGGGTAGACAACAAAATGAAAAACGTAGCAGTTTAAAATCTAAACAGATCTGCTACAGACTCGAATACGCTGGTGTATCGGATCGACTTATGGATAAGCAGTATCACAAGAGATTGGGCTTTTGACTCGATGTTATACTTACTCTATATGTCACAACTGGAAAAGCATGTACGCTAAAAGCCGTGATATAGAAAATGAAAACTAAATTCTGAAAAACTTTTCATTAATCCTTCTGCAGTTTTGCTACAGAAATTATTGATTAGGTTGCATATTGTTTTTAGAAACTTGACAAGACGGGTTGGAAGGTAAAGTGTGATTTGTGCTACATACAAAATTATTCTTCGGGTATTTGTGCATAGTGAACAGATAGGTGGTTTATGTAACGGATTTGGAACGAGAGAAGCATTGTTAGTGATAAACGTAGTACTTACTCAAAGATATCGTGACATATCTGTAGATATGTACTGTTGTTTTATTGACTTCCAAAAGGCCATTGATCGTGTTAAGTATGTACTCTATATTGATCGAAGTTCTAAGATGCATTGGCTTGGACGGGAGATACGTTCGAATAATTGCAAATTTATATTGAAATCAGACAACATCTGTTTTAGTAGACGGTTTGGAATCAAAGTCTCTTAATATTACAAGAGGAGTACGGCGGGAATGCCTCTTGTCGCTCGTGCTTTTCAACGTTTAGTCCGAAAGAATTTTCAGATATACATATTCTGAAAAAAAAAAGAAGGAATAATTGTAAATGGTGAAGTCATCAATAATTTGCAATATCTGGACGATACAGTACTTCTAGCTTCTATTCAAGAAGATCTGCAAACATTACTTGATAGTTTCGATGAGAGCTATAAGAAAGCAGGTCTGGATCTGAACATACGGAAAACCAAAATACTCGGAATAAGTAAACAACAGTTTATAAAACCGTCAATATTCAAGTAATATAAAACTTGAGCAAGTTGATTAAATTGTTCACCTTGGATATAAGTTAAATTGTAACGTAGAGAGTCACGGTGAAATTAGATCTAGGATAGAGCAGGCTAGAGCTGCTTTTAGCAGGATGTCCAAGGTGTTATGTAACAGCGACCTAAAATTGGAATTGAGGATCCGTCTACGTCGCTGCTACGTGTTCTTGGTCTTATTTTATTCTGTCGAGTCTTGGACTGTGAACAAAATCGATCTAACTCGCCTCCGAAAACGTGGTGAAGTGGAAGTGAAAACGTGGAAAAGAAGAATTTTAAATTGGAAAGAAATCCTTTGTAAAAGGTATAAAATTTTTTATTAAAAATCCTTTAAAAGGGCTACATCACAACAAAACGTTTTCGATTTTTTTGAAAAATCATCATCAGTGTTCGATAAACTGGATGTTAGCTGAGCCACAGAAGAAAAATATCTGGGTAAAAACCCTTTACATAAAAAGAGCACCCAGTTATTTTTACCCAGATATTTTTCTTTTGTGGCTCAGCTAACATCCAGTTTATCGAACACTGATGATGATTTTTTAAAAAAATCGAAAACGTTTTGTTGTGATGTAGCCCTTTTAAGGGATTTTTAATAAAAATTTTTTATACCTTTTACAAAGGATTTCTTTCCAATTTTGTGATTGATGGTATACAGCCAACTACAGGAAAACTTTTTCTTTTCCTTGTAGATTTTAAGAATTTTAAAAGTTTCTTGAGTGGAGAAGGTTCGAAACTCCAAAATACTAAAAGCCTCAGCAAGACTACTGAGATTATATAAAGGATCAAAAAGAAAATGCTGAGTATTTTGGAGATTTAACGGGAGGTCTCAAATTATATAGGTGGCTACAAAATATCATGCAAGGAAAAATAGCAGGCAAAAGCCGTCCAGGACAAAGAAGAACTTCATGGTTGAAGAACTTGCGAGATTATATTAATAAATGCTATATTAAACAACGCAAGGTACTATCAACTGGCCATTCGATATTCCATCAACTTTTTCATAATCAGTACCTTTACCTGCTTTGAACCACACTGAAGACAATCTGATTTAGTGATAATCATTGACGAGATTAATACCTATGAATATTATCTGGTGAATAAGAAAATATTTAACCTACCAAATCTGAACTATAATACAACTATATTCTACATACTTTCTATTTATGTTTTATATTTTACATTTATACAATATTTTATATTAACACACAATATTTTTTTCAAGTCACAAAAATTCTTACGTTTTTAACTACTGGGTTTCTGGTAGTGTCTAAAGAAGCTTTTGTCTCTTATCTAGTGTTTCTATATTCAAAATTGACAAAGACTATATTTATATAAACAAATATATACGTAAAAAATAAACGTAGATACCAAGAGATAAGAGATATCTGTCGTTGCTTTGGACAAGTAGGTCTGTCAATGCGCCCAGTGGCTAAGGTTTGGCTTTGTAACTTCTGCTTCTTTAATGCCTTGCAAATAATGCTTGTTAACAACTAACCATATATAAATGTGCTAATTGTTGTAATTCGTGATGAAAGTATCTATGTTAATTTGTGTTCAAAGAAGCTATCACATATAGAACTAAAGTCTATACATTTTGTAGAGTGTATCAACGTTTATGATGTTGAAGTCATCACATCATGTGAAACAAACATAAGGACGGTCCGATGAGTACTTAGCTTATAAAAGAAAAACGAAAATTTTGAAAAAGTGGCGATTTAATTCTCAAAATAGCCTCCTTTTATTTCAATCGCTTGACTCAGTGATGCTCTAAATTCTGTAACCTGCCTGGGTATATGTTTTGTCGAGGTTTCTGCCCCCGAGTGACTTTTTGAAGTTTGGAAATAATAATAATTCACACGGGGCCAAATCTGGAGAATACGGTGGATGAGACAGCAGTACGTAGCCCAATTCAACCAATTTGGCTCTGGCGACGGCGGATTTTTTCGTTCTGGTCAAGAGCACTTTTTTCTTCGACAAATAATGCCGTTTTTTTTCTATTTTCTAGAATTCGGTGTTGAGTCGGACTAATAAATAGTGATAGAAGAGCTCTGTAATCGTTTGCCCTTTTCTAGATAGTCACTTCTTATGAAACCCAGACAAAGGTGACCATTACCTTTAAGGTCAATAGAACAACTTTCGCCTTTTTCGAAGCACGTTCGCTGGCTAAATTTCACTGTTTCGACAATTTCTTGGTCTCTGGTGTATACCAGTGGATCCCATGTTTTATTTACGGTCACAAAACGATGCGTAAACTCTTTCAGATTGTGCCTACACAGCACCAAACACAGCTCTGAAGTGGTCTCAAACGCGACACTCATCGCACCGACAGCTTTCTTATGCCCAAAATTTCATGAAGGTTATGACTCACGCGGTCTTTTGAGGAAACCTGCTCAGATATCTGCTCAGCTATTCTCCGCGCCGTCTCCATGTAAACACTCTTTGATCTGGCTACACGATTTAAAAAAATATTTGATGGATTCGACCGTTACTTGATGGAAGTTCATTTTATCTAACAACAAAACACTGAAAACATTTGTTTTCTATACTTCCACAAAATTTATTACAACTATGTGACTACAGCTGTTTCGCAGAGTGCCTTTCTCAAGTGATATAGTTTACAATGTGTTTGCCTTTTTAAGTCTTTAACTGAAGATGTTGAGGAGTGGGGAGTTGTTTGTCTCGAGTTGGTCATTCAGAATTATATCTGTACTTTTCAATTTATTAATTTCCATAGATTCTAAATATCTATCTAGATATCTTCTAGATATCTATCTTTTTTAGAATCTATGGAAATTAATAAATTGAAAAATACAGATATAATTCTGAATGACCAACTCGAGACAAACAGCTCCCCACTCCTCAACCTCTTCAGTTAGAGACTTAAAAAGGCAAACACATTGTAAACTATATCACTTGAGAAAAGCACTCTGCCGAAACAGCTGTAGTCACATAGTTGTAATAAATTTTGTGGAAGTATAGAAAACAAACGTTTTCAGTGTTTTATTGTCAGATTAAAAAAAATCGAATCAGTGACCGATACCTGTTCTTTTTCCATTCGTATAAAATCCGTGGACACGCCCGTTTCCAGACGCGGTTAAAACAAACTCACAAATCCGATTTGACTGAAATTTTGACATTATCGGTCTACCAGAATGTGCTACACGATAGCAAATTTCTCTTGCGATAGTGGCGCCATCGAGTGGTGAGGCTAAGTACCTATCGGACCGTCGTAAAAAAAATCAAAATCAATGTATCAAAAAACACAAAAATGCCGCATAACTTCTTTTTAAACAAACAGTGTCCAGTTATATTTTTAAGTATTTCAATCATGTTTTTTCTTTATTTTTAGATCGTTATGGAACAGATACCCTTAGAGTAACGTTTGTTGATATTTCCATTTTGGAGAAGGTGATTTCTCTTTCCTCTACCATGTATGTGGAGTGTTTTTTATACATAGATTATATATAAAAGTGAAAATATTTATACGATATATTAAATTACTTAAAATAATTTTGTTTTATTTGATCCAAAAATCAATCCAAAAATTTTCTAGATTTAAAAATTATCAACATACTTGTGTAGGATTCCATCCTACACAAGATACATTGGCGGCCTATCTATGTTACATAGATTCACATGAATTCCCATGTCAAAAAATAACTTCGAGATAGAATTGAGTAGCCTTAAGCAAATAGCAGTAAACAATGAGTACAACAATAAACAAAACTTTAAACCAAAAACTGCATAAAAACCTCCGAAATTAGTCTTTCCACGACCAAAGAAACACCTAACCTTCTGCTTGAGTACATATACAAGAAAGATATCAACAAAAATAGCCAATTACACAAGAAAAAAGGAATATCACCAGCTTTCAGAACAAACAACTTAAGCAAATATACTAAGAACAACAAGAACCAAAAGAAAAGCACTTACACAGTGGTGTAGGTATACAAAGATGCATATGTGGTGACTGCTCAAAATCTTACATCGGTCAAATTGGTAGAACCTTTAACAAACTTATAGCAGAACACAAAACGGCTTACAATAATAGAAAAACAGATCCGCACTTTACCTTCTACATTCTAGATCATAATCATTCTTTTAATGACCAATTTAAAATTTTACTTATTCAAAATAAATACCCTATGCTATCTTTATTAAAATCTATAAAAATTGATAAATTAAAAAATAGAGATATAACTCTGAATGAGCAACTTGAGACAAACAGCTCTCCCCTCCTCAACTTATTCAGTTAAAGACTTTAAAGTGCACTCATAGTAAAATGCATCACTCGCGTACCTATTAAAAACAAAAGTTTTCAGTGCTTTATTGTTAGAACTATAAAGTATATTACTGACACGTTGAATGGGTTGCATGTGAGAGTTCATTTTGAATGAAGTAAAAAACAGACGTACTCTTAATCATTTATTGTAACTTCCGACGACCGGTTTCGCTCTCTAAAGTATGCAGAGCATTTTCAGGTCAACGGTTACAAGTCACTAAATGCTACAAATAAAAAGCAGGGTTAGAACAATGTCAGGGCCTCGATTTTTGACCCTTCGCTTCATTATCGAACGTATTCGCTACGTATACTAAACAGATACGAAGCGAAGACGTTCGATAACGAAGCGAACGGTCAAAAATCGAGGCCCTGGTTATAAAAGATGCTAAAGATCCATAAGATCAAGCCAATATTGAACAACATACATAAAAGTAGTTAAGACAGCAGACAAATACATATATATGCACACTCGGGGGCGGCAACAAACGTCCTCAAGCTAACATACACATGCATATGTATGCCGTCTATAATCATGCAATGATAACGTGTCGTACTTACATTCGGCTACAAGGATCTACTTCTGGCTACTTCTAGCTCCAATGAATACTCAGGAAGTAGCTCCTTGTAGCCGAATGTAAGTACGATACGTTATCATTGCATGATTACAGACGACATAAATCTGCATGTGTATGTTAGCTTGGGTACGTTTGTTGCCGCCCCCGAGTGTGCATACATATGTATTTGTCTGCTGTCTTAACTACTTTTATGTATGTTGTTCAATATTGGCTTTATCGTAGGGATCTTTAGCATCTTTTACAACCAGACATTGTTCTAACTCTGGTTTTTATTGTAGCATTTAGTGCCATTTAGTGACATGTAACCGTTGACCTGAAGATGCTCTGCATATTTTAGAGAGCCAAACCGGTCGTCGGAAGTTACAATAAATTATTGTAGTACGTCTGTTTTTTACTTCATTCATATATTACTAACTCTTGAAACTGAAATTGTCTATTAAAACTGACTCCAGATTGTCCCCAGATTGAAATCGAACGAAAAGATCTGTACTTAATGCGTTGGACTTTTTAAGTCTCCAACTTTAAATTTATATAGGTAGGTACATATTGTTACTGTTCAATCTCTAATAGCCCTGCATGGTGGATGTGTAACGTTGAATAAAAAAAATAAAGACGCAAATACAGAACATTATAGAGTATGAAATGTGTTAGAATTTTATAAAATACTTCTATATGTATAATAAAGAGTATAATATGTTTCGCACAAACAATAGCAATATTTTGCATTCTTTAGATTTCCCAGAAGAACTGATTCTGCTAAATTGAAAATCGTGACTACACAACTTATTCACGGTTATCTCTATCTATTGTATTTAAGCTTTCATTTTTTAATTATTGTTTATGTCTAGGTGAACATAAACAACAGATTATGCAGCCGTATATCGTAAGAGTGTGTGTGAATTACACAGGGTGATCCTAGAAACAGAATATCTACAAAATCTGTTAAATCAGTTTTGTAAAACGAGACTGACGAGATAAAAAATATAGACTGCGCTAGGGATCAGTAAAATAGGCCTTAGATGAGTGTGTGTAAATTACACAGGGAATCTAAGAACATCGTGATTTTAGAAACACAAAATCTACAAAAACTACTAAATTACTTATTGTCTTGAAGAAATGACACTAAGAAGATAAAAAATATAGACAGCACTGGGGATCAGTGAAATAGACCTCAGATCCTTCCAATAGAGGGAAGAAAATAATACGACCATAATATACGTAAGAGGTATGTCAAACGACGCTACCCCTGAAGACGTCAAGGGGGCATTTCTTCAACAATTTTACTGAAAACTTTAAGCCGGCTGTTCACATTACTGTGGCGTCGTTCAACTTTGTCGAATTCGAATAATTGGCAAAAAATTTTGATCATGTTTGACCGTGCATCCAACGAAATCATACAATTTGACCGCAGATGGACTGGCCTATCTGCTGCAGTACTGCAGAAATTGATATCATCGACGATCTTGTCAAACGATATCGCAGTACCGTGAGTGGCCGGTTTTATTAAGAGAGAATACTTGAGCGTGGGGATAGTGCATTGCCATGTAGAAAAGCGAGTAAGGGAAGAAAAATGTGTGCTATAGATGCTGAGACACAGGTCACGAGGCCAAAACGTGTCAGAAAGAAGAAAGATGTCTGGTGCGAGAGGAACCACACAGGTTGAGCAGCTTGAACTGTCCACAATTATTCAGAGAGGCCTTAAGAATAGCAAGAGACCGAGGCAGATACGGGGTGCCAGCGAAGGGAGAGACAAAAATGGAGTCTTCGGAAGAGCTAAGTTGCTCGCAAGTTGATATAGATCCTGAATAAAAATCAATAAAACAAAACGCAGTCCCCAGAAGACGAATGGGGTACACCCGAAGTTACATTCGTAAAAAACCCGTTTCGGATATATCGCTGAGGGGGAGGCGGTTTTTTAGTTGGAAGCTAGCCAGAGTACGGGGGCATGTGTTGAAGGAGATGCATGCATATGCGCCCTTTCCGGTTGAATCCAACACCGGCGCTGCTCCAAGCTTTGGCGGTGTCTTTGTAAGATTTTTCACCTCCACACAAAAGATATCTTCTTCTTGTGCTAATTTCTGGTTTGGTTTCAATTGTCTGTGCTATGACAGGCTTAACTACAGATTTATAATGAGCGTTTTCATTCTTCAATTTAGATGGTTCTTTTTCTCCATACCGTATCATTAATGCATCATGCTATTCTAGTTGCTCTTGCCACTTACTATAGTATTTTTACTACAAAAGCGATATTACGTAGGTCAAATTTTTTGACGTAAGAGAACTGTCAAAACATTAAAATGTTTTGACAGTTCTCTTACGTCAAAAAATTTGACCTACGTAATATCGCTTTTGTAGTAAAAACACTATACCTGAGTGCTTCGTTGATATTTGACACCTGAAAAAATTGATTTCTAGGCGTTTAAATATCATTATACTACTATTGTTTCCAATGTCCAGTTTGCACCTTATTGGTTCTTCTGATATCACTAAACTCTTGTTTTCTTGTGACGATATTTTAATATTTAAATCCTTAGTCTTCATGTTGAAACGATATAGCCTTATCCGTAAATCCTATTAATTTTCCTATATCAGAAATGCGTCATCTGCAAAACATAATATTTTATTTCCCTATTCCCTTTGACATTTTCTTTTTATTTTTACTTGTTTTACCACCCCATCCATTTCTGTCCTTTGCCTGTCTTTGTTGCGTCTTTTATTGCACACAGGCCTATTTTGTGCTCTTTTAATTTCTTTATTTTCTTTTGATCCCTATTGTTCCATGTTGAGATTCTTGTAGTGTTCCTTTTTAATCGACTTCTTCTTCTTCTACGGCACTACAGCCCAAATTGAGCCATGACCTCCTTTATTTTTTGCCTCCACCTTTGTTTGTCTGTGGCTGCTCTTCTCCATACACGGACTCCTAAAAGGGCTTGTGCGTCGCTGTTTACTGTCTTCCCAGTAGTCCAGTGTAATAAGGTTTCTTCCATGGCACTTCAACAGCCAGGGTACTGAAGCGTTTTTTCGACAGGTAATGCCTATAACAACAAATTGTAACTATTTCCTGCGTAGGATCTGGCAGTCATTTTTATTTATAAACAATTTAGTATCAAAAAACCATTTTTTTTTTGGGAGGTGCTTGCAGCACTCTCTGATTGGACTAGAATATGGTTCGGCTGTATTTTCGTTTTGCAACGAAATTGAAAATGGTTATTCATTTTTGATTTACATTTACTCTGTGTGGAGTATGAAGGGAACCAGTCTCGTTGGAACTTTACCGCGCTGAGCAGATGTGACGTGAATTGTAAATTGTAGAATTCCCTCATCTTCCTTAGTCTCAGCATCCGTATGGCTTGCAAATTGTAGAAGCCTCGGAGGTGTAACCAGAGAAGGTTCCCATTGTTTTCATTCTGGTGGGATATGTTATATGCCATTAGAGTGAAAACTTAGTCTTTTGCTAGCAGTTGCCGCTAGGGCATCTATGCCATTTCGTTCGTTGCAATTCGGGACTGCACGCTGGGGTTTGTTTTGGTTGGATCGGGGAGAGCAGCATATGTGCCTCCTGATGAGAGACTAATAAGTTTCGAAACCGGTAGAGGTGCTTGCAGCACTCTCTGATTGGACTGGAATATGGTTCGGCTGTATTATCGTTTTGCAACGAAATTGAAAATGGTTATTCATTTTTGATTTACATTTACTCTGTGTGGAGTATGAAGGGAACCAGTCTCGTTGGAACTTTACCGCGCTGAGCAGATGTGACGTGAATTGTAAATTGTAGAATTCCCTCATCTTCCTTAGTCTCAGCATCCGTATGGCTTGCAAATTGTAGAAGCCTCGGAGGTGTAACCAGAGAAGGTTCCCATTGTTTTCATTCTGGTGGGATATGTTATATGCCATTAGAGTGAAAACTTAGTCTTTTGCTAGCAGTTGCCGCTAGGGCATCTATGCCATTTCGTTCGTTGCAATTCGGGACTGCACGCTGGGGTTTGTTTTGGTTGGATCGGGGAGAGCAGCATATGTGCCTCCTGATGAGAGACTAATAAGTTTCGAAACCGGTAGAGGTGCTTGCAGCACTCTCTGATTGGACTGGAATATGGTTCGGCTGTATTATCGTTTTGCAACGAAATTGAAAAATGGTTATTCATTTTTGATTTACATTTACTCTGTGTGGAGTATGAAGGGAACCAGTCTCGTTGGAACTTTACCGCGCTGAGCAGATGTGACGTGAATTGTAAATTGTAGAATTCCCTCATCTTCCTTAGTCTCAGCATCCGTATGGCTTGCAAATTGTAGAAGCCTCGGAGGTGTAACCAGAGAAGGTTCCCATTGTTTTCATTCTGGTGGGATATGTTATATGCCATTAGAGTGAAAACTTAGTCTTTTGCTAGCAGTTGCCGCTAGGGCATCTATGCCATTTCGTTCGTTGCAATTCGGGACTGCACGCTGGGGTTTGTTTTGGTTGGATCGGGGAGAGCAGCATATGTGCCTCCTGATGAGAGACTAATAAGTTTCGAAACCGGTAGAGGTGCTTGCAGCACTCTCTGATTGGACTGGAATATGGTTCGGCTGTATTATCGTTTTGCAACGAAATTGAAAATGGTTATTCATTTTTGATTTACATTTACTCTGTGTGGAGTATGAAGGGAACCAGTCTCGTTGGAACTTTATCGCGCTGAGCAGATGTGACGTGAATTGTAAATTGTAGAATTCCCTCATCTTCCTTAGTCTCAGCATCCGTATGGCTTGCAAATTGTAGAAGCCTCGGAGGTGTAACCAGAGAAGGTTCCCATTGTTTTCATTCTGGTGGGATATGTTATATGCCATTAGAGTGAAAACTTAGACTTATGGTTTTCTTAATACACACATCTTCGAGAGAATGGAAAAAACTTTAAAATAGCGCGTTACAAAGTTTAATACACCAATTTATTGTTAATATAATTGCGAAAAAAGGTTGAAATTAAAAAAAAAATAATTTTGCAATAACTATTGTAAAAACAAATCTACAGCTTTGAAATTTTTGTCAAATGAGGGTTCTTTGGTGCTTAAAATGTGACAAAAATTTCAAAGCGATTCATTCACTTGTTTAAATTTTATTCAACTTGTTTATCACAGAGAGCTTTTTTTTGTAATAACACAAGTCAGAAAAAACTAATGTTAGAACCATTCTACAGATGTCAAATGAAAGAGCATGAGCTAAACTTTCAAGCAGGGGCGTCATTTGATAGGGTCAGGGGCATTTCCCCCCCCCCCCCCCGCTGACCCTGAAAATGACGGAAATTTACAAAAAATAGATCAATTTTGTATTACGTTTGCATATATAATGTATTGTATATATAATGCTTGCCCCCCTATCAAAATTTAAAATGACGCTCCTGCTTTCAAGCTGGTTTAAAAAAAGTGAATACAAAATGCATTTATTAGTAATAAAAAATTATGCAAAAGTATATTTAATTTTCCTTATAAACTTTTTATATTTTTATATAATAAATTATATATATTTATTAGAATTTTTCATCAATTATCATATACATAACATTACTTGGTAGTTGTGCACCTAAAAAACGGTAAAAAATAGATTTTTTTGAAAAAAGTTATTCAAAAAGTTTATAAGAAAAAATTAACGACACTTTTGCATAGTTATTTATTACCAATAAATGAATTTTTTATTCACTTTTTTTAAACCAATTTGAAAGTTTAGTTCATGCGCTTTCATTTGACATCTGTAGAATGGTTCTAACACTATTTTTTTCTGACTTATGTTATTACAAAAAAAGCGCTCTTGGATAAACCATTTGAATAAAATTTAAACAACTGAATGAATCGCTTTAAAATTTTTGTCACATATTAAGCACCAAAGAAACCTCATTTGATAAAAATTTCAAAGTTATACACTTATTTTTACAATAGTTATTGCGATTTTTTTTTAATTTCGACCTTTTTTCGCAATTATATTAACATTAAATGAGTGTATCAAACGTTGTAATACACCATTTTAAAGCTTTTTCCATTCTCTCGAAGATGTCTGTACTAAAAAAACCATAAGTCTTACTGTTTTCCAATAATTAAAAAAAAAGGAAAAAAGGCCGTTTTTTGACATTAAATTGTTTATAAATAAAAAATGGCCGCCAGATCCTAAGCAGGAAATAGTTACAATTTGTTCTTATAGGTATTACCTGTCTAAAAAAGGCTTCAGTACCCTGGATGTTGAAGTGTCACGAACAGGGTATATTTTTGTCTTATTACCGTGGCCTACAGCGCTTTCTTGGCTTTCCAACTGGTCTCTTTCCCTGCATTCTAGCGTCCTGTGCTCTGTCCAGTCCATTGCAATGGTACCTTTTCAAATTGACGCACTTAAGATTTTATATTAAGAATTTTTTTTTAAAATAATATAAAAACAAAGGTTAGGGAAAATATAACAACGTTTAAATAAGAAACACTTGTAACTTGTTGAAAATTCTGTAAGCTTGTACAATTAAAATTGACCCGTAAAACTCATCCTCTTCGTCGGTAAACACTGTCGAACACTTTTATTATTATTTTATACATTGAGAATTGTGAATAATAAAATGCAAATATACCGTACCACTTTCAAATAGGAAGAGTATGCAGATATACATTTTCATCTTTACTTAGATTTCGTAATGACAAGGCAACTAGCACGTGCATATCGACATCAATTTCCGAATAGGTACATTCCGTATTACAGAACATTTATGGATGTACACAATTTCGAGCATTTGGATTACGTGATTATCTATTGGACATAGGAATAAACTTACCTGTAGATGGTTCCACTACTATAAGCAGTATACGTCGAGTTCGTAAATAACTTAAAATACCAGGAATAACGGTTTAAAAAAATTTAAGGCGCGAGGACTTAAAAAACAATGTTGTTTAACTATAGGTACTCACAGAACGAAATAGTTGGCAGGAAATTGCTTACTAAAATAATAGAATAATTATAAAATTATAGAATTATACATTTAAAATTATAGTACAATTTTACACGCCACTGAAATTACTCCTCTTTCTCCTCAAATACCGTAATGATCCACGAACTTCGAAATGAATCACTGACAACTATTTCGTTCTCTGACTATATACGTTAAAGGGATCATTAAGGGAGGGTATGGTTTGAAATCAACATTTCTAGCACATTTGTGTGATATTTTTTTTAAGCTGTGGTACAATAATTAACTTATTTTTAAATTAAATAAGGATATTAAGCACAGTTCGAATAATACTCAAAAAAAATTCAAGGAAAACTATTGAAAAATAATTAAACTTTTATAAAAAATAGCATTTTTATAATAAAACGTTTTTATTATTTATAGGAGAGAAGAAAGGATACTCAAAAAAAATATCGAGAAAAAATATTGAAAAATAATTACACTTTTATAAAAAGTAGATTTTTTATAATAAAACGGGATTATTATTTATAGGAGAGAATATAAAATAATTTTTAATGTTGTTCTGAAGCTATTATTTCTTATTCTGAAAATAATTTTTGA
Organism: Diabrotica virgifera virgifera; assembly: GCF_917563875.1. Classification (NCBI taxonomy): domain Eukaryota; kingdom Metazoa; phylum Arthropoda; class Insecta; order Coleoptera; family Chrysomelidae; genus Diabrotica; species Diabrotica virgifera. Next base: position 287,680,717 of record NC_065443.1, on the reverse strand, counting down.
CGATATAAAATGGTTAAAATTCCAAAAATTACACTATAATAAAAAAGTAATTTTTATAATAACACGGTTTTGTTATATGTATACAGGACACAACATGTTTCGAAAAAATAAAATATAAATTTTTAGTAGGTGTATTAATTACAATTCCAAAAATTGTTTAAAATGGTATATATAATATTTATATATAAATATTAACTTGGAATTATGGATTTTATTATTATTATATTATTATATTATTATATTATTATATTATTATATTATTATATTATTATATTATTATATTATTATATTATTATAATATTATATTATTATATTAAATATGGATTTTCATTATATCAACATTTAATTATTTATTAAAACAATTAAAAAGATACGCAACAGCGGTGTTCGAACTAGGGAACTCTCGATCTGCAGTCTAATGCCACTGACCCACCATCAATTTGTAGATATCGATTTATTAACGTACTTTAAAATATCATTGCGTTGATCAAACTTTTAAAATAGTTTGAAATAAAAAAAATCGATTTATCCATACAGTTTGATTGATTAGTGGGATAAAGCTCCTTAGATCCGTTATAGTAATAGATAGCAATAAAAGTTAATAACAAAAATTGTAGCCAACTTTGATTACAGATTGATAATCAGTAATCGTAAATTATCAGTTTTAGACAATTCAGTCATGGCTTACCTAAAATTTGGAAAGATTTAGACCCGTAATTATTAATAATTTGCTCTGAAAAATGAAAATATCTCAAAAACTAATAAATTTCGACATAGGGAATGTTACATAATAATTAAAGTACCGTAATGGTACTTTTAGACAGTGATATAAAATACAAGGTGTTTTCTTTAAAATTACTGAGAAAATAATGTACTTGCGTTTTGACTTACCCTGTATTTAATATAAAGAAAATTAGCAATATCGATCACTTATGAAAATTTTGACAATAAATAAAAAATATAGCATCAATAAACCATTGCCTTTGCGCTTATTTTTATTTATACAGGGAGTTAAACTTGTTACGATTTTCATATAAAATTGGTTATAACTTTGTAAATACCGTGTATAACATACCAACCCTTTATATTTTTGTAATGGAGAAGTTAAGAAGATTTCGAATATAAAATAAAATACAGGTTGTTCCATTTAAAAAAAAACATAACTTTGATCTGCCACTATGTTATCGAACACCCTGTAACATTCTACTAATTTTGTAATGTGAAGCTCAAAGTTGGCTACAATTTTTGTTATTAACTTTTATCGCTATCCATTACTATAACGGATCTATGGAGCTTTACCCCACTAATCAATCACCCTGTATAATATCAGTTAAATATTGCATTGTTAGCATGTTCTAAGCTATTGTGAAAATTTCAGGTACCTAGGTAGCCTAGAACTATTTTTAAAATGGATTACAAAATTTGCGGAGACAGTGACAACAACCAAGCCAAGTATATAAAAACGTTTTAATAAGCCAACGGTGACACATTTTTACAGACACCTCAAAAAATGAATTTTGCGGTGGACATTAGAACTCGTCACTGGATCATGTCAAACAAAAAATTCAAATAGATTTGATTAGCTTACAAGTTTCTTGGGGTAACGCTGTCGACTCTTTTTGATGTTCAACGATTTTTGAGTTCTTGGTATGCCTCTGAAGTAAAAAAAAAATGAAATTCTGTGTAACAAAACCTGGCTGAGAAACCTAACACCGTGGTATAGTTGCAGCTCAGTAGATCTTTTCAAAGCAGTCGCCAATAAGGCACGGATAGCTGCGATGATACCCAACCTCCGATAGTAGTGATGTTGAAAAAGTAACTATTCGTTACAAAGTACTCGTTACTTACGAATACCGAAAGTAACGATTACTGTAACAGAGAGGCAAATCGTTACTTCGATTACTTTGATTACTCTGATTACTTCGTTACCAATCGTATCATATCATATACCTATTTGGGTATTGTATCTACAATCGGTTGATATCGGAATCGGACCGGTATTCCACGAGTGTTCGGTATCAGTACAGTTAACTAAAATTTTATCTATGAAGGGCGAAGGTTATGAAGAGTTTTACAGGATTACAGGACGCTGAGAAGTAGCTGAAACAGAGGGAGGTAAAACATTTAACAAAGCATGCATCCAGAAACAGGTGTCTATACGATAAAATACGATTTGTTGAGGTAGATAATTCACAGGTGTTTGTTCCTTTGAAAATAAAAATGCAACACATTTTAATAATAAATACAGACTATTCTTATCAGGCCTAGAAAAAAATACCTAGTTTAGATTGACCAAATGTAGAAATGATATTTCTAGACTGTGATCATCAACTTTAATTTTACATGTAGGTATGCATTGTATTTAGGATGTAACTTTTTGAATTGTATTTAGGATTAGGATGACGTCTGGAAAAAAGTCTACAATAGAAAAATGGGTGGAAATGCATTATTACATTTTAAAGTGTATAAAACGCATCGAAAAATGCATAAACATGTTAAAATCAGTATATTAAGAGCCAGATTTTCTTATTTCGTGGTATTTGGGGTCATTGAACACGAATATGCAATCAGAACCGACCTCCGAAGCACCTGTGTACCCAAGGTTACTGCTAAGGTACGTCATCTAGAGTTTCGAGGGTTTGTTTTTGGCACTAAATTGATACAAACAGATTACTCGAGATTACTGATATTGTGGAGCAGCAATGACAGAACAATTAACAACATTAATTAACAAAATCATAAAACACAATAAAATACCGGAAGAATGGAGAACAAGCGAACTAATTCTACTATTCAAAAAGGAGATAAAAGCATCCAGAAAACTACTTGAGTTAACAACTTGTTAAATACTACCCTAAAACTTACAACTAAATTTTTACAAAACCTATTGAATCAGAGGATAAGTTTAGCAGATGAACAACAGGGTTTTCGTACTGGAAGATCATGTAACGATGCAATATTCGTCATAAAGCAAATTACTTAGAAATCACTAGAGTATAATAGACCAGCATTTCTATGTCTGATTGACTTGAAGATAGCATTTGGCAGAGTGGAGTTAATACTCACAGATGTAATCCATCTTCTGTATAACAGAGAATTTCCCTTAGATATCATAAAAACTATTAATAAAATCTACCATAACAACAAAATGGAAGTCAGAATTGATGGACAACTTACAGAATCTATAGATATAGGCAGCGGAATAAGACAGGGAGACTCATTGCGTCCTATGCTTTTCAATTTATTCATGGATGAATTTTTATGTACTTTTGGATGCATTTTATACTGCAATTATGCATTTCCACCCATTTTTCTATTGAAAACTTTTTCCTGTTCCACTATTTCCATAAAAATCATTTATTTTTTCTTCAATGCCTTAAAATTATTTTCTTAAATGCCTCTTAATTAATATCTGCTCGGGCCAAAAAATTAGTAGATTTTCTAAAAAAAAATTTATTTTTAAATATTAATTATTCTGAACAAAATTATGTCGGGCATCCCTTGGTTTTAATAATTTTTAACATAATAGATTACATATCATTTAATTTCTATCCATTAAATAGATCGGTTAAAAGTCGTTGTTATATTGGATCTTATACGAAATACCGAGAAATGCAATTCTTGATATGATTACCGGTACTCAAATACAAAAGTAATCATAGTAATCAAAATATCCTACTAATACAAAATATGTACTGAGAAATGCGATTCTCCATATGATTACCGATACTCAAATAGAAAAATAACAAAAGTAATCAAAGTATCAAAGTAACGAATACCGTAAATGATTACTTTAGACAAAAGTAACGATTTGTAAACATCACTATCCGATAGGAGAAAAAACTACAAGAAGATGAAGTTAATCCGTTCACAAGTAAATCAACTATGAAAATGATCATAATTTTTGGTAGTGCAAAACATTTGCGGTTAGTAATAATAATTAATGTCACAATATTACAAGAATTCTTGCATTTTTTTTTATTCACAAACGGACTAATTTACGTACAGTGACGGTTGCATATATATCGTTATGAAATACGTTTCGATTGTTTTTCTTGTAGATTAGGTTAAAGCGGTTCTCACATACATATTCGGTCAATTTTGCGCAATGAAATAACTGGAAAATTGTTACGAATATGTTAATGAACTAATTTTGTAATTAGCATTAAGTATTTCTAAATTAAGCTAACAGATAAAGCATCTCTGTTGTTAAGTGAATTATATTAAGAACAACGTGGTTATTTTATTTTGAATTTAATTTGCTGTCTGAAATTACACAACTGCAAAAAGATTAGAAGAAAAATAAAACATATGTATAATATGAGCTTATATGGCACAAACATTTAAAAATCGCTTAATAAAACAAAAAAAAACTGGATTATAAAAAAGGATATATACCCAATGTTTATTTAATTTTGTTTGAAACTATTTTAGGCTATTATGTCCAAAAAAGGAGGGCTAAAAGAAGTTTTTTGAGAAAGGGGTGAATTATTCCCAGTGTACTATAGTGCCTTACTTAGTTTTCGTACATATACAGGGTGTTTGCTAACGAATGGGCCATAGCTTAACCTCAGATTCCTGAAGTTAAAACAGGTCGATTTAAGCTAACTTACCTTAGTACTAAAGTTGATAATAACGGATATACAGGGTGTCAAAGTTAAATTTGATTTTATTTATTTTTGAACATTTCATGACAGGCATGAGATCACAAAACAAAATAAGGGGGTTTTCTGGTAAGGGGGTTTTTTGGAACAAGAAACCTAAATTTCCCGCCATAAATTATATATGTATTACCTAGAGGGCAACACATACATCTTTCAGCGCTCATTGAATACATTCAATTTTTTTATCCCACACTCTACATAATTTTCAGATCAAAATTTTTATTTCCCTACAATTTTTACTTAAAAAAGGTATACTACATTCATCTCGCTAAACTCAACCTTTTTCGAGATAAACGTATTTTAAATCTACGATGCAAAATTCAATTTTTTGCATTTCATTGTAGCTACTAAAAGCCATTTGACATATCCTTGTCATACTTGGCAGCAAGTGCAGGTACTGTACACCCTACTAAATTATGTTAAACAAACGTTTCTGGATACTACCAGAAACGTACGACGGGGGAAAGTGAATGGTTGACCCTTTCCAAATTCTACGCCACTGGCGAAAAATTGTTATTTAGTGCAATTTTTGGATTCTCCAATACTTTCTATGTAAATAATATACTCTTCATTCGTAACGATACAGTCATTAGTTTTCTAGATATTTGAAGTTAAAAATGAAACGGCACAGTTATTTTGATTAATGTGTTATGCCCCTTCGTCCTTAACTTCAAATATCTCGAAAACTAATGATTTTATCGTTACGAATGAGGAGTATATTATTTACATAGTAGTCCTGTCGCCAGGGGGGGTACAACGGCCTTCTTAATTCAGATGGACTTACCCAAGTTTTTTTTATGTATTTTGGCCCGTAGAACACGAATTTTTTGGGTAACAGTTGATCCGGATGTCGATAAGACTGTTATAAACAAAGAAGTTGAGGAATTACATAACAGCGATTTCTCGCAAAACAAAACAATTTTTTGTATTTTTTGGGTCATTCTAACCAAAAAATGTTCCTACAAGTTTTTTCGTAGGATGCATAGTTTTCGAGATAAACGCGGTTGAACTTTCAAAAAATCGAAAAATTGCAATTTTTGAACCTTTGAATAAAAAATAAAATAGCAATTCTGCTTACTGCCTTTAAAAGTTTAAGTCAAATTTTATCTGTTTTGAATATTTGCATTGCGAAAAATTTATTTTTTGATTGTTAAAAAAAGCTATAAACACATAGTGTTTCCCGTGCCTAATACATGCGATAGCCCCGCTTGCACTTTTACCTCCTCTACCTACTCATTCGATTTTAAATGAGAAATCATTGAAAACATCACTCAAGCACTAGGTGTTTATAGCTTTGTTTTAACAATAAAATAATAAATTTTTAGCAATACAAATAACTAAAACCCATATAATTTGACTTGAACTTTCAAATGCGATAAGCAGAATTGCTATTTTATTTTTTAATCAAAAGTTATTCGGGTTCAAAAATTGCAATTTTTCGATTTTTTGAAAGTTCAACCGCGTTTATCTCGAAAACTATGCATCCTACGAAAAAATTTGTAGGAACATTTTTTGATTAGAATGGCCTAAAAAATACAAAAAAATGTTTTCTTTTGCAAGAAATCGTTGTTATGTGATTCCTCAACTTCTTGGTTTATAACAATCTTATCGACATCCGGATCAACTGTTACCCAAAAAATTCGTGTTCTACAGGTCAAAATACATAAAAAAACTTGGGTAAGTCCATCTGAATACAGGAGGCCGTTGTACCCCTCCTGGCGACAGGACTATAGAGAATATTGAAGAATTTAAAAATTATGCTAAAATAGCAGTTCCGTCAGTGGCGTAGAATTTGGGAAGGGTCAACCATTCACTTTCTCCTGTCGTACGCCTACGTTAGTAGCCACAAACGATTATTAAACATAATTTGGTTGAGTGTACAGTATCTAAACTTTCTGCCAAGTGTGACACGGATATATCAAATAGTTTTAAAGTATTATTTTTTTTTATAATTTATTCCTTATTTAAAACTTTAAGAGTTATATCCGGTACTTTAAAACTATTTGACATATTATCCTTATCATACTTGGCAGAAAGTGTAGGTACTGTCATAGCCACCTTTACTTTACAAGCCATGAAGAGAAAAAAGCAACGTCGCAATTGATGACGTCCGTAGTCTGACTTTCGGACTACCGCTTTCGAAACTACGATTTTAAAGTACAAATTCTGGTAAAATTTATAGTATTTTTTGAGTCGAACAAGAAAATATTATTAATTGGAAGTTTGTACAAAATAATATTAAAAGTAATTCCTTGTAAGTAACGTTTATTATACAAAAAAAAAACAATAACAAGAATATAAATGGGATTAATTTTTTTCGAATCCTAAGAAAACTAATAAGTATTTTTCAAAAATTTAAACGCAGAGTGAAAGATTACGTTAGGACCAAGGACCAAAAGTCCCTGAGAACTTCTATGTTTATTTTAATAAGTTACAGGGGTGAAAAACTAAGAAAATTTAGTGTGATTTTAGTTTCAAATATGTCATTAAAAAAACTTTTTATTCATTCTAAGGGATTTTTGGCCCTCGGTAATAAAATAATCTTTTATTCTGCGTTTAAATTTTTCAAAAATACTTATTAGTTTTCTCAGAATTCGAAAAAAATGATTACCTTTAAAATACAGGCGTCAAAATTTTTCATTTTCTTCCTTTCCCCTTAAAGTTTGTCGCACTTATTTAGAAACACCCTGAATTGATAAAAAACAAATCTAGTTGTTAAACATAAGCGAATTAATAAAAAAAAACAGAATATTAAGAAAACCGGAGTCTATAGTTGGGTTTTAATTTCAGTATTTTTTAAATGCCCGGTACACCATAAAAATTTAATTATTTAGCAACAATATTATTACAGCGGTATTGTTAAAGAATTAGGCTATAAGATATTATAAAAATCACTTAAATCTGCCAACAGATTTAGGAAATATGAGACATTAAAAATGACAAAATTTTTAAGTGGACGGATTTCTATATGCACGCAAGTTTATATAAAAATATATTATATTGAACTAAAATCATCTTAATAACATACCTTTTAATGTTCTTTATAATTTGGAGCACGAAATATTGTAAAATATTTCAGTTTCTCTGTAAATAAAGTGAAAATTATTTAAAAACAAATGAGAACTGTCAGAATTAATCGGTCTACCAATAGATGTTGCCAAGTTTCAACTTCATGGCTTGTTAAGTAAAGGTGGCTATGGTACTGTACACGGTTCTTAGACATTACTACGGTTGCCTAGACAGCCTAGATCGACTAACCAATGAACATTAAGGGTGTGATTACGTCACGAGAGTGTACTGTCATTTGAATCGTAATATATTTTTTTTCGAATCCTGAGAAAACCAAGTATTTTAGAAAAATTTAAACGCAGGATGAAGGATTACATTATTACCGAGGGCGAAAAGCCTCTTAGAATAAACAAGCAGTTTCTATTGAATGAAATATTTGAAATTAAATATCACACTTCTTTTTTATTTTCAGCCCTTTAACTTATTAAAATAAACATTATAGAAGTTTTCAGGGACTTTCGGCCCTCGGTAATAATGTAGTCTTTCATACTGAGTTTAAATTTCATACTGAGTTTTAAAGTAAAAATAGTCGTAAAAGTTAAAATTAGTTTTAGAGCCTTCTCCAGTAGACCATTTTAAAGGTAATTAATTTTTCTTTCTATTAAAAAGAAAAAGCTAAATTTCCTAAAGTTATAGGACAATGTTTGTAAAAAAACTATTTGTTTAATTTCGTTGTAATTCCAAATAAGTTAATTTAATAAGTTAAAGATAAAGATTAAGTTGGAAAATAAAAGACTGCTGCGAATATAATGAAATATTTAATAAATATATTTACAAAGTAGGAAAAATGCAAAGGCTACAAAATATAAATAATGTTTTTTTCTAATTTAGGATGAATTTATAAAAAATAAAAATTTTAATGGAATTTTTAAGAAGCTTGTAAGTCTATATACGTTTCATGGAAAAGGAATATAAATAGCTGTTAAAACCACTAAAAATAGACCAGGAAAGGGAATAGAATAGATATAATCTATAGAATGCGTGCTTTTTTACACCCATAGGCTGAGCATAAAATAGCGACTAAATTTTTATTTGCATTTCTACTGCCCCTTTTATTAAATTTTATTTATTTTTCAAAGTTCAAACTTATTTTTAAAAACTTTTCCAAGTGGGCTCGAAATTGTTATTAACAAATAACTTATGACTCATAACAAAAAAACAATTTCCCGAAGCACTTAATCACCACTTTTTCTCTCTTGTCAATTTTTCGAAAAATGCTTCCTTTTCGAGTTATTTATAATATTTTTGTAAAAAAAATGCCTTTATTAATAATTTTTGGAATTCTTTTCTAAAACACTACTCATTGTATTGCAATTCTACAAAAAGCTTTATAATCTTTAAACCTTCAAGTACAAGTAAGAATATTTTGACAAGGATAGGTGGTATTTATCTTGTTATAAACATAGTTTTAAATTGAAACAATGATTTCTACGCGCCGCGCGCCTGTATTAGTCCAGGGTAATAAGGATTTTCTCGGGACACTCAAAGATCAAGGTAGCTGACTACTTTTTTAGTTATTGTAGACCTATAAGAAGAAAACCTCCTTCCTGCTTCCTGCCTAGAGTTCGCGTCTGTTTTTAATTATTAACAATTTAGTGCAAAAATCGCGATTTTTTCGATTTTTTGCACTCCATTCAAAAACTAAATACCTAGTTGATATAAAATTACAAAATTCAGTTTTTTAGAACATTGAAAAACCTTCAAAATGCCAATTTTTGAAAGTTAAAAATAGTACATTGTTTACCGGGTAGGAAAAGCTTAACATTCCTGAACGACTGTGAAGATTGCTAAGTCGAGGCGCAAGCCGAGACTTAGCAACACAGAGTCCAGGAATGTGGCTTTTCCTACGAGGTAAACATACTATTTTTCTGCAAATCGTTTAAAATTCGACAGATATTGATTGATTTAAAAAAAAAACGCGATAATTTTATTCCCAAATAAATGGTGCTTTGAAATTCCTAATAAAATTACTTGGGTTACTATGGAAACGTATTGAGGTTGAATTGTCAAACTTGACGCTTATAAATTTAATTGCTGGTGTTCTCGAAAGTAAAATGATAAGTGATGATGAAATTTTCATTCCTGGGACTCCTCCAGAGCTGGTTGAGGCAGTGAATACTGCTTCATTAGAATTATTGCCAAAGAAATCAAGAGAAAAGTACGAAAATGCATACAGACGTTTTATGGATTATCGCATGAGTAAAAATTCTATCATTTATGTAGAACACTAACAACTGTACGGAAATATCATTTCCTTACAGTAAGGAAATGACATTTCCTTACAGTAAGGAAGTCCTGACTTTTTCTTCAAGAAATTTTGACAGGAATGTCAAAATTTCCTGGCGATTTGCGGAAAATTAATTTGTTGCTACGCAAACTGTAAAATAAATGAAAATTGTTATTTGTTAATAACTTTTACTAAAACTACTTTAGAAGTTTAGTGTTTCACCCAAGGTTGGATATTGGGGTAGTTAACAAACCCTCAAAATTTGAGACTGAACCATTAATTAGTTTAAGAAGTATTCTATTTGATTTTCCCAGGGACCTTTATTTTGCAATAATATAAGACAGAAAATATTGAAGATAGAGCAATTCTGAGTATGCTAAATGAAAGTAGTAAAGTGATAGTATGAAAATGTAGTAAAAAAAGATAAAAAAATGATTAAAATAGTCAAAAATCCTAATGCTAAATTTCTAAAATTTTGTAGTTTTTAAACATTTAGAATAACTTTAAAAATGTTGTCCGTAGAAAAAATCTCTACAGAGTGGGCCAAATAAAAGGAGCCACCCCGATATTTGGCAGAACTTATTGGATTTTAAGAAAATAAAAAAACAGGTCCATTTTTGATCTAAGGGGGACACATTTTTATGGTACAAACATCTGTCATTTGTCAACTCCCTCCATTCCACTTCCAACACTCCTTATTTTTAAATAGGGAATAGGGTTCGTGTGCTAGCTCATTTGAAAAGTTATTCAATTCTCTATTCAGTAATATCAACATTGAGATAAAAATTTATACAGGGTGTCCAAGAAAAATTATTTTAAATTAAATTAATTGACACAAAAAGAAGAATGTATGTAATTTATTTAACTCAGAATACATTCTACTGCTGACAAAAAACAGAAAAAAATATTTATTTGATAAATAAACACTGTTTGTTGCTTAAATTCAATATTCAACCTACCAAGAGGCAGATGGGTGGAAGCTTGAATATTAAAATTAAGCAAAAAGCAGTGTCTATTTATCAAAAAACATTTTTTACTGTTTTCTGTCAGCAGTAGAATGTGTTCTGAGTTAAATAAATTACATACATTCTTCTTTTTGTGTCAATTAATTTAATTCAAAATAATTTTTCTTGGACACCCTGTATAAATTTGTAAGTCGATGTTGATATTACTGAATAGAGAATTGAATAACCTTTCAAATGAGCTAGCACACGACCCCTATTCCATATTTAAAAATAACGGGTGGGGGAAGTGAAAGGGAGGGAGTTGACAAATGACAAATGTTTGTATCGTAAAAATGTGTCCCCCTTAGATCAACAATTGACCTGTTTTTTTATTTTCTTAAAATCTAATAAATACTGCCAAATATAGGGGTGGCTCCTTTAATTTGGCCCACTCTGTATATTCGAAAAGATAGTATTTTAACACGAATTTTCAAATAAAAAAATTTAGCCTGGACTCATTTGGGACAAAGTTAGCCCATATGTTTTTTTTAATTCACAGCTAATTTGTTTATAATAATTAAGGAATCTCATTAATGCCATTTCAAAGAAGGGGGTTTGTATTTTTTCTTAAAAAATTTGTACAAACAGTATACCTTCACAGCACCCTCTACGATCTTTCAAAAATGTAGTACAAACGATTACTAGGGGGAACCTACAAATCCAGTGAGTTAAAATACTGAAAAAGCAATTTCAAACGAATATAATTTGCTGTATCTCCGGATAAACTCAATGGATTTTCATCTTTATTTTTTTAATTGGTATGTAATTTTTAGGTACATTACAAATATGTAATTTGTTTATAAATTTATTAATGAATAAATAGTCTTATTTGTTTAAACAATTCTTGAAAAAATATTTTTTTTACAAAAATCTATTTTTTTAATCATAGTATAATTAATGATCACAGAAAAATTAAAGTACACTTTAATAAATAAATGATTTTTATTAGATAATTATTTATTGAAGATCATGTATTTACTAAAGTATATCTTAACTTTTTCTATGATTAATAGGGATAGTATGATTAAAATCATGGATTTTTGGGAAAAAATTATTTTTTCAAAAATTGTTTAAACAAATTAGACTGCTTATTAATTAATAAATGTCTAGACAAATTACATATTTGTAATGTACAGAAAAATTACATACACATTAAAAAAAGAACGATCAAAATATATTCAGTAGATCCCGAGATATAGAAAATGATAATAGTTTTAAGTTGCTTTTTTAGTTTTTGAATTCGTGCATTTGTCGGCTCCCAGCTCCCCCTTCACTTACCATGACTAGTCACTAATTAAAATACATTTTTAAAAATTCGTGTAAAATACCAGCTTTTCTAATATGTAAAATAACTTTTTCTACAGACAATATTTTTAAAGTTATTCTAAATGTTTTAAACAACAAAATTTCACAAATGTGGCATTATAATTTTTGACTATATTAGATAATCTTTTTTAGTACATTTTGAGAGTATCAATTTTCTACTTTCATTTGGCATACTCAGAAATGCCCTATCTTCATTATTTTCTGTCTTATGTTATTGCAAAAAAGGTCTCTGGGATAAACAATTAGAATAACTCGTAAACTAATTAATGGATTGGTCTCAAATTTTAAGGGGTTTGTTAAGTACCCCAATACCCAACTTTGGATGAAACACTAAAGTTCTAAGATAGTTTTAGTAAAAGTTATTAATAAATAACTATTTTCACTTATTTTGCAGCTTGCGTAGCAACAAATTAACTTTTTAAATTTCAAAAATCGGCATTATGAAGGTTTTTTAATGTTCTTAAAAATTAAATTTTGTAATTTTATGTCAACTATTTATCTTTGAGTGTCCCGAAAATGGTCTATTTCTAGCTTATTACCCTGGTCTATATTGCCATAACCCCTGTACACACTGAGCACAATGTATAACCGCATATTCTAAATGTTTGGGACCATGTATTCCGTAAGATGGCAAGAGACATTTTAGAAAGAAAAATAAAAAAAAAACATTAATTATGTCATTTTTTAAACAAAAATTTACAGATAACTCAAAAAGGAAGCATTTTTCGAAATATTGCCAAGAAAGAAAAAGTAGATATTTATTTCACACTTGGACAATTTAAAAAATACATTTGAACTGATAAAAAATACTTGGAATCCAATAAATAGAATAAATTATTTTACTTAAAGGTATTTGGTCTCATCTATCCTATCAGCGAACTTTTAAATCAGCTCTACCTTTCCTCTCTAGAAGGAGAATTTAAAATAAGTATAGGTAGGTATCTAAAACCCAGATGACGACAAATATTGTAGTCAGAGAAGAGATATATTGTGTAGGAACCAAATCCATAGACCAGGTAATGGACCCATAGACCAGGTAAAGATAATCAAACAGTTGAGCTTCTCCGTTGAATAAGACTGACTGGGGCAGCCTTCGCCAAGCTGAACCATATTTTCAAATCGTCTGACATACCACCATGTCTTAAAACAAAAACCTTTAATCAGTGTGCTTTGCAAGTGTTGACTTGAGGAGAGGAAACGTTGGCCATGACGAAGAACATAAGGAGAACAGTGCAAAAAATCCGTGTGTCTCAAAGGGCGATAGAGCGTGCTATGTTGTGCTTTTCACTGCGAGACAAGATCCCAAACCAAGAAAACTACGACAAAGATCAGGAGTGGCTGATGCAGTAGAGAGAATAACAACACTGAAATGGAGCTGGGCAAGTCACATGGCTCAAATGACAAATAGCAGATGGACAAAGCGGATACTGAAATGGAGACCAAGAGATGATGCCTACCTAAGCAGATGTTGTCCACAACACGTTGTACTCATGATCTAAAACGTTGTCGTAGCAATTAGATACAAGAGGCACAAGATCGAAACAGATGAAAAATTATGAGGGAAATCTATGTCCAGCAGTAGACAAGCGAAGATTTAATTATGAAAAAGAATAAAAAATATTTGTTGCAGCAGGAATACAAAATAATATTAGTCGGTATAAATATATTCTGTTTATAAGCATCTTTTTAGACCCATATACACGAGCGGCACACCCTAAAAAAAAAAAAAACGCTTAGTTTTCGAGATACTGACCACGGAGGGGTTATTGGCTAATTTTATTCATACTTTATATTTTCGAGGGTGCTGAAAACGAAAATGAGGATTATTCTGAATTTAATGTGGGGGAACATTGTCAAAATCGCAATTTTAACCTAAATATAAAAAAAAATGAAATCACGTTTTTTTGCGTTTACCTCGCTACAACTGTGTTCCATTTTAATATTTTTTCTAAATTTTTTACAGTTTATAGCTCTAACATTTCTGAAGACAGCAGTACCTGTTTCAAGCTTTTATTCTTATCCTGATAAAGGTTATGAATTTTTCAAAGGAAAAGGTGCGGATTTGTTCATTGCAAAGTTGAATCGCAAAAGTTGTGTGACGAAGTTTAAAATTTAGCTTCATAGTTACATTTTATGTTAAAGTAGAGAGTACAAAGAAGTTTTCTGGTAAGTTTTAGATCAAAATGTTTTATAGAAAAAAATATAGTGCAAGTTTTAATGTCGACATTAGAAATCCCCAATATAACGCTTATTTTTCGAGATACTGACCATGGGTGGTGAATGGCTAATTTTGGTCTTATATTATGTTTTTGACCGTGATGAAAACGATAATTAAATTTATTTTAAATTTTAGGTGGGGGAATATTGTCAAAATTGCAATTCTACCCTAAAAATAAAAAAAAATGAAATCACGTTTTTTTGCGTTTAGCTCGCTACAACTCTGGTCCGTTTAAATATTTTGTTCTAAAATTTGTACACTATATATCGAACCACTTTTTTTGAAGATACTAGTTTCTGCTTTAATCTTTTAGTCTTATTCTAGTAAAAGTTATGAATCTTTTAAAGTACAAGGTGCAGATTCGTGAATTGCAAAGTTTAATCGCAAAATTTGACTGACAAAATTTGAAATATAGGTTTTAAATCAAATTTAAAATTAAAACATGAGTACAAGGAAGTTTTATGGAAATTTTTGGATCAAAATGTTTTATAAAAACCAAACGGGGCAGCTTTTAACATCTACCTACAGTATAAATCCCCAAAATAACGCTAATTTTTGGAGATACTGATCATTGGTGGTGCATGGCTAATTTTGGTCTTACTTTATGTTTTTGATGGTGCTGAAAACCAAAATCAAGTTTATTTTGAATTTTAGCTGAGATAACATTGTCAAAATCGCAATTAAAAATAAAAAAAATTAAACCACGTTTTTCTTAAAATTAAAAGTTGCACCATATTTTTTCTATAGCACATCTAGACCTTAAACTCGCCATAAAACTTCTTTGAACTCTATGGTTTAACATAAACGTAATCAAATAGATAAATTTTAAATTTTGTCACTTAATTTTTGCGATTTAACTTTGCAATTCACGACTCTGCACCTTTGATTTTTAAAAATTCATAACTTTTATGAAGAAAAGACTGAAAGACTACAGTTGCTTTCATAGTCTTCACAAAGGTAAGAAATATATGTTGCAGAAATTTTAGAAAAAATATTAGAATGGAACAGAGCTGTAGCGAATTAAAGTTGCGCCATTTTTTTGTTAAACATTTGTAACTAAAACTTTATTAAAACATAAATGTGATTAATAAGATAAATTTCAAATTTTGCCACTCAAATTTTGCGATTAAATTTTGCAATTCATGAATCTGCACCTTGTACTTTAAAAAACTCATAACTTTTACTAGAATAAGACTAAAATCTTAAAGCAGAAACCATTGTCTTCAAAAAAGTGAGCAACATACAGTGTACAAACCTTGGAAAAAAATATAAAAATAAACCAGAGTTGTAGCGAGTTAAACGTAAAAAAACGTGATTTCACTTTTTTTTATTTTTATGGTAAAATTGCGATTTTGAAAATATTCCCCCACTTACAATTTAAAATAAATTTCATTTTCGTTTTCAGCACCGTCAAAAACATAATCTAAGACCAAAATTAGCCATTCACCACCCATGGTCAGTATCTCGAAAAATAACCGTTATATTGGGGATTTCTAATGTCGATAATAAAAGTTGCACTATTTTTTTGCTATAAAATATTTTGATCTAAAATTTTCCAGAAAACTTTTTTGTACTCTCTATTTTAACATAAACGTGATTAAAAGGCTAAAATTTAAATTTCGTCACTCAACTTTTGCGATTAAACTTTGCAATGCACAAATCCGTAAAATTCATAACCTTTATCATAATAAGAATTAAAGCTTGAAACAGGCACCGTTGTCTTCAGAAATGTTAGATCTATATACTGTAAAAAATTTAGAAAAAATATTAAAGTGGAACAGAGTTGTAGCGAGGTAAAGGCAAAAAAACGTGATTTTATTTTTATTTATTTTTATTGTAAAATTGCGATTTTGACAATGTTTCCCCACATTAAATTCAAAATAAATCTCATTTTCATTTTTAGCACCGTCAAAAACATACAGTATGTCTAAAATTGGCCATTCACCTCTCCGTGGTCAGTACCTGGTCATTTTGGGGGTGCCTGCCGCTAGCCTAACAGCTATAAGAAAAAGTAAACTAAACTACCTAATTTTACTATTTTTATACTCAATTTTATGACTAAGCAAATTTAATGTAGGATCCTCAAGATGCAATTAACAAATAAGGAAATTAAAAAAAAAACTGGAGAAAAGTAACCCAAATCCGATGGTGGTTACATTACGATAATGAGGTTACGACTTGTAAAATATTTGTCACGCACTGACCTTATAGTACCCCATATTACTTTGATTTAATATTCTAAATAAAATTATCATGATTCTTTTTATAAACATATATAGATTTACCAGCTCCTTTCAGTCAAAATATTGAATCTAATAATTTTCATTTAAAAATATATACCTTTTCTCCCTCTGCTTACTTTTCTCAGTAGACTCCTCCTCTCCTAATATCTCCACGTTCCTGACAGGAGTTCTCTTCACTGGCATTGATTTGGTTACTTCTACATCCTCTTCATCTAATGGAAGAGCTGGATTGATGGCTAGTTGAAGCATCCTCAACAATAACATCTCTCTAACATCGGAAGGAAGATACTCCTCGTTATCTTGTTGAGCTGAATCTGATGGAAGCAACCTTGCTACTCGTCTGTTAGGTCTATATGATACAGAATCATATTCATCGTATACACTGGGCCTTTGTTGCTGAGTTAGAGGCACTAATTGTTGTTGATCAACGTCTACATAATTAGGCCTCTGTTCTGTGTTTTGGGGCACGTATTGTACAGGTCTTGGTTGCTTCTGGACGAAATAAGCAGGAGGTTGCTGGTAAAATTGCCTGTACCTCTGCATTTCTGGCTGTATTAGCATCTCTGGAGGTTGTCTGGTTAAAGCACTTATCTTTTCTAACCTACTCTGCCTTAAAATTAGTTGCTGTAATAATCTTTGGAAGTCTTTGGTGCTAACAGGTGGGTGAATTTTATCGATATCATTGTCTGCTTCGATGTATCGAGCAACTGGAGTTGCGGGTACTGGAACAGGATAAGGTGTTGGTACATGACGTGGAAGCTCCCTGATGTAACCATGTTCATCTACTTGGACTGGCATTGGTCGTAACGGATAAGGCGGTAATCGCCTCACTACAGCTTGTTGTTGCTCCACTTCTACCGCAGGTCTTCGACTAGCTTGTACATAATATTGTCTTGGATCCTCATTGGCTTGTCTTACTTGTTCTAAAGGTATGATTCTTCCTTGAAGATGACTTAGAGGAACTAATATAGGGTTTCTTTGGTTTGGGTGTCTTATAGCTACTAGAGGCTCCTGTACCTCAGGCCTGTTGGCCGGTATTTGAACCACTGGCGTTGGATCTGGTTGTTCGGTTGTCGTTTCTTGTGATTGGTAGCTTGGTGAACTATTCTCTATATCCTGAAGACTGTTCTTTAAATAGTTAAGAGGAAAAGGAGTTGTTGATCTCGGAACTGGAGTGGTAGGTATTGAAGAAAATAGTACAGGTCTTAGAGATCTTGCTGTAGTTGTGAATAATGGTCTTGGGGTTCCAGTAGTCATTGAACCGCTGTAAACATCAACAGCATCTGCTCCCATTGACTGTTGAAGAGTGAAAATATGTTCTCTGATATTATAGGTCGAATCTGGCCTTTGGGGTAGTTCTCTTCTAAGAATATTGCCTCTAACTTCTGGTTCTTCTTCTTCTGTAACAGGTTTCTCATCTGGGGAGCTGAACCCTTTAAAGGTTGTTGACTGTGTGGATCCGATTGTTACAACTTCTGGTCTGGATATTTGTCCAGATGCTGGCGATGGTTTACCTTGTAAAAGTACTTTGGGAGCAGCTGATGTGTACGTAACGTATCTTGATAATGGCGAGACATTGGACACGTTAACTACGCTTTTGTAGTTTGGTTTTGACGTAGTTGAGCTTACAATGTTTAGTATTCTTTTAGATGCTGTAACACTGGTGGTAGTTGGTGTTGATTGCGTGGATGTAAATATAAATGTACCTGGAGATTGCTTTTTGCTCGGGATTCTTTGTACCACAGAGGCAGACGGTGGTGCTTCTTCCGGCGGCTTACTCAGGATCTCCGTTGAGTTGGTAGTACTGTAAGTCACTCTTTTAATTTGACCGTCTTGATCTACAAAACCGTAAGTGCCTTTGATATGACCAAGGACGTCGCGACTTTCTATTTTAAATGAGCCATCATCAGCTTCATATCCTATCGTATATGAGCCATCCTCATTTATCTTCTTGATTCTTTTGATTATTTCTAGCTTCTTTGTTTCTTCTGCACTTAGTTCTTCTTTTTCTTTATCTGTCTTTGGTTCGGGTTCTGCTAGGCACAGCCACAAGGTATCACTTATGAGTATAGAAATTATGAGTAGTTTTATCTGTAACAAAAAAATTAGAGCTATTTATATTGCCGACAATAACAAGGAAAATATAAAAATACTAAAATAATGACAAGGATCTTACTACTGTTATGCTTTTTGTTAAGATACTCGTGCAGGTGACAGAAATAATTATAATTTATACGTTTTTGAAGTTATACTTCTTTAGGCACGAGGGTGAATTTTTACATTCCCTAGCGCATGCGCACACCGACAGTATGGTATTAGTCGCTTAAACGTTATACGGGATCTGATTGGGTGTTAAAATCAACTGTCAATAATTGTTCAATATGGAGATTATGGATAAAAAAATGTGTATATTAGTTTTTATTGTTGTGATGGCAGAGAAAAAAGCTAGTTTATAATTGTAGTGACGTTTTTAAAAGCGACAGGTACGTAATAATTTTAAATGTTTCAGTATCCTAATAAAAAATTACATAGGTACCTACCTATTTGGAAAATTTAAAATGAATCTACCAAAATATTATGTAATGCTTTGATTTACATAATTTGATTACCATCAAAATTTCTACCGATATTCACCTTATATATTGTTATTCTACAAAATATTCGTTTAATTCCACAAAAATCAAACTAATTTGATTAAATTCATATAAGTAATAAACAACTACTGTCAAAAAGTTTATGGTGTAAACGTTCTGTTGGTGTATATTCCGACATGACAGACATGCGAAGGTGGCGCAACGGGAAAGCACTTCGATTTTCGCTCGGCGGGATCGACGGGAAGCGGGTTCGATCCCCAATGCAAGTTACTATTTTTTTGTTTTTTTTTATACATTTTATGATTCATCATCATCAACATCATCAATGGCGCTACAACCCTTCGTGAGTCTTTGCCACGTTTACTATTGACTTCCATGTTTGCCGATCCTGTGCCACTAATTCCCATTGTCGCACTCCCATTTTCTCTAGATCTTCTTTGACTGCATCTTTCCACCTTTTTCTAGGCCGCCCTACAGACCTTCTTCCATCTGGCCTTTCCCAGAACACATTGTTTATAAGGCGATTGTCGTTACTGCTTATGACATGCCCTGCCCATCTGAGTCTATTAGCCTTTATATATCTGACTAGATTTTCTTTTCCGAATAGAGACTCTAGCTCATTATTGTATCTGCACCTCCATTCGTTTGTCACGCTGTCTCTGCAAGGGCCATATATCATTCGAAGGATTTTACGTTCCCACACCAGCAATTTATTTACTTCTCTTTTTGTTAGCGTCCATGTTTCGTTGCCATACGCGACTACTGGTCGTATTAAGGTCTTATATGTCTGGATTTTTGCACCTCGTGAAAGAAGTTTTGACTTCATTAGATATTTCATTGCAAAAAAAGATCTGTTTCCTGACATTATTTGCGTTTCAACTTCTGGCTCTAATTTGTTGCCATTTGTAATTGTTGCTCCTAGATATTTAAATTCTTTAACCACTTCGAAGTTATGATCGTTTATAGTAATGTTTTGCCTTATTCGCCGTCGTTCTTGTATTGAGACGACCATGTATTTTGTTTTGTCTTCATTTATTTTAAGACCGATGTTTAATGCAGCTTCTTCAAAGTTCGAGAAAATATCCTTAATTTCTAACGTTGATTGTGCTACTGCGTCTACGTCATCGGCAAACGCGAGTATGATTTTTGCTCCCCGAGCAGTTATGTCTGGTTTGAGTTTTGGATACATTTTTCGCATGACATATTCTAAGGCCAGATGAAACAACAATGGGGACAACGGATCTCCCTGTCTTAGTCCAGAATTTACGCAGAAAGCATTTGATATTTCCCCCCTATTCTAACTTGTGCAAATGAGTTACTTACACACATTTGTGTTACCGCAGCTAGTTTCTTTGGTACGCCGAGCTCGATCATTGCCTTCCATATTGTTGCACGATTAAAATTGAACCATAAGCCTGTTTAAAGTCTATAAAGATCTGATGAACGTCCTGATTATATTCCCAATACTTTTCAAGCATTTGTCTTATTGTAAATATTTGATCAACAGTCGATCTGCCCGGCCTGAAACCACCCTGGTAGTCACTAACTATTTCTTCGGCGTATGGTACCAATCTTTTTAATAATATCGAAGCCAATATCGTAGTGTTGATTAGTGAGATTCCTCTGTAGTTCATGCATGATTCCTGATTTTATGATTGTAAGTATATTATTATATAATTTTTTCAGAAAATACGTGTTTAGTTAAAATTTTTGGCAACAATTATTGTTCAGAAATCATTTCTTTGTGGCATTTTTCAATGTGATTGTGTGTGTTTTATTCTTTTAATTTTATAATTTTTGGTATTGTTTTAATAAAAATTTTTGGAAAGTAGTAAGTAATAAAATTAGTCTAATAGTTAAATTAAATATAAATAAACTCTTTAAAGTATATTGATTTCGTTAAAATCATACAGTGCGGTGGAATAAGTGTTGCCCCCCCCCTGTTAACTTATTTATTTTAAGAATATAAGCAAAACGCTCGAACAGGTCGATTTTAAAACTAACCATAGTATATTATAACATCAACGTTTCGAACTTTACGCGATCCCTCTTCAGGTGACAGCCATAACTTTGATTTTTTTAAATGGGAAAGTACATCATGTGACACCTCATTTAAAAGCTCTTAAAATACTGAGTTCAAAAATGTATAATACTTTAATCCTGTGTGAGAGCGTATGCGCAAAATTTTGGTCGAATTTTTTCTAAATGCAATCATTTTTTTCGAATCCTGAAAAAACTAATAAATATTTTTGAAAAATTTAAAAGCAGAATGAAATATTACAGTATTCTTGATGGTCCAAAGTCCCTGAGAACTCCTATAATGTTTATTTTAATAAGTCACAGTGGTGGAAAAAAGAGAAAATTTAGTGTGATCTTTAATTTCAAATATATCATTCAAAATAATTTTTTTTTTTATACTAAGGGACTGTCAGCCCTCGGTAATAATCTAATCTTTCATTCTGCGTTTAAATTTTTCAAAAATACTTATTAGTTTTCTCAGAATTCGAAAAAAATAAATGCGTTTAAAAAGAGTTCGACCGAAATTTTGGGCCTGCGATCTCAAAAAGGATTAAAGTATTATACATTTTTGAAATCAGTATTTTAAAAGCTGTTAAATGAGTTGTCACATGATGTACTTAACCATTTAAAAAAAAATCAAAGTTATGCCTGTCACCTGAAGAGGGATGGCGTAAAGTTCGAAACGTTGATGCTATGATATACTATGATTAGTTTAAAAATCGCCCTGTCCGAGCGTTTTGCTTATATTCTTAAAATAAACAAGTTAACAGGGGGGGGGACAACACTTATTCCACCGCACTGTATAATAGAAGTATAACTTCTTACGTGCGTACAAAGTACACACATTCTTTTTTTTTTAAATACATATACATAATACATGATAATACAGTTTTTTTCTTCATTTGGAAGTACAATATTAAAGCATATAAGTTTGGTTTTTGGTGTATTTCTAGATGCAGGGATCTATTACATAATTTTATTTAATATATACCTACTTAAAGAAACAGAAAATTATTTTTAAAATTTGGTCCACTTTATCATCTAAAAAAGACCATTATCTATAACATGTTCATTCATCAATGACCTTTCTCATTAGCATTTCTAACAAAAACTCTACACCTATGAAACCTTGCTAACAGAATTTAGGTTAAAAACAGCAAAAACTTTCTCAGTATATATTATTTATGAAAACAATGAGACTGCTATGACTCTTATACACTGTTTAACGAGAGTGTCTTTTGACAAATCGCTGTAATTGAGGAAATAATTGGAGAAATTCATTGTGAAGTAGAAGGAAGTGAATTAGACAATTACTATGGTCACATGTGATGGTTAGATATATATATTTTTGTGTAATTTAGCGGGTACGTAGCAAGTTGACATGTCGGGTAATTGTTGCTTTGTGAACCTAAGTTTTAATTAGAGAAGAAATGAATGAAGTGTCACTGTAATATAAGAATACTTTTACTTATACAGTGTGCGTCACACATAATAACAGAAAATCTAAATTACCTACACAAAAATCATTATACGCTGTACTATTATCATTATACAGGGTGTTTCATTAATAACACAGGCCAACGATGAAAAAACTTTTTTGATAAGATTACCTCTATCTTATGTATTTTAGTGTGCTAACGAGTCCGAAAAAAGCACATTAAAAATGCTGTATCACCCACCATTCTTTCACAATTTAACATTTAAAATTATATAATTACCTTTGATACCAAGATGACTACTAAGGAAAAAGAAGCTTGTATTGCATTCAAAAAACTTGTAATCAAGTTTTTAGGTAATGTGAAAGACCCTAAATACGACCTTATACACCGAGAGAAAAAAATTCTTGACATAAAGAAACTTTATTAATATTTAAGAAAGATCGACTTGGCATATTGCCTAAGAAATATATCTTTGTATGTAAGATATAATTTTCTAAAATATTTCAAATAAATTCTACTATAGCCAAAGAAATATATCTTAAACATGATTTAACTATCACTTTCTGGCAAACTTCAAACCCATTTATCAGAAAGAAATTACACTTGATGTTAATTAATTTTATTAGTCATAAAAATATATTTTCTACACATTACAAAACTATTCTTTCTGAGCAATAATATTTCTTAGTAAGGGATATTATTATTTTACTATTAATAATTAATGTATTTAATGTTAAGAAATATATTTCGCAGAGATAAACGTATATTTAGAGTTAAGTTAATATTTCTTGAAAATAAAGTGATATTACATACGGCGAAATAAATCATTGTGTTAAGGTAAAATCATTATTTATTAATAAAACAATATATAAAACTTTATTATTACATACAAATATTTTCTCCACTCTTAAACCACTAGCTTCTACACAACAATAAAAGGATGGAGAGGCAAATCCAACTTCCTCAAATTTTCCTTCTTTTGTTAATAGCACTTTGTATATCAGCAATTCACTAAAACAAAATCGTTATGTAGAAAAAGTAAACTTACTTTAATAAAAAAAATTTTATAAAGATATACTTAGATATTTATTTTGACAAATTTAGGAAATACAAAAAAAAAACAAATACACGGCCCCACATAAGAACTATTAATACTAATAATAATCAATCATATTTAGTTCAAACATGGCATTACTTAAACTACACATCTCTGTTTATTTTTTTCTTTTTGTTAATGAAATATTAATTATTTATCTGTATAATATTAAGTCACACAATAAACATTATTTAGCTAAAACAAGAGGGAAAATACAACCAATGAAAACATTGAAGCAGACATAATAATATGTAGTTTTCTTAATTTTTATAATCTAAAAGAGACAGCATACCTAATCATTAAGAAATTCTATTACGGGAAAGTATTATTAGTTTACACCTAAGTCATTTAATACATATTAACTAATTCACGGTTTTCGGCAATAACATTTCTTAACCATAAACATATATTTCTTTTAGACTAACTGATTTCTTTATCACAAATAAATGAACAGAAAACATCCTCAGAGTTGCACCCGCCATGTTTGATATAGCGTTGTATTGTATATTTTTATAGAAGACGATACATTCAAGAAACCTATTATAGTTGATACATAAGTATACACATTTTTAAAAAGGTACTTACATGTATAAAGTTCTACCATTTCTGGAAGGCCCCGCAGTTGGTTAATAACTCCTTTCTTAATATTGTTCTGAAGCTATATATTAATATCATTCTGTCACAGCTTTAAATTGTGGCATATTTCCCACTTAGAATAATAAGCTCCTTTATTTCAGAGTCGTCCATCATTATACCTAAAAAGCATATAAAGATACTATTATGTTTCTTTTTTAACCATTCGTATACGCAACAATATTATTATTACATCTTAAATTACTCAGTTTACTTTTATTTAATACCTATATATGTACGTACCTTCAAAATATCCGTTAATTTTTAAGGAACACCAATAAATCAAAAATCCATCTATATGAACATGAACATATCACGCCATCTTGACAAACACTGACGACTAAATCATAAATAGTTAATCTGCGCAATTCTTTTGTGGAAGAAAATCTCTTTGCAAGTAACATTTCGGCATTAATGACAACGTTTTTATTTTATAACCACAGTTACTACAGAGGGTATTTCTGAAGAATTATTTCTTGTGGTTTAAAATATTTATTTGATTGCAAGAAAATGTCTTGTTCACAAATATAAATATGGATTAACTTAGCATTATATTTCTTATACTGCAAAATATTTGTAGTTTTCAATTAAAGAAATAAAAACTTTAGGATAAGAAATTTAAATGTAACCATTAATGCATTTCTTAGTATTGAAGAAATTATCTGTAAGAAATTATTGAGTTGTGTTTAAAAAACTCGTTTCTTTATATGTGAACCGGTATGTTTAAGTTAATAGGATATGTTAA
The DNA here is from genome assembly GCF_917563875.1 of Diabrotica virgifera virgifera. Classification (NCBI taxonomy): domain Eukaryota; kingdom Metazoa; phylum Arthropoda; class Insecta; order Coleoptera; family Chrysomelidae; genus Diabrotica; species Diabrotica virgifera. Next base: position 287,655,440 of record NC_065443.1, on the reverse strand, counting down.
CTTTTAAGAAATATTGCTCAAAGAAATCGGTGTTTTAGGAGAAAAGAAATTGTTCTCTCAGTGTATTAGCTAATTTATTAGATAAGTTTTTTAAGATATTAGATAAGGTTTAAGATTTGGGATGTCAAATGAGCCTCAAAATCCACCTTTTGCATAACCATCTTGACTTTTTCCCTGAAAATCTGGGTGATGTCAGTGAAGAACACGGCGAAAATTCCACTAGGATAGCAAGGTGAAGGAGAAACCATACCAGGGACTTTGGAACACCAATGTGATGGGTGATTACTGTTGGTCACTTTATCGGGAACAACAGAGTGCATCGCATAGGAGAAAAAGCTACTTTAGAAGTTTTACATAAAAAAGAGAAAGAAAATACAAAAGCATTGACCCCTGAAATGATTGCACAGATCTATACTATTACAAAATAAGAATTAGATAAAAGGTTTTATTCTAATAAATGATACATTATTTAATGTATAATAAACCAGCATCATATTGTGCGAAAACTATGGGTGATACGTAGAATTCTTTTTTACCGCCAAAAAATGCAAAGGATTCACATAAATTTGTAAGAAAAGTTTTATAATTTTTGTTGGACTGTGTAAATTGTCCATATAGTAACTGGAGAAACCTTAGCACAAAATACGAAGATTTAACCTAAAACACTTAAATAAAATTTGGTCCCTTACTTAGTTACATGGTGTTTAATCGAAAAATTTAAAAATTATTTTTGCTCAGCATTTTAAAACTATTAGACCTATCCTTTTCATACTTGACAGGAAGTATAGGTACTGTACAAACTACTAAATTATGTTAAACGAACGTTTCTGGCTATTACCAGAGGCGTACGACGGGGGAAAGTGAATGGTTGACCATTTCCAAATTCTAAAAAATCTAAAAGTTACGCTAAAATAGCAATTCTATCAGTGGTATCGAATTTGAAAAGGGTCAACCATTCACTTTTCTCTGTACCTACGCCTCTGATAGTAGCCAGAAACGTTTATTTAACATCCAATAGTACAGTATCTACACTTTTTGACAAGTATGATAAGGATATTTGAAATACTTTTAAAGTACTGGGTACAAATTTTTTTTAAATTATATATCAAACATACCTATTACATAAATATTAACTATTTGTATCCAGTACTTTAAAAGTATTCGACATATCCTTATCATACTTGGTAGAAGCTGTAGGTACTGTACAACATACTAAAATATGTTAAATAAACCTTTCTGGCTACTGCCAGAGTCGTACGACAGGGGAAAGTGAATGGTTGACCATTCCCACGTTCTATGGGACTGGCGGAATTACTATTTTAGTGCAATTTTTAGATTCTACAATATTTTTTATGTAAATAACATACTCTTCATTCGTAATGATAAAATCATTAGTTTTCGAGATATTTGAAGTTAATGAAGGGGCACAATACATTAACCGAAAAAGCTGTGCCGTTGCATTTTCAACTTCAAATATCTCGAAAACTAATGACTTTATCGTTACGAATGAAGAGTATATTATTTTCAAACAAAGTATTGGAGAATCCAAATAATGGACTAAAATAGCAATTCCGCCAGTGGCGTAGAATTTGGAAATGGTCAACCATTCACTTTCCCCCGTCGTACGCCTCTGGTAATAGCCAGAAACGTGTGTTTAACATAATTTAGTAGTTTGTACAGTACCTATAGTTCTTGTCAAGTAATGAAATAGTTTTAAAATGCTGAGCAAAAATAATTTTTAAATTTTTCAATAAAACACCCTGTAACTCAGTAAGGGACCACATTTTATATAAGTGTTTTATATTAAATCTTCATATTTTGTGCTAAGGTTTCTCCAGTTACTATATGGACAATTATTAATGAAACACCCTGCATATTTCAATATAGGACCTGCCCATCAAACCTATAGATTGATGAGTCACGCACTGAAAATCCTGCTAAAAGTGCATAGTAGAATTGGCAGGAAACTAGATATAGACATCAACGATTCACAATTTGGATTCCGTAAAGGCCTAGAAACAAGGGAGGCACTATTCGCACTTAACTTCCTCTGACAAAGATGCCTAGATATGAATCAAGAACTGTACGTGTGTTTTATAGACGATAATAAGGCTTTAGATAGGGTTACGCATGACCAACTAATTGAAGCATTAAAAAAATAAGATTAGACCTCAGTGATATAAGAATAATTTCAAACGGCCAAAAACCAGTAGTGAGAATAGAAGACATAACATCAGAAGAAATAGAAATACAAAGAGGTGTTCGATAAGGGTGTATACTTTCAGCAATATTATTTAATATAATACTCGGAAGACGTATTAAGTACGGCAATGGATGAACTAAACGTAAGCATTAGAATTAATGGCATGATCATAAATTACTTAAGATACCAAGATGATGCAGTTCTTTTAGCTAAATCACATGAACACCTACATATACTACTTAATAAAGCGACCGCGGTAAGTGAAGAATATGGAATATCGCTCAACATAAGCAAGACGAAATATATGATAATAACACAGACAACTCAGGACGTTGTTGAATCAGGGCCGTAAGTACGATGTTGGGGGCCCTGGGGCAAACGTGATCTGGGGGCCCCTACCAGGTGGTCTCGGGGGTTTACCCCTCAGAGAAATCTGGAATCATCTCTCATCTGGAATCATCTGGAAAACGTTTTACGAAGCTTATTGCTTTGTTTTGAACGTCTTGTTCTTGTTGTGCGTTTGCATTCAAAATAAAATCAGGCTGAACAATTCGGTAAGTACGTATCTAACACTGTTTTCAATCCTTGAAAGGCCTGCATGAATGTTCCTCGTTCCTGCATGAGTGTCTAGCTGATAGCATAATGTGTCGATAATGGAGTAAAACACGGTTAAACTAAACCATGACTTGGGATCTTGAAGTCTTTCATCTTCGCACAGTTCATCGAAATGTTTTTCGTCTTCTGCATTCTTTTTGGAGCGAACCCTACTGGTATTCCCCAACGTTGACACATACTTGAAGCCACTTCAAAGAAGGTTTCCAGTTGTCCTCTCATTTCAGTTAGTTTTAAGAGGCCCTCTTCAAGTAAACTGTAAGCTGTTAAAAGGTCCAAAGATTTTGATTGCAGTGTTTTAGAGACTATGTTGAGGATTTCAAGAATTCTATTTTGCACAACTAGTAACAAAACAAATTTGAATGATTCTAGTTTCTTTTTTTCAGTTGTGCTGCTTCGACTCTTTCATTTATTTTGTTACTTGTCAGAACTAGACTTGAAAGGCACTTCAAAACATCTCAAAATCTGTGTTTCAATGTATTGACTGCATCAAATCTTCCAGCCCAGCGTGTTGGATTGAGAGGTTTTAGAGTCATTTTCGAGGAACATCTTTCATATTGGTATGAGGACTTCAGTGCCTCCCAACATACGATACTGTTCGTTGGGAGTTGAAAATATATGAAGATATGAAGGTTTATGTAGAGAAAATGCAGGAAGAGGTAAATCAGATTGCTGAGAAGATACAGAAAATTGAAAAGGTGAAAGAAAAATTCGAGAATGCGTTAAAATTTGATATGGAAAAAGTTGAAGAAAAATTGAAGGAGATAGGAAAATGTCAAAAAGGAAAAGACCGTCGGGAAGTAGTTGTACCTTTCATTAAAATCTTAAAAAACAAATTCCAACATATGAAAAACTTCGAAGACTGCAAAGAAATTATAAGACGCCATCTAAAAGACGGAGCTGTGTTGTGGTTTGAAAGCAAAGAAAATGAGGTGACTTCGTGGAGATATTTTGAGACAAATTAAACCATGAGTTAAAGATACGACTGTTAAGGTGCTAGGTGATATATCCGTATTATACAACGGGATGGAACCGTGGAAACTGAAGAAAATTGACGTGAGGAGACTGGAAGCATTCGAGATGTAGATGTACCGAAGAATACTAAGATCTCATGGGTAGATAAAATAACCAACCTAAAGGGAATGAGAGGAATGCATAAGGAAGGAGAAGTACTTCTAACAATTATTAAGAAAAGAAAATTGATATATATGGGACATGTGATGAGAGAAGATAAATATCTAAATCTCCAGGCCATTATGCAAGAAAAAATCCAGGGAAAAGATCCATGTGCAGGAGATGTAACTCATGGCTGAAGAACCTTAGGGAATGGTTTGGACGTAGAGCCGCGGTATCAAAAGTAAAAAATCGCTCTGATGATTGCCAACCTTCGAAGCGGAGACGGCACCTAGAGAAGAAGAATAAGACCTGCTATAGGCTTCCATGACCAGCGTTTTGAAGACATCCAATGCCAGACTTTAGCATGAAAATCTTAAATACAAAATACAAAAAAGATAAAATATTACAGATGATGGAAGAGTGAAGATAATTACAAGATATAAATGCCAATGAATACAATAAGTTCCATTCAAATTAAAATAGGTCCAGATAGATAACGACAATGTCATGGCCGAAAAATCTAAGACTGTGGACAAATAGAGATAAAACATCATTGGAGCTATTCAGAGCCACTGGTAACAAACTTATCTGGCCCAGCATGATCAATGATCATCAATAATTTGTTAATGGAAAACGAAGTAGGAGTTCAAGTGACCAAAGAAATACTAAAATACCAAAAGACACTAGGCGCTGTTAATATAAGAACGATCTAATCAAATACAGGAAAGTCGAATTGATGAAAGAGGAGAAAATAGGAGACTGGATATAACTATTTACGGATATGTTGAAGAGGAAGTACGACAACAAAGCTTAAAAGCAAGTAAAGCGGCATCTCTTAATGACACAATCTGGAAGAGCAAAAACCAAAAAGACAAGACACAAAAGCAAAAAATTTATAAAGCAGCAATTAGACCTATATTAACATGCACGGCGGAGACAAGACCTGACACATCTAAAACGAGACGACTACTAGAAACAACAGAGATGAAAATACTCCGACGAATATCAGGGAAAAAACTGTTGGATAGGGAGAGAAGCGAAAACATAAGAAGATCATGCAATGTAGAAGACATAAATGGATGGGTGACAAAACGGAAACAGGAGTGGAACGAACACATTAGTAGAATGGCAGAGGATAGGATAGTACGAATAGTACGAGATAAGTCACCAAATAGACGAAGAAGTATTGGCAGACCAAGAAAAAGATGGTGCGATAACTTAAACAATTTAGGAGGCTAATATTGAAGAAGAAACAGGCTTTAAAGCCTACATACAAGAAGGAAGAAGAAGAAGAAGGAGAAAATAGAGAACCGGATAATTCCAGAAATATAACCTTATTTAATTAAGTTCCTAAAATGTTAACCAAGATCACAGCAAATATAATTAGGAAAAATATGACTAATCTGAGGAACAGTAAGTATTTAATATCGAAAGATCAGAAGAGATGGGCATTGAAGAAGGGCAAAATGAGAATCGTGTAGTAACTAGAAGGTGCTACAAGGCAATAAAATTAGACTGCAGAAATGTCAATACATACTCTATAAATTGTCCTTTAAGGAATCTCATAAATACCTCATATATTTTCATCAAAAAAAGTCAAGTGAATACAGTCAGTACTCATCACGTTGCATTACCCTGAGTCTGAAACCAAACTAATATATGAACACTGGACCATAGACTATAACTTGTGGTTCCTGTAAAAATTGGCGTGTGGTAAAAGAAGTGGTAGATCAAGATGAACTCAGGTGAACAAAAAACTTATTTGAACCATTTAAATCATGAGCTCTTGATAGGATTTACCCAATATTTCTACAGAAGAAAAATAATAGTTAAAAAATAAAGTTAAAGTTAAAATCATAGTTAAGCAAATGCAGTGCTCCTGACCAATTTCACTTTCCGCATTATTTGTTGTATCGTCTTGTGTCCTGTGTGTTTTGTTTTAATTCTAATGTGGATTTTACTTATTTATTGACGAATTTTAAACACAATGTAGGTAACCTCCAAAATGTTTTATTATTATTCCTTTCTTTTATCTTATTCAACAGTTTATTAAAATTTTTTCACTGCTTATATCATTAAAACATAGTCTCAATTTACAAACAATTATTTACTTTCAACTGAATATTAATTCCTTTCTTTTCTTTCTTTTATATTTTCCCCCTTTAATTTATAGCCCAGTTTCATGTACCTACATTGTTGTCTATCAATTCACATTTATTATTGTTTTACGGTTTATTATATGACTGCTAATACAATCATTTAGATACAATTTTTAAGCTTTCCGACTTTTCATCCCTTATGCGATCACTACTCCTCTCATTAGAACATCAAGGAGTATTGACCTTAACAATTTGGGTTACAGCTGCACGTCCACAGCTAACATACATACTAGATATCAACCCGTTTTGATCCAAATTTTGTCAGCCTTACACTAACACATATACATTAATAAATAGAATTCTTTTAATAAATATAAATAAAAATCTTTTAATAAATAGAAATAGAAATCTTTAAAACCATCACATATTAAAATTGTATATCCCTTTCGTGACCGGCTGACACGATCGTGAGCTCATGTTTATGTGGGTATCAATATCAAACTCAAAATTGTAACGGGGTTGTGGTATAGATAAAGTTTCAACTTCAAGATAATAAACAAGATTTAAGAAATTATTGGTTTGTTTGTAGAGATCTTGTCCCGTAATATTTGGATATCACGATAGTGAGTTGCCGTCACACATTCAATTTTCAATAGCAGGAAATTAAAAATACTAAATATTTATTGGTTTGACTTTTTATTAATTTTTCTCTGTTTTAATGATAAAAGTATTTTTTCCAATTACAGGTGAACCTCTCACCCACGATTTGGCTCTAGAGGTGTTAAATGATGGTAACCAGTCCGAAATAGAAGATTAAGATGGCGAAAATGATGTTGCATTTGACGTTCAAATGTTTAAAAATAACACCGATGACAAGGGTATTGAAGAAACTGTATTAGAGGAAGAACCTCTATTGGATAAAGAACCTGTTCCTTCAACGAGCTCTTCTTCAGCGAAGAGGCAATGGAAAGACATGACATTTCAGCAAAAAATTTTTGTTCTATTTTAGTTAGTATGTAATATGCTTTTTCTCATGAGGATCTTTCAGTGTGTCACAGTTTTTCGATTTCTTTCTAACGCATTAAATTGTATGTGAGAGAAAAAAACGCACGTCGGTGATTACATTTCGTCGGTGACATTTATAACATTTATTCTAGTTGTCAATAGATAGCGCCATAATCGAAAAAAAATTATTTACTAATTATATAATATATCTACGAATATAATCTGTACAATTTATAAGACTATACAAATCAAAGAAAATGCCATTTTATAAATGCAATAAACAGAATTGATTTGTTTTTCTGCCAAATTGCAAATAAAATGTGACAACTGTCAGATTTAACTAAAATGTCATGTTAGAATAAATGTCATAAATGTGTATTATCACGGACTTACCTTTTTTCTATCATTTGTGACGCACTGAAAAATGCTCATTAAAAGAAGCATAGCATATTAAACAATTATAAAAATAATTTTTATTTGTAGTCCTGTCGCCAGGGGGGGTACAACGGCCTCCTTAATTCAGATGGAATTACCCAAGTTTTTTTATATATTTTGACCCGCAGAATACGAATTTTTTGGGTAACAGTTGATCCGGATGTCGATAAGATTGTTACAGACAAAGAACTTGAGGAATTACATAACAGCGATTTCTCGCAAAACGAAACATATTTTTGTATTTTTTGGGTCATTTTAAGCAAAAAATATTCCTACAAGTTTTTTCGTAGAATGCATAGTTTTCGAGATAACTGCGGTTAAACTTTCAAAAAATCGAAAAATTGTAATTTCTGAACCCGAATAACTTTTGATTAAAAAATAAAGTAGCAATTCTGCTTACCGCATTTGAAAGTTTAAGTCAAATTATATCGGTTTTCATTATTTGCATTGCTAAAAATTTATTATTTTAGTGTTAAACAAAGCTATAAACACCTAGTATGTGAGTGATGTTCTCAATGATTTCTCATTTAACATCGAACGAGTAGGTAGAGTAGCTACAAGTGCAAGCGAGGCAATTTCTACGTAGCATGCGTTAAAACGCATGTATTAGGTACGGGAAACACTATGTGTTTATAGATTTGTTTAACAATAAAAAAATTAATTTTTAGCAATGCAAACAATCAAAACCGATATAATTTGACTTAAACTTTCAAATGCGGTAAGCAGAATTGCTACTTTATTTTTTAATCAAAAGTTATTCAGGTTCAAAAATTGCAATTTTTCGATTTTTTGAAAGTTCAACCGCGGTTATCTCGAAAATTATGCATTGTACGAAAAAACTTGTAGGAATATTTTTTGCTTAAAATGACCCAAAAAATACAAAAAGATGTTTTGCTTTGCGAGAAATCGCTGTTATGTAATTCCTCAAGTTCTTTATCTATAACAATCTTATCGACATCCGGATCAACTGTTACCCAAAAAAATCGTATTCTACGGGTCAAAATATATAAAAAAAACTTGGGTAAGTCCATCTGAATTAAGGAGGCCGTTGTACCCACCCTGGCGACAGGACTATTGGTCCTAATGGTGTTTTACGTTTAATAAAAATAAATTTTTTCATACACTTACGATCCTGCATTCATAGAACATAAGCCGAGAGCGCACGAACGTGACATGTCATTTGTGACAGATTCAAACAATGAATTTTTTTTTCTGCATTTTTTACACCTTTTTTAGATACCGTATATCTTATTTATTCAAAGGGAAACTTCATTTTCATTCAAAAAAAATTCAGACCTGAAAGGGATATATGATATTCACTTTAGTCTACTTCACAAACAAAAAATAACAGGCACAGATTTGTTGGTTGTCTTTCACCAACTATCTCATCACCCTCAAGAATTTCCAATTTCCATAAACTTGTTAACTTTACAACATTCTCCGTCTATTCCACCATATTCCGTTAGCATAACTTAAGCAGGATATCATGTTAATGAATACTCAAGAAGTAACTCCTTGTAACCGAATCATTTAGTGACTTGTAACCGTTGACCTGAAGATGCTCTGCATACTTTAAGAGCGAAACCGGTCGTCGGAAGTTACAATAAATGATTGAGAGTACGTCTGTTTTTTTCTTCCTTCATTCATAAGAAAAATAATCTTCTGCACAGACAATAATGTCAAATACTGCAGGCTAAATTAAAACTGGGGTACATAGTCCCTCAGACCGATAAGTCTGATATTATTTGGGTCGAAGACTCTGTACAAATATTGCTCGATAGTCACATTAAGCCGGGTACACACATGCCTGTAAATGAGAAAAGTAGCTGGCATGCCAATTATTGGCATAAGCCAGTAACTTACAAGCACAAAACACATTTGCTAATAATGGGCATGCCAGTAGCTCGCATACCTTTATTGGTAAGTCGAAAAAGCAGGGTAGATTTTTACACTTGCCAATGCTAGTAAACAATCGAGAGGTTTTCATGTGAAACTAAAGTATTTTGTTAATAAGTTTTTGAGTTTCCAACAGAAAAGACGATGCATGGAAGGTATTCGGAATAAATTAAACAAACAAAAATTGAATAAAGTAAAAGACAGACGTACTCTCAATCATTTATTGTAACTTCCGACGACCGGTTTCGCTCTCTAAAGTATGCAGAGCATCTTCAGGTCAACGGTTACAAGTCACTTAATGATTCGGATACAAGGAGCTACTACCTCAGTATTCATTAACATGATATTTCTGCTTAAGTTATGCTAACGGGATATGGTGGAATAGACGGAGAATGTTGTAAAGGTAAACAAGATTATGGGATTTGGGAATTCTTGATTGTGAAGAGATAGTTGGTGAAAGAAAACCAACAAATATGTGCTTGTTATTTTGTTTGTGAAGTAAACTACAGTGAATGTCATATATACAATTTTTTAAAATGTGATGGTTTTAAAGATTTTTATTTCTATTTATTAAAAGATTTTGTTTTTATTTAAATTTATTAAAAGACTTCTATTTATTTCTTTCTTTTATCTGATTCAATAGTTTATTAATATTTCTTCAATGCTTATAACATTAAAAAATAGTCTCATTTTACGATCAATTACTTTCAACTGAATTTTAATTCCTTTCTTTTCTTTTCTTTTCTACTCTAATTCTGCACCCTTTAATTTATATCTCATACCTACGTTGTTGTCCATCAATTCACATGTATTATTGTTTTTATTATATGACGGCTAATTTAATCTTTTAGCTACAATTTTTAAGCTTTCCGATTTGTCATCCCTTATACGACCACTTACTCCTCTCATTAAAACATCAAGGAGTACCGACCTTAACAATTCAAGTTACAGCTGCACATCCACATCTAACATACATATTAAATATCGACCCGTTTTGATCCAAACGTTGTCAATCTTACACTAACACATACACTAATAAATAGAAGTCTTTCAATAAATTTAAATAAAAACAAAAAATTTAATAAATGGAAATAAAAATCTTTAAAACCATCACATTTTAAAAAATTGTATAATATGACATTCACTGTAGTTTACTTCACAAACAAAACAACAGGCACAGCTTTGTTGGTTTTCTTTCACCAACTATCTCTTCACCCTCAAAAATTCCCAAATCTCATAAACTTGTTTACCTTTGCAACATTCTCCGTCTATTCCACCATATCCCGTTAGCATAACTTAGCAGAAATATCATGTTAATGAATACTGAGGTAGTAGCTCCTTGTATCCGAATCATTTAGTGACTTGTAACCGTTGACCTGAAGATGCTCTGCATACTTTAGAGAGCGAAACCGGTCGTCGGAAGTTTCAATAAATGATTGAGAGTACGTCTGTCTTTTACTTCATTTAAAATGAACTCTCACATGCAACCCATTCAACATTTAAACAAATATTGCTTATTTCCGTGGATAATTGTTAGAAATTTAATAATGAATCCGACCCATTTCCTCTTGAATTTTGGTGTAAGCATTGTCACGTGCTATTTTATTTTTATATAGAGATGATTTAGCTGAATTCCAAATACACTCTAATCACAAAGTTATAAGTAATGAATTTAATGATTTTTTCATCATCTCAACGGAACATTTTTTAAAACCACTTTAAAATAAAACGATTAATTTTTATCCCCAAAATAACAAATCTGACAATTGAACCGCTGAGAGCAAAAGTGGTGTAAGTCAAAAAATCAATTTCTCAGCAAGCAAGTGCTTTAGTAGAAATTCTGTACACACGAAAGTGTTGATGGAATTTGTTTGGACAAATAAATATAATATATTCTTTTATCCAAATAAAAAACAAATTCCATAAAACTTTCGTGTGTACAGAATTTCTGCTAAAGCGCTTGCTTGCTGAGAGCTTGATTTTTTGACTCACACCACTTTTGCTCTCAGCGGCTCAATTCTCTGCTAGCCTACTGGCATGCCCGTAGCGGTAGCGCGCGTTCACACATGCCAGTGACACTCACACGCATGCGCCTTGCATCTCAAAGCACGCTACTAGCAAGAAAAATCAAATTCTTTGCGATTAGCTAGCATGCCAGGATCTAGCATGCCAGTTAACGTACACACTTGGCAGTTTGGGGACAGTAGCTGGTGCTTGCTAGGTACTGGTATGCCCGTGTCCTGGTGACATGCATGTGTATCTCCGGCTTTAGAGATAGTATATTGCTTGAAAGTCTGCTGAATCAGGGACAATATGCGTGTAGATCAGGATTTTTTTACTGACAATACATTTTAACTATTTAATGGGAAATAAGCCACAATATTATTAAAAAATGATTTTTATTAACGTTTCGACGCCCAAATCGGGTGCCGTTGTCAAAATACAAAATACTATTAACATAAACAAAAATGTTGTTGCTTAGTAAAAAAAAATTCTTCTAATAATTTATTTAATTTGACTCGGCAATTCAGATACATATGATACATTTTAAAGTAGAAGACTTTAAAATGATGTTGCCAATATTTATGAGTTGCGTTCCTGGGACGACTTTACTGAAAGATAGTTCATTCGATTACTTGAAATCAACCCCAACTCAAGAATATCCGTCACAAAAAAAATCATAGCATGTGATCTGTCTTTAAAAAGACAACCACATGCAACGGTGACATTAAAATTCTCGCGTTGGAGATCTCATAGTAAATCACGAGGGAAAACCAGGAAAAACCTCGTGATACTATCGCGACATCGTAAGTATTTGGTCTTACATTTAATTTACTCTCAAAATTAATACCAAATTCTGATTTTACTATAATTTTGTTTAAATTATAAATAATATCAATAATACATGGATATATAAGTAATACTAAAATATAAAATATGTACTAACTCGACTATTGACTTACTAATTGTGGTATTTTCTTTCTATTGACTTCCTCTTTCAGTATGGGTATCCACATCCTACTGCATTCCACCGAGGAATTTGCGACACAATTGGTTTCGTTTAGCATAATTAGAGCCTCTTCTTTGATTTTTCTCTTTTTACTCTCTGTTTCTTTCAGGACTATACTTGAATCTCTCCACTGAACTCTATGTTCATTATCCCATGCGTGTTGACATATTTGAGATCTATCAAATTCTCTATTTTTAATATAAGATTGATGTTCACTTATTCTAACGTTTAATGGTCTTGATGTTTCACCTGTATAAAACTGTTCGCATTCACAAGGTATTTTATAAATACAATTCTTTGTCCTTTCTTGTTCATTGTTAGGTTTAGTTTTAGATAGAATAGATCTCAATGTGTTGGTTGTTTTGAATGTTGTTGAAATGTTGAATTTATTTCCTATTGTTTTGTTTCTCGGATAGTCCTTTTATGTATGGTTTTTTATGGTCCTTTTCAACAACATTCAAAACAACCAACACGTTGAGATCTATTCTATCTAAAACTAAACCTAACAATGAACAAGAAAGGACAAAGAATTGTATTTATAAAATACCTTGTGAATGCGAACAGTTTTATATAGGTGAAACATCAAGACCATTAAACGTTAGAATAAGTGAACATCAATCTTATATTAAAAATAGAGAATTTGATAGATCTCAAATGTGTCAACACGCATGGGATAATGAACTTAGAGTTCAGTGGAGAGATTCAAGTATAGTCCTGAAAGAAACAGATAGTAAAAAGAGAAAAATCAAAGAAGCGGCTCTAATTATGCTAAGCGAAACCAATTGTGTCGCAAATTCCTCGGTGGAATGCAGTAGGATGTGGATACCCATACTGAAAGAGGAAGTCAATAGAAAGAAAATACCACAATTAGTAAGTCAATAGTCGAGTTAGTACATATTTTATATTTTAGTATTACTTATATATTCATGTATTATCGATATTATTTATAATTTAAACAAAATTATAGTAAAGTCAGAATTTGGTATTAATTTTGAGAGTAAATTAAATGTAAGACCAAATACTTACGATGTCGCGATAGTATCACGAGGTTTTTCCTGGTTTTCCCTCGTGATTTACTATGAGATCTCCAACGCGAGAATTTTAATGTCACCTTTGCATGTGGTTGTCTTTTTAAAGACAGATCACATGCTACGATTTTTTTTGTGACGGATATTCTTGAGTTGGGGTTGATTTCAAGTAATGGAATGAACTATCTTTCAGTAAAGTCGTCCCAGGAACGCAACTCATAAATATTGGCAACATCATTTTAAAGTCTTCTATTTTAAAATGTATCATATGTATCTGAATTTCCGATATAAATGAGTCAAATTAAATAAATTATTAGAAGAATTTTTTTTTACTAAGCAACAACATTTTTGTTTATGTTAATAGTATTTTGTATTTTGACAACGGCACCTGATTTGGGCGTCGAAACGTTAATAAAAATCATTTTTTAATAATATTGTGGCTTATTTCCCGTTAAATAGTTCAAATTATAAAAATGCCACAAGAAAATAGCTTCAGAATTACAATACATGTGTACAGAAAGTGAATTATATTCTTAAAAATCAAGAGGTTGTGCTGGATGCACTGCTCGACATAGAGAAATCATTCGACAACATTCATACGCAGCAATCACATGGGCGACTCAGCTAAAAAGAATAGATGAAACAAGCTGCAGGTGGATAGACTGAATGCTAAAAAGTTTTGTAACATACAACGCTACTTATTGATACAGTGTGAGCTCTATAGACTGCTCAGGGGAGTCTTATCTCCCCTCTTGTGAAATCTGGTCATAGATGGGTTGATAACTAGAGTCAGCAATGGTAGACATCATGTCCTGGACTATGCGGATTACCCAGTTATCTTAAACCAGGACAAATTTAATGGCACAGTCATATATGTAATGCAATAGACTACGATTTTTCCAAGAAATAGAGAATCCAATTCCATTGAAATTTCTAGAAGGGGAATTTAGAAGGATATTGTCCTCTAAACCTGACTTGTATGTAAAATAATTTGATTTGTCAAGCCTGTGGTTTGGTTCAAGAAGATAAGTGCCGAAACACCACAATTGTATTTAGAACTACGTCCTTATATGATCTTGGAGGATTCAGTAATAAAAAATGGCAACACAAGGTAGCATTCGAATTAAAAGTGTACATATTTATCAACTTCTTCTTCTTCTTCGTCTAGCTATTCACGTCCACATCTGAACATAAGCCTCTTCAAGTCGTCCTTTCCATTGTTTTTTGTTGTACGATACTTGTAGCCAATTTTTCCCGGCAGTTCGTTTCAGATCATCTGTCCATCTCATAGGAGGTCTGCCTCTGGGTCTTTTATGTTGGTATGGTCTCCAGGTTAGAATTGTTCTGTGCCACTTGTTTAGATCGCTCCTAGCTACATGTCCAAGTATTCCCATTTCAATTTTAATGATTTTTGTACCACATCGGTGACTTTGGTTTTCTGTCTTATCCATGTGTTTGTTTTTCTGTCCTTAAGTGATATGCCAAGCATTGCTCTTTCCATCTCGTGTTGAGTGACTTTGAGTATGTTCATATTCTTTTTTGTGATTGTACATGTTTATGCCCCATATGTTAATATCGGAATAATACATGCATCAAAAACTTTAGATCTAAGATGTAGTTGAATTTGCTGATTTCTGAGTATATAGTTCAGTTTGCCGAATGCTGCCCATGCTAACTTTCTTTTTCTGTTTATTTCTTTCATTTGAATTTCCCTATTTAGTATTATTTTTTGTCCTAAGTATATATTCTTCAACTTTTTCTATAACTTTGTCGTTTATTATTGTCACGGTTTCTTAGGAGTGCATGACTTTTGTTGTGTTTAAATTCATTTTCAGTCCTATTTTAGAAGTTTCTATATGTAGTTCTGAAAGCATGGTTTGCAGTTCTTGTAGGTCAGTAGCTATCAGGATTACATCATCCGCAAATCGTAGATTACTGAGGTAGCGATTTATCAACTATCCAACGTTTATAGTAATATGGTGATGCGTGTATTGTGCAATTTCTAGTAAAAGCTTGAAAACAAAACCGTCAAAGAAGCTGCTGAAAAATGCATTCTATCATTTTAAAGAATGTGAATCTAAACCACCAAATTATTGACAAAAGTAAATTGATTTGGCTAAAGGAGAAAAATAAAAATCCGAATGATTTTATTACAAAAAAAAAAAAAATAAATTGAATTTAAAAACTTAAAAAATAGTAACTGTTAGGTACCTACAGGAAATAAGTTTCATATTAGCAGTAACCGAATGATTATCAATTATATTTATATGCTTTATAAGCCGCATATACATTGCACTATAGTATTAGAGATTATATAATAATTATTTAATATATATTTATAAGTAAACAAGTAAATAATTATATTGTACTACACAACATGTTGTAAACTTGCAAAATAATTATGTAATCAGATGAAAATTTTGGACCATTATTTATCCCACCCCACAGTTATATTTTGCATTTTTTAAAAGATCTATAATCAAGACGTAGATCAGATTTTTATAAATTTTAAACAGGCTTATTATTCAATTAATCGTCTAATAGACTCTCGGACTTCAATACGAAGTTCAACCACGACTTTATCTCTTATGCTTTTTTGTGTACTGAAAATGTCATATGAGATAAACAAAAAGAAAATAAATTTATGGTTGAACAGAGTTCGTCTTGAAAATCAAATTTTCCATATCTTCTGCAACTTTTCGTTACGGAAAATTTCGTTTTCACGACCTGCCGTTGCCTTTTTTTCAGGTTCCATTAAGGAGAAAATCACTAACACTGACCCATTAACATTACATGTTTTTGTCATAATTAACAGCCTTAGGCTACAGTAGCCCTTATGCCAAAATTTGTAATAATAAAATCAATAATCTTCTATCTGTTCGTAAAATGGCATAAGGGAGAAAAGAAGTCGCCGAAATTTTCACGAAGATTTTCCTAGGAAGCACCATACTTTTGACATATTTTACTCTCGTTGATTTTATCATTCAGTACTCTCAAATGGACAATAGACTATAACAGCCGCTTTTAGGCACGATAAGACGCTATAACTTAAGGTGAAACAGTAGCGATCAACAGGTAGCGAAAACGTGTTCCAAGATTGCGGCTGTAATTTTGAATATTTTTTCGAGATATTTGGCACACGTATTCGTAATATAATAAAGAATGGCGGTACAGAGTCCAATTTGAAAAATATATTAATATGTGGAAACTACTCTGTAATTAAATACAATATTAAAAAAACGACACAAAAAAATACACTTTCTTCAAATGAACTTTTTTATCCGATGCCTAGATTTTGTGTCATTTTGGAACTACTAATGAAATAAAAAATTTTAGTAGTTCCAAAATGACACAAAATCTAGGCATCGGATAAAAAAGTTTATTTGAAGAAAGTGTATTTCTTTGTTCTTCTTAATGGCGGTACAGACTCGTTTTTATAATATTGTATTTAATTACAGAGTAATTTCCACATATTAATATATTTTTCAAATTGGGCTCTGTACCGCCATTCTTTATTATATTACGAATAAGTGTGCCAAATATCTTGAAAAAATATTCAAAATTACAGCCACAATCCTGGAACGCGTTTTTGCTACCTGTTGATCGCTACTGGTTCCTCTTAAATAGTAGAACCTAAAAGAAAACGTCTGAACACTGCCGTCACTTTTGAGTGACACATGCGTCGACAGTGGCGCATCAAACTTTCCAATTATGGAAAGGATAAATAAATTAAAAGGTACCCTCCCTCACTCCCAGAATTCAATTTTTACTTTTTTAAGTTCTATGTGATTAAACAATTAGACTCAGCGTAATTTTAACCCGCCACCGCTTCCCCCTTCCCCCACCATCAAAAACATCATTTTTCGTTTTTATATTTTTTTAGGTGAGATGCAATCAATTTTAAAATAATATTAAAAATTCATAGGCATAGTTGAGGCTTTTACAAAACATTTTTTTATATATCAGTAGGTTGAGTGTACATAACCTCAAAAAAAAATTTAAAATTTTTTTTTTTTTGAAAAAAGGGTGCAACTTATTTTTGGAGGTGGCTGGAGGTCTAAGTTTTCTTCTATTTTGTGTATTTTAGCAAACACTATGTCTTTAAATTTTTTCAGATTTTTCCGTAAGGTTCGCCACCTTCAAAAATCCAAAAAAATGTTTTTTTGGGGTTTCTGGGGATTTTCCCTAGTTTATGGACTTCAAAATAGATCAAATCAATGTTTTTTGTATAGACTATATGTAAATTGCAGTAACTTAGTCCTTTGGAACATACAGTGAGCACGTAAAGGTTGGAATAAATTCATTTTCTCGAAAATGGACGATTTTGGAGAAAAATCCCGAAACAGGTCAATTTTTATTTTTAAATTACGACTTTTTGGCATATATATCATACTAGTGACGTCACCCATCTCGGCGTGATGACGTCATCGATGATTTTTTTAAATGAGAATAGCGGTCGTGCGACAGCTCATTTGAAAGGTAATTCAATTATCTATTCAGTAATATAGACAATAACATAATTATTTATACAGGGTGTCGAAAGAAAATTTTTTTTGAATTAAATTTATTGACATAAAAAGAAGAATATGTGTAATTTATTTAATTCAAAATACATTTTACTGTTCTAAGAAAATAGAAAAAAATGTTTATTTAAAAAAATCATTGCTTTTCGCTTAAATTAAATGCTCAAATTGTCAAGCGGCAGGTGGGTGGCTGCTTTAATATTGAATTTGCAAAAAACGATATTTATTTCTCAAATAAACATTTTTTCCTGTTTTATGATAGCAGTAAAATGTATTTTGAATTAAATAAATTACACAGATTCTTCTTTTTATGCAAATAAATGTAATTCAAAAATTTTTTTTGACATCCTGTATAAATAATTATGTTAATGTTTATATTACGGAATAGAGAATAGAATTACCTTTCAAATGAGCTGTAACACGACCCCTATTCTTATTTAAAAAAATATCATTGATTACGTCATCACGCCGAAATGGGTGACGTCACTAGTATGATATATATGCCAAAAAGTCGTAATTTAAAAATAAAAATCGACCTGTTTCGGGATTTTTTTCCAAAATTGTCCATTCTCGAGAAAATGAATTTATTCCAACCTTTACGTGCTCTCTGTATAAAAATGAAAGAAACACGTTCAACCCCCAAAAAACCCCATAAAAAACAGTTTTTTGGATTTTTTAAGATGGCGAACCATACGAAAAAATCTAAAAAAAAATAAAAGCATAGTGTTTGATAAAATACATAAAATAGAAAAAAATAGACTTCCAGCAACCCCAAAAAAATTTATACGCTTATTTTCAATTTTTTTTTGAGGTTCTGTAGTACAGGGTTATTCACTATATTTTGACCCCCCTGTAAACTGCTTTATTTACAGAATTAGAAAAAAATGTAAAATACAAAAGGTATTCGATTTTTAAATTACGATTTTTTGACATATTATCGTATTAGTGACGTCATCAATTTGGGCGTGATGATGTAATCGACTATTTTTTTAAATGGGAATAGGTGTCAAGTGCTAGCTAATTTGAAAGGGTATTCAATTCGCTATACAGTATTATAAACATTAACACGATTAATTATACAGGGTGTCCAAAAAAAATTTTTTTTAATAAATTAATTGACACAAAAAGAAGAATGTATGTAATTTATTAAATTCAAAATACATTCTACTGCTGTCAGAAAACAGAAATAAATGTTTATTGAACAAATAAATATTACTTTTCACTTAAATTCAATGTTCAAGCTGCCACCCATCTGCCTCTTGGCAGTTTGAACATTGAATTTAAGCAAAAAGCAATGTTTATTTGTGCAATAAACTTTTATTTCTGTTTTCTAACAGCAGTAAAATGTATTTTAAATTAAATAAATTACATACATTTTTCTTTTTGTGTCAATTAATTTAATTAAAAACTTTTTTTGGACACCCTGTATAAATGATTATCTTAATGTTTATATTACTAAATAGAGAATTGAATTACCTTTCAAATGAGCTAGCACACGACCCCTATTCTCATTTAAAAAAATAGTCGATTACGTCATCACGCCCAGATGGATGACGTCACTAGTACGATATATATGTCAAAAAATCATAATTTAAAAATCGAATAAGTTTTTTATTTTACATTTTTTTCTAATCCTGTAAATAAAGCAGTTTACAGGGGAGTCAAAATATAGTGAATAACCCTGTACATTCAACTTACGGATCTATAAAAAATAGACGTGTTTTGTAAAAGCCTCAACTATGCCTATGAATTTTTTGAAATTTTAAAATTGATTTTATCCCGTTCAAAAAAATAAAAACAAAAAATGAAGTTTTTGATGGTGGGGAAGGGGGTGGTGGGTTAAAATTACGCTATGTCTTATTATTTAATCACATAGAACATAAAAAAATGAAAAAATTGAATTCTGGTAGTAAGAGGGTTCTTTTTAATTTATGTATCCCGTCCATAAGTGGAAAATTTGATGCGCCACTGTCGTCGCATGTGTCACTAAAAAGTGACGGCAGTGTTCATACGTTTTCTTTTAGGTTCTACTATTTAAGTTATAGCGTCTTATCGTGCCTAAAATGATTAGCAAATTTTACCTATAGCGGTTCCTAGTCTATAACGCAAAAAATCGTGGCTGAACTTCTATTGCAATCCAAGAGTCTATAAGACTATGGAATGCAATGGTCGAGCTTGGCCAATACCTAAGAAACCAGCTGCGATACCACAAATATGTACAAGTAACTCCTTTGCACAAATTAGGGTAGAAGGGAAAACATCAAATGTTTTTCGCGTAAATTCTGGAATGAGACAGGGAGATCTGCTGTGACCTGTCAACCTGGCATTCGAATATGCCATGGGAAAAATTTATCTGAAAATTAAACCAGTCTTAGCTGCTCGGGGAGCAAAGATCGTTCTCGTCTTTGCCGAGACGTAGGTGCACGATCAATATTAGAAGTTAATGATATCTCGAGCTTTGAAGAAGCTGCACTGATATCGGTCTAAAGTTAAATGAAGACAAATCAAAATACATGGTTATTTCAAAACAAAAACTGCTGCGAATAAGACTAAGTATTAATATAAACGATCATAACTTCGAGGTGGTTAAAGAATTTAAATATCTAGAAGTAACAATCAACAATGTCAAGAGAGTAGAACGAGAATTTGAAATTTGAATACTGGCGGGAAACAGATTTTTCTTTGTAATGCAACATCTAATGAGGTCAAAGCTTCTCTCACGAGGTGTAGAAATCCAGATATACAAAACCATAATACGACCAGTAGTCACGTATGGAAGCAAAACATGGACACTAACAAAAAAAAAGAAGTAAATATATTGCTGGTGTGAGAACGTAAAATGCTTCGAGTAATATATGGGCCTTGAAGAGATAGCGTGACAAACGATTGGAGGCGCAGACACAACAACGAGTTAGGGTCTCTTTTCAGAAAAGGGAAATCTAGTGGGTCACCTATATAACGGCCAATATACTAAGATAGAATATGTAATACCTATTAACGTCAATCGCCTTATAAACAATGCGCTTTGGGAAAGACCAGCTGAGGGAAGATCTGTAGGACGTCCTAGAAAAAGGTAAAAAGATGCAGAGATACTCTAGGGAAAGAGCTAAGAGAAAAGAGCTAAGAGTTAGGCAATGGGAAATACTGGCACAAAACAGAAAGACATGGAAGGCAATAGTAAACTTGGTAAAGACTCATAAAGCCTTGCAATGCCATTGATGACGACGTTCATTAAAAAATAAAGTAAAGTTTGATACTTGAAAGGCATCAAACTTTGCTTTAATGAAGAGCCCATTTTTTATCTAGGCACATTGAAAAAAACAGACAGAGTCATGTCTATACAAAAAGAAGAAGAAGAAGAACCCTGGATGTGTACATGTCTGTCTAGTTATGTCCTATTCAGATCTCTCTTGTGCCCTTCTTCTCCATTGTCTTATATTCATGGTTTTCGGGTAGTTCTCCAAGACATCCAGCCATTTCGTTCTAAGTCTTCCTTTTTTTCGAATTCCTATTGGCTTCCATTGTAATATCGGCTTCCTTTTTTTACCATATTGAAGATTATAAATGATGATGACAAAAAACTTTAATTATTTGATTTTGTTCCAACGGTTTTTTAGCAAGCTAAAAATTTGTTAATAGCTTAACGGTGGCTAGTCGGACACACTTTGATATATGGGAACACTGGAACAGGGGAAGTTTTAATGGTGGAACAGGTTAAAAATTTGGAACGTCAGACTACGAAAACGTCAGATGTATTTTGTCGGACAGAACTTCCAATTGATTTGTTGCCCTTTCATTAAACTCTCATGTAAAAATCAGACCGGTGTTTATCACCAACTGGGCATTTTAATGAGTGGAACACGAAGAACATGTCAAATGGCAGGAATCATGTTGGTTAGTAATAGCAGTCTGATTTTGGCATGAGAGTTTAATGAAAGGGTAACAAATCAATTGGAAGTTCTGTCGGACGAAATACATCTGGCGTTTTCGTAGTCTGACGTTCCAAATTTTTAACCTGTTCCACCATTAAAACTTCCCCTGTTCCAGTGTTCCCATATATTAAAGTGCGTCCGACTAGCCACCGTTAAGCTATTAACAGATTTTCAGCTTGCTATTAATCAACTTTTTTTGATACACGGGATCCAGACCTATAAGAGCTGTTATTGATAACTTTCCAGTTAATTATAAATAGAAAACTCAAGTACCAAATCATCAATAATTTCCCAAAAATTTCCCGTTAATACTGTTTTTTAATTGAGAAAAAATAATTTCTTCTTCCCTTCCACCTTATTTTCCTGTGTATATCCCATTAAAAAATTAGAATCTACAAATAGTTATCAGGCATACATCTACATATGCATGCGATATATCGGTGCGTAAAAAAATCAAAGTAGACCTTTTAAAAAGATGGGAGAGCAAAATACAAAAAGAGCAAAATATGGAGGTGTGAAAATAGATGGTCAATGGAGAAAAAGGAATAATAAGGAACTTGAAGAAATATATAACGACCAAAAATAACGATAGCAATCAAATTACAGAGAATACGATGTTTAGGACACACTGAAAGAATGGGAAAAATGCCGAAAATGGTAATATCACGAAATTCAAGACAAAAAAGAAGAAAGGTAGACCAAGAAAGAGATAGAAGGACAGCGTATATGAAGACAACAAAAAGTAATATCGAGAATTGGAAAGAAAAAGCATTGGACAGAAAACAATGGGAGGAAGTGGTTAAGAAATGTACTTATGGAAAGATTATAAGAAATATTAAATATATTATACCTAACTAAATAGTAATTGTACTGGAACAATAAACTTTTCAGCCTTAGGCCTTCAAGGCCTACTGAGATTTATAAATAAATATTACATTTAATTTTGTCTAAAAAATCGATCAATAACTTTTCCAAAATTCGTTCCAAAAAAATCCAAAAGACCGAGAAAAGCCATTTTTCCTCACTTCACCCCACTTTTCCCATATATAGCACATCTAATATTTTTCAAACAGTTTTTAAACTTTTTCCAACAAATAACCACTGCACATTTTTCTTATTTTCAAATCCTCGGGTATATATCTTGGCGCCACTAATATAGTACTATATAGTACTCAAGCATGGACTCACCTGCAGCGGTACTGCCATCATGGCAGCGTAGTGGTTCCTCTCACTTTCACCACAAACACTGAACACCGCTGTTCTTCGCTTTGCTTTATAACTTTTTCTGCTATAATTCGCGTCCTGGTGTTTGTTTTGTTGATATTAGGGGGATACGTCCTTGAAAAGTTAGCATATTGCACATGGTTTGGGCTCCCAGAGACTTAGTAGTACAAAGAGGTTGTTATAATTAGGATAAAGTAGTGTACATTGCTACAAGATGTTGATAAATATAGTAAATAAAGTTTTCTGTTTTAGCCGTTTGTTTAACTCCTTTTTTAAAGTACATAAGCTTTTATAATTGAGTCAATTTGGAGCTAGGGGGTGATAAAATGTTTGAGTTGGGAAAAACAAAGTCAAAATATACTTTTAGATAATAAATTCTAGCGAATTAATCATATACGGAATTATTTTGAAATAATTTTGTACATTTCAGTTGTTCGTCATTATATGCAGATAGTTATGTCCCTTCGTAACAATCTGCATAATATGCAGAATGGGTTAAGTACTTTGCGAATTTCTTAAAGTAAGTAAAGTAAAAGAAAAACTAGGGAAAACACTTTTATTTTTCTAAAGAAAAACATATTTATTCATCTTAATTTTATACCAGCTCTACTTCAGTGTTTTCTTCACCTTTTAACGGAATCTTCTTCTTCTTGATGTGTCTATCCATGACAAATGTTGGCAATCATCACGGCAATATTCTAACTTTCGAGATTTGATGGTAGTCAGTACCTTTCGGTTCTTCTTATTTCTTCTGAGGACCTCCTAATTTGTGACCAGATTAGTGAACGGGATTTTAAGAATTCTCCGAAATAGCCACTTCTCCGATGCTTCTAACTTTCTGCACATATCTTGGTTTAAGGTCCACAATTCAAGACCATCAAAAAGGGCAAAGAATACGAAGCATCACAGCACGGGCGTAGCCAGGTTTTAGTTTCGGAGGGGGTTCAAAAAAATAAAACGACTAAAACTACATAAAATTACCTTTATATTCATGATAAAAATTTGAAACATGTTAATATCTTAACTTTTCGGGGGGGGGGGGGGGGGTTTGAATCCCCAAAACCCCCCCTGGCTACGCCCGTGCATCATAGCATTCTAACTTTTATGTCAAGAGAGGTAGTGGCCCTTGAAGAAGATTCCCATCCGGTTAAAGGTAAATCTAACTTTTTCCGGTGCGCTCTCTTATCTCTTGATTGTTGGTCCATTCTTCATTTATTGGTCTAAGGTCTACAGGAATTTGGTTGATGTAGATTTGACCATCTGTTATCTTTTTATAATTGAATAATATCTAGGATGTGAATTTTAAATTGTAAAATTCTCTCATCTTCTTTAGTCTCAGCATCCGTTATGGCTTGCAAATTTTACAAGCCTCGGAGGTGTAACCAGAGAATGTTCCCATTGTTTTCAATCTGGTGGGATGTAGAGTAGTATTTTTCATATTGTGTTATGTGCTATTAGATTGAAAACTTAGTTTTTTTGCTAGCAGTTGCCGCTAGGGCATCCCTGCCATTTCGTTCGTTGCAATCCGTGACTGCACGTCGGGGTTTGTCCTGGTTGGGTCAGAGAGAGCAGCATATGTGCCTCATGATGAGAGACTAATAAGTTTCGAAACCGGTAGAGGTGCTTGCTTAATTCTCTGATTGAACTAGAATATAATGCGGCTGTAGTTTCGTGTTGCAACGAAATTGATGGTTATTCATTTTTTTTATTTACATGTTTACTCCGATTGGAGTACGAATGGAACCATTCTCGTTGGAACTTTACCGCGCTGAGCAGATGGGATGTGAAATATAAATTGTAAAATTCCCTTATCTTCTTTATTCTCAGCTCATGCTACTTTTCGATAAAGCCACCTTATGAGAGCTTTCGATATATTGATTCGATTTCTTTGTCGGGCCTGAACCTCCAAAGTTGTGGCCGCTACAACCTATAGCTCTAATGTCTATACCTTGCTTCTGCCCTAGCTTTCTTACATTGTCCATCATCTTTGATACGTAACTTAATTATCCCTATTACAAAGTATGGATGCATGTCCTGCTTTTCGATCTCTTCAAAGGACGTTTTGTCTATAGACACAACCCAGACCTGTTCACTTTCAGAAGCAGTCTTTCCCCAAGCGGTCCATAGAGAGACAAGTACTGAGTTCTC
Organism: Diabrotica virgifera virgifera; assembly: GCF_917563875.1. Taxonomy (NCBI): domain Eukaryota; kingdom Metazoa; phylum Arthropoda; class Insecta; order Coleoptera; family Chrysomelidae; genus Diabrotica; species Diabrotica virgifera. The sequence goes on along the minus strand of NC_065443.1, from coordinate 287,630,209 downwards.
GGATATTAATCCGTAATCGAATCATATCAGTATACGATCTACCTCTAACCTCGTCTTATCTTCTTCCGCAATGTATTTGACATGAAGACTCAGGGTTTCAATTTACTTCCTTGAGCCATAGTATACTGTTAATCTCTCCAGAGAGAGAGAGAGAGAGAGGAAAAAAGTACTCCCTGCTAAGGCTCATAATCCAAGGAAAATCTCGGGAAGGAGAAATGTGGGACATAGGAGGATTTCCTGGTTGCGAAATTTAAGGGAGTGGTACAGGTGCAGTTCATTATAATTATTCAGAGCTGCAGGTAACAAAGTTAAGATTGCTGTGATAGTAGCCAACCTACGATAGGAGACGGTACTGCAAGAAGAAGACTCTCTCCAGAGCAGCCAAAATGTTTGAGAATATTTTATAAAAATAAGTTTGCATGTGTTATACAAGTAGTTTGTTTGTATGATTATCTGTTTTTTATGTAATGGAATTAAAACACCTTGGAATTACAGTATCCACCTACGGAGACCTGAGTACTGAGAATAATTACAGGAAATACGCTGAGAGATTGAAAAAGAAGTGAAGACATTAGAAGAAAATAACTTACAGTTATAAACTAATGGACACTAAATAGAAAAAAGAATGGAGTAACCACATAAGTCGAATGAGGGACACCCATGTGGTCAAAATAGCAAGAGATAAATTACCAATCGGTAGAAGAAGCATCGGCCGACCGAGCAAAAAATGAAGTGATAACCTTCCATAGAGGTATTAATCTGCGAATGAACAAGTAGAATTGCTTACAAGGAGAAAGAAGACGAAGATTATATACTTTTGTTTTTTCGACCAATTCTGCGAATATTTCTGACAAACTGCATAGAGTTCGCCCACTATGCACAATTTTAGTCTAACATTAGGCAGAATAGTGTTCAAAAAACTGCCACTGGATGTTTATATTAATTGTGAAAGCAATATTCGATAATTATTGCTTTTTTCTTTGTTATATTATTTTAAAATTTAATTTTCTTAAATTTTGATTGTTAAATACAGGTTTACTAATATACTGACAATGTAAAACCGTGTAAAACCACATTAGGATGAATGGCTAAATTACCGAAATCGCATTTGTAAAAATATTACTACATTTGGATGTTGAGAGGTGACTCATATTTTTTGCAGAAATTGCTTAAAAATAACTTATATAATAATATTTCAGTTATCCTCCCACTCAAAAATGTCCGGAACATTGTGTAAATAATCAAAATGTCAAAAAATGAAGGAAAAATTCGATTTTTTTCTTCGTTTTTTGGTTAAAACTTTAAAATTATTCATTTCTGAGAAAAGTTGTACGGACATAAAAGTTGCATAATTAAATTTCCTACGATTTAGGATTAGCTATAAATTTTAAAAGTTGTCACCCTTGTTGCAAAATAGCAATAATTGCGAAAAAAACATATAAAAAAACGAGTATTAGCATTTTACTTTTTTCAGCCATTTATGCTACACTTAGGTCCTTAACATTTCACCCAGAAAAACTTTATGATATAATAATACATTGTAATAACAATACTGTAAATTTCATTTAGATCGGTTTAATAAATTTTGCAAAATAAATTTTGCAATCCAGCTTTCGCAAAAAAATTCATTTGTTCAAAATGTTGCAGGACTGAAAATAAATCAGACAGCAAGTTGATTTTTTTTTGCTTATAGAAGAATACTGTACCTTTTATTTGCGATTTGCAAAATTAAAATCGATTAAGTACCGCGGCGTCAGAAATTTTTTTAAATAAACATTAATTTTTGATGCTACGCGCAGGACAGCGGATACTTTTGCTCTGATTGGGCATTCCAATGACCTTTAATAATGATTGATAAATTTTAATTTTTAGTACATTTCGATATAAATAAATAAATTGGTTTATTGCAAAATAAAAACACATACTTCGTCCTTTAAAATTACACTTGTTTTAGCAAAAACTTTCTTTATTCATATATTTTAACTTAGAGAATAAAAGTTTATTATTTTTAAACATATTATGCAATTGTTTAAACAATATTTCACTAACAATAATCAAATTAGTTTGATTATTGTGGAATTAAAATATTAAAATACAACAAAATATAGAGTAAGAAAATAATATATTAGATAAAGATTGGAAGAAATTTTGGTGGAAATCAACTTGTGTGAATCGAACACCGCTGTCCTGCCCGTAGCACCAAAAATTAATGTTTATTTAATAAAATTCCTGACGCCGTGGTAGTTAACTGATTTTAATATTGCTAATTGCAAATGAAAGTTACAGTACTCTTCTATATGAAGAAAAAATTTCAACTTGCCATCTGCTTTATTTTCAGTCCTGCAACATTTTGAAAAAGTGAGTTTTTTTGCTAAAGCTGGATTGCAAAATTTATTTTGCAAAATCTATTAAACCGATCCTAATAAAATTTGCAGTATTGTTTTACTATATCATTAAGTTTTTCTGGGTAAAATATGAACGTCCTAAGTGTAACATAAATGGTTAAAAAACGTAAAATGCAAATATTTGTTTTTTGTGGTTTTTTCGCAATTATTGCTATTTTGCAACAAGTGTGACGATTTTCAAAATTTTTAACCAATCCTATATTATAGAAAATTTAATTGCGCAACTTTTTTTGACATTTTGAATATTTAAACAATGTTCCGGACCTTTTTGAGTGGGAGGATAACTCAATTATTATTATATGAGTTAATTCCAACTAATTTCTCCAAAAAAATATGAGTCACCTCTCAACGTCCATCTCAAAACAGATGCGCCCTGGACTAAAGAGTCAATTTCACAGATTACTCTAATCATAGTCGTTTCTAGTCATAGTATGTAGTAATTGCTTGTATTTATTTTGGTAAAATTTTCTCTGGAAAAGTTATGGTTCATCACAAATTTTCTGTTAATCTTTAGGAACACTTCATTATGTACCTAGTTGTAATTAAACTGAAAAAACAAAATAATGAGCTGGTATAACACAAATGAAATTATGTCTTTGTAATCAAAGTAATGAACGAAAAATGTTTTACTGTTCAACTAAACAAAGTACTAAAAGGAAACTAAGATATTAATCTATAATTTAAAATATGTCTACTAATAAAGTGAATACTGAGTGTACAGCAATTTAAGAATTGGTTAATATCTCGTGCGAACTGGGACATATTGTTCCTTCGTTCTCTAAGTGACTTAATATTTTGTAACAATGCTATTCAAATTCCAGAAATCTCAAAACTGAATTGCTGAATTGTATCTCTAGGACGATGTGGTGCATTGTTATTGTTTTGTTAATTCGTTTAAAGAATAAATGAAAGTCTGGCCTAAAAAGGTCGTTTACACTAATTTAACTAGGTGTTTTACATAATTTAATTGAATCACACTGTTGCAAATAATATAAACAACTGAAGAAATTACAAATATTTTTATTATTATATTTGGTATAATAAATAGGCTACGTTCAGATTTTGGTACCATCTGTGTGCCCATTAATACCCAGTTATAGTGGGAACACATAGAAGTCTCAAACATGTCACGATTTTACATTGTCAATATGAAGTTTATTTGTAGACCTATATACCAAAATAATTTAAGAAAATTAAGTTTTAAAATTTAAGATCTGCATTTCAAAAAATGGCTAAGCTATCCTGACCTCCAGAAGGAGTGTAGTCGGGTCATTTCTTTTAACTCAAGCATAGGTCATTTGCACATTACTGTAATTTGATCGATCCATCTTGTTGGGGATCTTCCTGGTGATCTTCGGTTTTCCACCCTTCATTTATTTTATAATGAGTAGATATTTCCATGTTTTCTGTGTTTGCTCCCAATCAATCAATATTCTTTATTTCATCTGACTTTTACAAGTATTGAAATGCGTCAAATACAATCTATGATCAGTAAAAAATTATAAGTACATAAAAACAAACATATAAAATATACACAAAAACATACAAATTGTTAAAAAGATGCCTGCAAGTATTCCTATAACGAATAGAAAGTGTTTACCAGAAGTAAGTCCTTAACTATTACTTAAATACATAAATATTTGACTCTTTAATAGGTAATTTATTATACAAACCAACGCATATTGGGTAAGGACCCTTGCCCACAACGGTCAAGTGGCCAACAGGGGTCACCAAATAATTTCTGTAACGAAAGTTGTAGCCACTCATTAAGGAAACATCATTTCTGCAAATAAAATTGCATCTATGTGACTTTACATAAACAACACAACTGAAAATATACAGCGAAATTACAGTTAAAATATTTAATTGTTTAAAAACTGGTCTACAGGAATCCAAGCGCCTTCTAAACGTCATGGTACGAATAATTTTTTTTTTTTGAAGAACTAGCACCTCATTAATTTGCGAGCAATTTCCCCAACAAACTAAGCAATATTGTAAAATTGACTGTACATGAGCAAAATAGTAAAGTTTTAAGATATCTAGGGAGACAAAATTCATAATTTGCCATAGAACATAACAGTACACAGACAATCTTCCCACTACATAATCAACGTGAGAGCTCCAAGACAAATTAGAATCCAGGTAAACACCTAACAACTTAGTTGAGTGGCTATTTACCACTGACCCATTGTCAAGTTTTACTAATGGACTCATCTGCATAGTAGAAGGTGAAAAGGTTACCATATTGGTCTTTGCTCCATTTAAGATTAGGGCATTATTTAAACAGTAATGAGTCATACTTTTTACAAGAGAGTTTGCGTTTTGTACTACATGAAAAAAAATGTTGAAATTTAGTGCAACTGTGGTATCGTCAGCAAATTGAGTGACATAACAGCCTGATTGATGTTCCACGTTTTCTACTCGAACGCTTATTGCGCCAGAACAATTATCTAAAGGATTCCGAACCAAACATGTTGAGCTATCGTTTATCAGTTGATTTAAATCATTGACGAAAATCAAAAATAAAAGAGGGCCAATGATACTTCCCTGTGGAACTTCCGAGAGGACACTTTCTTCTGAAGAAAATATTATATTCCCATTCACATTGACCTTAATTTTTTGAAACCTTTTCGACAAAAAGGTGTGGATCCACTTTAACGCAGTTCCTCTACCACCACTATGATAAAAATTTTCCAGCAGTATTGGATGATTTACAGTTTCAAAAGCTCGTGCTAAGTCAAAAAACAAACAGATAACTTTATTACCCTTATCAAAGTTCGATAAAATATGATTGCACAGCGCTAGTAGTGCATCTTGCACACTTATACCTTCACGGAAACCAAATTGACACTTTTCTATAATGTTGTGGTTGTTAATATACGAGAGGAGACGTGTATGAAATGCCTTCTCATATATTTTTGAAAACACAGATAAAAGTAATAGGGCTCGATAGTTATCAAATTTTGATTTGTCACATTTTTTATGTATAGGCACAACTAAAGCAGTATTTAGAATTTGAGGAAAAATCTCTTCCTGAAATGAAAGGTTTACTAGAAATGTTAATTGTTTATATATGTTCTGAGATACATGTGTTAACATAGAATACCGGATCCCATCCAGTTCAGCCGAGGATTTTTAGAGATATCTTTAATTATACTTTTTATTTCTTCATCACCAACAGGATAAAGGAAAAGGGAGTGTCATAACATGTCCAAAGTGTTTTAATTGTTGGAGATGGGCTTTACTGGAGAGTCGTAGGCTAACTTTTAGCTCTCTTAAAATTGAATTATTTGTCCTACGGTTGGTCCAAGGAATTCGTAGCCTTCGTCTCCAAGAGAAGATTTCAGTGGCGTTTATCTTTATTTTTTCCGATTGTCTCAGGGTGCAAGATTCACATCCATAGGTCAGTATTGGGAATATTATGTTCTTGAGAATCCTACGAACAAGTTGGTTGGATAAAGTTTGAAGTTGTTTTGCATCGGATGGGAAAAGTTACGAAAGTCGCCAGGACAGTTAAAAATGGCAAACTTGAGTATTTTGGCCATGTTGTGCAACACCCAGAGAGATATAATTAGGGGTCAACAAGACAAGAATTCTTGTCTTGATAACAATTTCTTGTCTTGTCTTGAAAAAAATCAAGAAATTTTAAAAATCTTGTCTTGACGTTTTCTTGACATCTTATATTTTATCTTGTCTTGACTCAAGAAATTTCAAGATCTTGAAGTTTCTTGATTGCCCAGTCTGGTGATTCCCGGCGATCTTTTTATTGCGTTGCCTGCTACCACAGCCTCCACTACCACTGGCTCCCGACCCCGGGGAGTCCCCGATCTGCATTTATTTCCTGACGAAAGGAAAATTGTTGTGTAAATTTAGAGGACTTAAAAAAAAGATAACAAATTTGATTTAGATCTTACTTACCTATTTAAGAAAGCTGATAATGATAACTTACAATCTTGGAAGTATGAAATTGAAAAATACTTAAATGAGGCTAGGTCAGAAGATTCTGAGAATATACTTGATTGGTGGAGAAGACACGACAATGTCTACCCGTCATTATCGAAAATGCCCAAGGATTTTCTCGGAACGCCAGCAATATCTGTACTTGCGGAAAGGCTATTTTCAAGAGCAGCTTTAACAATAACAAAGCCAAGACATAGGTTAAGGCGTTGACTCCATAAGACGTGTTATCTGCCTTAATTCATTGATTATATTATCAATTCCGATTTAAAAATGTGCTAAAGGACACCGCACACATCTTATGGAAAATATAATGTCACTCAAATGAAATAAAATTTACATGATTTACATGAATAGGTTCGTCTTGAAGTTACACTAATTTCACACCATTGCGCCAACTCTGTATCTTGAATAATAAGAGCGTAAATTGATAAAAATTAATCTAAAACCAAATGGAAATGTACGTGTGTCAAAGAGAGAAAAAAGATTTTCTAATTCGCTTACTCCATAAATCTTTCTGAGGGATTAAGGCAGAGGCTTACTCTTATCTTATCCTATTATTAGATATTGATAATAAAAAAGATATATTTTGGTCAGTTGTACTATCTCTAATCGGCTTAAGCTAATGGTAGGTAGGCTGTTTCAATAGCCGCTAGACTAATATTATTTATGAATGACAGTTTTAAAGACTTCAAAAATGCGACTTCGATGAACTTTAATTACAATTAACGCCCTAATTAACGCAAAATTCAGAGTTGTCGCAATGGTACGAAATTATTGAAATTTCGTGACCAATCTATTCATGTAAATTTTATTTCATTTGAGTGACCTTATATTTTCCATAAGATGTGTGCGGTGTCCTTTGTCTTTTAAAATAAAATCTAGTTTGCAATGTTATTTTCAACGCGTTTAAGTATCATTAATTATTATTTTTAATTTACATTTGTGTATATCGTTTGTTTTGTTAGAATATGTTATGTTACAATAATGATATCTTTTTTACAAATAAATAAGTTTTAGAGATTTCATTATTAGTAAAGATATTTCAAGATTTCTTGTCTTCTTGACAAGAAATCTTGGTATTGACATCAAACTTCTTGTCTTGTCTTGAAATCTAAAATTACTTTTTGTCTTGATCTTGTCTTGAAATCAAGACAAGCTCAAGACAAGATCTTGAAATTTTCAAGAACTTGGCGACCCCTAGATATAATATACTCAGTTTAATAATACAGGACAATACAAGATATGCGAAAGAAGCTGACCAGGTCGAAGAAGAACGTCATGAGTTAGAAACCTCAGAGAATGGTTGAACAGATACTCTGCTTCCCTTTTCCGAGCTGCAGTCAACAAAATTAATATAGCCAATTTTATATCCAACGCTGGATAACCGAGCACGGCACATAGGGAAGATGTTTTCATTTTATTGCCATGTATCTTCAAACTAGTCAAACCAGGCATATAGAAGAAACAGAAAGATGCTTGAAAACAGAAACGTAAGCAAAAAGACAAAAATAAAGATAAAAAACACTGATACGGCCAGTTATTATATACCTACGCGATGGAAACTACCGTAGTGAATAAAAAAGAAGATGAAAACTTAAGAAGACTTAATGAGAGCAATCCTAGGATCTAATATAAAAACCATACCAGAAAGCAAAACAAAAGTACACAAAGATACGGAAAGAGAGTAAGGAAACGAAAATATAGTGATAAATATAAAATCATAACGCTTGGAAGGCAAAGGATACATCATCAGAAAAGCGGCAAACGAGATGATTAAAAAAGTTACAAGAAGAACCCCAATCCCACGAAGAAACCAAGGGAGACCGAGATAAATGGAAAGTTGGCTTATCAGAATCACAAAAAATAGCTCAATATAAAAACATTAGTAATATTTCCTTATTGTATTGATTATATTATCACATTTGATCTCAAAACTTTTGTATTATGTATTACAAAATAAAAATCATATGAATTAAACTCCAAATTATTGTATTCATCAACCGAAGTTTCACACAACCGTATTTGTTATCTAAATATTAAAAAACGAACCAATCCTCATTAAAGTTCTAGTAAAATTTCCTAATTTTTCTTAAAAAACGCATTACTTTATATTTGGAAGTTAATTATATTTGGTTGAAATTATTGGTTATATTTTAGTTGAAATATTCAACGGATGCCTTTCAGGCAATAGTGGCGTGCCCTCTGAGTGGAAAAACTCCATAACTACCCCTATATACAAAAAGGGTGGTAGAAAAAATTGTAAAAATTACAGAGGCATTAGTGTGACCAGCTCAGTTGGAAGACTGTACGGACGAATAATAAAGAAACGGATAGAAAAGGAGTGGCAAGATTCCGAAGAACAAAGTGGATTTAGGGCAGGTAGATCATGCACAGATAACATTTTCTGCATAAGGCAATTACTAGAAAAACGTTCTGCTAGAAATCTAGAAACTCACATGGTATTTGTAGACTTAAAAAAAGCATACGATACCGTTCCCAGAGGAAAAATGTTTGAGGTATTACAACAAACCACTTTAAATAGAAAATACATCCAAACAATAAAAGATCTCTATGCTAATGCAACAACAGCAATTAAAATTGGAACGAAACTTTCAAATACCTTTGAAACTTCGAAAGGCCTTTTGCAGGGATGCTGTCTGTCGCCCACTTTATTTAAAATTTACCTTACACATGTGTTAAAATATTGGACTAGGAAATGCCAAACAATGGGGATACCAGTAGGAGATTCTTATTTGTATACCTTGCTATTTGCTGACGACCAAGTTGTGATTGCTGCTGATAAAGATGACGCCAGTTACATGATTAGAAAATTGAAAGAGGAGTACCAAAAATGGGGTTTGGAAATGAGCATGGAGAAAACTGAATACCTTGTAGTCGGAGGTGATACTGAAGACTTAGAATTAGAAGGGGAATACATAAAATGATGTGATGAATTTAAATATCTAGGTTCAATTTTTGACAAAAACTCCACATGCGATCAAGATATAGAATATCGAATAAGCCAAGGAAGAAAAGCTATAAAACAGCTAAATGGCATTTGGTGGAGTACAGGACTGCAAAATCAGACAAAGAAAAAAATCTACCAAACTATCGTGGAAGGAATTGTCCTGTACAACTCGGAAGTGTGGGAAGTAAAAGACCGACAAAATAAAAGACTTCAAGCTTTAGAAATGGACGCGCTTAGAAGAAGGTGCAGAATATCTAAACTGCAGCATATCCCAAACGAAGAAATAAAAGAAAGAATGGAAGTAGAAAAGGATATTATAGACAGAATAGAACAAAAAAGATTAATATGGTACGGGCATGTCCAGAGAATGGGACCAACAAGATGGCCCAAGAAAATGATCCAGTATGTACCACCCGAGAGAAGAAAAAGAGGCAGACCGAAGAGAACATGGATACAAGATGTAGAGAAAGCAATGAACAGTAGACAACTCAACGAGGAAGATATTCGTGACCGAAAAGCATGGCGAATAGGATGCGGGAAACGGCGAATGCTGTAGAACACCCGATATATATAATTATATTTGGTCCACCGCATTAAATAACTATAATGAGCAGATAATAATCATTTCTATATATGTAACAATCTTATAAATATTCACAGTTACATTTCCATTTCATTATGTAAGAAAAACACACAAGGAAGAATATTTTTGATACAATTCTATTCTAGTATTGTTTCCCAGAAGCAAGGAAATTATTTTATTTAATTGCGTACAATTCTTACAAATTAAGCTGTAGATGGGTACTGTGATATACCGGACACACAAGAAAACTCTACTAAAACGTGTGTTGGAACACAAATCATTATTTGGAAATGAAAACACGTTAAAGAAAATTACAATTACATTTCAATAAAACTACAAATTAGCTCAATGACAATTTAAATGAAATCATTCTTCTCTCTACTTCAGAGCAGAATAACATCCACAGATAATATGAAGGTATCATAATCCCGAGGCCAACTAATGGGTGCACTCAAGGGGATATATTTTCACAAACGTTAGAGAATATAGTCATTAATGACCTGCTTCATGGGTTTAGTAGCAAAGGAAGCTGGATTCAGGGTTTCGCAGGTGACATTGTAATAGTGACTAGGAGAAAATTTCCCAGTATTGTTGCGGTTTAGATGCGATATGCCTTCCTTTACATAGAGAATTGGTATCTGAGAGAGAACCTTTCTGTGAACTCTTCCAAAACTCAATTAGTGACTAAATTAGTAGATTTAATAAGGTTTACAATGGATCTAAAAGTGTCCATGGCACTGGATCAGGAGTCTTTGGTCAAACATGGAAATACAATAAATTTTTCAGCCAAGGTCAGGCTAAAGTTTTTGTTTTGGTGGCATGTATTGATGAAATCCTGGATGGAGCCTCAAAGCAAATAGAATTATTAACATTTATACAGGTATCCGCTCACTTAACCAAAACTGGCGAGGAACTGCCAAGATCTCCTTAGCAACCTGGAAAAAACATTAATAAAATGTTTTCAATATGGGTACCAGGCCATGAAGAGGTGCATGGCAATTAACGAGTAGATTTGTCGGCAAAACAAGGCTCGAGAGGAAACTTTGTAAGCTCAGAATCATAATGTGCCATTATGAAAGAAGCTACAAGAAATGAAATTCAGAAGTGACTGCTAAGGAATCATTAAAATAAATGGGGAGTCACTCAAGGGTAAATCTTGACCAAGGAAATAATCAAGAATATTGACAAAAAACTCGGATAATTTGATGAACCTCAATAAGCGAAAGATTTAAACGGTCACTGAAATGGTGAATGGATATTGTCGTTTAAGAAAACACCCATGCAAAATAGGTAAGACAAGTGAACCATTGTACAGAAAATACGAAATTAAAGAAGATATTGTTATACATATTTAATGCTATTGCAATGTGCATTGGTCAACTGAGGATTGAACTGGAAGATATAGTAAAGCTGCCAATAAGAAAAATATTAGCCCTTGTAGAGGCCACAGTAGTTATTAGAGCTTAATAGAAAAAACAAGCTATGGTACAAAGGTCTTAAGGCCAATTGCCAGATATTAGCGAATCTCGTCTGAACTAAGAATAAGATACTTCTCTCCTAAACCACCAAGCATCCTGAAATTTTCGATTGTTCATTTACTGTATTACCTACACAAAATATCAACTAAAGAAAATAAAGGCCTAAAAATCTCTAAACCATAAAAATGTATAGTAGAACAGAAATGAAATAAAATATAAACATCAAAATAAGTTTATTACTTTTATTCTAGTACAGATTCAAGTCTTGAAGGTTCTTCTGGTTCGGGTTCTGGTTGGACATTCCCTGGTGCGTTCCAGTCTTGAATGGAACCACTGCCCATCATCATAAAGTAGCCTCCAGTGAACAAAAGGACTACCGACGAAGTACCGAAGATCAGTCGCCACCATCCTGCAAACTGGAAATGAAAAAATACATATTTTTAATAATTTTAGACCATAAAACTCATAAGTTATTTTACTTTACATTAAAATAGTTGTTGAGACGTAGTGTCAATTATTTTTATATATAAAAAATATTTGAAAAATTCATACACATATTAAATAATATGATGTTTGCAATTTAGACAGTATACTCACTGATCCATGGAGTCCTTCAAAAACTACGTAGTTTGCAGCTAGCAGACCTGCAGCTCCAACGGTTTGGCAAAGTCCAAATACAGTTCCTATAAATATAAAACATTTAATAATTGATTACACTGTTTCCACACCAAAAGAAGTGATATAATGTGTTTCCAACTGAATACAGAGATACCAACGTGAACATCATATTTATTTGTTCCTATGCCCCACAGGTACGGTGTAAAAAACAGGAAAAAGAGGAATTTTGGAAAACCCAGAGGAATTTTTGGGCGATACTCCTGTCGAAGTTATTCCTGTTTGCTGTATGTATTATATAAAGTTTATGCAGGATGGGGGAATAAGAAATGATGAAGGAAATAGTGTGATTGACGTTGCATTGGCATGGCATCTGACTGTGATTAATAAATTCTTTACGAATAATGAAGACCAGTGTGTTACCTATAGTAGCAGGTGAGGGGAAAGTTAGATAGATGTTGTGTTGTATAGAAGAAATGACAACATTAAATGACATGTAGAATGATATTCTTTAATTAGAAGAGAGAAAGGGATTGACGTGCTATCACAAATGATGAGTAGAATATTTGAGAAAGAAAGGATGCCCAAATGGACGATTCGAAATTGGGCCCAGAGTCAGGTAACAAACCGTTAATGTGTACGAAATTGGGCCCAGGACCAAAATTTCTATGCAAAGGTATATACGAAATTCGGCCCAGATGATAAATACATAAAAAAAACATTGTATTTTGTTAATAAAGAAGTTATTTATTGTAATAATTTTTAATAATAATTTCAACATATTTACACATTTCCTTCTACCTGCTAACATCTCTGGGCCCAATTTCGCATTAACCTTATCTACAAGTGTTTATACACCTTTTGCATTAATAGTTGTTGGGCCCGATTTCGTACTGCCCGCCCAAATGAAGGAGAGATAGAGAGAGAAAGAGAGAGAGAGAGAGAGCGAACCTGACGGTTCAACTGAGTCTAGTTTGAATGTTTGTGAAGTTTAACTAAATTTCTAGATCCAAATACAAAAGTATAAAACAAATTGCACTCAAAAATTATACCACAAATAACAATAAAACAACAAACAATATAATAACAAAAACAAAAAATTAAAACTATTCTAGATAAATACGAAGTAAGTGTAGTACAAAACAGAAGGTGTAACTAACAGGGGTGTAACAGAGGCCCCCGCAGCATGAAGCTTGCGGTGGGGCCCCAATCGATCAGGGGCCCCATCTTGTCGTCTGATATTATGTAAAAATCTGTTATTGTTATATTATTTTACGTTGTTTGTTTAAATTTAAAAGTGTCAATTAAATAGGCGTATTCAGCAAGTGAATCATCTTATATCTAGAAACTTAATCCTTTCCGGTGTCCCGAACTTTTATGGTGACGACAATAAACTATAATGCTTTGTACGTGACTATTGAAAGATTTGAGAATTGCAATTTTCCGAATTTTAGAACAATATCTCTAAATCTAGAAATAGGTTTTCTCTTTAGTCTTTACCTATGTTTAGTATTTCGATACAATTATCCAGAGGCGTAACAGAGGCCCCCGCTGCATGAAGCTTACAGGGGGTGTGGGGGGCAATATGTCAGGGACCCCATCTTGTCGTCTAATATAAATATGTAAAAATGTGTTATATTATTCGCATACATACGATTTTTAAGCAGTGCAGTATTGAAAATAAAGTTGCCCATCCGAATTAATAAAATTGTAGATATATTCGCTGATAGTAGTGCACGAAGAAAGTTGTTCATCTCATAGAATAATACTATGTACTAGTGTAATTATTTAGTAATTTGTGTTCTATTTTATTCTATACCAATAAAGATGAAAAATGTAAGTCGTCATAAACAATGCATGAATACACTAATAGCGCAGTAAATGACAGTGTTGGAGTGAAATTATCGGCGTCACGACGGACGTATTTGCTTGACAATTTGGATTTAAGTTCTAGTTACACTCCACTTCAAAGTTGGACTTATGCCGTTGGTTGATTTTACTTTGGGGAGTGACACCCCTTCTCGGGGTGAAAAACATACGTTTAAAATAAGTCTGGAAATGTATAAATTTACTAATTATAAGCAACTTTTGTTCTATACAGTTTCTTTATCTATGTTAATACTTTTCAAGTCATTTGCGAGTGAAAATATTTACTTTTCAACAAAATAACCACGTCCTCAGACAGGTTTTTCGCAAATAACTCAAAAATAAGTAATTTATCGAATTAAAGATTAGATAGAAAAAATATTTGTGCAAAAATGTAGCTTATAAGATAAAAAAATGGTGTACTTAATCATGAAGTCTATCGACACAGTAAAAGCACAGTTGAAGCTCAAGAAAAATTGTTCTTATTCGTCCAATTCCAAACCGAATATTTCAACCTGAAATAACCAAAAAATGAAGCACTTTTCGGGAAAAACTAATTAAAACTTTTTTTTTTGCTTAAAAAAAGCTTTATTTTTATTTATAACAGCTTCTAGCACCAAAACTATACGAGTTACGCTCAAAATAAAGTTGGCCCTATTTTTGGTAAAAAAAATCGTAAAAATCTCCCCTATTTCACACCCCAAATAAAATTTATCGTTAGCTTTACCATTTACTTTAAATATTTATTGTTTATATGAACTGTAAGTTTGACCGGTTCGAAGTTCTTATTTTTGAAAACATTTGGTTTCATAGCAAAAAAAGTTTTTTTATTTTTTCAAAATAACCTAAAAAGTATTAGTGATACGAAAAATCTCAAACAGTAAAAAATGTAGGTTTTGCTTTTATAAATATTTTGGCTTTATTTTGTTTTTCTGTAAGACAAAAATTGGTTAAGATATGGCTGTTTAAAATTTGCATATACTTGTGATTAATGACTCGTTCAAGCCCTTTCACCTAGAACCCTTTCAAAAATAAGCACTTTGAACCGGTGAAACTTACAGGTCATATAAAAAAGTTAAGTAATTTTTAATGCGATAATGATTAGTTTCATTTGGTGTGCTAAATAGGGGGAGATTTTCACAATTTTTTTGCCCAAAAATGGGACTAACTGTATTTTGAACGTAACTGGCTTAGTTTTGATGCTAGAAACTTTTGTAAAAAATAAAAATAAAGCTTATTTAAACACTTTAAAAAAGTTCTTATGAGTTTTCCCGGAAAAGTATTTAATTTTTTGGTTATTTCACGTTGAAATATTCGATTTGGAATTTGACGAATAAGAAAAACTTTTCATGGGCTACAACTTTTCTTTTACTGAATTGATAAACTTCATTTTTGTTTCATTATTTTATAAGCTACATTTTTGCTAACAATATTTTTTTAGATCAAATACTTACTCTTTGAACTATTTCCGACTAAAAACGTGTTTTTTTGTTAAACACATTTTTACTCATAAATAACTCGATAAGTCTTGAGTTGACCACTTTGGTGGCGACACTGAAAATTACACGGTATCGCCATATTTTACGTTCATTTACTGGGTGTAACACATATAGGTAGTTGTTACACATTTCGCATTTAGTAACTTTTTAAAGGAGCCTCATTTCCAATTCTGCGGGGTGGCCCCGACGGAATTTGTTACGCCACTGGTAACTAAAGTACCTATTGTAAAATTAAAGAAGTTGGTCTTGTTAAATCACTATCACAGGTCTCAAAAAATTAATATTTTATAGTTAGTTCCGCTATTGCATATTATTACTAGCATTTTTTTTAGGATTAGAAACGAAGATCTACGAGCTAAGACCAAGGTCATAGACGTCATTGAAAGAAGCTGTAACTTAAAATGGAAATGGGCTAGACCCGTTGCTAGAATGAAGGACGGAAGATGGACTCGCAAGCTAGTTGAATGGAGACCAACAGCCGATAAACGTAGCAGAGGAAGACCACCAACACGGTAGCAAGACGACTTACGAAAGACAACAAAAAACTGGATACAGAAAGCACAAGATAGAACACTTTGGAGACAAACAGGGGAGGCCTATGTCCAGCAGTGGATTGAGAGAGGCTGATGATGATGATGATGATGATTTTTATTAATGATTCTGAATATATTTTGGACTATTTCCTAAGTGCATTTTTATATTTCGATAATTAAAACCTACCTGCAAAATTTGGAGCAATGTCTGCTGCACTAGAATACACTCCAGCTGGAGTAGCTCCAGTCATTACCAATGCAGCTATATACAGTGCTGCGGGCGCTAGTGGATCACAGCCAGTGTATCCCAGAACGAACATCAATGCAGCTGGTGGAAAATGAGCTACAACACAAATTATGAATAAACCGGTAAGTAGTTCATATAAAACTTACATAGATAGACAAAGAATTTTCTGGCGGTAGTTGTAGAGATCAATCCTGATCCTCTGACGTGGTCTACGACTATCCCAAAACCAATTGCAGCAACGAAGTGACCGATGTGAGGCATATATTGAAGTACATCTTCCTTAGAAGGATTACATGAAACAATCAAAAATTAAAAATTAGTAATGGAGATATAAAATAGTAAATATTGAAGAAAACCGGTACGCCTTTAAAATTATTATAACCATTACCTCTGACATTATAACCGTGAAAAGATGGGGAGAAGGAAACGAATGTAGTCTTGCCAGCTGATGTTATTATGATGGTGTATCTCAGGGGTGGGCAAAGTGCGGCCCTCGGGCGGCATGCGGCCCTTTATACATTTTTTTGCGACCCGCGGAAAAAACATGAATTATTTTCATTTAGAGATTTTTTTATTATTGCTAATTTAATAAATAAATATAGATAATGCAGCTATTAATTAACGCTTTCACAGCGGGTGATTTTTCCGCAAATTTTCAACATAACGCGGGCAATTATTTGGGTTTCCGGCAGAGTTTTGTCGGCTACCAGAATGAAATCCACGAAATTTCAACAAATGGAACCGATATTTTTTAAGTAGTCTGGAACTGTCTGGAAAATTTTAAATTAACGCTGTTACCACCTAGTAAGTGTAACAACTGACGGATCACCAAATTTAAGAGGAGCAAATATTGTAATGTCGAGAAAACTTAAAGATTACGTCCATGAACAATTTTCAGAACATCAGTTATTATTTTTCACTGCTTAATCCATGAGCAGGTATTGTGCAAAAATATTTTGTGCAAGTAGTCAATGTCAACGTCATTTTAATTATAACTAATATTGTTAATTATTCGTTCAATAGGATTAAATCATTGTGCATGTTTTTATATTACTTAATTCTTTCAAAGAAAACAAAAACGATGAAGGGAATCTAAGATTTTTCAAATTTATAACTTTGTTTATTTTTATTTAAATGACGCGTGTTGCATATTACGTATGATGCGTGTTTGCATCTATTTAAGCACGGAATTTCCCTTCAAATATTTAAGTAACTAATAGCAATGTGAAAATAGAATTTACTATTTTATTTGGGAATAAGCCACAATTTAAGTTTAAAATTAAATTACCTTTCCGTTTGACCTTTCCATTTCCACTTCGGAAATCGTTATCAAAATACAAAACATAGATAAATTAAACTAATTAAATAAATGCATAATTTATTATGCAAATATTTAAGTAACTAATAGCAATGTGAAAACAGAATTTACAATTTTATTTGGGAATAATCCACAATTTAAGTTTAAAATTAAATTACCTTTCCGTTTGACCTTTCCATTTCCACTTCGGAAATCGTTATCAAAATACAAAACATTGATAAATTAAACTAATTAAATAAGTGCATAAATTATTATGCAAATATTTAAGTAACTAATAGCAATGTGAAAATAGAATTTACTATTTTATTTGGGAATAAGCCACAATTTAAGTTTAAAATTAAATTTCCTTTCCGTTTGACCTTTCCATTTCCACTTCAGAAATCGTTATCAAAATACAAAACATTGATAAATTAAACTAATTAAATAAATGCATAATTTATTAATGTTTTGTATTTTGATAAGGATTTCCGAAGTGGAAATGGAAACGTCAAATAAATTTAAATTAATACTCTCTAAAATTTTCAGCTTGACCGGAGTGAAATTACCGGAAGTAAAGCATGTTTAATATCCCTACCTTCGACTCGCTTTGCAGTAGCTTGAGCGTAGTGAGAAACGTTCAACAGCTGTTCCCGTCTCTTTTGTAAATTACTCTCCGATTCCAGAACATATTCTGGCGTGCATCACTTTACGATTTGACAGACAAAAAACAAATTGAAATAAAAGGTGTCACACCAAACGCGTTTTTCTCAAAACTATTTTTTTCAAAGGCAGTGGACATTATAACTCAAACACTACCTACTTGACAGATCCATCTGAAATTTTTCATAAACTTTCTTTACACATTTTGTGAGGTAAATCTGTCGAGACATGTTTTGGTTAACAATAGTAAATATGTTGATTTTCACCCTTTTTTACAAAAATTACGTTATTTTGACTAGTATTTTGAGTGATATCAAAACTCAAAAATCGGTAAAACTAAAAAACTCAACAGCGTTACCTTGAAAAACTCATAAGCTAATAAAATATTTTTGAATTTTTTGTTTCATATCATCGATTGACGAGTTCTACTGCAAAATCCATTTTTTTGGAGCTGCCTGTAAAAATTTGCCACCTTATTTTTCAATATTTGTTCTTGAATTTTCTTTGAATAATCTTTGAATTGTACTGAATATGTTTATTTAATTTAAACATAAAATAATTCTACCATAATTTCAAACAAATTTCAAGAAAAGGTGCTTGAAATTTTTATTTCAAACCATGCCCCCCTTAAACAAAATTAGTAAAAAGTTAAAAATTCGAACATGTCTTAAGGTGACAAATATTGGGGCCCTCGGTAATAGACCAAAAATATTTTGTGGCCTTTACTAAAAAAAGTTTGCCCACCCCTGGTGTATCACAATTAAATCAGCTATGACTTTTCTCCTCACTATTGGATAGTATATAGCTATGACAATTAGAGGTTTTCTTGCTCTTTATGCACCATTCTGTAACCATACTGCTTAAAAATGTACTGTATGTATAACTTACGTATCCAATGGAAAACCCGTAGACTAGTTTAAGGTACTTAGTAACACCTAGCATAAGAGTAGCATCGGCCCACTGGCTGCCAATAACTGCTATACCGCAACACCAAGCTGGTTTTGAAGCCAAAAGCCTCCTCCATGGTAAATTCTTGTGTTCCTAGAAGAAAGAACAAACGAAATAAAAAAACTATGTTATCCTTTAAATATTTAAAATTGTGTATAATAGTTACTGTTAATTTTTATACATACATCCCTTTTTGGTCTATTTGGCTGTAATGATTCCTCCACAAACCTCCACCAAAGAAAGTACCATAAAAATGTTATAGAAGCTATAAGATAGCTTAACCAATCTCTTCCCATCTGCTTTACCAGAAGAGTCCCTAGTATACCCACTATGGCGTAACCCAGATTTACAGCTACAAGAGAGTAAGTTGACGTTTTTACCATGGTATTGAAAGCAGCAGTGTATAAAATTGAATACTAGGAATAGTTGGAGATTTAAAGCTAGTCTATGTCGGAATATATTTTTTTGTCACTATAGTGTACAATAAAAATGTATATGCATGTTTTTTTTTAAATATTATTTAGTGAGGCTAAATTTAATGAGACAGATTTAAAGCTATCTCCTGGCATGCCCTCCTGAAAGTGACCATTCATTACCTAGCATATTGTTGAACAAGAATAGATCAGGAACGAACAAGGCAAACGCAGCTTCGTTTTAAGGCAGCTTCTGTCATACGAAAACTAGGAAATTGGATCTCGTCGTATTTGGATCATCTGCCTCCTCCATCTTATTTACCATCACTGGATTAAGTTATACTTCAGAGATAAAGAGGAACTATTGATGAGTCGCCAGGAAAACAGCGATTTTAACAAAGTCCGAAAAAAATCAGCGGTTAAAAATAAGCGACACAGTGAGGAAACGTTCAAGTACCGCTTGAAGTAAAGCCTCGGCCTAAAAGAGGGCCGACAATATGGGCCACAATGTTTTCACGAAATATTTGTGGCCAGTATTTGGAAGTTTTTTTATTTAGCTTAATGCCTTGACAATTAATGGCCATTGACAAGGTACCTTTGACTTCGCAATCGTATAGTGTAACGTGTAGTATGTGTGTTCAGTAAATGTCTTGCTAATTAGTAAAGTCGACTTTATTGTCTATACAAAGATACGCTTTTTGAAGTCAAACATCTGAGGTCCCTCCTGTGAGTATCGATCACAAAAGGATAGAAACTATTTTCATTCAAAGTTTTACTACAGTAGATTACAACAAATAATATTTTTTAGTAAATACCTGTATAGAGTGACACAAATCCGCTTAGGTGCTTTGGTTTTATCCAAGTTACAGCTAACATGTGGGCAGCAGGCCACGTAGCGCCCTAAAACTCATTAGATTCAGATCTTTAAGATCACAAATTTCTTAAACTTACCATAAAAACACCTTGAATTATTCTTATGAAAACATGGTACCCAGTTAGCCAAGAGGCAGGTACCATAATAGCTGGTACTCCTGCTCCCAGAACCCCTACACCGAATAGTCGTTCCGCTCCTACTCTAGCAGCCACTCGGCTTCCTGCAAGAGGGGACATGAGAGTGCCCCACATGAAGGCTTCTCTGAGGATCGATTCAGTTCTGTCTGTGCGTGTCATTGGAATCTGAAAACTGTAAGCTAATAAGGTATGAAGTTGAAAAAGGACAGCTGAACCTTTTTACCTTGTTCTATTAAGCAAAATACTACATACTACTTAATACAAATAAATTAGTTCAGAGAAGTAAGGAAAAAAAATATCCTGTTGATGACACAACCCCCTCCAGGCCGAAACCAAATTTTTTGAGTAGTGTGGACATCTATAATAATAACCTATATGTTTCCTTCAGCCGATTGTGATAATATTTATACATAGCTATAAACAAATGAAGCCCAAAAAACGGTAAATTTTCACTTTTTTCGTCTATAACCAAAAAGTTAAGCATTTTAAACAAATTTGAGAGTGAGAAACTCATAAATCGTATAAAAAACTTCAATATGGCGTTCGCTGAATATGTCTATCCGTATTGGTTGCTTAGAAAATTACAAAATAAATCATAAATTTTGAGTTTTATAAATATTCATAACTTATGTAAAAATGAACCTAGAACTTTTTTATTACACGGAAAGCTGAGACTTCTGATGCTTAAATCATACCCTAAATTTCAAAGGAATTTGTCAAATAGTTTAATAGTTATTTTCCGTCCATTTATGATCAATTTTAACACCCTCAAAATCATTGATTAATGACCCCAATTAATGAATAATTTTCTATTAATGAACGATTTCGTTATAGGCAACACAACATACATTGCTTGCATAAATTAATTAAACGCTCTGTGATTGGCAGTGACATGTGGTGTAGGCAACCAAACATATACCTATTTATATTCCCACTAAAAAATTTAAAATCAAGTAGCCGCTTCTGAAAAATACGGTCGACGGAAAAGTTTTGTAAGGAACTCGTGAATTAAAATGGCGATTAACAATCTCGAACATTAACGCGCTCGCACCGCTCACGCGTTAAAATATCTCAATTGTTAATCGCCCTTAGTAATACACTTATTGGTTAAAAGTTATTTAATTTGTTTATTCCAAATTAATTTTTTTGCAACACTATAAGTCAGAAAATGATGAAGTTACAGTAATACTTTGGATAGTTTATGAAAGAAGAAGATTTACACTATTAATTTAATTAAAAAAAATGACAAAACATAATTCTAAATATTGCAAAATTATTTTGCAAGAACATGTGAATTAATAAAAAGGGTGGCTAACTTCGTCCCTAATTGTCCTAGAATAATTGTTTTTCTTTTTAAATGTGAATAAAAATTCGGTCTTTCTAAATATGGATAAATAATAATAAAATAATTTTTCTACGGTTAACGGTTAAAAAGTTATTCTAATTGTTTTTATTTATAAGTAAGCAAAAAGTTGACATGATTTTGTAAAATAATTTTACACTGTCTAAAATTACTTTTTGTAATTTTTTTAATTAGGTTAATAGTATAGACGTTCTTCTTACATAAACTGTCAGAAGTATTACTGTAACCTCATAATTTTTTGACTTATAGTGTTGCAAAAAAAATTAATTTGGGATAAACAAATTAACCCATTTAGCGCCAAAGGTGCGAAAACGCACCATTTTTTTGTAGATTTTTTTTTGGCAATTCGTTAATATCTTTTAAATCTTTGTATTTTTTAAGCAACCAGAAGATATAAGTGTAACTAAATTTAATTTTGTTTAATTTCCAAACTCATGCTTTCATCACAAAAATATTTTCTAAATATCCGACATTTTCAATCCTTCGACGCAACTTTATTTTTACTGTAGTAATTTTATCGGCATAACACTTTTGTGGTCAAATAAATTAAAACATTATTTTTTTAACCTATTTGTACACCAATTGTTATAAAAATACAAAAAATATAATTTCTGAGTCATCAAATCTCGTGTTTGAAAATAATGGTTCGATAACGAACCATTGGCGGAAGTCGACATATAATCCTGTCTGATCAGGAATAAGTTCAAGGTGATGCACAGGCAGTAATTTGTTGGGATATTTCTTTATTATGTGTAAAAATACGTATCCACTATGCTTTCACTCCGAGCTCCTGCAACTGCTCCGCATAGTGGACACGTTTGGCGCTCCCGGGCTGTGCAATTTTGCGCACTCTGTCTCGGCGCTCCAATCTGGGGCGGTTTATATGTAAGGGAGCGCATACCGTATCGATTGGAGCAGTTGCAGGAAGCGCGGAGCGCAAGAAGTTCGTGAACATAGTGGATGGTTGGCGCTCTCGGACGATGCAACAGTGTGCGCTCCGCCTCAACGGTCCAATAGGTGGCGGTTTATATGTAGAGGAGCGCATGCATGTAGATGGGAGCAGTTGCAGGGAGCGCGGAGCGCAAGAGGTATGTAAACATAGTGAATGGTAGGCACTCCCGGACCGTGCAACAGTGCGCGCTCCGTCTCGGCGTTCCAATTGGTGTCGGTTTATATGTAGAGGAACGCATACCGTATCGATTGGAGCAGTTGCAGGGAGCGCGGAGTGCAAGAGGTTCGTGAACATAGTGGATGGTTGGCGCTCCCGGACCGTGCAACAGTGCGCCAAAGACCGTGCGGCAGTGCCTCGGTGGTCCAATATTACGAACATAGTGGATACGTACCTTTAGAAAGACGGGTATTCTGGTATTCAGTTTTGTTATAATCTAGGGTGGGGGAGGGGGGGGGGCTCCATAAGGGAGGATGTGTAGTGTTGTAGACAGTAGACAATATGTCGATTCGTCGAATTTATGCAACTGGCACAGTGCAAGATACAGGATTGGAAAGTGTAAACTTCAAATATCTAAAATAATTTCTAAAAAGGATAGAGGGCCGTTCGACTTCATTTTTGACAAAGAAGCTGAAGAAGGTGTAGGCAATGTTCTAACCATATTATTTTTCTTTATGAAAACTTCCAGGTCCATTTACACTCTAAATGTTTTGAGACTTTTCACAACAAATAAAATTGTGTATTTCAATTTTTATATCTCATTTCCGCCAAAGGTTCGAAAACGAACCATTTTGTTGTTGTGACACCTGCCATTATCAAAGTGTAAAAAAAATTTTTTACGAATGTATAAGTTTATTTTACTCTAGTTAATCAAATATATTACATATTATTGCAGTATTTCTTTGCTTGGCGGTTAATGGGTTAAATAACTTTTAAACTATTTGACCAATTGCTTTAAAATTTAAAATATATTTTGAGCACAAGAAGTCTCAGCATTCGTGTAATAAGAAGGTTCTAACTTAAGTTTTACATAAGCTATGAATATTTATAAAATCTCAAAATTTATGATTTATTTTGCAATGTTTGCAAAAAGTTTTACATAAGCTATGAATATTTATAAAATCTCAAAATTTATGATTTATTTTGCAATGTTTGCATATTGAAGTTTTTTATATGATTTATGAGTTTCTTATTCTCAAATTTGTTTAGAATGCTTCACTTTTTATAGTAGGGGAGCAAAGTATGCTAAATGTGCAGTCACTCGAGCACTTTGGGGACCTATTGGGTTGTGCGAAGAGTACGTCCTAAAACCAAAAAAAGTTAAATAAAGTTTTCCATTTTAGTGGGAGTTTTCCATTTTTAATTTAATTTTTCCATTTCCAACAATCGTTTTTTTAGATTATAGCGCCATATATCCATAATTCGAAAAAATATTTCGAATAAAAGTTGCTTATTTTTACGTAAAGAATCCAAATCTGAATTTGGGGCTCCTATTTAAGATTTTAAAGTAACCCCCCACCCCACCTCCGTGGGGGGTCGAGTTTGGTACCATTCGATAGATTTTTCAAAAATATTGATTTAAGTGTATTTTGCAGTTTTTCGATCTAATGCGTATTTTGCGAAATATCGCGGGATTTGTATTTTAAATTTTAAATTTACCCCCCACCCCTTTCCGAGGGGGTTATGTTTGGTATCATTCGATAGATTTTTGAAAAATATTGAACACGTATTTTTTAGTTTTTCGATCTAACGTTCATTTCGCGAATTATTCGCTTTTATTTGGTGAAACTTTTTAACTCACCCATTTACTTACGCCCCGCTCAAATCGTCAGATTTTTGAAAATACTCTTTTGCATGTACTTAACTTACCTTATCTTAATCTGACAATTTCGAGTATTTTTATTGATAATTTTTTTTTTCGGTTCCCCCTTAACAAACTCCCCTATGTTAAGCCAATATATGGTAGAGGTACATCTGCAGGCCACCAGGTTTCTCCCCATATGATAATCTGACGCGCTCGAGTAACTACAAAAATCCCTGCTCGGGCTCCCCTACCATTAGTAATAGACGAAAAAAGAGAAATAACGAAACGTTAATAAATTCATTTTTTAGTAAAATTGTGGCTTATTTACCATAGAAAATACTTAATTATAAAAATGCCACAAGGAAATAGCTTCAGAACAACATGAAAAAAGAGAAAATTTACCGTTTTTTGATCTTCATTTGTTTATAACTATGTATGTATATCATCAAAATCGGCTGCAGGAAACATATAAGTTATTAATATAGATGTCCATACTATTCAAAAAATTTGGTTTCGGGCTGGAAGGGGATGTATCACGAGAAAAATCTTATTTCTCTGGACTACTACTCTTTTCCTCAAATGTGCCTCAAATATGCTGTCTTTTTCTTTTTAATGGTGGTCAAAATTCTCTGTCTCTTCCCATTCTGTGCAATACCATTTCGTTCATAATATGATCGGTCCATGGTATTTTCAAAATTCTCTTAAAAAGCCACATCTTAAAAGCTTTTATTATTGTCAATAGTTATATTTCCGATCATTGCGAGATTTGTCATAAGTTTAGTTTTATCAAAGTTTATTCTCTCTTAATCCTGTTCTCGTAGACAGAGTCTTAAGCAAATGTATTGTAGAAACTTTATCTTGTAAGTTGTCTGAGATCAATACAACATCATCTGCAAACATCAGATGATTTAATCTGTTTTCATCTATAAGTATTGATGCCCATATCTTGCCATTGAATGTTCTTAAATATTGACTCTAGAGCTGCCGTGAACAATTTTGGTGAAATATTGTCTCCTTGTCTTACCATAATATACATGGTGTAGCGTTCTCATAGATGTTTTTGATTAGTGGTGTATACCTGTAATCTATTCGACTTTGCTTTAGAGATTCCAATTGTCTGAAACTATATAGCATCAAAAGCCTTCTCGTAATCAACAATGGCAAGAACCAGTGGTATATTGTACTCGATGCAATTTTCAATTAATAACTTTATAAAAATCCACGACGAAAAAGTTTTTGTAGTTTGCTGTAAACCATATATTACAAAAACGAATAAAATCCTTTATAAAAGGTATATTTGTTAAAATCCCTAAAGGGCTACATCGCAGAACTAGTTTTCTATCGGATGACCGATCATCATCAGTGCTTACGTGATTATAACATGCTAACCACCAAAATACAAAAATATGTGGGTAAAAGTAAAATAACTTTACAATTGATCCGTCATGGAAACATGGATAAATTATGTGAACTTAAACATGGATATATAAAATGTCCAATGTATTATACTCTAGGTACCATTGAGCTCGAAATTGACTTGTCCATATATGTTGACTATATGGTGGCAAGTCTGCTATATGGTAGCAAGTCACTTTTTACCATATAGTCAGCATGTGAACAAGTCAATTTCGAGCTCAATGGCACCTAGAGCATAATAAATTGGATATTTTATATATCCATGTTTAAGTTCATATAATGTATCTATGTTTTCATGACGGATCAATTGTAAAGGGTTTTTAGCCACATATTTTTGTATTTTGGTGGTTAGAATGTTAAAATCACGTAAGCACTGATGATGATCGGTCATCCGATAGAAAACTAGTTCTGTGATGTAGCTCTTTTTAGGGATTTTAACAAATATACCTTTTATAAAGGATTTTATTCGTTTTTGTAATATTTTTATGGTATCCAGTGTATATAATATATACATTGTAAGAGAAGAATAAAACAGTTTGTTACTCCGTATTAAATTGTCGTAGAAAAAAACAAAAAAAAAATGAAAAAATAGAAAAAATTGTTACCTCAATATGCGGTATGGACCTCACCACGTGCACATTATTTTCTTTCTGAGAGGGCGGTTGGCAGTACCGTGTAATAAAGCTGGTGTTTTCTACATATTCAGCAAATTCTGCGGCTGAGTAACTAGAAGTACTATTTGCTCTAAGAGCTACAGATGCACTTTGTTCCACAACACCACAAAGTACGAAGCCAGTAAAAACGAAAACAGCGAGCACTTGTCTGTTTCCAATTTGTTCTAAAATATAATATACAGAATAGAAAATGATAACATCGAGGAAAGCTGAAAACATCTAAAAGTTGGAATAATTAACGCAGTAACAGAATCCCTTGGAGAGAGGAGAGTAACGAACACTAACATATAAAAAAACTCCATGGTTTAGAGAGAAAGTGAAGATAAAATGTGAAGAAAAAATAATGCCATTTTACACTACAGAACAAAACAGACACACCAGGCATACAGTCACTATAAATGAATCAGAAACGAACGGAACACTTTAGTCAGACAAATCAAAACCGAGTGACAGATTGGCAGAGCTTCTCAAATCCGATGGAACACGACTTCAACGGAACAAAAAAATATAAAATAGTAAAAACGAAACATATACAGAAGGAAAAATGGGCAGACTGCTTTCGATCTCTATTTTCTAAAGGTGACTATAATGATACACCAAACGAAGAAATATATGTTATCGGCCAAATCCGATTTCAGGATAAACTAGTTTGGACTAGCCCAAATCACAGAACAGTTGTTCTCTGGCCAAACTAGTTTGTCCTGAACGCGATAGAATAAACTAGTTTAGTCTAGGCCAGACTAGTTTATCCTGATAAGTACACTTTAGAAGACCAAAAATAATCATTTTTTGCAAGAATTTTTTTCTCAGAACCTTTATTAAAAATGAACATAAAACTTTTTACATATTATTATCTAACTCTTAGAGAGTACAAAAAAAAAGAATGTGTGTGTACTTTGTACGCACGTAAGAAGTTATACTTCTATTAAATAATTTCAACGAAATAAATATACTTAACTGTTTATATTTGCATTTTATTTAAATATTAAACTAACTTTCTTACCTACCACTTTCAAATTTTTTTTATTAAAACTACCAAA
This sequence comes from Diabrotica virgifera virgifera, assembly GCF_917563875.1. Lineage (NCBI taxonomy): Eukaryota > Metazoa > Arthropoda > Insecta > Coleoptera > Chrysomelidae > Diabrotica > Diabrotica virgifera. The sequence continues at coordinate 287,602,480 of NC_065443.1, read as the reverse complement.
AATTAAAAAAAACGTGAATCGTCCGGGATTTAAACCCGCGACCTCTCGATCTCTAGTCCAATGCTCTACTTCTTATCTGTTTCCGCTCCAGAGTTTGCAGCCGTTTTTTAATTCTGAACAATTCATTGCAACTAAGTACATACTGTCTGTGTGCGCATGCCCGCAGAATTATGAAATTTTACTCTCAATCGCGCCTAGAGAAGTATAACTTCAAAAATATATCTTTTTTCATTTATGCACGTACACTAATATTGTAGAGGATTAATCTTAATATTATAGAGGAATATTATACAGGAATCTTAATATTATAGAGGAAGTTAATCTCAGTCATTTGAACGAGGAAGGTTTCTTACGTGACAATTTACAACAATTTGACCAAAAATTAAAAAATAAATATTTTTTAACCATGACAAACTGAAGAAAAAAGGGCGATTTTTTCACAAAAATTTTTCAAATTTCCCTAAAATCTTTCTTTTGCAGGATTTTTCACTAATGGTGATAAGTTGTCACGTAAAAAACCTTCCTTTTTCAAATGCCGTACATTTTTTTTTGTTTTAGAGATCCCAATCCTCAATTTAGACAAGGCGGAAACGGCGGGTTCGTTGGGAAAAATATTCCCATGAGATATTATTGCATAATCACATTCGTGACACATCCCAGAATAAGGTTCAAGAAGTCGCCCACGTGAAAAGTGGGCCAATTTTTTTTAATATTTTTTTTAATCAAATTGCAAAAGTCAATATTTATCGACCGGACTAATTTTTTTTAGGTTTTTTGGACCTTTCTCGATAAAAAAGGTCTCTTATAATTTTTCTCTAAAGTTGATCTTTTTCGAGTTATAAGCAATTTAAAATTTGAAAAACGCGAAAATGGCCATTTTTAAGACTTAATAACTCGGTTAAAAATTATTATTATGAAAGTCAGAAAGTGACTAAATCAAAGTTTAAAGTCGCCGCTACATGATCCTGAAGGAATCTGTGTCTTTCATTTGCTACTAAGCTGTTATTTTTAATTAATAACATTGAGCGGTTAGATCGTATTGACGCCGCTGTAAATGTGAGTGCGAGTAAGATGCACAATTGGGCTGCTAGAATGGCTTCTCTCTCGCACTCATAATTTACAGCGGCCGCACACGTGCATGGCGCTTATTATTATTACTTAAGAATAACAGCTTAGTAATAAAATAATGACAAAAATTTCTTCAGGATCTTGTAGGGCGGGCTTTAAACTTTGATTTTGTCATATATTGACTTTCATAATAATAACTTTTAACCGAGTTATTAAGCCTTGAATATCGCCATTTTTCGTTTTTTTCAATTTTAAATTGCTTATAAGTCGAAAACGATCAACTTTAGAGAAAAATTATAAGAGACCTTTTTTGTCTAGAATGGTCCAAAAAATAAAAGAAAACATTGTTCGGGCCAAAAATATTGATTCTTGCAATTTGATTAAAAAAAATTGTTAAAAAAAAATTGGCCCACTTTTCACGTGGGCGACTTCTTGAACCTTATTCTGGGATATATCACGAATGTGATTATGCAAAAAAATCCCATGGGAATATTTTTCCCTTCGAACCCGTCGTTTTCGCCTTGTCTAATTAGAGATTAACTGTCCGCCATCGGAACCACTTTTTTTCGAGGCCTCGACTTTTGCACCCTCTACAATATTAGTGTACAAGCATAAATGAAAAAAGATATAATTTTTGTATTCTCTAAGTGTTAGATATTAATATGCAAACAGTTTTATATTAATTTTTAATAAAGGTTCTGAGAAAAAAATCTTGAAAAAATGCTTATTTTTGGTCTTCTAAAGTTTATTAGTACTTTAATACGGACACTACAGGATAAACTAGTACGGCCTAGTATAAAGATTATAGTATACTTACAAAGCCAAAATAAATAGAAAAACTTAATAAAATACTCCCTAATTGGAAAATTATAATTTTTACTAAAACGATAATGATTCGCCGCTAAAACTAATCGACAATTGGTAATACAAACAATTATATTATAAAAAATAATCAGTGTAAATTTTTATAAAAGCAATAATTATACCTAAATTATAATATATAAATTATAAAATTTACGTAATTATAATGTGGTCTAGAAGGAATACCAGCGGAACTTATAAAAAATGGAACTGCAAAATTGATCAAACTAATAACCTTAATTTTCAACAACTACACAAATGGAGAAAACATACCAGAAAATTGGAAAACAGGATGGATAACCCCAATACACAAAAAGGGTAACAAGGAAGACTGCAAGAACTATCGCTGTATTACTGTAACCAGCACCTTTAGCAGATTATATGGGAAAACTTTAAAAGCTCAAATAGAAAATGAATATGCACCTATAGAGATCGAACAACAAGCAGGATTCCGAGCAGGAAGATCCTGTATCGACCACATCTTCACGCTCAACCAACTCAATGAAAAAAAAGTAGCCAGAGACAGAGAAATACATCTACTATTCGTTGATCTAACTAAGGCATATGATACCGTACCACTTTGTAAATTATGGCAAGTCCTGGAAAAATCCCCTATTAATATAACTTTAATAAAAGCAGTGCAACAATTCTATAACAATATCCAAGCAAACATAAAAATCAACAGCAGATTATCCGATAGCTTCATGGTGAATAAGGGACTACGACAGGGATGCAGCTTATCGCCAACACTGTTTAAAATCTATATAAATGAGGTCTTGCATAAGTGGCGCAAATCGTGTTCTGGAATGGGGATCCAGCTAAACGACGACTCAACATTATACACACTGCATTTTGCTGACGATCAGGTGGTGATTGCCCAGGATAAAGATGATCTAATATTTATGACAAACCGGCTGTTTCGAGAATACAAAAAATGGGGCCTATACGTTAATATGAAGAAAACCAAATATATGTGTATAGGAGGACAGAAAAGTGAGTTACATCTAGAGGATGATATGGTTATCGAGCCAAGCTCTGATTATGTATACCTTGGAACGAGAATCCAACAAAGTGGAAGGACAGAATTCGAAATAGAGGAAAGAATTATGAAAGGAAAGAAGGTAATAGGAGCTTTGAACTCGCTACTTTGGTCAAAAACCATATCAAAAGAAAAGAAAACACAGCTTTATAATAGCATCTTTAAAAGCGTGGTACTGTATGGATGTGAAACCTGGCAACTGAATAAGCGAACAGAACAGAAGTTGCTTGCACTGGAAATGGACTTCTGGCGAAGATCGTCCTGCATCTCCAGAGTCTCACATATAACGAATGAACGGGTACGAGATGTTATGAATAGAAAAACAAACATAATTGAAGAAGTCCAACAAAAACAACTTTGTTGGTATGGCCATGTACAAAGAATGGAGGAACATCGACTCCCAAAGCTAATAATGGAATGGCAACCCCCGGAAAGAAGGAAAAGGGGCAGACCGAAAACAACCTGGATAAGTGGAATCCAGAAAGCCATGTCTGAGAGAGATCTCCGACCAGGAGATTGGACAGATCGACGCGGCTGGAGAATAGGAACCGGAAGGCGCAGGACGCTATAAACCGGTGTTATATATATATAAAATTTATTATTTATTTTTCCATGGAGTACTTTGATGACACTTAGAATTGCGTAGTATCATTGCTCTCCTACACTTGCATCTGTTTGTGGAACAGTTTTTGATCATTTGACAACTTGAACAGTTGCAGCTGCATTTGACAAAATCTTGTCCTAATCCAACTGAATCTCTCGTAGCTGCAACCCTTAACGATATATTAGAGCCTTAGCTTACATCTGCTACCTATAAAAAAGTTTGATGGCAAATGTCGAATTCTGATCTGAAAAAAAAGTTAAAAACCTATTAGAGACGTTAAAACCCAAAAAGTTAAATAAATTATTGAGTAAGAAAAAATAAAACCCAAATATAGTTTCTGAAGTAGGTACACCAAGTTTAGTGCCAACTTTGTGGTGTAGGTACAGTAACTATATTGTGGGTTTTATTTTTTCTTACTTAATAATTTATCTAATTTTTGCGGTATTAATGTCTTTAAAAGGTTTTTCATTTTTTGCTTCAGGTCAGAAATCGACCATTGCTATTAATTTTTTTAGAGGTAGCAGATGTAAACCAAGGCTCTTTGCTTAATCGTTAAGGGTTACAGCTACGAGGAGATTCAGTTGGATCAGGACAAGGTTTTATCAACTGCAGCTGGATCAAAAACTGTTCCACAAACAGATGCAAGTGCAAGAAGGTAAAGTGGAATGTCGCAAGTGTCACTAAAGCACTCCGTGGAGAAATAAATAATAATTTTTATAATTGAGGTATAATTATTGCTTTTATAAAAAAAACTGATTATATTTTATAATTTGATTGTTTGTAGGTATTACCAATTGCCCGTTAGTTTTAACGACGAATTATTATCGTTTCAATATAAATGGATATTTTTCAATTACAGAGTATTTTATTCAGTTTACCTACTTATTTTGGCTTTGTAGGTATATGTACTATAATTAACTTTTAACGTGAAGCAAAAACTCCCTGGTGTAGTTGGTATAAAATTTAATTAAGAATTAAAATTTTAATACCAACTTTTAATTAAATTTTATACCAATTACACCAGGCAGTTTTTACTTCACGTTAAAAGTTACTTAACTCGACGGTATACAGCCAACTTTCGGAAACTATCCTGTTTTATTTATGTGTACTATGGTAGGGGAGCCCAAGCGGGGATTTTTGCAGTTATTCGAGCGCGTCAGATTATCATATGGGGAGAAACCTGGTACCCTGCAGATGTACCTCTACCATATATTTACTCTTAAACAGAGAAGTTCGTTAAGGGGTCCCGAAAAAAAAAATCTATTCTTAAAAATGATCGAAATTGTCAGATTAACATAAGGCAAGTAAAATACATGTAAAAGAGTGTATATTTCAAAAATCTGACGATTTATGCGGGACGCATTTTCAAAAGTTTCACAAAAAAGCGAATATTTCGCGAAACGAAAGTCAGAGCGAAAAACTAAAAAATACTTCTTCAATATTTTTCAAAAATCTATCGAATGGTAATAAACATGATCCCCACGGAGAAGGGTGGGGGTAAATTTAAAATTTTAAATACAAACCCCGCGATATTTCCCAAAATGAACATCAGATCGAAAAACTGCAAAATACACTTTCAAAATGTTTTTGAAAAATCTATCGAATGGTACCAAACACGACCCCCCTCGGAAGTGAAGTGAGGAGTTACTTTAAAATCTTAAATGGGACCCCCAAATTTTTATTGAAGATTTGGATTCTTTACGTAAAAATAAGCAACTTTTATTCGAGACATTTTTTCGAATTATGGATAGATGGCGCTATAATCGGAAAAAACGATTGTTGGAAATGGAAAATTAAATTAAAAAATGGAAAGTCACCACTCAAATGGAAAATTGTACTTATGTTTTTTTGGTTTTCGGACCTAAAAATCACAACCCAATAGGTCCCCATAACGCTCGAGTGACTGCAAATTTAGCATATTTTGCTCCCCTACCATATGTTTCTCTAGGCCATACTAGTTTATCCTGCAATGTCTGTATTAATATCAGGATAAACTAGTCCGGCCTAGGCTAAACTAGTTTATCCTGAAATCGGTCTTGGCCGGTAACATATACATTGAGTAGGGAGAGATAAAGGAAGCATTAAGGAAATTAAAAAATAGAAAATTACTAGGAGAGGACAGAATATCTACTGAAGTCCTAAAGTACGGAGGATAAGATACGACCAAATGACTATTAAAACTAATCCTAAAAATAATAGAACAAAATAGAGTACCACAATAATGGAGATCAAGCATCATAATCCCTCTCTTCAAATAGGGAGACAAATATCTAGATGGGAGAAAAACAAGTTAAAATAATTTGCTATGCAGACGATTCACTACAAATCTCTTTGACCGCTGGGGTGAATTTGACCGAAAACATAGAAAAATTTCTATTGTGATATACTTCAGCCACCCTGTATAATTTTTAAAATTATTTTTAACGATTCAAATTTAAAAATATCTAAGAATTCATCTTTAAATTAAAAAAAAAGAATTAATATTCCAAGGGTTGTTAAATCCACCGATATAACGAATTAAGAAAAAATGGTTTAAAAAACGGTCAAATTAACCCCACCTAAAAGAAAAATAAGTTTAACAGGCAAAAAGCATATACGGTCAACTTCCCCCTAGATGGGGTCTTCCCCTTCAAATGCATTTTTTATTTTTTTTCTGTCATGATTATTTTCTTGTAATTATAATCTAAGCTACTGAAAGTAGACGCCTAAACCCATAACATATTTGCATATACAAAAATGTAGCAAAATTTAAAATATGATTTTTATAGGATTAAAGTACAAAATCGGTCAAAGTCACCCCATTTTACGGTAGTTTAAATACATATATAGGCATCACAGTATCTACGGAAAGCTCGACACATAAGTGGAAGATCAAGTGAATAGAGCAAAAAGTAAGCCGCAGGTTGCCTGAATGAAACAATGGTGAAATAAAACAATCAGAAAACAAATGAATAATATGTATATGCGGCAGAAACACGAGCTGACACTGAGATTTCACACACTAAAAGAATACTAGAAACAGCAGAGATTAAAACCCTTCGAAAAATTGATGGTAAGACACTATGGTACAGATATACGACGGGGATGTAAGGTAGAGAACATTAATAACTGGATAACAAACAAAAGAGTAGAAATGAAGTCGCTCCAATAGGCAGACCATCAGTGGGAAGACCACGAAAACGTTGAAACGACAACCTACTGGAGGCATATTGAAAAATAGACAAAGTCATGTCAACACCAAATAAAGAAGAAAAAGAATAAGAATAAAAATTATTAAAATTATTATATATAATCAGTATATTATACTAATACAGTGGAACCCCGATAAGTCGGCCTCCGATAACCCGAAAGTCCGGCTAACCCGGACCCATTTTCATCAGACAAAACAAACATTTTTTCACTTTGACCAGTGAAATTAAGTTTCTTACCAAGAAATAAACAATACCTACTGGATATAATACAACTGTACGTAATTTAGATGTACTGTGCATATTATGTATTTCATGTTTTTGCAATTATAATGGAGTTTATCTGTAAGTACATATACCGTGTTTTATTAATTTTTACCATATTCTTCGGCTACCCCGGATTTTCGATAACCCGGATCGACCGCGGTCCCGATTAATCCGACTTATCGAGGTTCCACTGTACCTGTTTTTAGAATAGGTTACTCAATTATAAAAATTAGTATAAAAAATAAATTTAGTAAACATAATAATGATCAGGTTTTGATCATTACTATGTTTGGAAAGAAAGCAAAAATGTGACGGAAAATAACAAAAAGGTAATAAGAAAACACTTAGCGCATAAGCGCAAAATTTCCGGCTAATGCGTTTTAAATGAATTATTTTTTTCGAATCCTGAAAAAACTAAAAAATATTTTTGAAAAATTTAAACGCTGAATGAAAGATTACGTTATTACTGAGGGCAGAAATTCCCTTAGAATACACAAAAAGTTTCTTTTGAATGAAATATTTGAAATTAAAAATCACACTAACTTTTCTCTACATTTTCACCCCTGTAACTTATTAAAATAAAATAAAATAATAAAATATATAAGTTTTGAGGATCTTTTGGCCTCGGCCATAATGTAGTTTTTCATTATGCATTTAAATTTTAAAAAAATACTTATTAGTTTTCTCAGGATTCGAAAAAATGAATGCATTTAAAGAGCTTTCGCCAACATTTTGCGCCGACGCTCTTAAATCTATTAATGTTCGACTGGTATATTATTTGACAAATATTGACATGATTTCAAAGTCAGTTAAAAACGATATATTTCCCTAGCGCGTTATTTTTCAAAATAACACCCTAGGGTATTAAATTTAAATAACTAGTTAAATACTGTCAAGTTGACAAATAACAACCTAAATAAAACTATGGTTACCACAATTACGTTACGACTATTGCTGGTAAATGTACTTATTTGAAAACTAATTAATTCAAAATTCATTCAAATTTTTTGCATATAAAGAATATTTAATCGGACATTAAACGTTGATGGCACCACGGAATTATGGATAATAACGCTTTTCGTCAACGTATATCACACCATTGACCTCAAGCGTTATTATCCTTATAATACCCTTGGTACCTTAATAACTACACTAAGCAGCAAAATTAACGCACCACATTAAAAATGTGACATTTTTGATCTCTTGAATTTCTAAATCTCTTGTCCGATTTGACTTATTTTTTAATATGTTATAGCCTTGTTCTTTAACAATATCCCTGTAATAAGATTATTACAATATAGGTAAGTTGTCATTGTATACCGGGTGTACCAATCGTACTGTGTTTTTTTCTAAAAGTTCGGAACACCCTGTGGAATATTCAAGCAATTATAAAATGTTGAGATTAAAACTCAATTGTAGCCTTAGGCTTTCTTAATATTTTGTTTTTTCATTCATGCGCTTATATTGGAAAATAAAAAAAGTTAGGTACTTTAACAACTAGCCATGTTTTTCGTCGATAAATCCTCATTTTCTGTTTAGTTTAATAATCAAGCATACAGTGTGCTATGAGAAATTGAAAAATTGATAAATATCAAATTATCTAACAATAAAACACTGAACACGTTTGTTTTCTATACTTCCACAAAATTTATTATAACTATGTGACTACAGCTGTTTCGGCAGAAGTCACATAGTTATAATAAATTTTGTGGAAGTATAGAAAACAAACGTTTTCAGTGTTTTATTGTTAGATAAAATGAACTTCCATCAAGTAACGGTCGAATCCATCAAATATCAAATTGTTAATGGTCAAAAATTGTTCTGATTTGTTGTGAAAATTATTCGATTTATTCAATTAAGTCCTTAATATTTTTTGTTGTTTGGTGGAAATAAAACGCGCTACAAGGAATTTGGCCCGCGATGAGTGTGTTTAACCAGTAACCTTACATAGTGAAGGACTTATCTACTATGCTATCGGCTCCTTACATTGGTAACAGTTTTTTGCTAATGCACGATAATCAGAACCTGACGTTGCACGAACTGTTACCGAATATTTACAACAGCTAAATCTTCGGCCTTTGAATTGGCCACCGCATAGTCCAGATCTTAACCCCAATCGAACGTTTGTGTGACATAATTGGCAGAAGACTACGAAAGCGTTTGCCACCTCCTAGAATCTTACAAGAGGTAGAAACAGTAGCTCTCGAAATTTGGAATGATATTGTTCAAGACCAAATAGTAAACCTCATTTGCAATATAAAAGTACATATCTCTTTTATTATAAAACATAAGCGAATAAATTAAAAATCAAAATGTCAAGAAAGAGTAAGGATAAAAGTGAGTTTTATTTTCAACATTTTATAAATGCTCGAATATTCCACAGGGTGTTCGGAACATTTAGAAAAAAAAAACACAGTATGATTGGTACACCCGGTATATAATGACAACTTAAGTGTCTAGCAATAATACTATTCAAAGTTATTGTTAAAGAGCAAGGATATAGCATATTAAAAAAATCACTCAAATCAGACAAGAGCTTTAGGAAATTCAAGACATCAAAAATGTCCCATTTTAAGGTGGTCCGTTAATTTTGCTGCTTAATGTTTAATTGGTCGGAAATAATTAATATTTATGTTTAGGAAATTCAAGACATCAAAAATGTCCCATTTTAAGGTGGTGCGTTAATTTTGCTGCTTAATGTATAATTGGTCGGAAATAATTAATATTTATGTAAGATCTCACCATTGACAACTTTGACAGCTTTCTGGATCTGAATACTGCCTCTCCTGAGGGTGGACAAGCCTGGTGGCATCTCTATACAAGCAGAATTCATAATTAACACTGTTTTACACTTTTTTAACTATCAAACTCTTTTATAATTCCAAAATAACGATATGGTTATTTGAATGTTTTAGGAGGTTCGTAATTGTGATAAACCTTATTAAAGTCTCAATTGAATAATGACGCTGACTGCTAGATGCTAAAAAGGAACAGCGCGTTAAGAAGTACAGTTTTTGTTTAGAATATTGAGGTTTAATATACAGGGTCTAATCTACAAGAATACAAAGAACGCTAAACGCGGTAAAAATGAATGACGAATAAAATATTCAAGCTAAAAAGAGCCGAAATGAATATTACGTGGCGCAAAAATGAATTTTCATTTTGATGGAAAATAAAATTATAGTTTTATTTTGAAAGATTTTTCCATAATATTTGCTCTTTTGCGGCACGTTTTACTTCAAATTTCAGCAAATATCATGAAAAAATCTTTCAAAATAAAACTATAACCTTATTTTCCATCAAAATGAAATAGTTATTTTCCTAACAAGTGCAGAAAGCCATTCTTTTCCGCACACGACTGCAGATTGCCGAACGACGCGAAGCGGGAGTTCGGCAAGCAGTCCCGCACGGGAGTGCGGAAAAGAGACTTTCTGCAAGAGTTAGGAGCAATATTTTTTCTACGAGTCTTTAAAAAATTACCAAATCTTAATCAATTAATTTAATTAATATGCAAATACATACACAAATTAATTGTTTGACAAGGTTGTCAAAACCAAACTTTCAATATAATTAGTTAGCATGACGACGATCTTGGTTTCCATGACGATGATTCAAAACGACTGTTATTGTCTACCGATTTGACTTTCGAATATTATGTCAAAATAATTTTATTTCATTGAATTGTCGCGTTAATTTCATTAAAACAGGAACACAATAAGATATATTTGAAATAAATTAGTAAATAATATCTAAATATTAGTTTATTGCATGTATTATAATTACTTTAAGGCCATATTAACATATCTAAATTAACACGCGTGCGGAAAAGTAAAAACCGCGTGCGGAAAAGTAACACGCGTGCGGAAAAGTAAAACTTTCTAAACTAAAATGTGTGCGCGAAAGTAGACATTTTTGCACGCTCGTAGAAAAATACATTTTTGCGCCACGTAATATTCATATTAGTCCAGGAACCGAAGCTTTTCACCTCGCAATTTTTACAGAATGGATCGATTTGCTTGAAAATTTGAGAATAAGTAGTGAATAGTCCAAGGATCAAAATCTATATGGTGCCGAAAGGCTCTTTTACCATGGGGGTGGCTACATCTCGAGGGTGGAAATTTTTTATTATATTTTGACCGCAAAAAGTGATAAAAATATTCATTTTAAGTAAAAAATGTTCCATATATTTTTTTGAGAAAATTAATAGTTTTCGATTTATTCTCTATCGAAAGTGTTAGTTTTATATCGAAAAAATTAATGTTTTTCGATAATACTGATTTACGATTCACTCAATTTTGCCGTAGAAAAATTTTTGGAATACCAAGTTCTTGAGAAATAAATAACCTACAATTTCATATCTAAATATTTTTTCCTATCTCTGATGCTAATCTTTCTATTCTGAAGAAAATGGCATTTTTTACCAAACTACAAAAATTCGTTATTCGCTTTTAACTCTAGTTTTTTTAAAACTAATCCTTCTAAGCCAGTCAAACTTCTAGCATCTATTAATAATACATAAATAAAGAAGAATGAATAAGGCCAATGACTAAAAACATCGCTAACTAACATTATTATGCTTCCAATTGAATTTCTCCTTTTTTTTTTTTTCAAAAAAATATATTGATTTTTTAACCGTAACTTTTTTATTTTTTATCCTAGAAAGTTTGGTAAAAAAGAATTTTGTAGATTTTTACAAGATCTATAAGCATATTAACATTAAATCTTTTTAAAATCCTCAGTCGCAAAAAGAGGTAACTTTTAAAAGGTTGGTAAAAGTGGTTTTTGCATGTCATTACAAGTTTTAATTGTCAATAGCTCACCCAATTTTTTTGCCGTAGAAAAAACCCAGATAGCACAAGTACGTTTTATGGACATCCAATGGACGTGCATCTGTGTACATTGGAACGTCCAATGGACGTCCCGCTAAGGTACAATGGACATCCGATGGACGTCCAACGAATGTCCAGAGTTCACAAAATTGGACGTCCATAGAACGTCTGCTACAAACGTACATTGTACGTTGTATTGGAGCTTTCATTGTACACCTTATGTACATTCAATGTACGTCTTATGGACATTTGTAGGGCACTTTTCAGAAAGCAATCTAGTATCCATAATTTTGTGAATACATAGCAAAAAGCCTTTATAGGAAATAGTTCCTTATAATACTAAACTTATACTTAAAAATATTACACAAAAGACCTTTTTTATTTCTCTTTACTATAACTTCATTATAATATATACTTTATTATAGGAACTAGGAACTTCATTAATGCACGACTGCACTTGCACGATAAACAGAAAACACAAATATGTCACAGGATGTATTTTCATAAAGACGAGATTCAGATAATAGGGAGTTTTTGTGCACACAAATACGTAAACGTAACGCATCTTTTTGACATATACGCTTGCGCATTAATGGTTGAACTCCCGTATCGCGATACGTATTACCTAAGGTTACGGGCTGGTACGTTAGGTTCATACGCATCCCTATCGAGCCGAAAGTCACCGAATGCACACGAGGATCTTGCCCGATTACCTACCAAATGAACATTTCATCAGCGTACTACCCATTTATAAACATTTTAAGGTTATATATTGGTTATTGGTTTAGTCTATTTGAGTAAAATTATTCTGTGTTTGTAATTGGAAATTGGAACTTCATATTAGATTTAAAATTGTATTGTTTTTAAGTTGTCTATTAGTAAAGCAAAACAAACAAATCTTGTATTAATTTAAGATATACAGTGATCACCACAATTAATAACTAGATAAACAAATGACCTAGTTTCAGTAAAATTTTCAAATAAATATTACCAAACTATTTACATTATACTGGAATTCTGATGTAGGTACAATAATTTACAACTAAAAAGTAGGTATCAACAAAAATAAAAAAATTTTAACCTAAGGAAAAATAATATTTTTATATTTAAATAGAAGCAATTAAAACCATACAATTTCATCATTCATTTATCTTTTTTTACATTTGTATATTAATTGTATATTGTGTGAACATTGTTTTATTTTTTAATGTCAACGGAATTTAAAAATGACTTTACGATTTGCTTTACGTTGCGTTAAGGCAGTTACAAAAACTACCTATTTTAACATTCATCCTCTACGACACGTTAGTTGCTTTACGTATACGGAGATGCGTACGTTACGTAGCAACAAAAACTCCCTAATGACGCCCTAGGAAGCATGCACATTAAAAGAGATCTCTGTTCTGTTTCTGTTCCAAACTATTTTTAGAGTCAGTACGGTTGTTGTATATTACAAGCGGGTTTGCCATTCTGTGAATTATCATAAATAAACCCTCCTTCAGTATTCCACAACAATTAACAGCGATAATCCCCTAAAAGTACGTGCCTAATACTACCTTTCACGACCGATAGCGCGAAGAGCGACAACGTTGTCAAGAAGATTCTCATTTAGTTTGTATTGAGACTTAATATAATAGTCGCGTTTTGTGTAAAATATCCATGGACCACAAATGGATGTCCAATGTACGTTGAAATCAAACGTCCAATGGACGTCCCGTAATGTACGTACATAGTACGTCCAGTTTTGGTCCATGGACGTTTGGACTTTAAATGTACGTTATATGGACGTACATCGGACGTTGTGTGCTATATGGGAAATGACTCAAATATTATTATTTGAGTTATTTTCAAGCAATTTTTGCAAAAAAAATTTGAGTCACCTCTCAACGTCCATCTCAAAAAGATACGCCTTGGATTATAAATGTTTTTCATTTGACTAGTATATTGCCGAAACTTCCCGAAACGTAGTCGATACGTGCCGTGCATAGAATGCCAATAAAAGCTACTATCACTTTCGAGAATAGAAAGCTTTAAATCTAGATGTGTCAGTTTATTGGTTGAATAAATTTATTCATCGAATAAACTACTATTCGTCGTTGATGAACCGACCATTAGTGCTTTTTCGATACTTTTGAAAACGTCATTCAAAACGTCATTTGCAGCATATCCCAATATATTGCTTCTAGTCGAGGAAATGAAGCATTTTGGCTCGCAATTTTTTCGTCCAGCATGGATTTACTTGAAATTTTCACAGAAGGTAGGGAATAGTCCAAGGATCATTTTCTATATCATGCCGCTATACGCTAAAACCTTGGGGGTGGTTGCCCACCCCATCTCGGGGGCGGGAATATTTTATTACATTTTAACCACGTAAATCGATGTAAAATTTGATTCTAAGAAAAAAATGTTTTTTACATTTTCTTCGTAAAACTAATATTTTTCGAGTTATTCGCGCTTGAAAGCAACAGTTTTTCGATGAAAAAATCGACTTTTTTAGAGGGTTTTTTGAGAATACCTCGAAAAATATGCATTTAATAAAAAAAACTGTAGATATCAAAATTGTATCTTTCAGTAACACAAACCAAATTATTTTTCAGTAATATCTTTAAAACCAATACAAACCGAGATGCGGCGTGTTAAAAGTTAGCTTTTTTCGTCAAATGCATAATTTGAAATATTCAAAGTAAAATAACGGAAAAACTTTGCATTTTTCGAGGAAAACTTAAATAATCTTTTTTCAAGTATACAGTTAGCTTTTTAAAACAATAATAAAAAAAGTTTTTAGCCTGAAAATTAAGCGACTTATGATCAAAAAATATCGGTACCTGCTTTTCTCTATGAAAAAATCAGTGAAAACAACCCCCTAACTACCCTCCTAATTAAAAATTGTTCTTCACTTTTCTGTAATTCCTTTTATATTTGTATTATCAATACACCCAAGAAGTTTGAGCTAATTAAAAGGCCTAATTTTAGAAAAATTGGAGTTTGAAGGAAAATGAATTTTTTGGAATTTCCCATTTTTCACCTTTTACTTCAAAATACCTCCGAAAATACTGGAGATACGACAAGAATGATAGACTACTAAATTGTAGCTTCTTTAATAGTTAAAATTTCCTTGTGCATAGATTTTCATTATAGTGAACAGTTAGCGAGATATAGCTGTTTAAAACCTCTATCTACGAGCACACGCCCCCTTATTCGAGCCCTTTAAACCCACCCTAATTAAAAACTAAGGGATCTTACGGAATTTAGTTTACAAAGTCTTATAACCCTTTAGAAATCCTACAAATTCATTTTTGAAAAAACTTTTTATCGCCAAAAATGAAGGAGCTACGTTTATAAAACGAATTTTTTTTTTCGAAAAATTCGGATAGTCCCCTTATGGATAATTTTCAATGTATGTATATTACCACAGAACCGGTTCGTATACTGGAAAATGACTAAAAACTATTAGGTCTGGATCCCGCGTATGAAAAAAAAGTTAATTAATAGCAAGCTGAAAATTTGTTAGTAGCTTAAGGGTGTCTAGTCGGACAAACTTTGATATATGGGAACACTGGAACAGGGGCAGTTTTAATTGTGGAACAGGTTAAAAATTTGGAACGGTCAGACCACGAAAACGGCACATGTATTTTGTCCGACAGAACAGACTTAAACTCTCCGAACAGAGATTAAACTCTCATGCAAAAATCAGACTGCTATGTATCACCAAATGGGCGTTTTAATGAGTGGAACATGTAGAATATGTCAAATAGCAGGAAGTATGACAGGTGACAAATAGCAGACAGAGTTTAATCTCTGTTCGGAAACTGTAAGTCTATTCTGTCGGACAAAATAAATGTGCCGTTTCCGTGATCTGACCGTTCCAAATTTTTAACCTGTTCCACAATTAAAACTGCCCCTGTTCCAGTGTTCCCATATATCAAAGTTTATCCGACTAGACACCCTTAAGCTATTAACAAATTTTCAGCTTGCTATTAATCAAATTTTTTTTCATACGCGGGATCCAGACCTATATTTGTATTTGTACTTCTACATATTTGTAAATTCGTATTTTTGTGTAAATAAATGTTTTTGTAATTCTTTAATTCTACTTTTTTTCTGTATAGATCTTTTAAAATCTCTACTTATAAAAACTGTAATGTTATTAAGGGTGGTTTTTAAGGGTTGAAATATTATGCTATTATATCCTAAAATATAAAACAGTCATTATTTAACCAAGCAAAACCAAATTTTACCCATATTAAAGTTTACAATGTTTTTATATAATTTTTGACAATAAGGGGTAGTTTACATCCCTAAAAATAATCAACGCCCTTAAGCATGATATAGAATATGAAGTACAGGGTGACATGATCCTAATCCCAAATTTTTATGTAAATCGATGCAAGCCGAAATTATTCTTTTAGGATAAGTAAATTTTTTATATATAGCTCCAACAAGGGTGGTTTTAAGGGTTGAAATATCATGATAGTATATCTTAAGAGGATCGGAACGTATTTTCGGCTGCAATGCAATTCAAATGGGGATTCATTTTTTTCGAATCCTGAGAAAACTAATAAGTATTTTTGAAAAATTTAAACACAGAATGAAAGATCACGTTATTAGCGAGGGCCGAAAGTCCCTGAGAACTTCTATAATGTTTATTTTAATAAGTTACAGGGGTGAAAATCTAAGAGAAAATTTAGTGTGATTTTTAATTTCAAATATATCATTCAAAATAAAATTTATATTTATTTTAAGGGACTTTCGGCCCTCGGTAATAATTTAGTCTTTCATTCTGCGTTTAAAATTTTCAAAAATATTTATTGGTTTTTTCAGGATTTGAAAAAAATAAACACAATGCCGTGGTAAAATTTTCCAAATCTATCTTTGTCTTACAACGCACTCAGCCGAATATAATATTGTCAGCATATATTGTCAGTCAGACACTGACAATCAGTGACAATTTTAAATATTTGACATTGCATCGGGAATATGTTGAGTTATTGATTAAATATTATTGAAATATAGTGTATTTGATAAATAATTGATTTAAGACGTGAACTTAATAAAAAGTTATTTATTGTGTACTATTTGTGGGAGATCCAAGCAGAGAATACATCAGGATAATATATTCTGTGATACAAGTATTTTGTTGTTAAAGATGTTCAAAATTGTAAGCTTTCCATAACAATATATTATTAAAAAATCACTTTAACACTTTTCCTCTTTTCTCGATTGAGTATTAGTCTTTGTTGTACAAATAAATTATTACAATCACTGAATACATAGTTAGTGAAAAAATTATCACATTTATTAACTGAATTAATAATTTCCAATTATAAAAATAACAGTTAACCAAGAACATTCAAAACCCATCTCTTGAAATTAATAATGACATTTTCAAGTAGAATGACATTCTAGTAATGTTTACATATCCATACCAGTGTGAATTTTACTACGCGTAATTTGCCGTGTAAAGACAGAAAAAGTAGGGATACACGTAAAATATTTGCGAATTATGTACCCATAGCCTTAAAGCATAAAACAATCATTATGCAACTAATAAGATCCAAATGTTGACAATATTAAAGTTTAAAATGTTGTTTTATAATTTTTTACAATTAGGGGTAGTTTTCACCCTTAAAAAACCAAAAGCGTACAACGGCTCAATATAGAAAATGAATCAGAGGGTGTAATTAGCCTAAACCCAAATTTTTGTACAAATCGATGCTGGACGAAAAAATTGCGAGGTTTTTCCATTTTTTCAGTTTCATTTCCTCGACTATTCATTCGATACAAATTCATACGATCTTACCACTCGTCTGACAGTATCACTTGTCAGACGTCGCGTCGTTTGACTTTGTCAGGCGTGTTTATAATTTGCAGCGCTGATTTATTTTTAGTAAAATAAAATGGCAGAAAACTCAAGAAAACTTTCAAAACAACCCAAATCTACAGTTGAGAAAGAATTAAGATTGCGTCACTTAAAAGATCGACAGAATGGTGAGAAGCAGAGAAAACTGCAAGAAATTAAGCCACAAGCTCCTGCTGTGCAAGTTTTCAAAGAACAAGAACGATTCAGAAGATTAGATGATTTAAAATACAGGGATGACGAAAGACGTATACAAGTCGAAGAGCGTAAAAAGCGAATACAAAAAGCTGAAAGAGATAGATTAGAATTTATACTTAGACGAAATCAAGAACGAGAACAGAGATTCGAGTCTAGGAGACGCAACGAAAGGAATAATACAGTATTCGCCTTCGGTTCTTCTACCCCTCGAATGCTGGATCCAAATGATGTTATTGCTTCGTATTGGAATACGGGAAGGTCCTCTTCCATCCAAAATATAGTAACTTCTACAAACCCGTCAATGCTTACTCGACGACAGCCTGAACGAAAACAAGATGCTGGTACTAAAAAACATGCTATCTCTGCAACTGGATTAGCGAGAACTGGTGAAACATCATCTTTACCAAGGAGTTCTCTTAATAAACAAAGCACAACCAGTTTCGCCAATTCTGAGAGTGTTAGACATCGTTTGACAACAGCTCCGAAAAATTCAATACCAGTCAGTGGAATTTCAAGTGATACAAAAGGCAATAATAAACCACCCCTTCTAAAGACGAAAAAACTTCTTGCGAAACCGACAACCAGACAAAAGGTTGTGCTTAAAAGCAAAACAAAAACACGAGTAGAGAGTTGTTCTAATGACATAGCTAAACTAAATAAATCTGAAAAACCTCAAGTAGCAATTCCTTTACCAAAGCCAGAAACCCATGTCCTAACCGAACCTAAATTAGTAGTACGAGATATTAGAGATATTATATCGATTTTCTATCTGCCTCAAACTACAAAGAGCGATTTGGAATCTCCGCAAGTTAAAAAATTTGAAGAAAATAGTGACAAAACAGAACCAATTCTGGTTGAGTTAGAAGACAAAAAGGATGTAGGAGAGAAAGACAAAAAGGACGTAATGGAGATAGAGACAGTAAAGATGAGTGAACCTGAAACGAATGATACAGATGTAACAGAGATACAAAAGTTTGAGCAGGTGCAGCTCATCATTGATGAATCGTATACATCATCAGAAGTCGAAATCAGGTCTGTAATCGAGAAACCAGAACAAAAGCATTTTTTACAAGAGAATTCAGTAGAACCTAAGAAGCCAGAATCCACGTCCGAGGCTCAAATAGTTGTAGATAATAATACTATCGAAAATATCGAGAACAAAATGACGATTTCTATGACAAAGGTTCGTATTAATACAGCAGAGGAAGATATAGCTGCACTCGCAGAAAGACGAAGACTGATTAGTGAGGAAGCTGCGAGACAAGCTGAATTAGAGATGTTACGATTTGAGACAGAAGCCAAAGCAGAATTAGAACGACAACAGAGAGAAGAGGAACAAATAAGAGAGTTAATACAGTTTCACAGAGAGTCGGAACAACAAAGATTGAAAGAGGCCATTAAAGAGACTCAAAGACGCGAGGAAGAAGAAAAGCTTAAGAAGGAAGAAAAACTGAGACTAAAGTTCTTAAAAGAAGAAGTCAAGAAAAAATTTAAAGAACCAAGCAGTTCCCTCACTCAACAAAGCACAACCAGTTTTGCTAATTCGGCAAGTGTTAGACAGCGTCTTACAACAGCTCCGAGAAAGCCAAGACCAGTGAGTATCGCCATCACTGGAATTTCAAGTGGTACAAAAGGCGATAATAAACCACCTCTTCCGATGACGAAAAATATTCTTGCGAAACCGACAACCAGTAAAAATGTTGTGCTTAAAAGCAAAACAAAGACACCAGTAAATAGTTTTTTTAATAACACAACTAAAGTAAGTAAATCTGAAATACCTCAAGTAGAAATTATTCCACCAAAGCCAGATATCTATGTCCTAACCGAACCTAAGTTAGTAACAAAAGATATTGAATCGAATGTCTATGTGCCTCAAAATACGAAGAGTGATTTGGAATCTCCGCAGGTTAAAAAATTAGTAGAAGATAATGACAAAAAAGAACCAATTCTGGTTGAGTTAGAAGACAAAAAGGGTGTAATGAAGATAGGGACAGTAAATATGAGTGAACCTGAAAAGAGTGATACAAATGTAACGGAGATACAAGAGTCTGAGCAGGTGCAGCTTAGCATTGATGAATCACATACATCATCAGAAGTCGAAATCAGGGCTGTAATCGAGAGACCAGAACCAGAATCTCTTTTAAAAGAGAAGCCAGTAGAACCTAAGAAGCCAGAATCCACGTCCGAAGCTCAAATAGTTGTAGATAGTAATACTATCGACAATATCGATAACGAAATGACGACTTCTATGACGAAGGTTCGTATTAATACAGAAGAAGAACCTAAAGCTGCCATTGCAGAAAGACAAAAGCTGATTAGAGGGGAAGTTAAGGGACAAGCTAAATTAGAGAGATTACGAAATAATTCAAAAGTCAAAGAAGAATTAGAACGACACCAGAGGGAAGAGGAACAAATAAGAGAATTAAGAGAGTTACAAAGACAGACGAAACAAGAAAGATTGCAGGGGGTCATTAAGGAGACTCAAAGATACGAGGAAAAAGAAAAGCTTAAGAAGGAAGGAGAACTGAGATTAACAGAAGAAGCGAAGAAAAAAGTTAAAGAGCCAAGCCTCACTCAAGAAAGCACAACCAGATTTACCAATTCAGCGAGTGTCAGACATCGTTTGACAAAAGCTCCGAGAAAACACAGACCAGTGAGTAGAATTTCAAGTGATACAAAATGCGATAATCAACCACCCCTTTCGAAGTCGAAAAAACTTCTTTCGAAACCGACAACCAGCAAAAATGTGCTTAAAAGCAAAACAAAGACAGGAGTAGATAGTTCTTCTAATAACACAACTAAAGTAAGTAAATTTGAAAAACAGTCAGTAGCAATTACTCCACCAAAACTAGAAACCCATGTCCTAATCGAACCTAACTTAGTAACAAGAGATATCAAATCGAATGTTCATGTGTCTCAAACTCCGAAGAGAGTTTTGGAATCTCCGCAAGTTAAAAAATTAGAGGAAGATAGTGAGAAAACAGAACCAATTCTGGTTGAGTTTGATGACAAAAAGGATGTAGAAGAGCAAGACAAAAAGGATATAATGAAGATAGAGACAGTAAAGATGAGTGAACCCGAAACGAGTGATATACATGTAACAGAGATACAGAAGTCTGAGCAGGTGCAGCTTAGCATTGATGAATCGTATACATCATCAGGAGCCGAAATCAGGTCTTTAATCGAGAAACCAGAACCAGAACCTATTTTACAAAAGAATCCAATAAAACCTAAGAAGCCAGAATCCACGTCCGAGGCTCAAATAGTTGTAGATAGTAATACTATAGAAAATATCGAGAAAAAAATGACAACTTCTATGAAGAAGGTGCGTATTAATACAGAAGAGGAAGCTAAAGCTGCGCTTGCAGAAAGACGAAGGCTGATTAGAGAGGAAGCTGAGAGACAAGTTGAATTAGAGAGATTGCGAATTGAGGCAGAAGCCAAAGCAGAATTAGAACGACAACAGAGGGAAGAGGAACAAACAAGAGAATTAATAGAGTTACAGAGACAGATGGAACAACAAAGATTGCAAAAGGCCATTAAGGAGAATCAAAGACGAAAACAAGAAGAAAAGCTTAAGAATGAAGAAGAACTGAGGTTAAAGCTATTAAAAGAAGAAGCGAAGAAGAAAGCTAAGGAAGACGCCCAAAGACAAAAGGCTAAATTAAGAGAAAGACTCAAAACTGAGGAAGTAGAGCGACAAGCTCGCAGAAAGAAAGTTGAAGCCATTATGTCAAGAACAAGGGGGAAAAACGCTACTCCACAAAGCGTTGACGAAAATAAATCTGATAATATTAAAAGCGAAGTAATTAAATAATATTATTAAAATAATAATCTTCTTCTAAAAGTGCCTATCTTCTGGAGATGTTGGCGACCACATTGACCCATCTTATTCTATTTACGGCAGTTCGAAATAGATCAGTTGACGTTAGACCAGTCCACTTTCTAAGATTGGCCAGCCAGGATATACGTCTACGTCCAGGGCCTCTCCTGCCCTCAATCTTGCCTTGTAGAATCAACTGCAGCAGTCGATATTTTTCATTACGCATAATGTGGCCGAAGTAAGCCAATTTTCTGTTCTTTACGGTGTTAATTATTTCTTTGTCTTTTCTTAGACTCTGGAGAATAGTTATATTAGTTGTGTGGTGTATATATGAGACCCTCAACATACGTCGGTAGCACCACATTTCAAACGCCTCTAACCCTTTTATGGCATCTTCTGTCAGGCTCCAGCTTTCAACTCCGTATAGGAGGACACTAAAGGACACTAAAAATAATAATATTAAAAGAAAATTAATGGTACCAAGTTAGAAGGGCAAGAAAGAGGCACAGCTAAGCTTTCGAAAGATATTGTTAATGTGATTCCCAGAGACCTCAGCAATAAACCAACGCTGGTTTCAACGTGTATTACTTGACGAATGACCAGTAGTATCGATAAGTATTCTGATTTATGTATTCGTTAATACCAAAAGTGACCTGATCGGAAAACCTAACATAAAAATGTTGAATCGTTTTTATCAGACAATTTACTCATGATTCTTGGTATTGAAGAAACTCATCACTATCTCATAGTTTTCTTTTGAAGCTAAAGGATTTTTAAAGTAATTGCTGATGGGTTATATTGGTCGAATTTTCACTCATTCAATTAGGTATTTAAACTACCATTTATATTATAAACACTTCACCAATATTCCAATAGCTGTGGCATTTTATCTCTAAATTTTTTATAACTACTCCGATTTGCCTGAAATTTATACAGTTGGGAGAAAATTACTCAAGAAATATAGTTATTTATATGATATATTGTTTATGTGTACTTTTATCCCTGGAGTGGATGGCACCTCATCTCGGGGTTGACATTTTTAGAGTTAAAATAACACCGGGAACTGATGAGAATTAATTGTTAAACAAAAAAAGTAGCATAATATTTTTCCCTGGATCAACACTTTTTGAATAATTATTCACACTTGAACAATTATACTTACCTTTCGCAAAAAACATGGTTATCAACGATTTTTTGCAAATAACTCTAAAACAAAGCATTTTATTGAAAAATAGGTAATAGACAAAAATAAATCTTATAAAAACACAAAGAGACTGGTTTTTTTTATTTTAAGGTTCTTAAGTACACAGTACTAAACAATTTATAATTGTTTCAAGATATTTACACACACCCAAACTTACATGGAATCATCTGATATTTCTTACTATTTCGTGCGAATTAAAAAAAAACAAACACACGAAGTCAAACAAACAATATTTATTTTAAAGCAATTTAATAACAAATACATAACAATTAAATAAAACAATAAAGTATTTAACAAACAAATTGAAAGTAGTTGTTTTAAAGTCAATAGCATACAAAATTTCAATGCAAAACGAATAATGTTTAAATTGTTTTTATTTTTTTTTGTATTTTGTGGTAGTCAGTGATATCACTTCTAGTCCTTATGCAAGCTTCAGTTTGCGTGGGCACGCTCCTAATCAAATTATCAACATTTTGTTGTGGTAGGTTGCTCCATCCTTTAAGAGCAGCTTATACTAGCCGTGCGGTGTTTTGTGGATTATCTCGGCGAGCTCTAATTTTTCTTTTAAGCATATCCCACAAATACTCTATAGGATTAAGCTTGGGTGAGCAAGCAGACCACTCCAAACAAGGGATACCTTCTGCTTCAATTATGTCTGTAGTCACTCTAATGGTATGTAGAGGTCCATTATCATGCAGTAAAATTAAATTTTCTCCTGTTGCACCTCTCCAGAGCCTGACTACAGGTTATCAATATACCTGTGAGCAGTTTAAGTTAATTGGATGAAAATTAAAGGAGTTTTTTTTACGGATCACAATTCCTCTCCAGAACACTACACATCCCCTTGTATATTTGTGAACAGATCTGACAGTTTTCGTTCTTGATTGTCTTCCTCGACCTCTAAGTACACGATTTCGTGGGTCATCTGATTTTACACACATCCTGACTTTTTCTGAAAATAGCACATTTTGTCAATTCCCAATGTTCCAGTTTTGGTGGTGAAGACACCAATTTAGGCGATCAATCTTGTGCTGTCTGGATAACTTGGAAACCCATAACTGTCTACTGGTGTATACTTTTTGGTACGAACTCTTCTTCTTATCGTTTCAACTGAAACAGTTACTGCTGTAGCTTCCAAAAGCTGCCTTTGGAGCTGCGAGTGAGAAATGGTTGGGTGCCTTCCAGCTGATTGGACAATTAAACGATCTTGGAGAGCCGTTATTACTTTTGGCGACTTTCCCTTGCTTTATTTGTGAGCTTTCCTAGTTCCTGTTACCTAGCATAGGTTTTGGACAGAACGCCCTGTATTACGCCTAGCTCTACAGCTATGTCCCTCTGAGAACATTACTTTCTCCACAAGACCAATAATCTTTCTTCATTGTAAGTTCTATAACCCCACACCAGGAATATTTTCGTTTTTGGACGCAAAAGTTAGTTTATTTATTTTCGTTAAATTTGCAACTCAAGCAAATATCCTATACCGTACCGAGCTGTACTATCCGATTGTCTTATATATTTGTTTATTTTCAATAAAAACCTTTATTCTTCGCAACAATAACAAGTTTTTTCAAAAGAAATAAATCTTACTTTAAAATACATGGTGATTCCATATAAGTTTCGGTGTGTGTATATACATGAGTATACGAGAATAATAGGTGTAACAAAAAGGTAGGTCATAAATTAAACCACATATTCTGGGACCAAAAATAGTTCAATTGAACCTAACTTACCTTAGTATAAATGTGCACATAAAAAAAGTTACAGCCCTTTGAATTACAAAATGAAAATCGATTTTTCCAATATATCGAAAACTGTTAGAGATTTTATATTGAAAATGGACATGTGGCTTTCTTATAGCAGGACATCTTAAAAAATAACAGTGAAATTTGTGCATGACATAAAAATTTTGTGTGTGTATTTTGTGCCCTTAAACCCCTCCCCCAAATATTTATGTATGTTCCAATTAAATTATCGAGATATTTCGAACATTTGTAAAATCCACCACATATTTGTAAATGGTTAAGTAAACTTATAGAGACCTGGTAATAATATGAAAATTTATTTTTTATAATTTACATTTTTTTAGGTACTCAGGAATTTTGAAACATATTAAAAAGAAGAAGTATTTCGATAAAAACTGGCGTACCGAAAAATAATATTGGAACGCACACAAATTTTTGAAGGGGGGGGGGTTAAGGGAACACACAAATTTTACTGTTATTTTATTTTAAGATGTTTCTGTCATAAGAAAGCCCCATGTTCATTTTCAATATAAATTCTCTAGTTTTTGATATATTACAAAAAAATCGATATTCATTTTGTAACTTCAAAGGACTGTAACTTTTTTTATGTGCACATTTGTACCAGAGTAAGTCTTTTTTTATGTGCACATTTGTACCAGAGTAAGTTAGATTCAATCGAACTATTTTCGGTCCCAGAATATGTCATTTAATTTGTGACCTACCTTTTTGTTACACCCTGTAAAATATGTTAACATTTAAATGTGGCGAAACCAATTCGGGCACATTCAGCATCGTAGATTGTGTACCAATATTTAATAAAATAATCTCCCAAAATCCAGAAGACTTTAACCATCCTGTTCGTAATCAAAACCAATCATATTCACCCGACAGAATAAAGGTTGGGACATATTATTCCGAATAGGTGTACCCTGACAT
Source organism: Diabrotica virgifera virgifera (assembly GCF_917563875.1). NCBI lineage: Eukaryota > Metazoa > Arthropoda > Insecta > Coleoptera > Chrysomelidae > Diabrotica > Diabrotica virgifera. The sequence continues at coordinate 287,576,864 of NC_065443.1, read as the reverse complement.
AAGAAGAGGAAAAGATTATTTGTAACAATCTTATTTTTAAATAGATAGTGTAATAAAAAGATTTTTGTAAATTAGTTTAAAAAAATCACAAATTTTCACAGATTGTAATTCTGTAGTTTTTATGATTTTATAAATCAGTATGCCCAATACAGTTTATGTACATAACATGTAACTTAAGCATATGATTTTAATACAGATTATCTGAAAGACTCTAGGGAAAAAGTTTTATTTAATGATTTTTTACAAAGTTTTAATTTAAAATGCAAAAATAAAGAACCTGCACGAATTTTTACAGACAAAAATGGAAAAACTTCTAAAAGTAAATTAGAATATTTTCTTACAAATTGGCCACATCAATTTAAAGAGACTACCAAAGACTTTGTTTTGGGTGATCATCTTGGTTTGGAAGTTTTATTAATAGATGCTAAAACTGAAACAGGACAAGGTAAAATAAGTCAAAACGTAACGTTTAAAAACCTTTCTCAATCGTATTTATTAAATTTACAAAGTAGTTTTTTCACTGAATATTTTGAAGAAGTTTACGAATGTCTCGATGACGTTAATTTGGCATTTGATACATTTTTGAGGGTACTGACGGGTACTAACGTACCATATTGACATATCTTGTCCAATGACTAGTAAAATAATTCGAAATGAGCCTAAAAATAGTTGGGTAACAAATGATATAGTACAGGAGGGAAATGATTTGAGAAGTCTTTTTTGGCTATCAAATAACCTCCAAAATATAGACATGCATTTAAAATATAAAGAAAAAAAGAAGCAATACTTCAAATTAATCGACGAAGGAAAAAAGAGTTTCTTTCAAAATAGTTTAGAATGTAAGAATACTATACAACAGAAGCAGAAGTATTTATGGCGCACTGTAAATAACAAAATAGGTAATACGGTAAAACGTAATAATTGTGACAAAAGCCAACTTGCTGGTAAAATTATCACAAATAAATATGAGATGGCAAACGCTTTTGTAAAGCAATTTACTACTTGCCCTAAAAATAAAATCATAGATATTTTTGAAGGTTCCAATTTTGATCATTACACTACACAGCATGTAGATAAATCATTTTATTTTTTTCCTGTAGATGAATGTGAAGTCAGAGAGGTTATTGGCTTCTTGAAAAATGTTACCTCAGTAGGTATTGATTGCATATCGACTAAATTAATAAAGTGTATTGGTGAATATATAGCGAAACCTCTTGCAGACTTAATAAATTTATCAGTGGCCCAAGGTATCTTCCCACATAGCTTGAAGATAGGAGTTGTAACTCCAATATTCAAGAGTGGAGATAATTCTGTTTTAGATAATTATAGGCCAGTTACGGTACCTACTGTTTTGGGTAAAGTTTTTGAAAAATGTGTATACAAAAGAATGTATAGCTTCCTTAATAAATACAATATATTATGTTCTAACCAACACGGATTTCTGCCTGGAAGATCAACAGAGGGTGCTACTGCTGAATTATTCAATTTCATTCACAATGCACTGGATCGGGGTGATTTTGTGGGTGCATTTTTCTTTGATCTTTCAAAGGCATTTGATACTATAAACGTAAGAGTTGCTATAGATAAGTTAAAAAATATTGGTTTTCGAGGTCAGTTCTCATTATGGCTGTCATCATATTTACATTCTAGGAAAATTCTCGTTAAACTTAATGACTGTTGATCATATTATGGTGATGTTGATATTGGAGTTCCTCAGGGTTCAATACTGGGACCTTTAATATTCATATGCTATGTTAATGATATGCCCAGATATGTCAGTTCAAATAACATATTTATTTATGCAGATGACACAACTATTGCTACATCTGCTTCAAGTGTTGAGGAATTAACTGTCTTACTGAATGTTATATCAGAAGACTTTACAGGATGGAGTAAAAGAATGCTTTGGTTGTTAATGCTAAAAAGACCACTAGCATGCAATTCTACTATAGATCTAACTCAGTCATCAGTTCTCTGTCAAAGTAAATGATAGCATGGTTCATTTTACAACTACCACTAAACTTTTGTGTTTGTATCTAGATAGTAATATGAGCTGGGAATCTATTTCTGGGAAGCTGGGAAGCTGGGAAGTTTGCAAAAAAATAAATAGTAGCTATTACGCAATTTTACAATTAAAAAGTTTTTTTACAATTGAACAATTATTGAATATTTATTATGCAATTGTGTATTCTAACTTGGCATATAATATAAATCTTTGGGGTAGTGCTGTGAGTGCTACAAGAGTATTTGTCTCTCAGAAAAGGATAGTTAGATTAATTTTTAATTTGCCATACAGGTTTTCATGTCGACAATATTTTAAAAAATATAACATTTTAACAGTACCTTCTATTTATATTTTTAAATGTATACTATATGTAAAATCTAATATAACTACGTTTCATTCAAACTCTTATTATCATCAGTACCCCGTACCCCACTAGACAAAATGACTTTATAAGACTACCAAAACATAATACTGGACGATACGAAAAATCCCAGTATTATATGGGTATGTATAAGACTTTTCAATCATCTTCCCAATAGTATTAGATCTGAAATAAACCCAAATAAATTTCGAGGCAAACTAAAATCGTACCTATTGCAAAATTGTTTCTATAGTGTAAGCGAATATATGGGTGACGTAAATATAATTAATTCTATGTACTGTTTGTATTTTATCTTATAATAATTTTTAAGTGATATTTTATATACGTATATATTTGTATTTTAAACTGACGTATCCTATATCATGTAAATGATCTTGCAGGACAAATAAATTATTCTATTCTATTCTATGATACATCATCATTATTAACCCCTACGCGTCCACTGCTGAACATAGGTCTCCCTCAGCTCTTTCCATCTGTCTCTGTCCTGTGCGGCTCGCATCCAGTTACTGATAACACTCCGTGCTCCGTTGGTGCTCCCCGTTGGTGCTTCGTGTATCTGCTCCAATGGATATGGCATGCGCTCCTCTACATATAAACCGCCACTGATTGGATCGCCGAGCGGGAGCAACAAACGTATACACTATGTGGAGCAGTTATGGATACGTGGAGCACGGAGCACCAACGTTATGGATACGTGCCTTTAAGATCGTCGGTCCATCTTGGCCATCCAAAAGGTGGCACTCGGATTTTTGCAGATAAAGTTAGGTGACACCTTCAGTAAATAATAATTGACTTATGCTCCTTCTCAAATATGCCCGGAACATTAATAAAAAAATTAAAATATTTAAAAATTTCGAAAAACATCGATTTTTTTCTGCTCTCTTTGCTTATAACTTTAAAAAGATTCGTTTTGGAACAAAGTCGTAGAGAAATAAAATAAAGATAATTTAATTTTGTATGATATACGATCGGTAAGAAATGTCTTAAGGTATTATCTTTTCTGCAATATAGCAATAAATACCAAATAAGGGGGCAAAATAAGTCTGTTGTTATTCAATATTTTTTAACCACTTTGGTGGCACCTAGAACCTTAGTAATTCGCTTATAAAATTCTTTGTAACATACTTAAATCGTGTACCAAATTTCATTAAAATCGACTAAATAAATTTTGTATAATAAATTTGCAACCTAAATGTTTTTAAAAAATTTCAAATTTTTTAAAATCTTTCTGAACAAAAAGTAGACCATTTAGAAGTTGGCTAATTTTTTTACATATAAAGAGGTGCTCTACCTATCTAATACACTTTACAGAATTAACATCGGATTATTTAAGGGGCTCCAGCAATGTTTTAAATTTATAAACAATTTTTTGGCTTATAAACAAATAGCTTTGTTTAATAATAAAAAAAATTAATTTTTAGCAATACAAATAATTAAAACTGGTATAATTTGACTTAAACTTTCAAATGCTGTCAGCAGAATTGCTATTTTATTTTTTAATCAAATATTATTCGCGTTCAAAAATTGCAATTTCTCGATTTTTTGAAAGTTCCACCGCGTTTATCTCGAAAACTGTGCATCCTACGGAAAAACTTGTAAAAACATTTATTGCTTAGAATTACCCAAGAAATACAAAAAAGGTTTTATTTTGCGAAAAATTGATTTTATGTAATTCCTTAAGTTCTTTGTTTATAACAATCTTATCGACATCCGGATCAATTGTTACCCAAAAAATTCGTGTTCTACGGGTCAAAATACACAAAAAAACTTGGGTAAGTCCATCTAAATAAAGGAGCCCATAGCACCCCCTTCTAGCCACAGCACTAATTTGTTTATAAGCCAAAAAATTGTTTATAACTTTAAAACATTGCTGAGGCTGCTTCAATAATCCGATTTCAATTCTGTAAAGTGCATTAGATAGGTGGAGTACTTCTTTATATGTAAAAAAATTGACATATCTTTGTATGTTCTAGTTTTTGTTGGGCAAGATTTTAAAAATTTTTAATTTTTTAAAAAAAAGTTTAGATTGCAAAATTATTATGCAAAATCTAGTAAGTCAATTTTAATGAAATTTGGTGTACGGTTTTAGCACATTACAAAAATTTTCTAAACGAATTAGGAAGCTTCCAAGTGTAACCTAAGTGATGGAAAATCATTGAATAAGGACAGGCTTGTTTTGCCCCCTTATTTTATATTTATTGCTATTTTGAAGCAAGGGTGATAAATTAAGACATTTTTAATCAATCGCACCTGATAGAAAATATAATTATCTTTGTTTTATTTATATAGGACTTTGTTCTAAAATGAATAGTTTTTAAGTTATAAGCAAAAAAAGTAGAAAAAAAAACGAAATATTTTGGAATTTTTAAATTATTTATTTTTTTTAATGTTCGGGGTATATTTGAGAAGGAGCATAAATCAATTATTGTTAACAAAGTTATCACCTAACTTTATCTGCAAAAATCTGAATGCCACCTCTCACATCCACCTAACAACAGATCCTTACTTGTCTAATAACCCGTTATCATTTCGTAAACCGTAATTTGTAGATAATTTTATGAAGTGTTCACAGTAGACTTAAATTTTACGTAACAAAACAGGTAATTTCATTGTCAAATGCCAAAACGTTATTTATGGGTTATGAGTTGATGTAAATAAATAAATAATACCTACAGGATGTTTGTTTCTGAATTTGTGTGCATTTAACAATAATATGAATACAGCTGGTTTGACTTGCTTACCATTTTATTGTTAAGGAAAATTTAAAAAACAAATAAAGAAAAAAGGAGAGGTTAGGAGGCTTATGAATGAAATGAGGTTGTATGATGCAGAGTGGTTTTTTACTTGTACAAGGATTTTTACATACATTTTTAAAATGTTTATCACCCTTTACTATATTATAAGTAGGGCTTTAAACGCACAAGCTAAATTAAAAGTTCTTCATTTCATTTAATTTAGCAATTTAATTTATTACCAAAACGCGAGATAAACATAGATTTGAGTAATTGGAAAAACAAAAACATACCATAAGTAAACTAACAGAATCCATCTGTCTAAATTGTCAAACTTAATTGATCACCGACATTAAAATACAAAAAATACTACAGTTGTCCTTAAAATTCACGTAATTCGAACATAAAGTTGAAACAATCTCAACTTTATGTAATCCTTACGTTTACGCGTAAGACAACCATAATCATAAATTTTACGTTTACCCATTGTGAATACTTACATTTAATTTCTACATGTTCAACTTTTAGACCAGGGCGCATCTGTAAAAATATTAGTACATTTGGACGTTGAGAGGTGACTCAAATTTTTTTGCAGAAATTGCTTGAAAATAAATCAAGTAATAATATTTGAGTTATCCTCCCTCTCAAAAAGGTCCGGAACATTGTTTAAATAATCAAAATGTCAAAAAATTAAGGAAAAATTCGATTTTTTTCTTGGTTTTTTGATTATAACTTTAAAAGTGTTCATTTCCGAGAAAAGTTGTGCTGACATAAAAGTTGCGTAATTAAATTTTCTATAATATAGAATTGGTTAAAAATTTAAACAATAGTCACCCTTGTTGCAAAATAGCAATAATTGTGAAAAAAACATACAAAAACAAGTATTCGCATTTTACGTTTTTCAACCATTTATGCTACACTTAGAACCTTCATATTTCACCCTGAAAAACTTTATGATACAGTAAAATAATACTGTAAATTTAATTAAGATCGGTTTAACAGATTTTGCAAAATAAATTTTGCAATCCAGCTTTTGTAAAAAAAATTCATTTTTTCAAAATGTTACAGGACTGACAATAAAGCAGATAGCAAGTTGAAAATTTTTTTGCATATATAAGTGTGCTGTACCTTCCATTTGCAATTTTGCAAAATTAAAATCGGTTAACACCACGGCGTCAGGATTTTTTTTAAATAAACATTAATTATTGGTGCTACGCGCAGGACAGCGGATAGTTTTCTCTGATTGGGCATTTCAATGACCTTTGATAATGATTGATACATTTTAACTTTTATTACATTTCGATATAAATAAATAAATTTGTTTATTGCAAAATAAAAACACATACTCTATCCTTTGAAATAACATTTTTATTAGCAAAAACTTTGTTTGTTCATATATTTTAACTTAAATAATAAAAGTTTATTATTTTTAAACATATGCAATTGTTTAAACAATATTTAACAAACAATAATACAATTAGTTTGATTTTTGTGGAACTAAAATATTAAAATACAACAAAATATAGAGTAAGAAAATAATATGTTAGATAGAGATTTGAAGAAATTTTGGTGAAAATCAATTTGTGTGAATCGAACACCGCTGTCCTGCGCGTAGCACCAAAAATTATTGTTTATTTCAAAAATTTTCTGACGCCATGGTAATTAAACGATTTTAAATTAAAAATTAAATGGTAATTAAACAATTGCATATAATTAAAAATAATAAAACTTTTATTCTCTAAGTTAAAATATATGAACAAAGAAAATTTTTGCTAAAAAGTGTTATTTCAAAGGATAGAGTATGTGTTTTTATTTTGCAATAAGCAAATTTATTTATTTATATCGAAATGTGATAATAATTAAAATGTGTCAATCATTATCAAAGGTCATTGGAATGCCCAATTAGAGCAAACTATCCGCTGTCCTGCACGTAGCACCAATAATTAATTAATGTTTATTAAAAAAGAAATTCCTGACGCCGTGGTGGTTAATCGATTTTAGTTTTGCAAATTGCAAATGAAAGGTACAGTACACTTCTATAAGCAAAAAAAAATTCAACTTGCTATCTGCTTTATTTTCAGTCCTGTACCATTTTGAAAAAATTAATTTTTTTTGCGAAAGCTGGATTTCAAAATTTATTTTGCAAAATCTGTTGAACTGATCTTAATGAAATTTACAGTATTGTTTTACTGTATCATAAAGTTTTTCTGGGTGAAACATGAAGGTTCTAAGTGTAGCATAAATGGTCGAAAAACGTAAAATGCGAATACTTGTTTTTGTATGGTTTTTTCGCAATTATTGCTATTTTGTAACTAGGGTAACTATTTTTTAAATTTTTGACCAATTCTATATTGTAGGAAATTTAATTACGCAACTTTTATGTCGGTACAACTTTTCTCGGAAATGAATATTTTTAAAGTTATAGTCAGAAAACCAAGAAAAAAATCAAATTTTTCCTTTAATTTTTGACATTTTGATTATTTAAACAATGTTCCGGACCTTTTTGAGAGGGAAGATAACTCAAATATTATTATTTGATTTATTTTCAAGCAATTTCTGCAAAAAAATTTGAGTCACCTCTCAACGTCCATCTCAAAACAGATGCGCCCTGGACTATTTATGAATTACGGATACATTACGCGTAAATTATGTTTTACGTCCATTGTGAACAAGCGCTAAGTAGTTATCCCAGTGCTTGCTCCAAGATATGTTCACATGTTCAGAGTACATATAAAATAACACCGGGGACAGACTGCATCCTTATCTTACTCTATCTATAGAGGAGTGAGACATGAGTGAGTATTAATTCCATATAAACGTAATATTATAGGTTTGTTCCAACTCGATACAAAACCGTTCTTGAATCGTTACGCGCATGCGCAATAACGAATAATTATGCGCAGTACCTAACACATTTTTCGTTACAGCGCATACTCGTAACCGTTCAAGAACGGTTTTGTATCGAGTTGAAACAAACCTAATATTGTTTATTATTTTGTTGTTTCATTTTGTCTATTCTGTAAAATGTCTAATTTATTTTTTACTAATGGGTTTGCTGTAAAAAAAATTATATGTAATACGAATTTTGCAAAATAGTCATAAATTATGTTGCTTTAGTATAAATAAATAATATTATATGGATATTCACACAAAAATATACTTAAACCCTATTCCACGAACATACGCCTGTTTTGGATTACTTCGACAACGAATATTTTACTGTGCAAAATAAGAAGAACGAAAGTAAATTGCAAATTACATTGTTATTTATTGGAATAATTATTAGCGCCATTTACTTTCGTACTTCTTATGCTGCACAGTAAAATATTCGTTGTCGAAGTAATCCAAAACAGGCGTATGTTCGTGGAATGGCCCATACTTCTGAGTCAGTGTATTGTATCCATAGATATAATAACCTGTAGATTAGGCTAGGTATAGGCCGCTCTGTGCATCGAGGTGTAACGTCAATATCAATGGACAATATTCACTTTTAGTGGTCTAGCCATCTTTGTCTGTCACATGCTTGGGAACGCTTTGTAAAAAGAGATAGACAGACCACCGATCGACTGCCCGCGCGTTACGCTTTTCTGCTCAGTATGCCTTGTCTACGGTTAACATGACTCTGATTGTATCCCTGTTAAAGTCAAAATGACATTGTTTGCCAAACTTATTGTTAGTGGTTTAGTATACTCTGTGAGCTCGTACGTAGAGGGGATATTTACAAATTCGCGAGCGCCAGTAGTGGCAAGTATGTAAACGTTTACCGGAAATTTGACATAAATGTCAAAGTGATTAATTTAAAATTAAAATTAAAAACATCAATTATAAAAAATATTAGTTGGTAAAAGCTGTGGTATATATTTTTACCTTAAATATACTTACGTCTTAAATCTATCTCTATCTATCTATCAGCGAGGTTCCTACAGCCTCTGCCGCTTCTCGCATTTCGACCGCCATCGTTTTCTGTCCATCTATTCGTCTTCTTTGATGGCTCTATCTTTCATGATGTGCCGTACATTTTCTTCCCAGGCAACTGAAGGTCTTCCCCTTCTACTTCTTTGGTGTGGTATGTAATTTAAAGCTTTCTTTGGCCATCTATCTTCATTCATTCGTTTCACGTGACCATACCACACTAGTTGTCTAGTTTCAATTTTATCTACACTGGAATATACAGTATGTGTCCTCCTTCTAATATCTTCATTCCTGATGTGATCTTTTTTAGATATACCACACGCTCTCCTTAGATAATCCATTTCTACTACTTCTATTCTTTTCCTATCTTTTTTTGTCATCTGCCAAACTTCTGCCCCATAAGTCATAATAGGCTCTACCAAGGTACGATAGATTGTCAATTTCGTTTCTTGCCTTATATCTTTAGACCACAGTAGAGAGCTCAGAATGTTTACCGCTTTTTTGCCCTGCTGCGTTCTCTCTTCGATGTCTCTTTTGGTAGTGCCTTCTTTAGATATTATAGATCCGAGATATTTATATTCATTACATCTTTTCGTGGTTCTAATTTCTAACTCTGGATCTTCTTCATCATCCCCTATTTTAAGATACTCTGTCTTTGACATATTCATATTGAGGCCCCATTTTTCATATTCTTTCTTTAGTTTTCTAAACATGTAGTCCATGTCTTCCTCATCATTCGCTACGACTACCTGATCATCTGCAAAAAACAAAGTTGTTAGACATTTACCACTGCCTATGTCTATTCCCATTCCGGATACTTGTTTCCTCCACTGCTCTAGCGATGATTGAATATATATTTTAAATAAAGTCGGAGACAGACAACATCCTTGTTTAAGCCCCTTTGATATAGGGAATGATTCAGATATAAAGTTTCCTTCTTTAACGACACTTCTTGCATTTTTGTATATATTTGCGATAGCATCCACATACTCTCTACTGAGACCTACCTTCGTCAATGTTTGAAACAGTTTTTTCAAAGGTACCGTATCGTATGCCTTCTCCAAATCTACAAACAATAGGTGGGTAGATAGATTCCTTGCCTTCCGTTTTTCTATTACCTGCTGTAGAACGAATATATTATCCGTGCACGATCTTCCTGCACGAAATCCACTTTGTTCATCCATGTCTTCGTATTCTGATTCTATTCTTTTCTTTATTATTCGACCGTACAACCTCCCTACTGAGCTGGTAACAGTTATTCCTCTATAATTAGAGCATATGCGTTTATCCCCTTTCTTGAATACTGAGCTGATGTATCCAACATTCCAATCATCAGGGATATTTTGTCCTTTTAAGCATTTATTAAATAGTTGAACCAACATCTCATGTAATATGTTTGGTCCGTACTTTACCAAGTCAATTGGGATGTCTCCAGGTCCTGCTGCTTTACCGTTTTTAGATCTTTTGAGGGCTTCGCTTAACTCTCCGGTTGTTATATCAACTATTTGTGTATGTTCGGCTAATTCTTCCATTTCGATCTCTTGGAATTTACATCTATCTTCTGTCAGTAAAATCTCATAATGGTGTTTCCACTGTTTAAGATCTATTAACTTTATGTTAGATTTTTCCTTTCCTTCCCTCTGGAGAGACTTTATTACCTTCCACGCTTGCCCAACTCTTGCCCAACACGTCTTAAATACTGAATTTAAGTTTTTTAATGTTCCGTAATATGTAATTATAAATTAATCTTAGCGCCATCTACACGATAATTGTGAAAGTATTCGAAGTAAGAAATTTATATTTTATCAATAGAACGTCAAAATGATTAGCAAAATCTTAAAAAAATCGATTACAATTTAATTACTTTTTTGCGTTGTAAATATTAAGCGATAACAAATAATAAATTTAAAAAATACCGGTAAAAGTTGAATTAATAACCGCTAGGAGCGACATCAGCGAAGCTCAGAGCGTATAAAGTTTAGGTTTACTGTTGATCAATGCGTCCTTGTTAATTCCATGTACTCCTAGTGGTTCCATGACATCTCGTAACGCGACAGTTCGTAACGGTGACACTTCGTAACGGCAACAATTCGTAACGATACATATTCGTAACGCCAACATATAATTTTTTTAGAAAATTTAGTATTACCGAGTTTATAGAAAACTACCACTAACCACTAAGGCCGAAATGATTAACCAGAAAAGAAGATTATATTTGGTGATTTTTCTAGTGACTTTTTTGGGTGTGAATCTGTCTTAGTTTTAGTTTAGAGAATCTGTTTTAGTTTCCTTGTCCTGGTTTAAAAACAATGCATAGTCATAGTGGACTAAGAGAGTACAGAACCGTATGTTCTCTTTTAAAGTCAGAACGAGAAAGATAGATTCGCGCATGTTCACTTCGAGAGAAGACACAGAGAGAGTTATTTTTCGTTTTCATTGTTGAAGAATGTCTGTATTTTTAAAGGAGTGTGGTAGGATAGGAAGTTAGGAATTATTAATAAGGGTTGGATCAAGTAATAATTTGAAATTAATATTGGTAATTATGGATTTGATGCAGTGAAAAATATAATATAATTTTTTGCGTATGAAAAATTGATCAATACTCTGGGCTAATTAGCAAAATACAAGGAAAAGTTATTTACCAGCAATTTTATTGCTGGAATCGAATCTTATGATTCTATGTAATCATAATATAGGTATGCAAAGTCCGCAGATAGTGTTTAGTCGGAGAGATAGAAGCGGATTTTGTGCGTGATAAGTAATATGGAAAAACTATACGGGGATATGTTGAGTTAGATGTGTACATGACTTTCACCAACGGCCGGAAACCAGAGTTGGGGCCGAGGGTAGTTATAAGGGGTCAAAGTCGCGGATTTTATTATTTTTTATATGACGCTCATGATCGAGATTATGCACCAAAATTTGGGAATAAGTAGGTCATGACGTAACTAAGTAAAATCTTTAGGGGCGGAACGCTGCGTGGCCGACAAAGGGGTGGGAGTAGGGGTGAATTTAAAAAATATAAAGGGTTTTTTGCGACGTTCGTGATTGACAGAGTGCACCAAAATTTGGGAATAAGTAGACCATGACTAGACTTAGGCAAATATGCAAATAAAAAAGTATGAAATATGCGCATAAATATGCAGTATTTTATGCAAAAATATGCAGTATTTTATGCAAAATATGCATATTTATCTAGAAAATATGCATGTAATAAAAACTATTTACAATATTTTTATTTACAAAAATACTTACAATATTATAAACACATAACATAATATACATTTATTTTAACATATAAATAATATTTTGAATTGTGGTAAAAATAGATGATCAAATGATGTTCAAAATTTACTAATAAAAACTTATGGCTTCCATCTGAATACATATATTTGTAAATAGAAAAACTTCTTTCGACATCAAATTCGACATTTTTCAAATTTACTGGTTAGATGGTTCTAAATTAAGTGGTTCGGAAAATGTCCCAGCTAGTACTTGAACCACTTCAGAAAGAACCTGGTAACCACTATTTTTTTCCACCGTTACTTTAAATTATTGAAAAATTTCCTTTCCAATAGTACCTTTAACGTTTTGACACAATGACTCAAATTCTTTTATTAAAACTGTACTCTCTAACAATGATAATTTGGAGGATTCTAATTGAGTTATAGTTTTCTGGAAAAAACTATAATTTGATTTTATGAATGACAGTTGCTGTTGGAGGATTTTATTTTGAAGGCTTGCTTAGCTTCCAATAAAGATTGACTGAAAGCACTTGGACACTGAAGGTTGATATTTTTCACTTGATGTGGTTTTTACTTTTTTAGTAGCTAAATATTTCGCGGTTCTGATATGCTGATCTATTTGAATTTTTTTTTCAGATGAAATCTAAAAAAGAATATAAATATTCTATAGTTCTACCCATTTTTAAAATCTAAGATTGCAGAAATAAACTAAAAATGAACCGTTTTTGCATAACAATTAAAATATTTAAATTAAATCAAATAAAAATCGGTGTAGTAATCTTGAAAATGTCAAGAAATGACTGTGCAAGAAGGAAGAACCCCCAAATAATTACAAGAGGCTCTTGGTCTTTTCTGTTTACATTTAAAGAAACAATACTGTGAGCATAAATTAAAAGCACTTAATTAATTAAGTCCAATATATGATATGTTTTTGTTTTTAGCAAAATTAAAGCAAACTATGCTATTGTTAAAAAAAATATTAGCGACCTTTCAGTAGACTATTGAAGGATTTTAATTTTAAATAGGTATCCTATTTTTATCGCAAGGAGTTTAAAAATGCTTGAAAAAAGAAAAAATACTTCGATTTATTGCGAACTAGCCTTGTGTCGGTACTTTTCAAACATAATCTCCAATTTTAAAATCGTTGTTTGTACCACCGTGTAAATTTTTAAAATAAAATAAAAAATAATACGTATGTACTTAGGGTTCTGCCACAACATGAGCAATAAACTTTATCCATATCCATAGATCCTGTGTAAGGTTTTATCCAAGTTGAAACATTGCATATTTTCCGCATTTTCAAAGCACAATAATTATTCACAATTAGAAATACACGTTGTTTACGCCTTCAATTTTACAACAAAAGTGAAACTAAGTGAAACTGATCGTCAAAATAAAAAATTTTACCTAGAGACATAAACTGGCAAACACAAACCCTTAATTCCAGGACAAAACGTGACAAAATTATAAGCCGCTGTGTTTTATTAGTTACTATACCAAGAATTTGAATACCAAGTGATTATAAAACAAAATTAAATATTGGCATTTTCATGCTATCTGTAAGTTTGAATATAAAAATATATAGTTAACACCAAATTTTCAAATTATATGCACTTTATGCTCAGTTTTATAAAAATATGCAAAATTTGACATTTTTGCATTTTTTTATGCATTATATGCAAAATATGCAATTTGCATATTTGCCTAAGTCTAACCATGACATAACTAAGTAAAATCCTCAGAGCCGGAAACCAGAGTTGGGCATGAGGGTAGTTATAAGGGGTCAAAATCGCCGTTTTTATTATTTTTTTGTGGCGCTCATGATCGAGATAGTGCATCAAAATTTGGGAATAAGTAGGTCATGATGTAACTAAGTACAATCTCCAGGGGTGGAACGCTGCGTGGCCGATGAAGGGGTGGGGGTAGGTGTGAATATAAAAAATATAAGGGGTTTTTTGCGACATGGTAGATTGAGATAGTGCACCAAAATTTGGGAATAAGTAGACCATGACTTAGCTAAGTAAAATCCCCAGAGCCGGAAACCATAGTTGGGGATGAGGATAGTTTTAAGGGGTCAAAGTTGCAGTGTGTATTATTTTTTTTGTGACCCGGCACAACATTTGTCCACCACGCAGCGTTCCGCCCCTGGAGATTTTACTTAGTAATGTCATGATCTACTTATTCCCAAATTTTGATGCACTATCTCGATCACGAACGGCAAAAATTATTAGGATTAGGAACGCCCCATATATTTTTATACTCACCCCTGCCTACCACCCCTTTGTACCCCAAGCAGCGTTCCGCCCCTGAAGATTTTACTTAGTTACGTCATAACCTACTTACTCCCAAATTTTGGTGCACTATCTCCATCATGAGGCCACAAAAAAAAATAATAAAACCGCGAATTTTACCCCTTATAACTACCCTCGTCCGCCACTCTGGTTTCCGCATCTGGGAATATTACTTAGTTATGTCATGGTCTACTTATTTCCAAATTTTGGTGCACTATCTCAATCATGGACGTCGCAAAAAAACCCTTACATTTTTTTATATTCACCCCTGCCCCACCCCTTTGTCGACCACGCAGCGTTCTACTCCTGGAGATTTTACTTAGTTACGTCATGACCTACTCATTCCCAAATTTTGGTGCGCTATCTCGATCATGAGCGTCACAAAAAAATAATAAAAAACGGAATTTGCCCCCTTATAACTACCTTCCTTCCCCACTCTGGTTTCCAGCTCTGGGGATTTTAATTATTTATGTCATGGACTACTTATACCCAAATTTTGGTACACTATCTCAATCACGAACGTCGCAAAAACCCGTTATATTTTTTATATTCACCCCTACCCCCACCCCTTTGTCGGCCACGCAGCGTTGAACCCCTTGAGATTTTACTTAGGTACGTCATGACCTACTTATTCCCAAATTTTGGTGCATAATCTCGATCATGAGCGTCATAAAAAAAATAATAAAATCCGCGACTTTGACCCCTTATAATTACCCTCGGCCCCAACTCTGGTTTCCGGCCGTTGGTGAAAGTCATGTACACAACTAATTTAACATATCCCCGTATAGTTTTTCCATATTACTTATCACGCACAAAATCCGCTCCCAGCTCTTAGACTAGTTGTTTAGTCCTTTGTTTATAAACAAAATGGCGCCCGAAAATTGTGTTTTTTTTTAAATTATTGCTCTATAACTCCAAAGATTTTAACCGTTTTAACCTCCATCGAAAAATGTTTTTTCTGATTTAATTCGACGAAAATTTTCCTCGGAAATGCGGGTTTTTCCAACAAAATCTTGAATTTTCAACTAAAATTTTAGGTAAGTAATTATTTATCAATAATAATTAAATAACTTGGTGACATAAAAGCCCTTTAAGTAGCCGATGGAAATTGAATGAATAATTTAGCAACAATTAAATTGTTAATTAACAATTTACGGTCGCTATAATAACCACAATAATTATGGCACTGTTGACCGGCATGTACGGCAAAGATATCAACAATAGGATAGTAATTTTCAAACCATCACCTTTTTATTTCGGTTCTCTTTCCCCACACAAATTTTCATATCTTTAAAAGACTCATAACATATATTATACTATATAGCATATATATATTATACAGGGTGATTGATTAGTGCGAGGAAGCTCAGTAGATCTGTTATAGTAAAAATTACAAAAAAAAGTTGTTAACAAAAATTGTAGGCAGCTTTAAACTCCACATTTTAAAATTAGTTACAATCTTACAGGGTGTTCCATAAGATAGTGGCAGACCAAACTTATGTTTTTTTAAATGGAACACCCTGTATTTTATTTTAAATTTGAAATCTGCTTCACTTCCACATCACAACAATGTAAAGTTTTATTATGTTATACCGGTTATTTAAAAAGTTATAACCAATATTAGCTGAAAATCGTATCAAGTTTAACTCCCTGTATAATTAAAAAGGAGTATAGGAACATTGATCTATTGCAACCATAGTTTTTTAATAATTGTTAAAAATTATAAAACATATTCGCTTTCATAATATTCGTTAAATCAAATACAGGGTAAGTCAAAATGCAAGTACATTATTTTCTTGGTAATTTTAAATAGAACACCCTCTATTTTATATTCCTATCGAAAAGTACTACTATCGAACTTCAAATTTTATGAAGTACTCCCTATACTTAAAGTTATTAGTTTTCTAGATATTTTTATTTTTCCATCAAAGTATTAATTTGGTAGATATTTTAACGTTTACCAATAATTATTGTGAGTTGGCCATTATTGATTTGTCAGAAACTGACAGTTTGACATTATTGTTTATTAATTCAGGAACGAAATAACGACACAGAAAAGAAAACAATTTATTTCAAATAAAATTTATAAAAAATAACCGACGGAAAATAAAAAAAAATAACACATAGAAAAATAAAAAACAACAGTAATTTTAACTTATCTTACTTAAGTAAGGTGTTCAAAATGACCTCCCAAAACATCTATGCATACTTGAAAGCGGTCATTGAAAGAGTTGCTTACATTATTAAGCATTTGTAAAGAAATATTTTGAAAGGCAATTCGGATTCTATTTTTCATATCATCCCTTGTTGTTGGAAGTATTTTGTATACTTCGTTCTTAACGTAACCCCAAAAAAATGACTCCATTTTATTAAAATCCGGTGACAATGGGGGCCACCTTACCAGTCCATCCCTTCCGATCCACCTTTCACCAAACTGATCATTAAGTTCACCACGTACTAATTCATTGTGGAGCGCAGGAGCACCGTCATGTGGAAACCACATTTGTTCACGTATATTAAGTGGAACCTCTTCTAGTAATATCGGTAACTGATTTACGATAAAATCTAAGTAAATCTCACCATTTACTACTACTACATGGTTACCGACGATACCTCCCCGCACATTTAGAGACCATCTTGTTTGACTATGTGTTACTATGTGGTATGGATTACTTGTTGAATCTTAGTGAAAGTTATGTCTATTAACAGAACCGTTTCGATGGAATGTAGCTTCATCACCAAATAGGCCATAATCAAAAAAATCTCTGCTCATTAATTAAGTCCATTCACAAAATACTATTCATTTGTGCTATTCTTGGTGCTTTTGAATATGATAAGGGTGCATCTTGTTTTTAGATAGAACGTTTTGAACAGAGTAGTAACTAAGTTCTTGTTCATTGGAAATACTCCTTATACTTGTGTGTGGGTTTTCTGTATCTGCCATCAACACACTCATTTCGTTTTCCTCTGTCACACTAGTTTTTGTTCGTTCATGTTTTTCATAATTCACTGAACCAGTGCGGTTAAATCGATCTTTCAATTTTTCAAATGTATCTTGTCTAAGTTGTCGCCTATCTGGAAACCGTTCTTGATCAATTCTAGCTGATAGTAATGAATTTTTATTGCATTCCCCCAAAATCCAGATCATATCTACCATTTTTTCATCAGTAGTAAAATTCATTATTGCTAATTTAAATTAAATTAATTACTGAATTACTAAATAATAATTGTTGCTAATTTACGGTGTACCCCAATACTGAATTAATAAACAATAATGTCAAACTGTCAGTTTCTGACAATTCAATCATGGCCAACTCACAATAATTATTGGTAAACGTTAAAATATCTACCAAATTAATACTTTGATGGAAAAATAAAAATATCTAGAAAACTGATAAATTTAGGTATAGGGAATACTTCACAAAATTTGAAGTACGATAGTAGTACTTTTCGATAGAGATATAAAATACAGGGTGTTCTATTTAAAATTACCAAGAAAATAATGTACTTGCATTTTGACTTACCCTGTATTTGATTTAACGAATATTATGAAAACGAATATGATTTATAATTTTTAAAAATTATTAAAAAGCTATGGTTGCAATATATCAATGTTCCTATACTCCTTTTTAATTATACAGGGAGTTAAACTTGATACGATTTTCAGGTAATATTGGTTATAACTTTTTAAATACCCGGTATAACATAATAAAACTTTATATTGTTGTGATGTGGAAGTAAATCAGATTTCAAATTTAAAATAAAATACAGGGTGTTCCATTTAAAAAAACATAAGTTTGGTCTGCCACCATCTTATGGAACACCCTGTAAGATTGTAACTAATTTTAAAATGTGGAGTTTAAAGCTACCTACAATTTTTGTCAATAACTTTTTTTTTGTAATTTTTACTATAACAGATCTACTGAGCTTCCTCACACTAATCAATCACCCTGTATATATATATATCATATAAAAACTATCGGAATTACGAGTGAAAAGTACCAAAAATACCAAAATTTCAATCAAAAATTAGGTTGGAGAAAATTGAATCTCAAAGTTCAAAATTGGTATACGTTAAAAAATATATTTTCTCGGTTTCCCATGGAGCAATGTTCTTCATTCTTTGTTTTGATCCCATGTAACTCGAGTAGAGCCACGTGACTAACACATTATTAATCTCAAAGGTGCTTTTGTTTTGTTATGATGAGAGAATAAGAGAAATATCAATTTAGTCAAAAAAATATTTTTAAATATAAATACATTTTATTTTAACAAAAAATGACAGTATATGCGTACATGTTCATAATATATACACCTTGATAAACTAAAATAACTTATAAATACATTACAAATAAGCCACTACATCGTAAGGTAACTTAGGATATTTACTATCTACATAAAGTCTGTCAAAAACAAAACAAAAAGCAGTAATTAAAATCACGTATTTGACAACAAGAACCATTTGTTTGTATATTTCTATTAAAGGTAAGTATCAGATGAAAACTGTAGATAAACGTCATTTGACATGTCAAATATGTCAGAATAGTTCACAGGTTAATGTCAATTTGTCATGTGATATGTCAACGTCATATTACCATCGTCATCAAACGGTTTAAAAAAAAAAGTTTCTTTAGTTATACTTAGTAATTATAATTTCTGCTTCTTTTTGTCAAATTCGTCATTTAAACCATATCGACAAATACTCAACATTGTAGTTAAAACAGTAAAAAGGCACAACAAATATGCGGGAAAAATAAAAATAATGTAAAAATATAACTAAGGGTAGAACGAAATCTAATAAATACTATTTTAATGGCTTAAAATAATCGATTTGTTACGATTCAAACTTGTGTGATATTTGATTTCTCGTTATTAATAAAGTAATCGAGATTAATTGTGTTTTAAAATGTACCGAGATTATTAAGAGAACCGTGGATTATACTTCTATCAGTTATTTTCTAAAACGGGTTGAAAATATTTCTCCATAGTATATTACCCTAGGCCTAGGATCCAGGGTGAGTTGATATGTACTTTTATTTGGCCTCGGTACCTTAAGGGCCGGTTGTTCGAACGCGAATCAACAATTATCATTATCAAATATTTAATTACTGTCACCAAACTGTCAATGTCAACTTTGTTTGGGTTGCTGAAAACATAATTAATTAAAATTATGAGATTTATTATCAATTATGTTAATAATTATTGTTATATTAATTGATTATAGTCTCAGAATTGTAATCAATTATGTTTTTAGCAACCCAACCAAAGTTGACAATGACAGTTTTGACAGTAATTAAATATTTGATAGTGATCATTGTTGATTAGCGTTCGAACAACCGGCCCTAAGCTTTTTATTTTTTTTTAAATTCGATTTTTCGCGGGCACCACGCTGAAAAGCCTTCAGATAATTTGTTATTAACAATTTAATTGTTTAACCCTTATCCGGGCAAGGTGGGTCCGGAGGGCCCGAGACGCCAATTCTTTTATCATAAACTGATAAAAAAATTTTTATTGAATTTTATGCATCACTGAATTTGTTTAGAAGTGTGTTTCCTTTAACATAGTCATGAGCTATTCAAAATATTCATTATCATTTTTGAAATTATTGCGTCGAAAGAATTTTGTCACGTAAAGAGGCAATACTTGTATTTATACCTAAAGTCTAAATCTTTGTTACAGAAGTTAATCTGGCAGTCAGGTAATGTTTTTGTGGATTATGTAAAAGACTTTTATGATTCCGGAAATCCAATAATAAAGTCTAACCGTGCAACAAACAATTTAAACATCAATCTCTTTGATGTGAACATCAAAGAGATGCTTACAATAGGTGTTATATCTATTCTAAATGAATTATAAAAAACTGATAATGATTGTTGGAATGTAATAGTATTTTTAGGTAGGTACGTATACATATTTTGAAATAAATAAGGCATCTGCTATCAGTCGTTTGATACCGATGTTAGTGTCGACAACTACTAAGCCAGTAAAATTATATTGAATTACAGTGAAAGTAGATAGTGCGAATAAAATGTCCCGAAAACCATTATCAGCTGCAGAACTGCAAGATATTGATAATAATTTATGGGATTCCGATGATGAAGAATCTCCTGAAGTAGTTGGCGTTGAAAGTTACTCTGAAATTGAAGATCATCTTTCGGAAGCAAGTGAAGAGGATGATCAGCAAGTAGTATTGAGTGATAATGAAGAAGAATGTGTAGCTACCAGTTTCCAGATTTCAGAGTGTGTAATTTTTGAAACTAAGGATGGAACTAACTGGAAGAGTCAACCACAACCGACAAGACGTATGCGATCCTGCGACATAATAAAAAGCAAAGTGCACAAAGTAATGTTAGCCCCTGGTCAAAGTGTGGATGATCCTGTTGATTCCTCTTGTTTGTTTGTGGACGAAAAAATTGTGAACGAAATAGTGAAGTGTACAAATAAAGAAGCCGAAAAAGTCCTGGGGATAGAAAACTGGACATATCGCGACTCTACAGAGATATATGCCTTTATTGGACTCCTACTAACTGCAGGGCACCTGAGTGTCAACAATTATAATGTAGATATACTTTGGAGTAAGTTTTATGGCCCTCTATATTTTCTCGTTTATACTCTTTCCTCAGAAGGGTTTTCACACAATAATGAAAGGCAACAACACCGTAATCTTTTTCCAGAGTATGCGTAAATACCAATCCCTCTTTTCAAATAAAATGGCCTATTAGATTTACAAAAGATTTTATTTATTTATTAATTAAATCTTCTTTGGCTCCAAATCTTTATTACTTGTAAATAAATATTTTTTAGTCGGTCTTGACGGTCCAGTTAGCTGGGGCTCAGTCGATCGACAAGTTTAGTGGATTTGCGATTTGCGGTCGCTGGTTCGAGCCTCAGCTAGGTCATGAAATTTATAAAAGGCCAACGCCGTAGTATAAAACTCAATAGAGTCTACGGCTTGGTCTGGAATAAACTGGCGTCTGATCGGCGTATGGAGGAGCGGTACGGGAAGGGATAAGGGCTTCCGGCTTGGTGATACTCCTCCATAGATCCCTACCGAAGGGCGTTGACGCCTAAGAACGGTGTATACATACAATAAATATTTTTTCTACAAAAGTTTTTTTGCATTTCATTATTTTGTGTAAATCCTTCAGGTAGATCGCACCCTCGAGGTAGACCGCATATGTACTATAGTAGCACCTTTTTTTAATCTAGAGAATTTAAATTTAACTTTAATAAAAAATCAAAAATGAATATTAGACATAATATACAGTGCTAGTCAAAAGTCCGTACCCCCCCCCCTTATCTTTTGAACGGTTATACCTATAATAGTGAAAGTTGGAGGAAGGAAATAAACGGACGTAAGCTTCTTAACTAGTCATGACAGGTGACGTAATAGTGACAGATGACGTTACAGAGCCTCTGTGACCGATAATTTTAAATGGGACCCTATGGCAAGTGATGCCTCGTTTGAAAGGTATTCAAAATACCTATTCAATCATACTAATTTTTTTTAATTTTGGTGAATAAATTAAATAAATATAATATTGTAGTTTCGCATTTAATTGATAAAAATTCAAATGTCCGCCTATGGTTTTTTTGTCAAAAAAGTTGACGTTTTTCAATTCTCTAATAGTTTTTACGTCAACGTCAACCTTTTTGACAAGTAATCATAGGCGGAAATTTGGATTTGTATTAATTAAATGCGAAACTATAATTTTATATTTATTTCATTTATTCATCAAAATTAGCTTAAATTCAAACAATATTAGTATGACTGAATAGGTATTTTCAATACCTTTCAAACGAGGTATCACTTGCCATAGGGTCCCATTTAAAATTATCTGTCACAGTGGCGCTGTAAGGTCATCTGTCACCATTACGTCACCTGTCATGACTAGTTAAGAAGTTTACATCCGTTTATTTCCTCCCTCCAAATTTCACTATTATATTTATATCCGTTGAAAAGATACAAGGGGGGGTACGGACTTTTGACTAGCACTGTATGTGTAAATATAAATAGTACTTTAAAGAACAGTGGTGGGCCCAACGGACCCGAGTTGCCCGGTTACGTAAGTAAAATGTGTTGCCCGGATAAGGGTTAAATGACCGTATTAGACTAGGAGCCGGTATAGGTGAAATTTGCTAATCTTTTTAGGCACGATAAGAGCCTATAACTTAAATAGTAGAACCCAAAAGAAAACGTATGAACACACTGTGCCGTAACTTTTTAGCGGGACATGCGTCGACAATGGGCGGGATAAATATTAAAAGCTACCCTCCGCCACTCCCAGAATTTAATTTTTTCATTTTTTAAGTTATATGTGATTAAAAATAAGACTCAGCGTAATTTTAATGCACCACCCCCTTCCCCTTCCCCAACATGAAAGACTTCATTTATCGTTTTTCTTTTTTTGGGTGGGATGCAATCAATTTTAAAATTTCAAAACATTCACAGGCTTAGTTGAGGCTTTTACAAAACATGTCTATTTTTATGGATTCATAGGTTGAGTGTACATAACCTCAAAATATTCTTTATTTTTTTTTGAAAAAATCGTATAACTTTTTTTTGGATATGGCTGTAGGTCTAATTTTTTTCTATATTATGTATTTTATCAAACACTATATTTTTAATTTTTTTCAGATTTTTCCGTAACGTTCGCCATTTTCAAAAATCCAAAAAAACTGTTTTAAGGGGTTGTTGTGGATGTGCACGTGTTTCTCCCATTTTTAAATGTTCTAAAAAACTCAATTATTTCAATTTACATATTACCTATAAATAACATTGTTTTGATCTATTTTGAAGTCTATGAACTAGGTAAAATCCCCAAAAATCCCCTAAAAACTGTTTTTTGGATTTTTAAGGTGGCGAACGTTACGGAAAAATCTGAAAAAATTAAAAATATATGTGTTTGGTAAAATACATAGTAATATATAAAAAAAATTAGACTTGCAGCCATCTCCAAAAAAAGTCATACGATTTTTTCCAAAAAAAATTGTTTTAAGGTTTTGTACACTCAACGTACGGATCTATGTGGTATTATAATATCACCCTGTACAAAATATGTTTAAAACTCATTCAAAGTCATTAATCCATGTAGTATCTGTTCTTGTATCAATAACCGCAAGTAACATTGAATTGTCATGTTTTGTTATAATTAGATACTTGATATGTACAAATGTGTGGTATAGGTAATGATTTGTATTTGTAAGCAATTATGGTTGAATCACCGTTTATACGATGTAAATATAAAGTTATCCAAACAATAGAGTTTTAATTAATTGGGACCAAAAATACATTAACATCACACTATTTATGACATGGCTGATCCTGCAGACTAGAGGAGGTCTTCTGAAAGGAGCAGAGATGGGCGACAAAAATTGGAAACACAGACGGCGAAGACGGACCAGGACGAAGATGCAGAGAACCCAGGGAACAAAGACAAAGTGATAAAATGTAAGTAAGAATGTCTATCTTTATTAAAAATGCTTCCCTCGTTTTTATATTATTATTGAACATTGAATATTTATCTTTGTTGATGAAGTATCGATTTTTTTTTTAAGAATATCTATGAATTTTGAAACATGAAGTGATTTTTTGAATTGAATATTTTTATCAAAGTTTATTATATATGCTATTGTAAATTTTTATTGAATTTTGAATCTTTATTGAATTTATTTGAAAAATCTCTATCCGATTTCGATCTTTAGTACGGTTATTTTTGAATATTTTATGGAATATCGAATTTTTTTCAAAAATGTCTATCGAATTTTGAGATATGAACTGATTTTGAATATTTTTATCTAACTTTTGCATATGCTATTTTTGAATTTTTATTGAATTTTTTTCGAATATGTATACTACTATTGAATTTTTATTAGCCAGTTGTTTTTATTATTGATATTTATTGATTCTATAGATACATTTTAATCGATTTTGTGTTAAATTTTGTATGATATGAACCTGAATTAATATTTTTTTGAGTGATAAATGATATTTTTTTAATGAATAATGATTAGTGATGACATACGTTGATATAAGAGCTTAAGATAAACATTGCTGTAAGCAAGAAATATACTTTTAACGAACCGACCTGATGAGTCGAGATAAGGAATTAGGAAGGTACTAATGATTTATAGAAGCTTGAACGCTTATTAGAGACCCACTCTGTGTTTTGAAGGGTACCTATTTTATTCATGATTATTCGTGAATAAACAACGGCCTCAAAGCAACGGATTGAGGTTGTGATATTTTTAGAAGAATTTGAACCGCATAAAATACCTATTTCGTGTTTTGAGTTAACTATACCACCTCAATGGTGCGTACAGATCAGGGCGAAAATTCGGGTTAATATTGGCGGAGAACTAAGACATCCAAGTGAAACCTCTTTTATTAAGGTAAAACGAAGGTATCGGAGCTAGTATATGAAGTGATGATTATGATGTTATATGAAATGATATATGAGATATATGATAGATGATTGTTATATGAAATATGTATATGAAGATGAATTATGTACACTGCAGAAGTGCTATTATATGAAGAAAAATGAATTATATGAGTTGTAGTACCAGACAAGGAGAAAAGAAAGAAAAAAGAGAATTTTTATTAAAATATGTGGGAAAAATGAAAGAAGACACATAAAAATTGCAAGAAAAGAAGCAAAATTAAGAAGATACTAAACAAATAAGTAGCTAATCATTGAATTATGTCTAAGAATTAAAGTTGTAATTTTTTTTCTAAAGTAACGTAAATTACAAATAACTTATTTTTAAATGCATATAATGAATTCAGGTTAAATTTTCGCGGAAAATGGAAGTGTTTGAATTAAGGATAGACAATATCTTACAATAGTGTTAGTAGATAGTAAGCAAAGGGACACAAAAAGTGAAGTTCTTAGAGAGATTAAATCTTTATTATAGGTACAAGAGAGTTATTAGAAGTTTTTTTAGAGACACATATTAAAAGTTTTAGAGAGATTACATTTTTATTATAGGTACAATATTTTAAAGTTAGTAAGGCGTATATAAATAAATCAAAATAAGACTGAAATAATAAGATGAAATAGTAAAGTAACGTTAAATTCTTTTTTTACCATTTAATAGAAGTTTAGGTAATATTTAGCTTAGCTTAGGAAGTATTAAAGTCGAGATTTTATTACAAGTAGATTAGTTACGGCTTATAGGCACTAAAAGACTATTTAAAAGTTAGGATCAATTTCATTCACTGTGGACACTGTTTTGATGAAGTGAATTAGTGAACGAAAAAAAAAAAGGACGAAAAGACACGACGTGAAAGTACGTGAACTAGTAATAGGTTATAAAATACCAGTTTTAGTATAGGGAAAATATGAACTTTTGTGTAAAATAGGAAAAAGAATATACATGTTTAGGGAAAAATTGATTGATCTGAAATGTACCATGTTACAGTTAGTTAGCATAGTTAGGAAATTTAATTTTTCAAAATAGTATTAGGTAACCATAAACATTTTTGTAAAAGGGAAAGAGGAGCATCACATTTTAAAAATATGTAATTTTAACAAAACGGGGAGGTGTGGTATTATAATATCACCCTGTACAAAATATGTTTAAAACTCATTCAAAGTCATTAATCCATGTAGTATCTGTTCTTGTATCAATAACCGCAAGTAACATTGAATTGTCATGTTTTGTATAATTAGATACTTGATATGTACAAATGTGTGGTATAGGTAATGATTTGTATTTGTAAACAATTATGGTTGAATCACCGTTTATACGATGTAAATATAAAGTTATCCAAACAATAGAGTTTTAATTAATTGGGACCAAAAATACATTAACATCACACTATTTATGACATCTATAAAAATAGACATGTTTTGTAAAAGCCTCATGCGTGTGAATTTTTTGAAATTTTAAAATTGATTATATCCCATCTAAAAAAAATAAAAACGAAAAATATGGTTTTCAATGGTGGGGGAAGAGGGAAGTGGGTGGTAGGTCACAATTACGCTGAGTCTTATTTTTTAATCACATACAACTTAATAAAATGAAAATAATTGAATTCTGGGAGTGAGAGAGGGTAGCTTTTAATTTATTTATCCCGTCCATAAGTGGAAAGTTTGATGCGCCACTGTCGACGCGTGTACCACTAAAAAATGACGGCACAGTGTTCATACGTTTTATTTTAGGTTCTACTATTTAAGTTATAAGCTCTTATCGTGTCTAAAATGATTTGAAAATTTCACCTATACCCGCTCCTAGTCTATGTCTCCTAAAATATTAGAGATATTTAATGGCAAAAAATTGACAGAAACAATTACCAAAGCTTAAAATGTTCGTCTTAAGTTTAAGTTGTTCAATTAGGGGTGGTCAAACTGTGGCTCACGAGCCACATGTGGCCCTTTGAAGGATAATTTGTGGCTCTCAATAAATCTACCCGAATTACTTTTAATTTTGTATTTCAAAATGTCTTAAATTACTAACAACAAAAATATAAAAGACTAGTGCAACATCAGGAAATAGACAAGGAAACCCCTTATCACCGTTGCTATTCAATTTGGCCTTAGAATATAAGTAAAGTATCATCTGAGCTGACAAGGCGAATACGCGGATTCGCGCCTTGCGAATCGAGGATCAAAACTATTGTTGGCCTTTGCTGATGATCTAGATCTAATAGGTGCAGTCGCTCATTCTACAAGAGACGTGGGAGAGGTGTTTTCACAACTCGAGGAAGAAACGGGTAGTCACTAGTATGGGGACTCTGGGGCTTCGAATAAACGAAGAGAAGACATAACTAATGACCACAACTTTGAAGTAGTAAGAGTTTAAATATATAGGGGCTGTAATCACAGATGATGACCACATATAAAAAAAAGAGGTCTCAGCAAGGATAGCTGCGTGGGAAAGATAAAGATTATTAAGATCTAAGCTGATAAAAAGACAATCTAAATTAAGACTGTATATGTCTATTGATCGTCCAATTGTTACATACGGAAGTGAAACATGGACTCTACATCCTACGTGAAAGGAAAGTTCTCAGAATGATATTTGGCCCTCAAAGAGAATTGACAGGTGAGCGAAGAAGGCGCAGCAAAGCTGAATTGGTGACTGTATGGTACTGAAAACATCGTCAGATTCAGATATATAAGAAAGCTAAGATAAAATGTGCAGGTCATGTGATAAGATCAGAGGAATACAGAGTGTTAAAGACAGTGCTTTTTGAGAGACGCAGACGGGTGAAGGATAATGAAGAATCAAAATATCCTGAACTAGTAAAAACTGCTTGTAGAATTATTTGCATATTTGAAACAACTATGTGAAACATTTTATGTCACTTTAAAATTCGTGAAATCCAAACTCTGAGAGAAAAATTTAATACCTTTTTTACACTTTTTAAATAATTGTTTAATTGCGGCTCGGGAAAAATTTCAAATTTTGAAAAATGGTTCGGACTCTCAAGGAGTTTGGCCACCCCATAACGTCAATTAGCCAGATTTTCAAAGTTTATAGCTTAATTTTGTTTAAATCTCTTATAAACAAATTAATTCGCAACTTTCTAGTAAAATTTTCATTGTTTAATTGTTATAACTTTTTTACTACTAGAGATAAAATAATTTTGCAAAGTAATTTTTAAAGCTGAAACAATTACCTTTAAAATGAGGGGATCTTGAAAGTTATTCGCACGTAAGAAAGCTGAGATATTTGGAAATCCCCCATCGAATGCATATTTTGCGATTTTTGTTTCACGAAGTTTTTTACGCGTTTTAACAATCGGATCAAAGTTTACCAAACGCCACTGTTCATTTTTTCAATGGGAACAAATTTCATTTTGGTAAAAGTAAATATGTCTAATAATTTAGAAGATGCAATACTTTAAACAATTAAATTGTTAATAACAAATTATCTGACGGGGTTTTCAGCCTGGTATTCTTGAAAAATCGAAGCTACGCTCCAAAAAACAAAAAAAAACGTCAAGGTACCGAGGGAGCATGAAAGTGAATATATACTTACATAACCTCCCTCTCCTGTCTCCTATTAGTCTATAATAATATACTCGTAATATGCAACAATTGTGTAACAATATTTTATATTGCCAAAAATTAAATTATTATGAAGCTTTTTAATTCTATTAGTTTTATCGTCAGGGAAGGTATTTTGAAATTGAATTTATTATATTATTGTTGTTTGCTCTAGTAAGTAGGTTCTGTTAGTCCATTCGTTCGGCTTTCCCTCTGGCAATATCTCGACCACCCTAAAACATAAACATATATATGTTAAAGAAAATTTTAAACCAATCTAAACATTATAAAGAAAATTTAAAAAATATATTTGAAAAATAAAATCAACAACCTCATAGGTACTGTTCTTTTCGTTCGAATTATGCGTGCTACATAGGTATAGTTTTCAGATTACCACCCCTGTATAAAAAAATTTACTACCTTTGGTATCTAAAAATATAATATATTATCTGTTGTTCTACATTACATTAATATACATTATCCTATTGCTTTGCGTTAATTGCATAATAGTAGTATGACGGTATGAGAGTATGACGGATCGTACAGAATACGAGCTTCATAATGATAATTAAATGCAAGTTGTATACATGATTTTTTCTATGATCATTAACAATAAAAATATATTCAAATTTATTAATTTTGTAACACAAGCAAATTAAGTATTTATGTATATGGTTAAATTAATTATGTTGTTGAACATTTATATTTTCAATATTACAATTAGGGATTCCAATGAACTGTCAGTGGTGGCCGGTGGATGGCTAAACTGACATGGCCATAGACATAGTTAAGGGGGGTGCTCATGGCGTATCTAATGTTTACATTGAATATTGACAAATTTGTAAAGAATATTCTGTTTGGTTTTGTTTTTTTGTTAATTGTGTAGCGAAATTTGTGAAATTGTGATAGCAAATTAAATATGAAGTGGTTTAAACATTGGATACGCCTATGGATGACAGTTTCGCCATCCAGCAGCCATATTATATCACGTGATTTGGAATGCCTAATTATTATTAAATGAATAATTTGAGGTTAAATTTTTAATATCCCTATCTTCTTCAGACATTTCTGAAAAAGATGTCATTTTAAAATTAGTCAGTTTGTTTACTTGAGAACTGTCAAAGCCTACCTATGTATTTGACTCGACATTGGTCACTTCTCGTGTGCCACCTTCATCGCGAATGTCATCTCGCGATTTTATTGGTTAAAAATCTGTATCATAATGAAGCTCATTATGATACAGGTAGTGAAATCATAATTGATATACCGGGTGTCCACTTATATTTTCCCCCATTTTAACTGCCTACAACTTCTAAACGGCTCAAGATAGAAAATTGCGGTTTTCGCTGGAATATTTTATTTTAGTAAAAGTTTTGTCTGAATGGATTGAATTTTTTGTATCGCTTTTAAATACGAAAACAAAAATGGCGGATTTTTGAAAAATACGTTGTTGACTTTTTTTAATGGAACACCCAGTATATTTTTTTGTAAATTGAAAGAAAAGTCATTCACCTATCCAGTGATATAAAGCTTTTCAAAATCGGTTGTCAAATCACTGAGTAATTAATTTTTAAAATGAGGGGTGCAACGTGGATATCGCATACCTAAATAACAATTGAGCAAAATGATATTATGTTATGTGATTTCCACATTGCATCTCTCATTTTAAAAATTAACTGCTCAGTAATTTGGCAACCGATTTGAAAAAATTTTATATCGCTGGATAGGTAAATGACGGTTTTTTTCAAGATACAGAAAAATATACTGGGTGTTTTAATAAAAAAAGTCAACAACGTTTTTTTTTCAAAAATCCGCCATTTTTTATTTAAAAGCGATATAAAAAATGGTCACTTACCTAAAAACTTGAAAAAACGGTAATTTATCTATCCAGCGATATAAAAATTTTTAAAATCGGTTGTCAAATCATTGAGCAATTAATTTTTAAAATGAGAGATGCAATGTGGAAATCACATAACTTTTGGTTAGTTATGTTATTTAGGTATGTGATATCCCCGTTACACCTCTCATTTTAAAAATTAATTACTCAGTGATGGTGAGCCACCCACCATGTGGGCTCACCATGTTCTTGTAACACTGATTATGCTCTTGTTACAGAGCGAAAATGTTTTGTTTCTATATTTGTAGCCCTATAGGGGCTTTTTAAACTAATATACCTTTTACCAGGACAGAAATTTTTTATTAAATTTTACTTTCACTCAATTTCGATATTTTATTCTTAAAATCATCAGATAATATCGATGTTTTTGAAAATGAAGGTGAAAACTACTTCCAGGTAATCTCCAAGACCTAGATCAGAGATAAATATTTTATTGTTTTCCCCGTTTTGTCTCGGTTGGCTAGGGATATTTTTTGTGTCCAATCGACGCGACGTTCGTATTAGTCGAGCAGCTTTTTTCAAAAGGAGCGCTGGTACTAACGAATAAAAGATGTTCTTTAAAAGATAAAAGTATAAAAAAAACTCATTTGTGGGAACAAATGGATGAAGAGCTCTTTAAAGGATAATATTTGTGGGTTACAATGTAATTTATCCTATTTCTTGAATATTGTAAGAGATTTTTTAATAAAGAATCATTTTTTATTAATTTAATCCTTTTTATGTCGACTATTGTATCGATATCTTATCGAAATCAATATCAATACGATATTTTTATAAGAAAATATTACCGATATCGATACACGATACGATACTTCATTGGCATAACCAATACAATACTCAATACTTAAATCGTATCGTATCGTATCGTAAAGCTCTATGTTCTATGTGTCGGACTTTTTAAAATGCCCAACATATTTGTCGGGCAAATATTTTTTCCTATATTATATAAAGTTTGATTTTAATAATCTTAAAAACAACCTGCTAGTTTTCACAATCATAAACTTGTCAGGATTACACGTTCCACATTTAAAGTCACTTTCCACAATTAAAACTTCCCCTGTTCCAGTGTTCCCATACATCATAGTTTGTCCGACTAGACACCGTTAAGCTATTAACAAATTTTCAGCTTGCTATTAATCGACTTTTTTGGTACGCGGGATCCAGGCCTAACAGGGATTCCCTCATAAAATTTAAGAAGAGCACGTTAATGCCTGGTTGCACCAACAGATCTTAAGCTTAAGACTTGCTTTAAGCTCAGCTTACGAAACATACGCCTAGCACCATTGAGTCTTAGATAAATTTTTAGTTTGTCACATTGGATTGCCAAGTTGTTTTGCATAGATAAGAATCAAAATTATGGTGCAACGTAAGTGAGATTTAAAGGGGCCCTATCTAAGTTGAGCTTGGCTAAGCTGGAGCTTAAGATTTGTTGGAGCAACCAGGCATAAAGTTGCTGTCGTAGCTTAACTAACAAATAATATTCATACACCGCTGTGTAAATTATTACTTTTATGAGAAAATGATCTCAAGTCAGTGATTCTACTTTTACCAGGCTTGTTAAATGAGTAGAAAACGCCTCGTATAAATGTATAAGTATAAAATAATATATGAAGAGACCTTCAATGCAAAAATTTACACGTTTTTTCCGAACTTCTCAATGTAGCTCACTATAATTTTATTAGTAATACTTACACATTATACTTAGAATAAACATTCCTTGAAGTTGCATGAAATATCAAGTAACTGTAATTTTCTAGCGGAACTAACAATTTTATCGAAGAAATTACTAATGTATATTTGAAATCGAATAATGCCTTAAACAATGATACTATTAGTAGTTTATATAAAATCCAGATTTTGTAATGCTAATACGTATCACAATTACTTGTTGAAATACCCGCAAGCAAGTCACTTACTATTACCTATTACGTCTATAAGTCAGTAGGATTAAATACGATGGATAAATTGGCTTTTTATTCTCTTGTTAATTATTATTATTACTGCGATATATATTACCAAGGCACATACTGCTCCACATAAATCTAAATAGAAAGATGGCATCCTTATAAGCTATGAGTACTATGAGAAGAGTCGTAACACGCAACCTTTTTTGC
Organism: Diabrotica virgifera virgifera; assembly: GCF_917563875.1. Classification (NCBI taxonomy): domain Eukaryota; kingdom Metazoa; phylum Arthropoda; class Insecta; order Coleoptera; family Chrysomelidae; genus Diabrotica; species Diabrotica virgifera. The sequence goes on along the minus strand of NC_065443.1, from coordinate 287,544,286 downwards.
TATGTAACCCCCCAAGGGTAACAATAAATAATTTTTAATAATTCTTCTTCGTCTTGTACCCTTCTCCGTTACGGCAGATTTGAATAGTTTTGCAGATGACAATCCGAACCATTCCTCCAGTTTTGGAGACACGAGTGTCTCGTGAAGCCTGAATGAACTTAAAAAGCATAACGACGAAGAATAAACCCAAAGTGCTAATAAGTAGCATATCTGTCAAATACTGGCTAGCGCACATTAATGAATTATTGACAGGACATTTTCTTAAAAATGATCAAAACATCCAATAAAATCCAAAATCAGAACATCCAAGGTAAAAGGATGAAATGAAGCTTGAAATGGTTAGAAAGGGCTGTAAACTAGAAATGCTCCAAAAACCTTTCGAAATGTGCCTAAGCGTAGATGCACAATGACGTTTTGAATTTTGAGAACCATTTTCCGAAGTTGAAATTGAAACAACAAATAAACTTAGTTTAAAGTAAAATTGTGGATTATTACCAACAAAAATAGTAAATTGTATTCAAAGGGGTAAGTGCGCTTCTTTTGAACTGGTAATAATTTATGAGTTATGCCAATTGTTATTTTTATTTACAATCATATACCTACATTTCATTTTTTTAATCAGTTAATTCTAATATTTCCAAAATACATATTAGAATCATAATTTAAAGATAAAAATATACATTTTTCGAGATTTGTCTCCAAAGTTCTAAAAAAATGAATATTTTATATTCTATAATTTTACCCCTCTCTGTATATCCATTTAAATAAGTACAGAAATTGTAAAATATTTAAATTCTTATGTATCGACTTATCTCTTTAATATCTACATTATTTTTAAATATCCTGTAAAATTTCCACATTTTTTATTTCATGTATTTCATATAATTACTATATTTTTTGTTCTTATATAATTCACGGTATACAGAAAATTACTCGTATTTGTAGATCTTTGTTTCTTGTGGCTATAAAAGTGACCTATTTGGAATGCAGTTGAATACAAACAGAGACAACGACCGTGACAATGAAGCGTCCTTTCGCTATATTGAAATAACCTGACGCGAAATTGCCATACGAGGGATGTTCAACTTTACATTAATGATTCACTGTTAAACACACAGTTTGCTGCCGGAAATTTTTTTACTGTTTCTAGGTAATTTGGGTCTGCTGAATTCAAAAATGCCACCAGATTTGCTCCATCAGATCGTTTTCAGAAAATACGACTACTGATCACATTTCTAACATATAGGGTAATTTAACGCAGCACTACCTACATATATGTAGTGCTGTTACCCATGAAATAAACCAAATACAAATAAAAAGTAAGATATTTATCGTACAATAATGTGCTTACAAAAATCATCACACATATCTGCCAAATAAACTTAACTTTTCATCTAACCTAACTGGCAGCATCGCAACAAAAATGTGTTATTCGGCGTCATCGTCACCTAAAAACTTCCTTTTATATGATTTTCTTGCAAAGGCTTATAAGGACGGTCCCTTTGAAGACTCCAGCAGTAATCCGCCATCATGTCATAGCCCCATCTCCCTGATACCCCTCTTCCATTGTTTTGATATCTTGGTGAAGATTTCTGGGAAACGGTCTAAGTGGCTGTGAAGGTAATGCATTTTAATACTCATAGATATGACAACCGTGTTTGTTAAAATTGTTGAGCATTTATTCCACTCTAATGCCCAATTGGTATACTTCCATATTTGTTGCTATTATGTAGAAGGACACACTTTAAACTTCGTTTGGAACTGTCGATAAAAAGACGCCAATGATCTGGTGTATACTCCGATACACCCATTTTTTCTAGCAGTCCTTTAATACTGTTATAAAAAACCATATCATCTTGCTGAGAAAAAAAGGCAAAAGATCTTTTATCTCTATTACGGTAGTATGTAATTTTGGTGTCTGGGTGAAGAATATTCTTTTCTTTTAGTCTGGAGATAAGAAACTCGGAAGAATCCTTTTTAAGGTTCAAATTTCTGATAAGATCGCTTAGCTCTTCCTGAGTAAAGCGCTCTGGACGTGTTGAATCCTCTTCAAAATCACTGTCGTCTTCCTAAAAGAGGTTAGTCTCTTTTCTGCAGTTATTAGTCTGCAGTTCGTCAGATAACGTTTGGGCATTATCCTCTGGTAACATAGGTAGACTGCTAAATATTGGAAAGGGTATCTGCTCAAGCTGATGTGGAATTGGTCTTATTGCTGAATCCAGCTTAGGATATGTCCACGTATGTCGATTGTTACGATTAATGCCCTTTATATTCACAAAACAAAAATAGCAATCATCAAAATGATTTTTTGGTTCCCTACATACCATTGGACAACCAAATTTAAACATTTTCGTTGTCCTTTCGTTCACTGTCGCAAGTTTTCAAGACAAGTTTTGCACACTACATGTGGAGCTCAGGATTCATCTTGATCTCCTAAATGAACACCAAAATAGGCCCTTTTGTTCATTTGCCCATTGGTCTTAAAATTTGTTAAGTTTGGTTATAAACATATTGCAATTATAGTGGTGGAATATACAGAAATGTAAGAATATTTAAGCAGTTGATACGTATGTTATATCTCGAAAACTAGAGCTGATACAAAGAAAGGGTTTGTATTTTTGGAATCAGCACAGATGAATTAACTAAAATCAGTTAATTTTTTTTCGGCAGCAAGACAATTTTTTTTTTTGTTGGGCTGTGTATAATTGGTTTAAATAAACCACAACTTAAAATTAAAGACTCTCTATTTTCACAATTTCGATTTAACCGTTAAACCAGGTTGTGAGGTTTAAAAAACTGTTGAACCAGGTTGTGAGGTTCTTTAACCGGGATCTTCTTCTTCTTCTTTCTGGATTTGGCTTTCCAAATATTTTTCCTTGCAGGATGGCTTGTAGCAGGGCATATCTGGATTCATTTTATATAATGTGACCGAAGTATTCTAACTTTCGAGTTGGTGGTCAGTACCTCTTGGTTCTTCTTTAATAGAATAGAATAGAATAGAAATATGCTTTATTGCCACTGAAAATGTTTACAATTTTATGGACAAAGCTTACATACAGTCAAAAGAAAAATAATATCAACAACAAAATAACGAATAACAACTACAATTTACTAAAATGAGATAAATCGTCAATATACAGTAAATATGATATAAAACCAAAGACAAAAACAATTAATTGCAAAATTTTTATAAATTGCAAATTAAACATACATACTGTTGTGATCTTGATTATTGATATGAGATAATATTTTCATATGTCATTTAATTTAATCAATGCATTAATAATAATCTAATTAATTTACCAGATCACATATCAATATGTTTTCAATCTCAGGGCTTTTTATAAAATTAATTACTTACATACGTGGCTTCTAAGTATTTCTTAATGGTTCCTAATCGGGATAGGAAAGAAAAGAGTAAAATAATAACACATATGGGTTACAATTGTAATCAAAATATTGTTTATTTTATTTAAATGGCAATCACTGCTTAATATTTGCTATATCTTATTATTCTTAAACATAACATTTACACATGGGAATCTTATTTCCTTTTGATTTCCAATTGAAAGTTTTTATTAACATTTAACTATTATGATTTATTAGCAATAATTCTATTTAAGTTTGATGAAGCTTTTCTGATATTATTGATTATGTTTCTTCAATTTTAAATGTGGTATTTACTACGAAAAACCCATACATTCATGTCCAAACAAATGAGACTGACCTTTTTCTGGTGCACTGAGAATGTCTTCACACAAGACCCGTTTCCTGCTATCCTTGGCTGCAATCAAAACCTCGTCCTGGCTTCCAGTAATGTTCTCCTCTGAAACTAGCTCGTATAGCTCTCGTTTCCTGCTTCTGTCGTGATGCTGTGTTCTACCTTTTTTGAAACTGCAATCAGCTACCGGGAACTCTTGGCTCAAGGAGGTTCTTTTACTCTCAACCTGGCCTACCTCTCGTTCTACGATAGATACTCCACACTCACGGAACTACACCGGCTTTCTCAATCTCCGTACACTACCGTCTACTACTCGACTTCACTTCTCGACAGCTCAAAACATTCTGATCTCTATTTGTCATTCATTCCCCTACTTTCTAAATATCCCTTCCAGATTCACAAATCAAATTCCACCACCAACTCTCATTCGCAGTATTCCTAAAAACCAATTTTTAAACTTTCTAAATATGCTTAATGGATTTCAAAGAAAATAGTTAATTCCCATTCTAAAATTACTTTCTACTATATACAAATTTTAATGACCTATTCTCTATTTCCACTTAGTCTTATTTAGCATCGGCTAATGATCGATCCTTCCGCGAACAACGATAATGACCTATTAACGATTTCACTTGAGTCTTATTTAATCACTTCTTAAAATTAAATATAACAATTTGTTGTATACAGGTTGTTCTAAATTTATATGCCCGTGGTTGAGACAATTGAAAATATTTTATATTAAATTGAATTTTGTTTATAATTATCAAATTTTAATTTTCATATCAAATAGAAATATAACAAATCCCCGCCTTGTATTCGATAAAATTTATCTGCAATTTTAAATAAATTTTCTCGAGGCAAAACCAACTCCCTGTATATTTCCTTACTTTAATCTACGTCTTATACCCCTTCTTCTTGTATTACTCTAATTAGTCCCACCTGTAGAGTAATTGTTTCCTTATTTTCAGTGTCCTCATCCTGTGTTAGAGTGTCGGCTATTATGTTGTCTTTCCCTTTTTCCCATATCAATCTTCTGTCTTTTTCCTCAGATTTTTCACATACTTTTACCGTGTATTCTGCATCCTCGTTTTCATATGCCTCCTCTTCAAATGCCACTGTTTCGATCATATCTTTTTCGCTTTCATTTGTTAGCTTTATTTCTTCTTCTCCTGAGCTCATCTCTTCTTTTGAGGAATCCCAGTTTTCTTTTGCTTTTGATACTCTCAATTTTTCTTCTTCTGGGCTCAACTCTTCTTTTGAGGAGCCACAGGTTTCATTTTCTTTTGTCTTTTTCTGACTTTTTCTCCCTTTTCTTCTTTGTCCTTGTTTCGTTGCCAAATTCCTTTCCACTGTTTGTTCTTTACCTGATTCGTCCGTATTTTGTTTCTCCTGTTCCTTGTTCTGTTCTTCTTCTTTTTCTTCTGTTAGATTCATCGTATTATTTTTAAAATCTATCACTACATGTTTTTCTGCCAATTCGTCAACTCCTACTATCATGTCATGTGACATGTTTGGCATTATTACACATTGTAGTGCATACATCTTCTTACCCAGTCGTACCATTACTCGTATGCCTTCATTTATAGTTGCCAATGTCCGTTTGTTTGCGCCCACTAAATTTACCCTAGGTATTTTGTAAATTAAATTTGTTAAGTTAACTTCTTCTATTAGTTTTCTGTTGACCAATGTTATTTCAGATCCAGTGTCTATCATAATTTTAATTGGTTTCTCGTTGATAAATCCATCCACAAATTTTAAATTAACTCCATTTTTCTTTTCGTTGTTTCCTGCCAATTTAATAAACTCCTTGGGGTGACAAAAGATTCCTGTTTGATTTTTGGTTTTTAGTGAGCGCCGTCGTGAAAAGACGCCGGTTGCTCATCGTTGTTTATATTTTCGTCATAATGTCTCTCTCCGTCATATTCATCTGTCTGGGTATTATTTACTTCTCTTCTATTTTCTCTTGGTCTGTCGGATCTGTTTCGGTTTTCTCGATATCCCTGTTCATTTTGTCTACCATTATTTCTGTTTTCTTGATTTGAGCGTGTGGTGTTTCTATTCTGGTATTCTCGATTTCTATCCTCATTCCATTGCCTATTTCTTTGTTCATAATTTCCTCTTCCGTTGTCTCTATTTTCGTTTTCCCTTCTGGGATTAAAATCTCGTCTTGTATAGTCCCTCCTATTTTGATTTCTATCTCTGTAATCTTGTGTTTCTCGGGGCCTGTAATCTTCTCGCGACCTTCTTGATTTTCTTTCTCTTAGACGTGATTCTCTTATTTGTAGGAATTGGCATAAACTATCTATGTCTTTGTAATTTTGCAATGTGATATGGTCTTCCAGCGTTTCCTCGAAATGTCTTGCAATCAGTTCGACTAATTGTTCCGATGAGTAATTATATTGTAAATGCTTTGCATTATTGTAAATTTGTAAAGCATATGTTCTTTCTGATACCCCCATCCTATCATTGTATTTCCCATTTTGCAATTCCTTGTTAATTTCCAATTGTTGGACTTTTCCCCAGAAAAAATTCAAAAATTTTTGTTCAAATTGTTGCCAACTGTCAAATTCTTCTTCTTTACAATCGAACCATAGGCTTGCTTCATATTTTAGATGGTTTCTGATAGTTTCTTTTGCTGTTTCGAAATTTCCGATGTGCTGTATTTTCTTTTTCAGGCTATTTATGAACGGCACTGGGTGTAATCTTCTTACATCCCCGCCAAACCTTATCTTCACGTCATCTGTGCTATGTATAACCATTTCTCTTCTTTCTCCGACATTCTGTTGCGTCCTGTTTTCGGTGACTTGTTTTTCTATTTCTGTGATTCTTTTTTCCACTTCTTCTCTGTCTACTTGAATAGCATTTTCCAACTTATTTTTCAAATTTTCTATTTCCTTTTTCTGGCAATTCGTTACCTCCTTTATTTTGATTTTGATTTCTTTAATCTCTAACTCCTGTTTCTCGCTCTTTTCTGCAATCTCTTCTATTTTTTTAACCATTTCCTTCTTAATACTCTCTATATTTCTGTTGTTTTCTTCTATGGCTTGTTTTGTTTCCTGTTGATTGTCATCCATTTTTTTCTGTGTTTCATCCATTTTCTTTGATGTTTCTTCCTGATTTTTATCCATTGTCCTTTTTGCTTCATCCATTTTTTGTGACTGGAGTTGCATCAGTTGTAATAGTTTATCTATTCCTGATAATTCTTGCTGTTCTGATGCCATGATTGTCGTGTCTAAGATATCTTCTTGGTCTGAATGTTCTTTTTGTTTTTTGTTGTCTTTGCTTTGGCTTCTTGTCACAGACATTTGTTTTCAAGAAGTACTGTCCCCGCCAAATATGAAATTTTACTAGTATGTTACCAAGACGACTTTTTCTCACCCAAATATTATAAATTGTCAATAAATATATCAAATGTAAATATCGTAAAAATAAAATATTAAATCAGTTATGTAAAATTTGTACCTAAAGAGATCTAAAATTTTATGTTATCAAATGTAAGTATCTCACTTTTTACCACAGGCATATAAATTTTCAAATACCGGCTTTACTCTTTCTATCCTTCAAATTTGCCACTAGAAATACTTTACAATGCCCTCCACGTTGGACGACAGTTGTTGTGATCTTGATTATTGATATGAGATAATATTTTCATATGTCATTTAATTTAATCAATGCATTAATAATAATCTAATTAATTTACCAGATCACATATCAATATGTTTTCAATCTCAGGGCTTTTTATAAAATTAATTACTTACATACGTGGCTTCTAAGTATTTCTTAATGGTTCCTAATCGGGATAGGAAAGAAAAGAGTAAAATAATAACACATATGGGTTACAATTGTAATCAAAATATTGTTTATTTTATTTAAATGGCAATCACTGCTTAATATTTGCTATATCTTATTATTCTTAAACATAACATTTACACATGGGAATCTTATTTCCTTTTGATTTCCAATTGAAAGTTTTTATTAACATTTAACTATTATGATTTATTAGCAATAATTCTATTTAAGTTTGATGAAGCTTTTCTGATATTATTGATTATGTTTCTTCAATTTTAAATGTGGTATTTACTACGAAAAACCCATACATTCATGTCCAAACAAATGAGACTGACCTTTTTCTGGTGCACTGAGAATGTCTTCACACAAGACCCGTTTCCTGCTATCCTTGGCTGCAATCAAAACCTCGTCCTGGCTTCCAGTAATGTTCTCCTCTGAAACTAGCTCGTATAGCTCTCGTTTCCTGCTTCTGTCGTGATGCTGTGTTCTACCTTTTTCGAAACTGCAATCAGCTACCGGGAACTCTTGGCTCAAGGAGGTTCTTTTACTCTCAACCTGGCCTACCTCTCGTTCTACGATAGATACTCCACACTCACGGAACTACACCGGCTTTCTCAATCTCCGTACACTACCGTCTACTACTCGACTTCACTTCTCGACAGCTCAAAACATTCTGATCTCTATTTGTCATTCATTCCCCTACTTTCTAAATATCCCTTCCAGATTCACAAATCAAATTCCACCACCAACTCTCATTCGCAGTACCTATTCCTAAAAACCAATTTTTAAACTTTCTAAATATGCTTAATGGATTTCAAAGAAAATAGTTAATTCCCATTCTAAAATTACTTTCTACTATATACAAATTTTAATGACCTATTCTCTATTTCCACTTAGTCTTATTTAGCATCGGCTAATGATCGATCCTTCCGCGAACAACGATAATGACCTATTAACGATTTCACTTGAGTCTTATTTAATCACTTCTTAAAATTAAATATAACAATTTGTTGTATACAGGTTGTTCTAAATTTATATGCCCGTGGTTGAGACAATTGAAAATATTTTATATTAAATTGAATTTTGTTTATAATTATCAAATTTTAATTTTCATATCAAATAGAAATATAACAATACTTACAACAAATAAAATACAACATTAGGAATTAACAGTATAAGCTACTGCGTATGAAACCCAATTTTCTTATTTATTCATTAAGAAATTCTTCTATTGAATAATATGGTCTTTTAGATAGATAGGCTTTTGTCATTTTACGGAACTTTGGGAAAGATGTTGCAAATTTAAGTTGTAAAGGGAGATGATTGTAAAGTTTTTTTGCGGAATATAATATAGATTTCTTTACTAACTCAGTAGATGGGATCGGTAAATAAATATCAAAGATTGAATTTCTGAATGAAGGTGTTTACGAATTAAACAAACCGTTTCTTCTTCTTCTTCTTCAGTGCCTTATCCGGTCCGGATGTTGGCGATCATCAAGGCTATCATTGTGTTGTTGACTGCTCTGCGAAACAGCTCCGCGGAGGTTATCTCAAACCATTGTCGGAGTTTATTCAACCACGAGATACGACGGCGTCCCAGTCCTCTCCTGCCAAATACTTTGCCCTGCATGACGAGTTGAAGAACTCGATATTTTTCTTCGTTCCGCATCACGTGGCCAAGGTACTCAAGCTTACGTTGTTTTACTAAATTAAGCACTTCTTTTTCTTTTGTCATGCGCTGTAGGACCTCAATGTTGGTGACATGGTCCACATAAGATATTTTTAGTATCCTCCTATAGATCCAATCTCGAAGGCTTCAATCCGCTTTTCAGTGGCTTGCTTCAAACCGTTTCTAGAATATATAAAGATGGAAGTGTTAAAATTCCGTGATTTCTGAAGTAACTTATGCAATGTGTAGATCTTCTGAGGCCAAACAGATATCTTATTGCTCTTTTTTGCAATTTAAAAATAACATCAAATTGAGCAGCTGTACTAGAACCCCAAAAAGGAAGACCATATCGAAGATGAGACTCGAACAACGAAAAATATGTTATTTTATAAGATGCTAAATTGAGTTCCCTTGAGACAGATCTTATTGCATAGCAAGCTGAGGTGAGTTTCTTACTTAACGAATCGATATGAAGGGACCATTTGAGGTTGCTGTCTAAAAAAATATCAAGAAATTTTACAGAATCAACGGTACTGATCTGGCTGTTATTAATAGGCAAGGGTTGAAGCCTCTATAGGATAATGCTACTGTTTTATCTATATTAAAAGAGAGTAAATTAGAGTCAGACCAGGTCTTTATCATCAGTAGATCCGAAGTTATAGTTTCATAAAGAGATGCAATAGTTGAGTTGCTCCAAGTGATACTGGTGTCATCAGCAAAAAGAAAAATGTTCCCATCGATTTTTAAATTAGTGATGTCATTTATAAAGATAAGGAACAGAAGAGGTCCTAATACTGAACCTTGCGGTACTCCACATACAATGTTTTTGAGACTAGAGTCAGTATCATTTGCTCTAACTAGTTGTTTCCTATTATTCAAGTAGGATTGGAACCAATTCAAAGAAATACCTCTAATTCCATAGAAATTTAGTTTTTCAATCAAGATGTCGTGATTTACACAATCAAAAGCTCTGGCATAGTCACAGAAAACAGTGGCAGTATAAAGATTATTGTTTAGTGCTTGATAAACCTCACGTAGTATTACAGAAAACATGGCATCAGTGGTATATTTATTAGTTAAAAAGCCGGACTGATTTTGAGATAAAATGTTGTTATCAACGATAAAGGACATAAGTCGAGTTTTAATGAGTCTCTCAATAATTTTGGAGAGTACCGGTAGTAAGGCAATAGGTCTATAGTTGCAGGCATTAGATTTTTCACCACCCTTATAAAGAGGAATAATTATGGCTGTCTTTAGGCACTCTGGAAATTTACCGTTTTTGAAGGAATCATTAATTAGTGAGACGAGTATTTCCAACACATTTTCTGTGAGATTAGAGAAAATTTTTATAGATAGTCCATCAGTACAGAATGATTTGCTTTTGATACTATTGATTGTTTGGGTCAGTTCAGAGTTATCGACTGGTTTTAAAAATAATGAATTCGAGGCCTTTCTTGAATTACGGAGATAGGAAATGGGATCTTGTTGCGGCAAAATAGTTGATGTTATATTTTTACTCACATTAACGAAGTAATCGTTTAGACTTTCAGGATTTGGAAGGGAAAATGATTGAGCTGTGTGAGTTTTATTTCGAAGATCGTTTATTATAGACCAGGTTTCTTTTGCAACACTTTTAGAGCTTCCCAGACGATTTTGATAATAGGCTTTTTAGCTGATTTGACAATTTTTAGATATGTTGTCCTGTACTTCGTGATATATTCAGTGACAGAAACATTGGTAGTAAATTTCTTGATGTATAGAAGTGAACGCATATTCTTGCCTGATATGCGGATACCTTTCGTAACCCAAGGTTTTCGATGTTTTGGGTTAATAGGAATTAAAGGAAATGCCTTATTAGTCCTGTCGCCAGGGGGGGTACAACGGCCTTCTTAATTCAGATGGACTTACCCAAGTTTTTTTTATGTATTTTGACCCGTAGAACACGAATTTTTTGGGTAACAGTTGATCCGGATGTCGATAAGATTGTTATAAACGAAGAAGTTGAGGAATTACATAACAGCGATTTCTCGCAAAACAAAACATTTTTTTGTATTTTTTGGGTCATTCTAACCAAAAAATGTTCCTACAAGTTTTTTCGTAGGATGCATAGTTTTTGAGATAAACGCGGTTGAACTTTCAAAAAATCGAAAAATTGCAATTTTTGAACCCGAATAACGTTTGAATCAAAAATAAAATAGCAATTCTGCTTACCGCCTTTAAAAGTTTAAGTCAAATTATATCTGTTTTGAATATTTGCATTGCTAAAAATTTATTTTTTGATTGTTAAAAAAAGCTATAAACACATAGTGTTTCCCGTGCCTAATACATGCGTTTTAATGCATGCTACTTAGAAATAGCCCCGCTTGCACTTTTACCTCCTCTACGTACTCGTTCGATTTTAAATGAGAAATCATGGAAACATCACTCAAGCACTAGGTGTTTGTAGCTTTGTTTTAACAATAAAATAATATATTTTTAGCAATACAAATAATTAAAACCGATATAATTTGACTTGAACTTTCAAATGCGGTAAGCAGAATTGCTATTTTATTTTTTAATCAAAAGTTTTTCGGGTTCAAAAATTAGAATTTTTCGTTTTTTTGAAAGTTCAACCGCGTTTATCTCGAAAACTATGCATCATACGAAAAAAATTGTAGGAGCATTTTTTGGTTAGAATGGCCCAAAAAATACAAAAAAATGTTTTGTTTTGCGAGAAATCGCTGTTATGTGATTCCTCAACTTCTTGGTTTATAACAATCTTATCGACATTCGAATCAACTGTTACCCAAAAAATTCGTGTTCTACAGGTCAAAATACATAAAAAAAACTTGGGTAAGTCCATCTGAATACAGGAGGCCGTTGTACCCCCCCTGGCGACAGGACTATTATTGAAGCTGCGGAGAAGCTTATCTAAAAAAACACTGAAATTACAGTCCACGTCTATAGAAGGAAACTGTTACTCAGAAGTTAAGCATATATTTTTCTGAGGACGTCCTTATTTGTAACCCGGTCAGTACACGGGATTTTTAGTATTTTCCGATACAGCCACATCTCAAATGCTTTCAATGTTATGGCATATCTTTGTTCAAGGTCCACGATTTACCACCATAAAGAAAGAGGTTGTGGTTCTTGAAAAAGGTCCCTATCCGGTTGAAGGTGAATCTAGCTTTTCTGATGCGTGCTCTTATCTCTTAGTTGTTGGTCCATTCTTCATTTATTATCGTGCCGAGATAGTTGTAGTGCGTCACACTTTCTACAGGGATTTGGTTGGTGTAGAGTTAACATTATGTTATCTTTTTCTTGCTAGTGATCATAAGCTTTGTCTTCATTACATTTATACTGAGTCCATATTGTTGACTGTAATACGTGATTTTATTCATAAGGACTTTTAAGTTTTCTAGATTGTCCGCAAATACTATGGTCTCATCTGCATACCTGATGTTATTTAGCCGGTACCCGTTTAGTAGAATACCTGTTTCAGTTTCATGCAAAGCTTTGATAAATATTCTTTCAGAGTAAAGATTTTCACGTATTCGGTGCGTTCACCTTCAACTCTGAGGTTTGAAGTCTGAGTACAGTAAAGGTGTCTAATTATTTCTTTTAGTATTTACCTCATCTTGGCTTCCTGTACTCGATCAAACGCTTGCTCGTAATCAACCTGACATACGTCGTCGCAATTGACGCCTCTGCATCTCTGGATTAAGACTTATATTGAGAACAAAGCCCCTCTCGTACCAGACAACAACACCAAGACAACAGATACAGATAAACTATTAAAGAATATGCTGTTTTGCGTCTCAAAAGGTGAATTCATTGTATCTCGATGTTTTCCGTTAAATAGGCAGGATTGGTTGAGTTTGTTTAAGAGTTGTGACTGCATAGTTCCACTGAGGATGCATGGATGCTGAAATATCTATATGGAGATGTTGGTCCAACTCTGAATCAAATCAAAACAAAAACTGTCTTTATCTATTAAATAATAGTTGAAAGACTGATAAGTTTGTACACACTTGAATGAATAAAAGAAATGAAAAAGTAGTAAGTATGTCAAAGTGTGTAAATAATTTATTTCTTTAGCTGAGCGCTTTTGACATAAACGTCATCATCGGAGCTAATGCTAAAATAAAAAAAGATCTTTTAAGAAAAAGAAGTACAAAACTTTTTTTTACTTACGTCAAATAGTAAAAAAGTACCGCCACATTGAGGTGTAATCATCTGCATATTATGAATATAAATATGAATTTTGGTTGAAAATGCTAAGTGCTTTGTCCTCCGTACAACCCCAAACAGTAAAAAACAGAAAAAACGGCCACATACACGTTGCACAAATACAAAAAAACTTTTTTCATCGTATGGGTGTAGGTGTAGGTATCACCCATCCATTGTTGGCCTAGTAGAGACAGCTGACTGACAAAGTCGGATATTCAAATCTGCTTTTATCTGTTCTGCGTTGACGTTTGACAGCTGACATTAACATGTGAATATTTTTAACATTTTTGAAATTTTTAACCCCTTTCAAGAATGTTAAAAATATTCATATTTTAATGTCAGCTGTGGCTAGATAAACAAGTTCGGAAATTTACTGTGAATTAATCGCGAAAATTCTTAAAACTGAGGTGAAAATAAAATTTAAACACCACACCAATTCGTATCTAAGGACAACAGCGAAGTGTACAATCAAAATTCGGAGTGAAACAAACATTTTTAAGTAAATAAAACCTGCAGAGCCAGTGCTGGTCAAAAAAACAAGGTTAGCTATAAATAAACAAAACAATCAATTATTGCATTCCATAAGAACGTAACTGCTAAACAATTTTTGGCGGTGTTGCCAAATCTGAAAAAAGCACTGAGAAATAGGGAAGAAAGAAATAAATACCCTTTTAAATAGGCCAGTCTAAGAAGGGCAAAAATCTCCGCGAGGTTGAATCGGATTTTTGCACTTACCGCAGACAGCCAAATTATACGTGTGTAAAAAATATATTTAGTATATCAAATAGTAACAATCAAATAGTAACAATCGAATAGTAACAACATGGAAGAATTCATAAAAGATTTGCGAGAAAAATTGGACAGAATGGAAACAAGGGATACGAGGATAGAGCAAAAATTGGATGGAATCCAAGAAGAGCTTAAAGAATTAAGAAATCAAAACCAGGAGCTGAAAAGAGAAAATATGCTACTAAAGCAAGAAATGAGTGAAATAAGAGCAGAAAATAAACAAATGAAAGCTGAAATTAAAGAAGTGCGAGAAGAAATGGAAACGCTAAGCAAACTAAAATTTAATGAGGCAGTGCCAAAAAGACTAAGCGACCTAGAGGATAGAACGGAAAGAGAGGAGAAAAAGAAAATTGAGAAAAACGTAATAGTCAGGGGAATTAAAATAGGAGAAGAAAATGTAAAAGAAGATCTAGAAAATTTACTAAAAATAAAACTCAACGTTAAAGCTAAAATAGAACAAACAGAAAATATTAGACCAAGAAATTCACAGCCGTTCATAATAGCAAAATTGGAAAACATACAAGATAAAAAGAAAATAATGGAACAAAAGAAAATCCTCAAAGGTACAAAAATATTTATCGACGAACAAAGAACCTATGAAGAACGAAGAATACACAGGCAAGTAAAGAAAAGAGCAGAGGTGGAAAAGGAAGCAGGGAAGAAAGTGAAGATGGGCTTCAAAAAATTATGGATAGACGATCAACTTTGGGAATGGAATAACATAATAAAAGACTTAAAGCTGAAGTGTACTGGAAACAACAGAGAAAATCCAAAAAACTGAAAGAATCAAACCGAAGGATAGTGGAAACAGACCCGGCTAAGGAAATGGATAATGATAATTATAAAACAATGTACAAGAAAAAGAGGAATAAAATTAACATGAATAAAAGAGCTAAACCCATTAAAATTGGATCATGGAATATCCAGACAATGCTAAAAGTAGGGAAAATGCAGGAAATTGCTTTAGAAATGGAAAAATACGAACTAGAAATACTAGCACTACAGGAGATACGATGGAAAAATGAAGGAACAGTTAAGAAGAAAAACTTTACTATGTATTACTCAGGAGAAGACAAACAGGGGAAAAATGGAACAGCTTTTATGGTGAGCAAAAGAATGAGAGAGAAAGTTATACATTTCAAAGCTATTAATGGAAGAATCTCCTACATCAGAATCGAAAATAAACAAGCCAATCAGCCCTGTGATGGATGACCGAAGTTATCGTTAACGTAAAGTTATCCTGTAGTTATGTTATAACCATCGAATTGGTGTGATGTATCATACTTAACTTAACTATTTGCGTTATTTCTTGACAGTTCTTGAGTTATCTGGTCACTTTATAACGCGACGTTAAACCTCAAGTTATGAGATAACTCTGTAGTTATGCAAGGTTAGGTTCATCTTTTGACTTGTTTTTAGACAGAAATCAAGTGAATTTAGAAGCTAGTAATTTAATAATTAAGAATAGAAGGGTAATACAATTTTAAAAATTATACAAAAATCAAATCGAGCGATATAAGTTGAAATTTTATTTTAAATACCTACTGGGCTTTCTATCCAGAGTTGCCAGATGATATTTTATAAATCCCCCACTTAGAAACTGAAATTCCCTGAAATTGAAGCTCAAATACCCCAAAGTCCCCAAATTCAAATTGTTGCCGCATTTTAATAAATTATTAGTCAAATGAAGAGAACAGTAAAGCAAAATTCATACTACAATATCAACGAGGCCCATGGAAATAATTCATAGTTCCTATCGTCTTCGATTATATGGGAGTATAATACAGTTCTATGTACATTCGCAAATTTAATTTACCATGACCCCTTAAAATCATCCATAATTTTCCGCCCCCAAAAAATCCCACTACAATTTCTGCTTAGAAAAATTTCAATAGACGCTTTCAAATTAACCCAAAATTTTGGGAAAATACACCAATCTGGCAACCCTGTTTCTATCTTCCGTTTGAAAGCAACTTAGAAACACCAAGGAATAAGGAACCCAAACAGCTGTTTGCTGTTCGGTCATCGGCCGTAGCCGACGACGGGTATGTTCGGAACAATCTCTCGCGCTCACTCCAACTTGTACTATTTGTACATAAGGTTCTCTTTGTTACTTCAAAATTTGTTCCTCAAAACTTCTTTCTAATATAACGTTGATGATATAACTATCTCATAACTGCGAGCGATACATCACACCAAATTTTACCTATATAGTTATGGGCACGTTATTCCTGAGAGTTATCTTAACTTTAACTCAAACGTTAAACTTAACTTCGATCATCCATCACACGACTGAATATATCTTTAGTTAACTGCTACGCACCTACCGAGGAAGCAGACCAACAAGATAAAATGGAATTCTATGAACTTTTAGAAGAAACCTGCGAAAATATTCCTAGGAACGATATCTTAATAATACTGGGAGATTTTAACGCGCAAGTGGGAAAAGAGAGCTACAACCAAAATATAGCAGGTAAAGAAACGATCCACAATGTCACAAACGATAACGGGGCAAAAGTTTGCTTTCTGGCAGCAGCAACAAATACCTACATCGTCAGTACGAAATTTATTCATAAAAGGGAACACAAGATAACCTGGATGTTACCAGGGAGATCAGATGGCAACCAAATAGATCATGTTTTGATTTCGAAAAAATGGACAAAGATAATACAAGATGTGAGATCCTTTAGAGGAGCAAACGCTGACACTGACCACATACTCTTAATAGCCAAAATGAAGATGAAAATCATCAAAGCTAATAATAAAGTAGGAAAAAGAAGGAAGTGGAACTTAACCAAATTAAAAGTGCAACAAACAAAACAAGAGTATTCAGAGGAATTAGTACAAAAACTAAAGAGGTACAATGGCACGAACGTAGAAGAGGAATGGAAAAATATAAAAATGAGCATCATAGAGGCTGCGGAGCAAACCATAGGACCTCAAGAAAATAAAAAAACTAAAAAATGGTTTGACGAAGAATGTTGATACAAAAGTCAACTGAAAACGCTGGCACGAAACAAATGGCTTGAAAATAGCGGACAAGAGGAAAGAGAACAATACCAGAAAGAAAAGAGAGAAGCGGCCAAACTTTATAAAAGAAAGAAAGAGACATGGATCTCAGATCAGATGCAAGAGATTGAAACAAATAATAGAGACAACAAAAAATTGTTTGAATATATAAAACAACAATATAATGGTAACAAAGTGACCAGCAAAATAAGCAAAAAAGATTGGGAAAATCACTTTAAAGATATAAATACAAGCAACCAAGCAATCGACACAGAAGAAGAAGATATAACAGATAACAGAGATGAAGAAGAAGATACACCTACCTACCAAGAATTTATAGAAGTAGTAAAACAATTAAAATCTGACAAAACTCCAGGACCAGATGAGATTAACAATGAACTTATTGCAAATGGAGGAGATGACCTTCTAAACCGTATATATAAATTAATGGTCAGTATATGGGAAAAGGAATACATGCCTGAAGAATGGAAGAAAGGACTCATTATACCAGTTTTTAAAAAAGGAGACCCAACGCTTTGCAGCAATTATAGAGCAATTACGCTATTAAATACAACATATAAGATTATGACAACAATTATAAGAAATCGGCTAACCAGATACACAGAAAAAAACTTAGGACCATATCAACAGGGATTTAGAAAAGGGAGATCAACAATTGATGCAATCCACGTTTTAACGCAAACAATCGAAAAAAGTTACGAACATGGCATAGAATTGCACATATTGTTTATTGATTTCCAGCAGGCTTTCGACAGCATCTACAGAAAACAGCTATTAAAAGAAATGAAAAATATGAATATACCTGCAAAATTAATAAGATTGACCAGAATGACAATGATGGACACAACAGCAAAGGTCAAAACAGTGGATGGTGAAACGAAGAATATCAACATAGAACACGGGGTAAGACAAGGTGACAGCCTATCGACAACGCTCTTTAATATAGCCTTGAAGGGAGTAATTAGAAACACAGGACTAACAAAAAAGACAATAATCCAAAGTTCTACACAAATAATAGGGTATGCAGACGACCTAGGGTTGATAGCCCGTGACAAGAGAAGTCTAGAAGATGCACTGCTAACATTGACAAGAGAGGCAAAAATCAGGGGGTTAATAATTAATCAGAAAAAAACAAAATACTTAATAAGTACGAGAAAACAAGACCAAGTAAATAGAATAAAAGAGATAAGAATAAGTGATAATGTATTCCAAAGGGTTGACTGCTTTAAATACTTAGGAGTGATAGTAGATGGTCAAAACAGAAGAAGCATAGAAATAAATGAAAGAGTTAAAGCAGGGAATAGGGCATTCTGGAAATACCACAAGTTACTTAAAGATAAAAACCTAAGCAAGAAAACAAAGACAAAGATATATAGAGCGGCAATTAGACCAGTCATCACTTATGGAGCAGAAGCAATGTGCCTTACAAAAAAAGATGAAGAAAAACTGAGAATAATAGAAAGAAAAATTATTAGAAGAATACATGGCCCAATCAAAACAGATCAAGGAGAAATACGAATTCTGATGAATCACGAAATAAGAAATCTAATGGAAGGAGAAGATATAGTGAGATTCATTAAAGCACAAAGGTTAAAATGGTTTGGCCACATCCAACGAAGAGAAGCAGATGCACTAATTAGGCAGATAACAAATTGGACGCCAGTAATAAACAGACCTAGAGGAAGACCGAAAATAAGATGGGAAGACCAACTGCGAGAGGATATATCCAATATGGAAATTACAGGCTGGAGAGAAAAAATACAGAATAGGAAAGAATGGAAACAGATTACAGAAAAAGCAAAAAAACACGAAAATCTATAAAGGATAATGAAGAGGAATTATGCGGACCAATCCACCGCATGAAATGGATTAAAAGAGCTCATGAACCTGAGCGACCTATACTCTATACTAGAGTGACCGGTCTATATATATATATATATATATATATATATATATATATATATATATATATATATATATAATGTCAGCTGTCAAAACTTCAATGCAGAACAGATAAAAGCAAATTTGAATATCCGACTTTGTCAGTCAGCTGTCTCTACTAGGCCAACAGTGGATGGGTGATACCTACACTTATACCATGAAAACAGTTTTTTGTGTTTGTGCAACGTGTATGTAGCCGTTTTTTCTGTTTTTTTTTTACTGTTTGGGGTTGTACAGAGGACAAAGCACTTAGCATTTTCAACAAAAATTCATATTATATTTATAATATGCAAATGATTACACCTCAATGTGGCGGTACTTTTTTACTATTTGCCGTAAGTAAAAAAAGAGTTTTGTACTTCTTTTTCTTACAAGATCTCTTTTTTTTATTTTATCATTAGCTCAGATGATGACGTTTATGTCGAAAGCGCTCAGCTAAAGAAATAAATAAATTATTTACACACTTTGACATAGGTACTACTTTTTCATTTCCTTTATTAAAGAATAGCTCGATTCATGTAGGATCATACAGAACAGTATGTTTCTACAGAACAAATATATGGAATAAATAAAAATAACAAAACTTTATTAGCTTGAGCCATGCAGTGTTAATGAATTAAGTACTTTAAAGAGTTATTCCACATCAAAGAATATAACACACTTCTCGAAGGACAAGATAACATTACCACAGAACCTTCTTTATTACTGGAGCTAAGAGACTCAGTCAGACATTTTACGAACAGCAAATATCCAGAAATAGACGGCATTTCTGCAGAGCTCTACGAATTATTTTTACGTAGTAGATTTACAAACAAAATGGATATATAGGTAAGTCTTGAACAACGAACAAAAATTTTAGTAGAATGAAATTTTTATAGAGGTATAAATTCCTTGAACAAAATGTACAGGAAATTCTACATCACTTTAAATTCGCTATGTGCATAGATGGAGCAATTCCTTAATGAATAATAAAGTGATTTTAGACCGGGTAATGTTAAATGTTAATGATTATGTTAAAACGCTGGACGGAAGGGACGCCCGAGAACTTTATCGTACCGATCTATTATCGTTATCGTACTAGATACTGGCATTCTATAAAAATAACAAAGTTACTCATTATTTTGATATTTTAGAAACACCTTGTATACTTGAAAATATGTTATGGTTCTACGCATCATTAATTCCCGCATTTGAGAAAATGTTCGGGGACACACTATAGATTATTGCATAAATCAATAGAATATTAGTCATACTTTCATTTCAAATTAGTCCATTTTTCTGAGAAATTAATAGTTTACAATATTTGCATTTTACTGCATGGATTGTAATGAAATTTTGGGAGTAGCCCAAAGCCCAATCTCCTAATTCAAAGTCTATCCTATATACTATGGCGCTTTTATCATGGGGGCGGTTCTCACCACTTCTCGGGGATGGAACATTTTTATTTTCGAATTGCATGGAGCAAAAGGAAGAATTTTAAGAAAATTTAAAAATGCGCTCTATAATTTGATCTTATTTTTTTCACCCGTCCAACTTTTTGAAAGTAGAAATAACACTATATTAAGAGGTATTGCAAAAGAAAAACAATGCATTTAAATTCTGGTGAATGAGGGGTTAAATGTATGTACTTCTCATTTTTCCTTAAAGTACATTAGTCATATATTTTTTTGCACCATATCTCGCTTAGTTTGAATGTAACCGACATTTAACGGTGCTCGTTTTAAAGGCCTTTTCGAACACTACAAAAGCATGAGCACTTTGACCATGCACCAAAAAACAAACGCTTTTTACCTACCATATCTCTTTTTGTATTATAAATAGAAAATTTACGAAGGAACGAATTTCTTTGTTATTTATAATTAAAAAAAATTTTTATATAGTGTTTTTAGTTTGATGCATAGTTTTTAAGGTATTCACAAAAAACCGTCCGAAAACGTGTCACTTTTAAATGAAAATGGCCAATTTTCAACTACGCATAACTCAAAAAGTATTGAGTTCTCAAAAAAAAAGTATAGATCAGTTTTTGCTTAAAAATAGGTTCCCTAGCCACTTCCATGCTTATTTTGACCAATAAATTTTCCACCCCCTTGAAGGGGTGGGAATTGCCCCAAGATAAAAGCGCCATAGTATATAGGGTAGGTTTTGTTTCTTGAGCTATTCCCTACTTACTGTGAAAATATTAAGTACATCGATGTAGTAGGATGGAATTCGGAGCCAAATACCCTCATTGACTGCCCTATAATAATGCTCTGCTATGATCGCGTGAGAGGGGACACACACAAGATTCTAGCAAAATTTCAATTTTCTGTAACTTTTCGAGTTTTTGAGTTACAGCAACGAGTTTTATGTCATTGGAAATATAATTTTACATTCTTTCAAAATATGTAAGAATATACAGGGCGTATGTAAAAAATTAAGATTTTTTTTTCATTTACGGTTAAACCGGAAGCCATATTGTGGGTAAAATTTATTGTGCTAATAGATAACAAAGTACTATATATGTCTGCCAAATTTCAAATTTTAGTTTCTATTACAGAGGTAGTTACGGGCACTCGAATATTTTTTTATAAAAAATTCATAACTCCCCTCCTATG
The DNA here is from genome assembly GCF_917563875.1 of Diabrotica virgifera virgifera. Lineage (NCBI taxonomy): Eukaryota > Metazoa > Arthropoda > Insecta > Coleoptera > Chrysomelidae > Diabrotica > Diabrotica virgifera. The sequence goes on along the minus strand of NC_065443.1, from coordinate 287,522,544 downwards.
AGGAGTTAAGAAATCTGACCAATGTTATTCAATTTACCGATAGGATATCAAAAATATTTCAAAAAATAATCAAATTCCTTGGAGTCATTTTTGAGAAAATTTAGTTCAAATTTATGTCATATTTTGACCCCTTAAATATAGGCAACCCATAACTTTTTCTGAAAAACGATAATATTCTTGTTATAGCCCCATCTTTAGGCTATATAAATGTTTTTTCAAATTAAATTTATCTTAAACAAGTTTTTAATTCCGTATTTCTATTTACCTATCGATGAGCTAACTTTAAGTTAAATTTCATTCGTTTCGGTCAAAATTTGCAAAAATGGGCCCCAAATAACCCCCTATTTCGGCCCCCCTTTGAGAGGTTTTTTTCAAAAGCTTAGTTTCTCGACAAAATTCTCTTAAACTTACTCATACCGAATTTCATCGAAATCGGTCCAGTAGTTTTTGCTGGACGTACATACTTCCGACATGTTTTTTTTATTTGCTTTTTAGACTCAGGGGGACTCAAAACGTCGAAAAAAAGTGAAATCTGAAAAAAAATTTTTGCACGATCCTATAACTTTATCTATTATACTCATACTGCGTATGTAGTACGATAAAGTAAAAAACCAACAAATTAACGATTGATACTTTGATTTTAAATCAGCGTATGACATCGTACCAGGTGGTCTAATAAGTAACATCCTTTGAAATAAAAAACATGGTTTTTCCAGAAAATACTTTTATTTTGTTCGATATAGGATCCTTTCATATATACATATATAGTGGAGTCACTGAAAGTTTTCACCTCCGATTTCGTTGAACCTCCATCGATTTTCATGAAAATTGGTGAGTAATTAGAGGATACCTCAATAAACAAAGGTGACAGGATGCCAACTTGCGCTATTACCCTGGGGGTGGATGCCACCCCTTCTCGGGGGTGAAAATTATTTTATTAAAAATAATACCATAAATCGATAGAGGGACAAATTATAAGCAAAATTTGTTATATTGAGTTATTAATGTAAATCAACACTTTTTGAGTTATTAAAGACCAAAAATTTTATTTTTTCGTAAAAAAATGAATGTTTTAAATCGGTTTTTCACGTATAACTCAAAAACTATAAGCTTTTACAAAATAGTTATTATTACTGAAATTGATGATAATAAAAAACAGAATACATTCCTCACATAAAGAACTAAACTAATGTTAGTTCAAAGTGAGTTATTGGCAATTGAATGTGTATTTTTTTCGACGAGTACTCAAATACGGGAAAACGATGCAATGTACAAAATATACCTGCTAATCATTTGTCAACGTACTTCGGAATGCCTATTAGATGAGCTTCAGAACAAGTTAATGGCGTCAAAATTAAGCGAGTTATGATGAAAATAAAAGAACCCTTTCGAGTTTTTTAGGATAAAGTGAAAAATAAAACATACGCCATTTTCACAAAAAATAAAATTTATAGTAATCCTTACAAGGACTTCTTCATACTAGCATAAGTAATGATTTAAATAATTTTGACCGGTTTAGAACGCATATTTTTGAAAAAATGATATAATTTAAAAAAATCATAATTTTTAAAATTATTGTAATTTTCATACTCTATTCATAATAACTCCAAAAATACTCAATATACGTCAAAAATGATACATACCGAAATTTCAGTTTTTTCTGTGTCAAATATTTTACCTGTTCTACTATTTTCATAGGGTAAAAAATAACCGAGATACAAACGTTTAAATCTTAAATTTTGCTGTGAAAACCATGTAACCGGGGCCATTTAACCTTTTATTTTTAATAAAATAAGGGGTCTAAAAGATTAAATTAAACGTGGTTAAATAGCCCTTAGGCAGGCTGCACATCAAAGAAACATGAAACGTAAATTACGTTTCATGGAAATAAACCACTGCTAAACAAATATATATCCGGCCATTTATGAAACTCTCCGAAAATAAAAATTTGTCATGAGCATGAATCACACTCGTTTCATTGGTAGGCGGACTTTGAGATTTGTTTAGCAGTGTTTTCTTTTCATGAAACATGTTTTTCGTTTCATGTTTCATGTTTTTCGTTTCATGTTTCTTTGGTGTGCGGCTTGGCTTAGAACTAACTTTCAAACGGTTCTTAGACAAACCTGATATCTTAAAAATAAACGTAGTTATAAAAAAAACAATAACATTTTTTGGAAAAATTTTTAAAAAATAAATTTTGAAAAAAATTTTGTGCATAAATTTTAATGCTATCAACATGTTCGGGGACTCATTTGATAGATATTTTTAAGTACTTTGACAAATGTTTAATAAGTTTATGTTATAAAATGCATAATTTTCCCGTTATTTCAGCTTGAATGCTAAGATTTTTTTACTCGGCGAAAAAAATATAATATAATATTCAATTACCTATAACTCACTTTTTAAGACTAAAAGGTTTTTCTAGTAATGGGTCTATTTTATTTTTTATTAGCTTCAATTTTGGCAACGGCGGATCCAGCAACCTTGCAAGGAGGGGGCAATGAAATAAAAATTTTCTCGTCAGGATTCTTTTTCGGAATAGGCTGTTACTTTATTTTTCTTCATGTACCATGTCCTTTCAGAATGTTTGTTACCATCATAGCTATCTTAGTTTTATTCATTGCCACCTTAAATCAACCACGAAGTGCTTCTTCGTCCTGGACTGCGTTTGCCTTCTATTTTCACTTGTATAATATTTTGTAGCAACCTATATTTGAAACTTCCAATTGCTTGTCCAAAATACTCCACTTTTCTCTTCTTGATGCCTTCTTTAATCTCAGTAGTCTTGCTGAGACGTTCTAGTATTGTGGAGTTTCGAATTTTCTTCACCCAAGATACTTTTCAAATTTTTCTATAGATCCACATTTCGAAAGCCTCAAGGCGATTTAGGCTAGTAGATCGATTTTATTCACAGTCCAAGACTCGACACCATAGAGTAAGACAGAGAACACGTACTTTGGAGAAGGAATTCTGAATTAAGTTTCATTCCGTTACTCAGTTATCAACAGGACACAAAACCCAGTATTTATTTTCAATCGTAATTATCTCTTTCTTAAAAAAGGCGACACCAGGCGAAGTCTCAAGGAGGGGGCAATTGACCCCATTGACCCCCCCTTGGATCCGCGCCTGAATTTTGGTAATAATAACTTTTTTGTAAAAACTTGTAGTTTTTGAGTTATTGATGAAAAATCGGTTCAAACATGCATTTTTCTCAAGAAAAATTAAAATCTTTGATCTTCAATAACTCAAAAAGTTTTGATTTATTTTAATAACGTTATATAACAAATTTTGCTTAGAATTTGTCCCTCTGTCGAATTTTGGGGTTATTTTCACTAAAATAATTTTCACCCGCAAGCAGGGGTGGCATCCACCCTCAGGGTAAAAGCGCAAGTTGGAACCATGTCACCTTTGTTCCTTGAGATATCCTCTAACCACTAATCAATTTTCATGCAAATCGATGGAGGTTCAACGAAATCGGAGGTAATAGCTCATATCCATCTTCAGTGCCTGCACTTTATAGTATCAACCCGAGGTTGGCTTGATCGAATAAGAAATGAAATAGTTTTACATCGAATAAAAAAGAGCACAGAAATAACAAAAATAATAAAAAATCCAAATTTACAATATTTAGGCCATGTAATGAACATCCAGAGAGGTATAACCTTCGACATCTCATAATACAGGGCAAAATCCCCGGAAGATGAGACCCAGGCCGAAGAAGAACATCCTGGCTCCGAAATCTCCGAGACTGGTATCAAGAGACCATCGCTAATATTTTCAGAGCTGTCGTAAACAAAGTTATTATTGCCAATATGATCGATAACGTTCGATAATCGGACAGGGTACTGAAAGAAGAAGAAGAAGATAGAAAAAAGAAAAATAACAATGAAAACATACAAAGAAGAATAAATATAACTTTTATAGAGGTTTTTTTAAAATAAAACTTCAACAATCATACATTTATCATTAATTGTTGTCTCACTCATCGTCGTAAGTAGAAAATAATTCTTCTGGTATAATCCCCGTATAGAATTTGTTATGGGTGAAAAGCTCCACTTTAGCGTAACAAAATGTCGTGCACATATAATTGTTGCGTCATAGGGCGTGATTACCGATATTTCAATAGTTTTGCGCTTTCACTGACTTGGATATTGTCTTATAGGTTCAAACGTTCAATTGAAACGTGCCGTGGTTTTATGATGTTGCTCAATACTCACTTCATTCATCTTACAATGAATAAATTTTGTATACCCTGCCCTAAGTAATTTTCGTTTACTTTTTATTCTTAGAATTTCTACTTATCCTATTTTTGTATAATGGCTAAATATTATGGATTTCCACAGTTTTCACTGTATACTTTCATTCAACCATTCTCTCCAATTCTTTCTGTTTTGTCAGTTCCCTTCCTGCAGATTTCTTCTCTCCATTGCTTCATCCACTTCGTCTCGAAAGATCTTTGGGGTCTGCCTTTCTTCTTCTTCCTATCAGACTCCACTCTGTTATTTTCTATATTCAACGATTTTGGTCTGCTCTTCTGACATATCCGTAACAGGTTAATCTCTTCTGTTCGAGGTAGTCTATTGTATCTGAGTTCATTCGCATTCTTTTCTTAATTTCTGCATGATTTATTCCATCCCTTCTTGTTACTCTGCAGATTCTCCTTCGGGATTCCATCTCTGTTGCTTTTATTTTGTTTTTTGTTTTCTTATTTATTGGCTAATTTTCACACCCCTAAGGGAATATACTTCTTGTCATGGTGTTAAATATTCTTCTTTTTGTTTTTAGACTGATGTTCTTATCCCACAGTACCGGATTAAATTTTCGTATACAGTGTCTTGTTTATTCTAGTCTATTTTTTATATCTTCTTCAGTTATCCCTTTGTTTGATATTATAAGACCTAAATATTTGTACTTGTCTGTCCCTTTAATTTGTTTACCTTCGCCTATGTTCAGCTGTTTTATTTCATCATTACTACTATTAACCTTTTCACCTTTTCATAAAAATTATCAAAAAAAGACTGGAGGCTAAGTAAGACTTCTATCGGCCTAGAGAACAAGCTGGGTTTAGATCCGGATATAGCACTAACGACCACTTACTGGTAATAAAAAACTTGATAGAGAAGTCGGCGGAATACAACAAACCATTGGCACTGATATTCGTGGACTACGAGAAAGCGTTCGATACCATAAACTAGCAGAAAATGCTAAAAGCATTGACAGAATGATAAAACATGATAAAATATATATTTACCACAATACAACGGCTAGAAGACTCTCTGATCAACAAACTAATAAATTCTGTATGCAGCGAGGAGTACGGCAAGGAGACATCATCTCACCAAAGCTGTTCAAAACCCTTTTAGAACACACTTTTAAGAAGGCATATCTGAACGAATATGGTATCAATATAAATGGAGAGAAGCTCCGTCATTTGAGATTCGCAGATGACATCGTTCTATAGCCGATCATATGGATGATGCAATAATAATGTTAACGTGATAAGTTATATCACGCTTCCTTAGAGGTCGGACTTCTTCTAAAAGTGCCTATCTTCTGGAGATGTTGGCGACCACATTGACCCATCTTATTCTATTTACGGCAGCTCGAAATAGATCAGTTGACGTTAGACCAGTCCACTTCCTAAGATTGGCCAGCCAGGATATACGTCTACGTCCAGGGCCTCTCCTGCCCTCAATCTTGCCTTGTAGAATCAACTGCAGCAGTCGGTATTTTTCATTACGCATAATGTGGCCGAAGTAAGCCAATTTTCTGTTCTTTACGGTGTTAATTATTTCTTTGTCTTTTCCTAGCCTCTGGAGAATAGTTATATTAGTTGTGTGGTGTATATATGAGACCCTCAACATACGTCGGTAGCACCACATTTCAAACGCCTCTAACCGTTTTATGGCATCTTCTGTCAGGCTCCAGCTTTCAACTCCGTATAGGAGGACACTAAAGACGTAACATCTAAGAATTCTTATGCGTATATTGATACTTAAAGACAAGTTGCAGAGAATTTTCTTAAGACTGTTAAAAGAGCTTCTGGCTTTTTCAATACGAGTTTTTATTTCGTAGCTATGATCCCAAGTATCCTTAATGTTGCAGCCCAGGTAGCATATTTTCTGTACTCTCTCTAGAGGTGTATTGTTTACTGTAATTTGGGCGTTTATGTTGGTGTTTTTACTAATGATCATTATTTTTGTCTTCTTACAGTTTAGTTTTAGGCCGTATTTGTTACATGCTTCTACAACATTATCCATGATCCTTTGGAGCCCCTGCGCACTATCCGCCAGCAATACTGTATCGTCTGCATATCTAATATTATTTATAAGTTGTCCATTTACTGCAATACCATCTTCTGATTCGTCCAAGGCCTCTCTAAAGATGTTTTCAGAGTATATGTTAAATAATGTTGGAGACAGTATGCAACCCTGTCTGATTCCTTTTTCAACCGTGAAGATTTCGGACAGTTCATTTTCGAATCGAACTGTTGCTTTTTGTTGGAGATATAAGTTTGAAACGAGTCTTATATCCTTACCATCGAGTCCTGACGTTTTTAGGATATCGATTAGTTTTCCATGTGGGACTTTATTAAATGCCTTCTCGAAATCTATGAAACATGCATACACATCGCAATTGACATCCCTGGCTCTCTGTATTAGAACTTGCAAGCTGAAAAGTGCTTCCCTCGTTCCGAGTCCTGATCTGAATCCAAATTGAACTTCACTCAGCTGTTCTTCTAATTTGGTGTATATGCGCGAGTGAATGATAGTAAGGAGTACTTTAAGTACATGGCTCATCAAACTAACTAATCTATGTTCTTCACATTTTCTAGCGTTGGCTTTTTTGGGAAGTGGAATGAATATTGATAGTAGCCAGTCTTTTGGTAAGTAACCAGTCTCGTAGATGTTGTTGAATAACTTCGTAAGAGCTGTAATTTGTTGTGCCTCTAATAGCTTTAAAATTTCACCATGCACCTCATCAGGTCCTGGTGATTTCCCATCTTTAATCCGCTTAAAGGTCGGACTAAAGATTAATATCAACAAGACGCAAATAATGACTAATCTGGTGCTAAATCATAATATTGTTGTTGATGGAATGAATATTGTGCAGACTGCATCTTATAAGTACTTGGGACATGAAATTCGATTGGAAAGAGATAACCAGACGTGCGAGCTCCCACGCTGGGTAAACTGAGCTATGTATTTAAATCGGACTTACCCATATGCCTGAAAAGGAAAATCTTTGACCAGTGTGTATTGCCTGTACTCACTTAAGGAGCAGAAACATTAACACTCACAAAAAGGGTAGTGAATAAGATTCGCATAACTCATAGGGCTATGTAGCGCCAGATGTTGGGTGTCTCCCTGGGGGACCGAATCCCAAACGAAGAAATACGTCGTAGAACAAAAACAACGGACGCCGTCGAAAGAATTGCGTCCCTCAAGTGGAATTGGGCAGAACACGTCGCCAGATTGTCAGACAACCGATGGACAAAAGGTATTGTCGAGTGGAGGCCATGAGAAGAAGCATTACGGAGCAGAGGACGACCACCAACCAGATGGGCTGACGATCTGAAGCGTATTGTCGGCAATTGGATGCAAGCCGCACAAAACAGAGAAAGATGGAAAGAGCTGAGGGAGACCTACGTCCAGCAGTGGACGTGTACGGGTTAGTGATGATGATGATGACTATTAACCTTGATGTCATCTATTAAGTTTGTAAGTGATACTCTAGTCGAATACTTTCTTTATGGAAATGTTGATTTTTATATTCTGCAAGCAAACAGAGTGTGTGTAATTTACTATTTTATTGGGAAATAAGCCACAATTTAAGTTAAAAATGAAATCTATTGACGTTTCGACTTCCACTTCGGAAGTCGTTATCGAAATACATAAATTAAATTAAAATCTAAAGAAACATATTCAGAACAATATTAAGATTGTGTGTAATTTCTGGTTTGATATAGTTTGACACTTCTTGACTGTTGTTTCACTAATAGTCTTACCAACAATTCTTATACTTAAAATCTATTAACTGAACAACACCGAATAGGTAGGTATCTTTTAAAATTATTAAAATAAAGAATAGTCAAATAAACGTACCTATTTGATTCACAGCTGCGATTTGGTTACTTTTCTAGAACTGAATATTGTGCCCCCTGAGAAACGCGTCGATCTGACTGGCCGCTAGTCCACCCTGTTGGTCCACAGAGGGCTGAAGGTAGTACACCTGTTGCTGTTGAGGTCTCACTTGTTGTTGGTGTCTTTGCTGCTCTCGCTGCTGCTCTCTGGCATGCTGTTGCTGCGCGTAAAGTTGCGCAGAGTTCTGGAATTGGAGCTCAGACTGTTGGGCTTGATAGGCAGCCTATAAACAAATCAGAAAAACTTTTGTTCAAAAATTTAATAACAATGTTGCTCAGGAAAGCGTGATATGGCATTAAAACTAACTTACGAATTTTGTTAAAGGTATATACAGATATCAGATAGAAAAAGAGTAGAAGAGAGTTTTTTCCATCTGAGGCTGTGGAAAAGGAATCTCTACACTGAGTAGAACTCCGCACAGCATAGACTGGTTGGAGAAGTTCTTACCCAAATATGTCTTAGTAACTCCAAACAGGAAGTCGTACAGGCAACCTTCGGCCAAAAATAGTTGCCATGAGCAGGTTTGATTTAGACCTGATAACAAGTAACCTATTTATATCAGAGCCAAATAATAGATTTTTAGAGAGCTTATATAATATATATAACAGATGTGCTGAAGTTCCGAGAACCTGATGTAGTAGATAGATAGATAGATAGATAGATTATTTAGCTATAAGTTACATAATAATGTTTAGAGCAAGTCAATAAATAGTTATATAGAAGTATAGAACAAACAAAATTAAGTATTTAAAACATTAAAATTACATATAAAAACATACAATATAAACAGAAAACGTAATACAAATTAAAATAATTAAAGTAATTGTGGTCATTGTGTTACAGCTTGGGCATTCACACCATCATAATACTCACCCAGTGTATACGGACACATGGTCACTAAGTAATCTTTAACTTTGGTTTGAAACCCCGTAGTTGAATTTATATTTTTTAATTTTTGAGGTAATTTATTAAACAATTGTAAACCACAAACAGTGGATGACTTCCTGCATAATTCTAGATGTCGGTATGGTACAACATATTGTCTCTTATTTCGTGTAATATGTGAATGAATATCGCTGTTACATAAAAAAGTTGTTTTAGGCTACGGCTCCACGGGCGGGAAATTGACGCTAGCAGTAGCAGTAAAATGAACTTAAAGGTTCCGCGGAACGGAATAGGGATAGCCGAACTGTACCGACTACATAGTCCAGAAAGCCACTGCGCATCCGCTAGGAAAAATATTCTAATTCGAATTTTTTGCACAATCTTACTCAAAAAGAATTCCTTTTAACAAATTTGCATGTTGCCAGGACCAAAAGGTGGTCAAAAATTTTTTAAACGTTTTTTTTTTTGTTTATTTCCTAAAATTATTTTTTTTTGCATGGAAAATTTTTTTTTAGGTTTTTTGGATCATTCCAAACAGAAAAGGTCTTTAGTGACTTTTCTCTAAAAATGATAGTTTTTGACATATAACCGATTAAAAATTGAAAAATTGCGAAATCGGCCATTTTTAACCCTCAAAAACTATGTGAAAAACTGAAAATTTGAATGTTGCCAAGGTAAGTAGATATTCTTTAAACATCGATTGATGAAATCACGAAGAGTTTTTGCAATACGATATTCAAAACTCCTTTGTTTTTTAATTGCTAATCAAGCGTGCGCGACACTATTTTCCACCGACAGTATGGTGCAAATGAAAGGAATAAATTCGTTATTTCGTAAACCGGCGGCTCTAAGGAAAAATCCCGAAACAGGTCGATTTTTATTTTTAAGTTATGATATTGTAGCATATATGGTATACTAGTGACGTCATCCGTCTGGGCGTGATGACGTAATCGATGATGTTTTTAAATGAGAATAGGGGTCGTGTGGTAGCTCATTTGAAAGGTTCTTCAATTCTCTATTCAGTAATGTAAACATTTATATAATTATTTATACAGGGTGTCCTTCTACTTCTTTTTTTGCCAAATAATTTAATTTAATAAACATTTTTTGGATACCCTGTATAAATAATTATCTAAATGTTTATATTACTGAATAGAGAATTGAAGAACCTTTTAAATGAGCTAGCACACGACCCCTATTCTCATTTAAAAAAATCATCGATTACGTCATCACGTCCAGATGGATGACGTCACTAGTATACCATATATGCCACAATATCATAACTTAAAAATAAAAATCGACCTGTTTCGGGATTTTTCCTTAAAGTCACCAGGTTACGAAATAACGAATTTATTCCTTTCATTTGCACCATACTGTCGGTGGAAAGTAGTGTCGCGCACGCTTGATTAGCAATTAAAAAACAAAGGAATTTTGAATATTGTATTACAAAAAACTCTTCGGGATTTCATTAATCGATGTTTAAAGAATATCTACCTACCTTGGCAACATTCAAATTTTCAGTTTTTCACATAGTTTTTGAGGGTTAAAAATGGCCGATTTCGCAATTTTTCAATTTTTAATCGCTTATATGTCAAAAACTATCATTTTTAGAGAAAAGTCACTAAAAACTTTTTTCCATGCAAAAAAAATAATTTTAGGAAAAAAACAAAAAAAACGTTTAAAAAATTTTTGACCACCTTTTGGTCCTGGCAACATGCAAATTTGTTAAAAGGAGTCCTTTTTGAGTAAGATTGTGCAAAAAATCCGAATTAGAATATTTTTCCTAGCGGATGGGCAGTGGCTTTCTGGACTAACAGGACTTGTGCGTAGTCGGTTCAGTTCGGCTATTCCCATTCCGTTCTGCGGAACCTTAAGTTCATTTTACTGCTACTGCTAGCGTCAATTTCCCGCCCGTGGAGCCGTAGCCTTATTCTTATGAATCAGTAGCAGTAACTCAAAAATGTAGATTCCATACACTGTTAATATATTTAACTCCTTAAATAGGCCTCTACATGAACAACCATACGAAACACCGGCAAGACATCTCACAATACGCTTTTGGGCTTTGAAAACATCCGGTCTAGAAGATACAGCGTGTAGAGAAAAAGACCTATATATTACATTTCAATTTATTAATATTTTACTGACTATAATTACCTGTGGTATAGGCTGTGGCCTTAGATTTTGAGAATAAAGTGGACTTTGCTGCTGAAGTTGTTGGATGTTCAGTACTTGTGGACGAGGTCTTTGAACGTATGGTTGTATTCTTTGCTTCAATAGGAAGTCTCCATCTGATTGCGGTAGTGCTTGGTAAATCTGGTTGTTGTACTGTCCAGTGGAAGGATCATAAACTAAGGCAGTAGAGTAAACCTGACCTGTAAAGAAAAGAAAATAAGTATATGCATTATTTGAACAACTCTCATTTGAACAATAACTCTTATGTATAGATTACCTGGATTTCCTGCAGGTTTAGGCTTAGGTGTAGTCGGTTTTACAGTAAAAGGTGTTGGCGTAGGAGACACTATATTATTTTCCTGTTGGAACCTGTGGAATTCCGATTCAAAGTCGTTCTTTTCAGGGAAGGCAGTGGGCTGTAAAGTGGACTGTAAACAAAATAATCATTACAACCTCCCTACTTCATTTAACACACTTTGTACTCACTTGTAACTGTTTAGAATACAATAGAGAATTGGGTCTTGGCGTAACACTAACTTGAAGCAGCTGTGGTCTATAAGTGGTTGCTGGAAGTTGCGGTCGTTTGGTGGTAGTAGTTACTGGTCTGGGAGTGATGCTAATAGGATGAGCGCTGGTTCTGTAGATCACAGAAGATGGCGTTGTGCTAGAAAGTACTTGTTGACGGTAATTTGGGCGCTCTTCTACTGTGGGTGTTGTCTGTGGCACGTATTGTGGGCGTGAAATGTATGTTGGGCGACGCACAGGCTAACAAAAATATATGATATATATTCAGTGACATTAAAAGTGTTGAAGACCCAGAAGGAATAATGTCTTGAACTTAATATTTTGGCAACATAGTAGATTTACATCAAGAATGAAATGATAACATTGGCAAGAATTTTTATTAACATGTAATAAAAAAAATAATGTATTTGGCGACCCTGTAGCTGAATACACTCCTGTACACGTCTAGGCATTGACAAAATTAAACGATCGATGTCTGTTTGTTGCACCTCGTTGCAAGCAACTTGAACTTCATGGATTAACTGTGTCATAGTCTCTGGAGGATGGTGCAAAGTGAAAAGTCTCCTTCCCATCAAATCCCATATATGTTCGATAGGATTTAAATCCGGTGAACGGGGTGGCCACGGCAAAACATTAACGCCAGCTTCTTTAAGAAAGTCAATAGTTCGACGAGCAATATAAGGACACGTGTTATCTTGCTGTAAAAGGACGTGTCAACGGCAGTCTAGATGAGCCAGTAAAGTGGTTTGTAAGATGTCATCAACATAACGAGCACCTAGCATACTGACTCGAATAAACACAAGTGAGAATAGGCTACCATAGGCAAGAGCCCCTCAAACCATTACTTCAACTGTCCTCTTAACAGCAAACCAGATATCTCGTCGCTCTCCACGGCGACGTTTTACCATCATTTGGTCATCATGCATTCCTAAACAAAATTGTAATTCATCGCTGAATGCTACATTATGCCATTCTGCCACCCAATGCTGCGTTCTCTGTACCAATTCAAACGTTGATGATACTGGTCCGCAGTGAAAGGAAGTATTAGTCATGGGCGGAATAAAACCAGTTCAAAGGCTCGAATGCGACGATATAGCATATGCATAATAACAGGTCTACCTTCTACTCCAAATCCTTGGTCAGCGATTTGACGCGTAGTAGCAAAACGGTCTCGCAGAGCCAGCAGTCTAAAGTGTCTATCTGGACGGTCTGTGGTAAGCCTCAGTTGAACAGTTGGTCTTCTTCGTGTTCCTCTACTTTTGTTTGTCCACACACGACACACACGCATAACCGTCATTGCCTACAATTAATGCGACCGCCAATTTCGCGATGCGACAAACCCATATCTTTATAATAAACCTTACAATAAAAACTTTATAATAAGAAAATATTACCACCATATTAGCGATTTTAATGTCTTCGAACTCGAGGCATTTTCTTACACTGAATACAATAATTAGAGAGAGGAATAATAACTAAAAATTTCTGTATAAGTCGGTCTTGATAAATGGGTTTCTTAACAAAAAAATTTAAAGATAAACCTTTATCTTTACAAAAAGTATAAAGGATAAAACACTTCACACACCCAAACTTATATGGAATCATCTGATATTTCTTACTATACCGTGCGAATTTAACAAAACGAACATACGAAGTCAAACAATATTTAATTTATAGCAATTTAATAACAAATACATAACAATTAATTAAAACAATAAAGTATTTAACAAACAAATTGATTGAGAGCCAATCATGCTCTTACGCCATCTTACATGCATAGAATCGGCTTGGCAGATACTCCCAATTGTACTTGTGGCAAAATCGGAGATCTAACACATGTCATATTAGAATGTCATTTAAACATAAATAACATAAACGACCTTTATAAGGAATTAAAAGATTTAAAATGTTTTTTCCCAATAAACCTAAATACTTTAATATTTACAAATGATATGGAAATTCTTCATCTCATTTATAAACATGTTAAATTATGTAAATACAAGTTGTAAACGTAATATGTAATAAATAGGCATAATTTGTTAATGTGGTTTGAAAAAATTAAAAAAAAAATATTAAAAAAACACAAAATAAAATAATAACAAAAAAAATAATAAACAAAAAAAAAAGAAAAAAAGAACAAAAATAAAAAAGAATAAAAAAAAGAAGTAAAAAAAAGTGTTTCGCACAAATTAAAGTATATATAAAAAAAACACAGTAAAACAATTAAAAAAAAAACAAAATAAAAAAAGCTACACAATGTACCAATGTATCTATAAAAATAAAATTGTAGAATGTACTTATGTTATAAGAAATTTATGACTATGAATCTGCAATCAATCAGAAACAAGTCTGGCTAATTGGCTCTGCCAAAGACAAAAAAAAACAAACAAACAAATTGAAAGTAGTTGTTTTAAAGTCAATAGCATACAAAATTTCAATGTAAAACGAATAATGTTTAACTTGATTTTATTTTTTTTTGTATTTTGTGGTAGTCAATGTTATCACCTCTAGTCCTTATGCAAGCTTCAGTTTGCGGGAGCACGCTCCTAATCAAATTATCAACATTTTGTAGTGGTAGGTTGCTCCATCCTGTAAAAGCAGCTTGTACTAGCCGTGCGGTGTTTTGTGGATTATCCCGGCGAGCTCTAATTTTTCTTTTAAGCATATCCCACAAACACTCTATAGGATTAAGCTCGGGTGAGCAAGCAGGCCACTCCAAAGAAGGGATACCTTCTGCTTCAATGATGTCTGTAGTCACTCTAATGGTATGTAGAGGTCCATTATCAATAAATAAAATTAAATGTTGCACCTCTCCAGAGCCTGACTACAGGTTATCAACATACCTGTGAGCAGTTAAAGTTGATTGGATGAAAATAAAAGGAGTTTTTTTACAGATCACAATTCCTCTCCAGAACATTACATTTCCCCTTGTATATTTGTGAACAGATCTGACAGTTTGCGTTCTTGCTTGTCTTCGTCGATCTCTAAGTACACGATTTCGTGGGCCATCTGATTTTCCATCTGATTACATTAGATCCTGACTGTTTTTGAAAATATCACATTTTGTTAATTCCCTATGTTCCCTGCTGTATACTTTTTGGTACGAACTCTTCTTCTTATCGTTTCAACTGAAACAGTTACACTTGTAGCTTCCAAAAGCTGCCTTTGGAGCTGCAGGTGAGAAATGGTTGGGTGTCTTCCAGCTGATTGGACAATTAAACGAACGTGGAGAGCCGTTATTACTTTTGGCGACATTCCCTTGCTTTATTTTTGAGCTTTCCTAGTTCCTGTTACCTAGCATATGTTTTGGACAGAACGCCCTGTATTACGCCTAGCTCTGCAGCTATCTCCATCTGAGAACATTACTTTCACCACAAGACCAATAATCTTTCCTCGTTATAAGTTCTATAACCCCACATGAGGCATATTTTTGTTTTTGGACGCAAAAGTTAGTTTATTTATTTTCGTTCAACTTGCAACTCAAGCAAATAATCTATACCGTACCGGGCTGTACTATCCGATTGTCTTATATATTTGTTTATTTTCAATAAAAACCTTTAATCTTCGCAAAAATAACAAGTTTTTTCAAAAGAAATAAATATTACTTTGAAATACATGGTGATTCTATATAAGTTTGGGTGTGTGTGTATATTGATATTATAGCATGCTTTCAATATAATCATTCTGTTGCCAAAAAAATAAGTTCAAGAAATTACTCCCTCTGGGTGTTTGTATCTACCTAACAATTCTAATGTCACTAAGTATATAATAATAAAAAATGAATATGCTAATGTTTACCTGTGGTTGTGGTGTCACTCGTAATAGCTGCTCAGGCTCTGGTTCTTCTTCTTCTTGGGCATAGTTAGTCTGGAATAGAGTCACAGCAGGCTTGGGTGCAGCTGTTACTGGAGGTCTACGATATTGCGGTTGGATAGGACGTGAGGGATAATTAGCAGGAATGTTTTCGTTGTCGGCTTCGTTTTCCGCTTCCTCTTCTTCTTTGGGGGCATTAGGATCGCATGGGTTTCCTGATACATAGGTGAATTCTCTCTTGTTGCCATCAGGGTCTACGTAGCCATATTTTCCTCTTACTACACAGTCAGTGCCTATAAAATATGTTTATTGATTATAATATTTAGGGGAAAGTCTTTAGTCTATGGGCCAGGGTGTTTCGTGACCGACGGAGTTTCAGAGAGTATTCTCATGTATTTTGACCACTTGAGTTCGAATTTCAAACTTCCTTTTGCGTCGCAAAATCATACTATAATTTATGGCCTTGCCTATACTCCCATAGTTATATCTACGGTTCTAGGCGTCCGAAACGTAACAGCGCGCGTACTTTAAAATTGCTTTATCCACAGAGAACGGCAGTTCTCACCAGTGGCGCACAACACCCCTACAAGCGACACTATATATACACGAAATTTTCGATTTTCTAAACCTGACTGAATTGAAAATTGGGCAAATCCTATCTTAAAGTTTAAGAAAAGACTCGTCCATCCATATGTTACTTCTCCATTTTGGTCCAAGGGTGTGGATTTTACGGCCCTTCCCATTTAAAGCCTGTTTTTCGTTCTCGTCCCCAAAACTCCCAAAAATTTCAAAAATTTAAGCCAGACCTTTGCGGCTTCTGATAGCATAGATCATTACCTTTCCAACGCATGTTTAATTTTGAAAATCGGTTATACCATTCAAAAGTTATCGAGTTCAGAAATATGACTCAATTTTTATTTAAAAAATGGAAAATGTTTGTGGATATGTATGTATGTTTGTATGTATGTATGTGGAAAAGTTAAACCGATCTGAATTTTTTTTCTGTGTTTCAAGAGGGTGTGAGGGCCGATTCAGAACCGGTCTAATTTTTGACTTCTGACTACCCGTAAGTTAGCTAGAGGACTAGGTAAATACAAAATAGCATATTTTTTGGGCGTATATATCTTAAGTTCAAGGAAAGACAGGACAACCGCAAATACACCAAATCAATAGGGTTGAGTTAAGCTTTCAAATGGCGTCTAGACGATCAAGCTGAGACATACGCAGTGCTCACCATAGCAAAAAAACTGAAAAATTAAACTTTGAAAATTTTGGTTTTTCGACAATTACTCAAAATTTCAACCTACGCATTTCGTCTCAGACTCAGGACGCGTCTACCGGTGTATACCTTATATCTGGGAAAATTCGAATTTTTAAGTTATAGGCTTCATAAGTACGATCAAATCTATTTCTTATGGGAAAAAACGGTTTTTCAAGCTCAATAATTCCTGTAATACGTTCAGTTATCATACTCGATCTTGGATGTATCAGATACTACTTGTCAATACGTTTCAAATTCATGTTTAGTGATTAACATCAGGTAAGCCGTTCAGAAGTTATAGAGCTCCAAAACTAGAATTAGTCCAGGAACTGAAATTTTTCACTTCGCAATTTTTACAGAATGGATCGATTTGCTTAAAAATTTGACAATAAGTAGTGGATAGTCCAAGGATCAAAATCTATATGATGCCGAAAGACGCTTTTACCATGGGGTGGTTGCCACCTCATCTCGAGGGTGGAAATGTTTTTTATATTTTAACCGCAAATGCTGGTAAAAATATTAATTATAAGCAAAAACTGTTCATTATATATTTTTTTGATAAAACTAATAGTTTTCGATTTATTAGTTATCGAAGCTGTTAGTTTTATATCGGAAAGATTACCAGCTAACGGCAGCTCTCGCCAGTGGCGCAGAAATACACCCCCCTACACGCGACACTATTATATATACGAAATTTTCAATTTTCTAAATCTGACTGAATTGAAAATTTTGCCAACTCCCATCTTCAAGTTCAAAAAAAGACTCACCCATTCATATGTCAACCATACATTTTGGTCCAAGGGTGTCGATTTTACGGCCCTTCCTATTTAGGGTCTGTTTTTCGTTCTGGTCCCCAAAACTCCCAAAAACTTCGAAAATTTAAGTCCGACTTTTGCGGCTTCTAACAGTACTGATCGTTACCTTTCCAACGCATGTCTAATTTTGGACATTACCAGAGAACGGCAGTTCTCGCCAGTGGCGCAGACCCACACCACCCTACACGCGACACTATATATAAACAAAATTTTCGATTTTCTAAATCTGACTGAATTGAAAATTGGGCCAACTCCCATCTTAAAGTTCAGAAAAGACTCACCCATTTATATGTCAACCATCGATTTTGGTCCAAGGGTGTAGATTTTACGGCCTTTCCTTTTTAGGGCCTCTTTTTCGTTCTCGTCACCAAAACTCCCAAAAAGTTTAAAAATTTGTCCAACCTTTGCGGCTTCTAATAGAACTGATCATTAAATTTCCAACGCATGTCTAATTTTGAAAATCGGTTATACCATTCAAAAGTTATAGAGCTTAGAAATGTGACTCAATTTTTATTTAAAAAAGGGAAAATGTTTGTGGATATGTATGTATGTGTGTTTGAAAGTTAAACCGATTTGATATTTTTCTCTGTGTTTAAAGAGCGGGTCAGGGCCGATTTAGAACCGGTGTAGTTTGTTACTTTTGACGACCCATAAGCCAGCTATAGGACTTGGTAAGTACAAAACGGCATATTTTTGGGGGTATATATATTCAGATCACGAAGAGGCAGGAGAACCGCAAATACATCAAATCAATAATGTTGACTTAAGCTTTCAGATGGTGTCTAAGCCATCAGGATCAGACATATACACGGCTCAGTATAGCCGAAAAACTGAAAAACTAAACTTTGAAAATTTTGGTTTTTCGACAATTAGTCAACATTTCAACGTACGAATTGCGCCAATAACTTAGCGTTTGTAGAAGGACTCAAGACGAATCTAACGATGTATACCTCATATCCGGGAAAATTGGAATTTTTAGGTTATAGGCTTCATAAATATGATTAAATCTATTTCCTGTGGGAAAAACTGTTTCGAAAGCTCAATAATTCCTGTAATAGCTTCAGTTATCATACTTGACCTTAGATCCATCAGATACTACTGGTTAATACGTTTCAAACTCATGTTTACTGATCAAAATCGGTTAAGCCGTTTAGAAGTTATTAAGATACAAAAGTATAATCCAATTGACGATTATTCCCCAAATGGTTTATGTAGTTGTAGTGGTTAAGACGCTAAATTTGATCTGGCAACGGGCAATCCGACTTCATTTACCGGCCATCTCAATATATTTTTTTTCAATCTATTTCGAATAGAAAAAAATCTAGTGTACATTCGATGGACACTAGATCATTTGGGAGATAATGCAACAAAGGTGACAATTTATAAAGCTTGACGTGTAATAGAGGAACATTGCATTCAACTTCATACATTTAATTTATAAATACCTTTGAAAAACTCCTGATACAAGAATAAAAATCCGCTAAACGCCGTAAAAATAAGTGGCGCATAAAATATTCCAGCTACAAAAGATCTGATATGAATGTTACGTGGCGCGAAAATGGATTTTCATTTGATGCGAAACAAAATTTTAGTATTATTTTAAAATATTTTCCCATAATATTTGCTAAATTTGAAATAAACGCGCCACAAAAGAGTTTCAAAATTCAAACTGTATCAAAGTTACTCTTTTGTGGCTCGTTTACTTCAAATTTAGCAAATATTATGGAAAAATATTTTAAAATAAAACTAAAATTTTGTTTTGCATCAAATGAAAATCCATTTTCGCGCCACGTAACATTCATATCAGATCTTTTGTAGCTGGAATATGTTATGCGCCACTTATTTTTACGGCGTTTAGCGGTTTTTTATTCTTGTGGCATTACAAGATAACTTTATTCATACCTATAATACATAAAATTCTTCGTCTTAGATCGTACAATACGATTACTATGTAACTTGCTTTACTATCATCTAAAGTTTTAGTAGCTAAAAATCTGATAAACAAGCTATATGTTTTTTTATAAAAAATATCCTTTTATACAGTTGAGTACTTGCATCTCTACCCGTGCGTCATCACTTCAAAGTTAAACTTGTACCGTTGGTTACTTTTACTTATGGGGTGACAGTTACCCATTCTCGGGGGTGACAAAAACGCACGTTTAAATTAATTCCGGAGATGCATACATTGACTAATTCTCAGCATGTTTTGTTCTACAGAGTTTTTTAAATTAGTTAATATTTTTTAAGTTATTTGTGAGTGAAAATGTGTCTTTCTTTAACAAAAAATTACGTTTTCAGGCGGTTTTTCACAAATAACTCAAAAAGTATGTATTTTATCGAAAAATTTTAATAAGTATTTCCCGAAAATTGCTTTATTTTTTGGTTATTTCATGTTGAAATATTCGATTTGGAATTTGACAAATAAGAACGTATTTTTCATGCGCTACAACTTTGTTTTTACTGGGTTTATAGACTTCATAAATATACATTTTTACACATTTTTTTTTAAGCTACACGTTTACTAAGAATGTTTTTTTTGATTGAATACTTATTTTTTTGCTCGCAAATAATCCGAAAAGTATTAACTTAGTTAAAATATTCGATAGAACAAAAGTTACTTAGAATTTATCCATTTCCGGACTTACCTTGAACGTATGTTTTTTCATCCCCGCATGTATTTTTAACTTTGAAATGGAGGATAAGTATTGAAAACCTACCTGAAACCAAATTTCCATGCAATTCGGAGTTGACCCTGAAAATTACACTCCAAAACGCTCATTTACTGGGCTATTAATTTTAATCGAAATATTTATAACAAAGTTATAGGAACTACAGTTGAGTCCCTGAACCTTTACCCGTGCGTCATCATTTAAAGCATACGAAATAAGTCGATGATAAATCGGAAATTGAAATCTACTAAACGCAACAACAAGTCACTTACTGTCATTTGCTATTGCGTTGTTTAGTAAATTTCAATTTCCGATTTATCATCGACTTATTTCGTATGCTTTAAATGATGACGCACGGGTAAAGGTTCAGGGACTCAACTGTAGTTCCTATAACTTTGTTATAAATATTTCGATTAAAATTAATAGCCCAGTAAATGAGCGTTTTGGAGTGTAATTTTCAGGGTCAACTCCGAATTGCATGGAAATTTGGTTTCAGGTAGGTTTTCAATACTTATCCTCCATTTCAAAGTTAAAAAAACATGCGGGGGTGAAAAAACATACGTTCAAGGTAAGTCCGGAAATGGATAAATTCTAAGTAACTTTTGTTCTATCGAATATTTTAACTAAGTTAATACTTTTCGGATTATTTGCGAGCAAAAAAATAAGTATTTAATCAAAAAAAAAACATTCTTAGTAAACGTGTAGCTTATAAAAAAATGAATAAAAATGTATATTTATGAAGTCTATAAACCCAGTAAAAACAAAGTTGTAGCGCATGAAAAATACGTTCTTATTTGTCAAATTCCAAATCGAATATTTCAACATGAAATAACCAAAAAATAAAGGAATTTTCGGGAAATACTTATTAAAATTTTTTAGGTGTTTATTTTATTTTCGAGTTTTTCGATAAAATACATACTTTTTGAGTTATTTGTGAAAAACCGCCTGAAAACGTAATTTTTTGTTAAAGAAAGACACATTTTCACTCACAAATAACTCAAAAAATATTAACTAATTTAAAAAAACTCTGTAGAACAAAACATGCTGAACATGCTGAAAATTAGTCAATGTATGCATCTCCGAAATTATTTTAAACGTGCGTTTTTGTCACCCCCGAGAATGGGTAACTGTCACCCCATAAGTAAAAGTAACCAACGGTACAAGTTTAACTTTGAAGTGGAGGGTAAGTAGAACCTAAATCCAAATTTTCATGCAATTCGGAGTTGACCCTGAAAATTACACGGTATCGCCGTATTTCCCGTTCATTTACTGGGATATAAGGTTTAGTGTTAATGCTGGTCGTTTCCTTTAAATTGAGCTATTATAAAGTTATTTTATTTAAAATTCAGCCAAGTTTGTAAATTTGTTTGAACAAATTGCATTTTGTAAAAATGATTTATATTTGTTAGCTTACGAATTATAATCATTTAAATAATTAAATAATTTAAAACAAATTCCCATCACTCCCGATGCAAAAGAAAGTTTGAAATTCGAATTAACCAGATCAAAATACGTATATGAATACACTATGAAATTCCATGGACTTTGATATCTCACGAAACATCGCTGACCCTTTTTAGTCCTGTCGCCAGGGGGGGTACAACGGCCTTCTTAATTCAGATGGACTTACCCAAGTTTTTTTTATATATTTTGACCCGCAGAATACGAATTTTTTGGGTAACAGTTGATCCGGATGTCGATAAGATTGTTATAGACAAAGAACTTGAGGAATTACATAACAGCGATTTCTCGCAAAACAAAACATCTTTTTGTATTTTTTGGGTCATTTTAAGCAAAAAATATTCCTACAAGTTTTTTCGTAGAATGCATAGTTTTCGAAATAACCGCGGTTGAACTTTAAAAAAATCGAAAATTTGTAATTTTTGAAACCGAATAACTTTTGATTAAAAAATAAAGTAGCAATTCTGCTTACCGCATTTGAAAGTTTAAGCCAAATTATATCGGTTTTGATTATTTGCATTACTAGAAATTTATTATTTTATTGTTAAACAAAGCTATAAACAATTAGTATGTGAGTAATGTTTTCAATGATTTCTCATTTAAAATCTAACGAGTAGGTAGAGTAGCTACGAGTGCAAGCGAGGCAATTTCTACGTAGCATGCGTTAAAACGCATGTATTAGGCACGGGAAACACTATGTGTTTATAGATTAGTTTAACAATAAAAAAATTAATTTTTAGCAATGCAAATAATCAAAACCGATATAATTTGACTTAAACTTTCAAATGCGGTAAGCAGAATTGCTACTTTATTTTTTAATCAAAAGTTATTCGGGCTCAAAAATTGCAATTTTTCTATTTTTTGAAAGTTCAACCGCGGTTATCTCGAAAACTATGCATTCTACGAAAAAACTTGTAGGAATATTTTTTGCTTAAAATGACCCAAAAAATACAAAAAGATGTTTTGTTTTGCGAGAAATCGCTGTTATGTAATTCCTCAAGTTCTTTGTCTATAACAATCTTATCGACATCCGGATCAACTGTTACCCAAAAAATTCGTATTCTACGGGTCAAAATATATAACAAAAACTTGGGTAAGTCCATCTGAATTAAGGAGGCCGTTGTACCCCCCCCCCCTGGCGACAGGACTATTTTGCCATATTCTAAATTTAAAAAAAATATATAGAGAATAATCTGATTTTTTGAGATGCCATGTCTATTACAGCGAACATTTCATTGGCTAGAGTTAGTGAAGAGTTTATATAACATCATTATTACATTTGGTGAGATTGGAAATGGTAACTGTTGATGTCTGTCACATAGATATAATACTCTAGATTGCGCCGTGTCATCTTAAAATGGGTGACGGTTGCGACAGAGATAAATGAGCCTATTTGGTCGGTAGTCTCTTTTTAATTTAAGGGGAATATCGACGACGTGACTATCCCACTTTATCGAGTAATATGTGTTGACAGTTGGAGCGGGTGGTGACGAGAAATGGTCTTTGGTCTTCGGACGTGGATAATCGTGGTTCGAATCCCATACCAACTTTACCTTTTTTATTTTTATTTAATCAATATTGCGTTTATTCAATACATCTGAAAAATGGACCTAAGTAAATCTAGCAGATAATAAATGTATGTATAGTAAGTTAATATTGGAATACATAATTTGTGAACTGCATAGTAAAATAAATAATGTCATTCGTTATTAATATAAATTCGTCCTTATTCGAATGATATGAATAATGTTTGTTTTGCTTCTACTTTTTTAAAAAATTGTAACCATAGTTTCATAAATAAAAATAATGTCTAATTACTTATAATTGAATCGGTCATTTCAAAAACAGCAAAGTCCACAATTTTCAGAAACTAACTTTTTGAGAGGAATAGACTCCTTTAAGATAAACGTTGTGTGCAAAAACGACACCAGTCCAGTAAAAACATTAGGAACAAAACTACAATATAACTCTGAATTTTGATGTCATCCATTTCATCCATCTTTCGACTATACAGTTAGTTTTCTTTGCTCTTCTGTAAAATTAGGAATATGTGACTCGTGTTGTTTTTGAAATGACCGATTCAATTAATAAATCGATCGTACATTATGTTGATATACATTATTGGTAATTTTTTACGAATATTTTTAACAATTACTTTATACTATTCTATCATTAACTTATTAAAAAAAATAACATTGGCTTTTATATTTTTAAAAATCTATAGGTACCTACACAGTTTTTCTTATTTGTTATATATTTCTTTGCATAGATTTATTTTAGATATGTAATAATATCTAATAAACGCAATATTGATTAAATTAAAAATAAAAAAGTAAAGATTGGTATGGGATTCGAACCACGATTATCCACGTCCGAAGACCAAAGACCATCCCCCGGATTACGAACACTCGATACGAATCGTATCCGCCATGTTTTCCCATAAGGCGCTACGGTAAAACATGGCGGATACGATGCGTATCGAGTGTACGTAATCCGGGCCCATCGTTCTCGTCGTTCTCAATGTTCTCAATGTTCTCAATTCTCGTCGTTCTCAATGTTCTCGTCGCCATCCGCTCGAACTGTCAAAACATTTAAATAACACTCGATAGAGGAGGATAGTGACGTCGTCGATACTCTCCTTGAATTAGAAAGAGACTACGGACTTAATTAATAGGCCCATTTATCTCTGTCGCAACCGTCACCCATTTTAAGATCGCAGGGCGCAATCTAGAGTATTATATATCTATGGTCTGTCATAATATTGGAGGTTAAAAATATAATGTCAAAATATTGTTTTCAAATTATAATCGGAAAACGAAATACAGATATATTATTGTTTTAATACAATTCAATTAACACATCCAACAATTTGAATCAAAATCAAATAGAGAAACTAAAATAGCAAAATTTACTGTGTAGACAGTTTCGTAGGATAGTTTATATTTTAACCAACTTCACATCTATTATAGTATTTTTACTACAAAAACGTTATTACGTAGGTCAAAATTTTTGACGTAAGGGAACTGTCAAAAAATTAGAATGTGACTTTTCATTATTGCCATGTTTATAATAAACACACAATAATGAAAAGTCACATTCTAATGTTTTGACAGTTCTCTTACGTCAAAAATTTTGACCTACGTAATAACGTTTTTGTAGTAAAAATACTATAACAAACATCTAACATAACCTTCTATAGGACAAAATGAGTTTGGCATTTATAGTACAGATAGTTATCTTTGCTTTACACTCTTAAAGACAAAGAGAAACAGTATAACCGGTAAGCTGCTGTAGTAAATAAATATATATGTTTTTTTTTATTTGACAACAACGCTTTCCTGCTACACTTGACAGTAGAGAAAAAACTAATATACTTATGAGGAAAAATATGTTGAATTTATTTGCCGTCAAGTTTGTACCCATGCCCCGCTCACTCTAATAAAAAACATGTAATCGTATTTATTTTCCTTCCATTTAGTCAGAGGCGCTGATGTCGGCCTTGTGATTGGTGGAACATGACTTTTGACAAATCCTGCGCTATCTGTGAATCTGTAATCTGTGTTCGTGTTCGTTCGTTCGTTGTCGTTCACTTATTTTATATGGTCGGTTATGTGATGTGTTTGTGTCACCATAAAAAGCTGATATTCAGTCGTTTTTTGATATTTTTGTTATTTCATAATCGAGTACCTTTTTAAAGGTAAGTTTTTCTGATTGTAGGTACTGTTTATCCAACAGTTTTAAAATACACATTTTATTTCACGTTTTGTTGTTAGGTCTAATGGCTCCGTTCAGCTGTTGTGTGCAGACGGTGGAAAAATTCGACAAGTAAACATTTATTTAGTCCAAATTACTCATATTTCTATGTAAAATGTCACATTATTGTTTAAATAAACAAGTAAGAAACAAAAGTTGTTTGTGTTTTACCTTTATTGTCCACTTGAATAAATAAAATATTAAATATTGGAAGTACCGTATGGAAGCTATGATGTACCTAGCATGGAGGCTAGATTATGCCACTCTTCCTATCCAATCAACAGCAAGAATGGTTAAAATTTCACACCTATCATGTAGAAGCTACAGACCACTTATGTGGAGGCCAGATTTGTAGTATCCTTCCAAGGTGTTGAAATACGTGACATATTTTTTGAAGGGTAAGATCGCATTCTACCAAATCACACAACACTTTTTTCTGTTTGTACCATTGGCATGATGACATTAAATATATGACGTCCACACCTTTTGAATTGGACTACCTACGTTAACTATAAATTCTACAAAACGGCAAAAATATTAACTAAAAGACCTAACACCAGAGCAGATAACCATGGTATCGTTGATATTCCTTGAGGAGCAAAAAATATAGATTTTGCTAATAATTTGTTTATAAAATCCATGTCAATGAAGACATAACCGTAACTGTCAGTGGAGCCCATTAAATTAAGCAAATATGAGTTGTTTCAATGCTGTTTTAATTGTATTAATGAATATGATCATGACCTACATGAATGTGTGTATAATCTTTGCGAAAATTGCAGATTTTCAATGACGTGTGACCAGGATTTTAGCAGTTGCACAAAAATGCAAAGTGTACGAACAAAATATTTCTACAAACTATTCAATCTTTTATAACATCAGTGTTTTCCATAATTTATATAATTTTCAAGGTTTTTTATAATTTTATAAAACATTCAAAGTGCACAATTAGTTTTGTTTGCAATTCTAGTTGTTCAAACTGTTCTTTTCTACTTAGCGATATATTTATGATTTATGATTGGTTGGTCTAATTCATTGTTCATATCTCTACCGAAGAAGACAACAGCAAAAACCTGTGCTGATTATTGAACCATCAGTTTATTAAGCCATTTGTTGAAAATTGAAGGTAATACATGTAATAAATTCGAGGAATACCTTAGGGCCGGTTGTTCGAACGCTAATCAACAATGATCATTATCAAATAATTAATTACTGTCAATGTCAACTTTGTTTGGGTTGTTAAAAAGTCTGTGGAGTCTATAATCAATTAATATAACAATAATTATTACCATAATTAATAATAAATCTCCTAATTGTAATTAATTATGCTTTCAGCAACCCAAACAAAGTTGACATTGACAGTTTTGGTGACAGTAATTAAATATTTGATAATGATCATTGTTGATTAGCGTTCGAACAACCGGCCCTATGTGGCACACATTTTGATTTCCGTAATGTTCGATGCAACACAGTTCAACGAGAACCATTGGTTGAGAAAAACGTACTTGCTCAAAAATGTCGTGATATATCTGTAGATATCTACTGTTGTTTTATTGATTTTCAAAAGGCATTTGATTATGTTAAGCACTGTATATTGATCGAAGTCATCAATAATTTG
Organism: Diabrotica virgifera virgifera; assembly: GCF_917563875.1. Classification (NCBI taxonomy): domain Eukaryota; kingdom Metazoa; phylum Arthropoda; class Insecta; order Coleoptera; family Chrysomelidae; genus Diabrotica; species Diabrotica virgifera. The sequence continues at coordinate 287,495,425 of NC_065443.1, read as the reverse complement.
CGATAAACGGGCGACACAGTACTCCTAACTTCTTCTTAAGAAGATTTACATTACTTGACAATGTCGTTAAGAGTTGTAAGGAGCAGGTCTAGATCTGAACATACGGAAAGCCGCAATACTCGTAATAAGTAAACAACAGAATATAAAACCGTCTATATTATACAGGGTGTCCCGAAAAGATTGGTCATAAATTATACCACAGATTCTGAGGTTAAAAATAGATTGATTGAACCTCACTTACCTATATACAATAGTTTACAAAAAAAAGTTACAGCCCTTTGAAGTTACAAAATGAAAATCGATTTTTTTCATATGTTGAAAACTCTCAGAGATTTTTTATTGAAAATGGACATATGGCATTTTTATGGCAGCAACATCTTAAAAAAAATTAAAGTGAAATTGGTGCACCCCATAAAAATTTTATGGGGTTTTGTTCCCTTAAACCCCCCCAAACTTTTGTGTACGTTCCAACTGAATTATTATTGTGGCACCATTAGTTAAACACAATATTTCTAAAACTTTTTTGCCTCTTAGTACTTTTTCGATAAGTCAGTGTTTATCGAGATATTTTGAATATTTGTCGAATCCACCACATATTTGTATATGGTTAAATACGGTTATAGAGACCTGTTAATAATCTGAAAATTTATTTAAAATTTACATTTTTAGGTATATTTTGAAAAAGAAGCTACATCTCAATAAAAGGTGACTTATAAAAAAAGACTAAGAGGCAAAAGTTTTAAAAACACTGTTTAACTAATGGTACCACAATAATAGTTTAATTGGAACGTACACAACCATTTGGGGGGTTTAAAGGAACAAAACCCCCATAAAATGTTTACGTAAATATATTGAAAAAGAAGCCGCATCTAAAACTGGCTTATAGAAAAAATACTAGGAGGCAAAAAAGTTTTAAAAACGTTGTGTTTAACTAATGGTACCACAATAATGAATTAATTGGAACGTACACAAAAGTTTGGGGGGTTTAAGGGAACAAAATTCCCATAATTTTTTTATGGGGTAAACAAATTTCACCATAATTTCGTTTTAAGATGTTCCTGCCATAAGAATGATACATGTCCATTTTCAATAAAAAATCTCTAATAGTTTTCGATATATTGAAAACAATAGATTTTCATTTTGTAACTTCAAAGGGCTGTAACTTTTTTTATAAGCACATTTGTACTAAGGTAAGTTAGGTTCAATCGAACTATTTTTGACCCCAGAATATGTGGTATAATTTATGACCAATCATTTCGGGACACCCTGTATAAATAGTACCAAACTTGAGGTAGTTGATCAAATTGTTTAGGTATCTCGGATATCTGTTAAATTGCATCGCAGAAAGTCATGGTGAAATTAAATCCAGAATTGAGCAGTCCAGAGCCCCTTAAAAAGGATGTCCAATTTATTATCAGACAGACCTAAAATTGGCATTGAGGATCCGCCTACTTCGCTGCTACGTGTTCTCGGTCTTACTTTATGGTGTCGGGACTTGGACTGCGAGTAAAAGTGATCTAAATCGCCTTCAGGCTTTCGAAATGTGGTGCTATCGACGAATTTTAAAAGTATCTTGGGTGGGGAAGATTCGAAACTCCACAATACTAAAACGTATCAGCAAGACTACTGAGATTATAAAAATCATCAAGAAGGGAAAGTTGGAGTACTTCGGACATATAATTGGAGATCCCAAATATAAGTTGCCACAAAATATTATGCAAGGGAAAACAGCAGACACACGCAGTCCAGGACGAAAAACCTCATGTTTGAAGAACTTGCGAGATTGATATGGGATTGATACAAGCATGCTATTTAGAGTGGCAGTGAATAAAATTAAGATAGCTATGATGGTAACCAACGGACTTAAAGGACATGGTACATGCAAAAGAAGATATGTTTATTGATGATACTCTGTCACCTAAACTCGACTAGAAGATACAGATAGTAAACCATATTTCGCCACATAAGCTACTTACCTCTAGTTTCCTCTTTGAAACTGCCATCGGCAGCTTCATATCCAAAGGTGAAAGATCCGTCATCGTTGACTTTATTATAGTTCCTGATGGTTTGCACAGGTGGCGCTTTCACTTCATCGCGAGCCTTCGTTCTGCCTTCATTTGCACGTGCAGATCCCCTTGGAATATAGTTGTTGTCGATGCTTCTTGAAGAAGCAGCTTGCTGACCATACAGACCTACAAATTTATACACATTAGAAATGTAAGCATTAGAATCAAACACAAGAGTTATAGTCTAAGTAGAATGAGAAATATAAGCATTACAGCAAAAGCCTCAAGAAATAACCATAATCATAAATGCTTACCATTGTATCTATCTGCTGAAGACACCAACACCACTTGTCCTCTTTCTTCTTGAGGTTCGGCCGCATAGTAGCTGACAGTTTCTTGTTCTTCTTCTTCATCGGGCTGTTGTATACGCACTCTCCTTGCTTCGGTTTGGCTGATGAATATGTCTCCGCATATCAGGAGAGATATCAACTGAAAATAAAAAGAAATTTTAGTATTTTAAAAGAGAAATTGAAAGAAAAAGTTCTATAAGATGGTGTTGTGAAAATGACATTTTTATCAGAATCTAATAACATGAATATTTTGTAAATTATTATGAAAAATATGGTCTTATCCGAAGACATAGTCTAAAACAGATGAAAAAAGACATGAAGAATAAAAAAATACTTCGAAAGTCTCCAAACAGAGAAAACTTATTCTGAAAATCAGTTAACACTTGAACAACAGCGAGAAGCGGAACTACCAGAATTGACAATGGCGAGGGCGACCTTGCAGAAACGTCGTCAAAATAATATTTTTTCTAAAAACCAAAATTATTCAATGCGGAGTAAAACACGGAAAACCACAGAAAGCATATATTTTATGTACTTTAAGCCATTTCGTACAATCGTCCATACAATCTTAGAATGTTATTTACCATTCATCTTTTTTGTCGCATAATACCTTATGTCATATGTCAATCACTTTTTGTCTTAAGCAACCTTCAGATAGTCCATTAAGTTTTTAATAATACTCATCATTCTCTTTGCCTTATCCCTATGCGGGGTCGGCTTCCCTAATTGCATTTCTCCACACAATTCTATCTTGGGCCATATCAATGTTAATCCCCTTTACCAACATGTCCTGCCTTATCGTCTCCCCCCAGGTCTTCTTTGGTCTTCCTCTCCTACTCCTTCCAGGAATCTGCACTTCAGCTATTCTTCGTATTGGGTGGTTAACGTCTCGACGTTGAACATGACCAAACCATCTTAACCTATGCTCTCTCATTTTGGCATCAATTGGTGCCACACCTAGACTTCCCCTAATATACTCATTTCTAATTTTATCCTTCTTTGTCACTCCACTCATCCATCTAAGCATTCTCATTTCCGCCACATGCATTCGCTGTTCCTCTTTCTTTTTCACTGCCCAACATTCAGTTCCGTACATCATAGCTGGTCTTATGGCTGTTTTATAGAATTTTCCCTTCAGCTTCATTGGAATTTTTCTGTCACACAACACACCACTCGCTTCTTTCCACTTCATCCATCCAGCCCTAATTCTACTGCATGCATCTCCATCTATTTCTCCATTACTCTGTAATACCGATCCTAGGTACTTAAAACTATTGCTTTTTACAATCATTTCACCATCCAAAGATACCATTTTATTTGTAGTAGCTCCATCTTTAAATGAACATTCCAAATACTCTGTTTTTGTCCTACTAAGTTTTAAACCTTTTTCCTCCAGAGCTTGTCTCCACTGTTCCAGTTTTTGTTCTAAGTCTCTTTCACTATTTCCTACTAACACGACATCATCAGCATACATTAAGCACCATGGAATGTTACCCTGTATTTTCGCTGTTATCTGGTCCAAAACTAATGAGAATAAATACGGACTAAGCACAGAACCTTGATGCAATCCTACTTTCACATGAAATTTATCAGTCTCTCCCACACCTGTCCTAACACTAGTCGTTACTCCCTCATACATATCCCTCACAATCTTTACATATTCACCAGGGACTCCTTTCTTATTGAGTGCCCACCACAGAATCTCTCGAGGAACTCTATCATATGCTTTCTCAAGATCAATGAATACCATATGAGCGTTTGTTTCTTTACTCCTGTATTTTTCCATCAACTGCCTTATAGTGAAAATTGCATCTGTTGTTGATCTACCCTGCATAAAGCCAGATTGATTCTCGGATATTTCGGTCTCTTCACGTATCCGTCTATCAATTACTCTTTCCCATATTTTCATGGTGTGGCTAAGCAGTTTTATAGCCCTGTAGTTTGTACATTGTTGTATATCTCCCTTGTTTTTGTAAACAGGTACCAGTATACTGCTTCTCCATTCGTCTGGCATTTGTCCAACTTCCATAATTCTATTAAATAGACCTGCTAGCCACCTTGTTCCTGTCTCTCCCAATGCTCTCCATACTTCCCCAGGAATATCATCTGGTCCTACCGCTTTTCCTTTCTTTATTTTTTGAAGCGCTTGAGCCACTTCCTCATTGGTTATTTTGGTGACCATTGCTGCTACTGTCTCCGTTGACTCTACAGGTTTTTAATAATACTAACGGTCATATATCATTAAATATGCAGATGTGCATTTAGAGATAAAAATGCAGATTTGCCTTATACGGTTTAGGGTGTGGTGATTTCCTGAATCGATATACATAATTTGATCTTGTAGTCTACAAAGTTTCATAATATCGATATAATTTTCGTGACAGTACCCACACATTGTCATTATAACACTGCGATAAATTATATTCCAAAAGGTCGACAGTACGATGCAGGCTGATACACATAAAATTAAGTAAGAAGAGTATACAGGGTGTATCATGTTTAGCCCGGGAGCAGTCTCGCCGTTAGAAAAAATCTAACAGTTTATCCTTTTCCGTGATAACTTGATGAAAAATTTTACAACATAACTTTCCACTCGTAAGTGCCTCCAGGAAGATTGTAGTAAAGCGTAGGTGTTTTTTTGTAATTAAAAATTTTTTTTTTTTACTTTTTTTTTGTGGAATTTATGGCTTTGGTGAGAACTAATTAGCTTTAAAATTGTTAGAAATAGGTATTTTTAATATAACAAGTAAATAAAAATATTATAAAATAAAAATTGGTTTTAAATTCGTATTTAAATTCATATTGTTAGATTTAATCTAATCGCGCGACTGCTTACGTGACAGAAGTGAGCGCGACTGTTCCCGGGTTAAGAAGAAGTAGGGCAGACCTGAAACAAGATGGACTGATGACATCAAGCGAATGGATGGCCACGAATGTATGCAAAAAACAACATGATAGAAAATCACATTTTCAACAATTTCGGTAGTTATACTTTTTGTCGAAAAGTTGAAAATGGCGGAGCTATTGAGCAAAAACAGTTCTCGTTTAAAATCAAGATGGCGGCTAACGCAACAGCGGAATTCAGTAGAGATTTTAAATTTACACTACTATTGACCCCCCTAAAGATTAGAAAACTAAAATTTGAGGCAGCTTCTAATGCAGGGTTAGGCCTGTTATTCGTCTAACCCGACTGGACTATAATAAGAAATCAACGGACAATTAATAGAAGAAAATACGACTAGGAAAATACAGGGTCACTTGCTTCACCTCTAGGGGCCCATCAAGACATTTTTAGTAGACAAACAATACTGGACCACGGATAAGGTGTTTAGGATACACAACATTTAGGATAAACAAAGGATGCAAATCTAAATTTCTACACGATTATGAAAAATTCCATACCCGCGTACAAATCTTATAGAACAGTGCATGTGTCTGACAAGAAATTTATAATTATGTTGTATATTTGTTGCGAGCCTATAGCCAGCAGGACATGATCAAGACCACCCAGTTTTCCGCAATGTTTGCAATTATCGTCTATTTTTTGTTGTTACAGTTTTCTCAATATAAGACTAGACAGACGGACGGACAGAGAAACATAATCTATGCAGTGGTGCTCAAAGGGTCGATCGCGATCGACCGGTCGATCGCCAAAGATTTTGAAGGTGATCGCGGTTCACGGAAAAAATACAAATAGGTACAAAAAAAATATTAATCAATCAAATGAACAGAAAGGATAAACAACTTTCCATCGTTGAAAGAAAGGGTAACCGCTCATTTGAATTATGTTTATTACGAGACGGAACTGCAAGCATATAGCGAGTTTAAAAGATGCTTCGCTGATGTAAAAAAAATGACAGATATTGTAACATTCGTTGCTAATCCATTTTTTGGTGAAGACGTAGAAAAAATGGCCACAGAAATATCCATTACTTTCAACATGGGGATCATTTACGTCCAAACTGAGGTACTGAAAATAATTTCGGATATACACCGTAAGTCCAGAGCGACCGATACGAAATTCATATCGTGTGACAAATATCCGTCTTTGAAGCAAGTACCTTTGGAGCTCACAGCATTTTTTGGATGAACGTACTTGTGTAAGCCTGCATTTTCCCAAATGAAGGTAGTGAAATCAAAGTATCATAATCGGCTAACTGGCGAACATCTCTCATCACGTTTCCATTTGGCCCTCGGCAATTACGTACCATTATATGAAAATCTTGTGGATGATAAATATGCAGTGCCATGAGTCAACATCCAAATAAAATTAAGATGAAAAACATGACTTTAATATTTACAACTCCATGTAATTTTTTATCAAATAGAAATGTACAATAGAGTTTTTTATTTTTAATTTTTTTCACAATCAGTCGATCGCTGGACGCTTGCAGTTTATAGTCCTGTCGCCAGGGGGGTACAACGGCCTCCTGTATTCAGATGGACTTACCCAAGTTTTTTTATGTATTTTGACTTGTAGAACACGAATTTTTTGGGTAACAGTTGATCCGGATGTCGATAAGATTGTTATAAACCAAGAAGTTGAGGAATCACATAACAGCGATTTCTCGCAAAACAAAACATTTTTTTGTATTTTTTGGGCCATTCTAACCAAAAAATGTTCCTACAATTTTTTTCGTAGGATGCATAGTTTTCGAGATAAACGGGGTTGAACTTTCAAAAAATCGAAAAATTGCAATTTTTGAACCCGAATAACTTTTGATTAAAAAATAAAATAGCAATTCTGCTTACCGCATTTGAAAGTTCAAGTCAAATTATATCGGTTTTAATTATTTGTATTGCTAAAAATTTATTATTTTATTATTAAAACAAAGCTATAAACACCTGGTGCTTGAGTGATGTTTTCGATGATTTCTCATTTAAAATCAAACGAGTAGGTAGAGGAGATAAGAGTGCAAGCGGGGCTATTTCTACGTAGCATGCATTAAAACGCATGTATTAGGCACGGGAAACACTATGTGTTTATAGCTTTTTTTAACAATCAAAAAATAAATTTGTAGCAATGCAAATATTCAAAACAGATATAATTTGACTCAAACTTTTAAAGCTGGTAAGCAGAATTGCTATTTTATTTTTTATTCAAAGGTTATTCGGGTTAAAAAATTGTAATTTTTCGATTTTTTGAAAGTTCAGCCGCGTTTATCTCGAAAACTATGCATCCTACGAAAAAACTTGTAGGAACATTTTTTGGTTAGAATGACCCAAAAAATACAAAAAAATGTTTTGTTTTGCGAGAAATCGCTGTCATGTAATTCCTCAACTTCTTTGTTTATAACAATCTTATCGACATCCGGATCAACTGTTACCCAAAAAATTCGTATTCTACGGGCCAAAATACATAAAAAAAACTTGGGTAAGTCCATCTGAATTAAGAAGGCCGTTGTACCCCCCCTGGCGACAGGAGTATTATGTGGTAGATCCCACGCAGTCTAAGTCTGAGCACCACTGATCTATAGGATCGAAATTTTATTTCGTTTAAGATGGGTATAATAATGAATTTTACTGTATAATGATATACTGTCATTATTTTTCTTCTTCTAATGATCAAACAATCATCCCGTATACTGTGGTGAGAAATTATAGGCGTAATGAGAACGAAGTACCACCTTGAACAATCGATAGTTATGAAACGGTACTAGTAAAAATATTTTTATGTTCACTTTGCCAACGGTTATTACTTTGTTTAGTTTTTATTCTTACAAAATCAGTTTAGATTCGATTAGATTTAATGATAGGTATATAACGCCCAATATCACTTATTTGTACTTACAAAGTATTAGAAAGTGCAAGTGAATTGCGTTATTAAGTGTATATTATGCAAAGGTACAGCATTATTGTTACTCCTAGTACTTCAAATAAAACTTGGGACGTACCATTTTTGATGCCATATTTTGCAACTTTTTAATTCCAAAACTAGTCATATTATATCGCATATCTCGAAACTTATTTTCTATGCACTTCGTTGAAATATTTCAGTCATACCTACATCAGCGAATATTTCGAGTTAAAATGGAAAACGAGTACTCTGAGTTAAAGCCAATAATCGCACGGGTTCCACAAGGTGGCGTCCTTGGACCACTACTATACCTTTTGGATACATCTGACATTTCAGAGAACGAAAACATTTAACTGGCCACTTCTGCTGATGATACAGAAGTCCTGACAATAGAGGTAACTATAGAATAATCTACAATAAACCTACAAAATACAATTAATGGCATAGAACGCTGGTCAAAAAAATGGCGTATAACGAACAGAAATCAGCATTGTTCCTAGTAAGAAAACAGCGAAATACCTGGGTTTAAATCTGGACGTCAAACTCAAATGGAAGGAACATGTTAAAAAGAAAACTGAACAGTTGAAGATAAGGTACCAAAATATGCATTGGCTGATAGATAGGTACCTACCTACTCTCAACTTTCCATCTAGAAACAAGTACTGATTTACAAACAGATTATCAAAATCGGTGTGGACCTACGGCTTATAATTTATGGGGCTGTACCAAAAAAAGGCAATTTTATAGAAATTTAGAAAAACTGAATAATCAGGAATATTGTAGGTTCTCCTTGGTATGTTCCGAATAAGTATTTACGTAGAGAGTAAAGTCTCATGAAAATGAAAATTTACGTAGAGAGAGATTTACGCACCTTAAAGTCGAATCTATGCCAAATTAAATTAAGAAAATCGCTAGTGGATATGAAGAGAGGCTTGTAATGTTGTAAACGTCACATCTTTATTATTTTAGTTTCAAATAATTATTTTCTTTAATATTCCATTAATAATAATCTTCCTATATCTGTTTTACCTGTTTTTCCCGTTAAAACTTGTTTATAGGCGCCCTTTCCTGTTATAGGAAATTGTTTTTACATTCTACCATCTCATTCTATCAAAGATATTTATCTTTTATATTTTTTTTGTTCTATGGTATATATTTCACTGTCATTGCGATGACATGACAGTGACACTTCATCCCTGTTCAGCAACACAAATTATTTGTAGGGGTGGTAAAATAATATTTTATAAAACCAAGGGATTTTAGATAATACCTTCATTTTTATTTCAACAGAATCTTCTCTTGGGGTGTGTCATTGTATTTATTATATTCACAGTTTTTATAGCCATTTTTTCTATACCTAATGGTCCAAGAGCTGTGAGACATTTTTGAGTAGGTATTTTAGGCAACCTGAAAATTTTTCGGGTGACTCTTCCATGATAGCCTAATACAAAAATGCCGGTCTGGCTGGAGGGCAGCGGTTATTTTCCCCAAAAATCCCCCCAAATTTAAACAAAAGGGTAAAAATTGTTATTACAAAAAATATCATTGACGTGACTTTAAAGTAAATTTAAATATTCAAATATAAAGAAAATAAACACACCAGGCGATTTGAGGGCGATTTTAACTCTGAAAGATACTGGCATGGGCGCCCCAGAATTATTTTCAGGGGATGCATCTGAACTTCAGAAGATTTCATCTGAATCTGTACATACTATTAACGAATTTAAAATACACAACTATACATGCATAACTATGTACATTCCTTCCGGACAGGGAGGTGCAATTGTTATTTTGACAGGGTATTTTTTAATATTAAAAATAAACATTCTAAAAAAGACAGTTTTTTTTGGTGAAATTTTTCAACTGCCAGGTGATCAAACAAATTACGCGTGCATATAAATGAAATGCGCTATAGGTAAGCAGCAGTGTGAGAAAGAGCGTATACCGATTGCTGTTTGCGTCCTCTGTTGTAGCTGAGAGAGTCCGTTCGCTCGAAAAAAAATCACGTGACCTGGCGATATCCATGTTGTTGTTCCTCGAAACGTTTGAGTATTTATTGTAATATATTATGGTTTTTTAAGTAACTTTTTCTTAATTAAAGAAAAATAATACGTACTATACAATAGATTTTGCAAATATGATAGAAAAAGACAAGTTTATTATTATAAATATATAGGTAGAAAAGTATAAAACTATAAACTAAATTAATTCTGTGTCCGAATCTTGTACTTCTTCTTCAAACTCCTCAGCTGAGCTTAAATATTCATTCTCTTCTTCCTCGTCAGACTCCCCTCGAGACTCAGATTCCTCTTCTACATGATCTGTAAATAGTTGTAATATGTATTTAGAAATAGTTAAAAATTAATTAGTGATTAACTAATTGAGTTGCTACGTATTCTCCGTCCTCTTATACGGAGTCGAAGTCTGGACAATCACGGGCGCATCTGAAGAAAGACTTGCCGTTGTTGAGATGTGGAGTTATCGAATAATATTAAATATATCATGGACACACATAACAAACACGGAAACATTAATAAAGATGAAAAAGGCAAAAGAAATACTCAACACTATGAAGGAAAGAAACACTTAACAGTATAAAAGGACAGAGAATACGTAGCTCAATTATAACTCAATTAATTAATCACTGATTAATTTTTAATTAATTCTAAACACATATTACAACTATTTACAGATCATGTAGAAGAGGAATCTGAGTCTCGAGGGGAGTCTAACGAAGAAGAACATAATGAACATTTAAGCTCAGATAAGGAGTTTGAAGAAGCAGTACAAGATTCGGACACCGAATTAATTTAGTTTATAGTTTTATATTTTCTACCTATATTATATATTTATAATAATAAATTTGTCATTTTCTATCATATTTGCAAAATCTATTGTATAGTACGTATTATTTTACTTTAATTAAGAAAAAATTACTTAAAAAAAATTATAATATATAATAATTACTCTAACGTTTCGAGGCACAACAACATGGATATCGCCAGGTCACGTGATTTTCTCGAGCGAACGGACTCACTCAACTACAACAGAGGACGCAAATAGCTATCGGTATACGCTCTTTCTCACACTGCTGCTTACTTATAGCGGTTTTCATTTATATGCACGCGTAATTTGTTTGATCACATGGCAATTGGAAAATGTCACCAAAAAAAAACCTGTCTTTCGTAGAATATTTATTTTTAAAATTAAAAAATACCCTGTCAAAATAACAATTGCACCTCCCTGTCCGGAAGGAATGTACATAGCTATGCGTATATAGTTGTATATTGTATACTCGTTAATAGTATGTACAGATTCAGATGAAATCTTCTGAAGTTCAGATGCACCCCCTGAAAATAATCCTGGGACGCCCATGCAAGTATCTTGCAGAGTTAAAATCGCCCTCAAATCGCCTGGCCTGTTTATTCTCTTTATATTTGAATACTTAAATTTACTTTCAAGTCATATCAATGATATTTTTTGTAATAACAATTTTTACCCTTTTTTAACTTTGGGGGTGATTTTTGGGGAAAATAACCGCTACCCTCCAGCCAGACCGGCATTTTTGTATTAGGCTATCATAGAAGAGTGACCTGAAAAATTTTCAGGTTGCCTAAAATACCTACTCAAAAATGTCTCACAGCTCTTATACTATAACCTCCATCTCTAAAAAGCACATAATCTGATATTTTATCGAAAATCCAAAAGTCGACGTCAACGAAATAGCATTGGTCCATAAATATAAATACTAAGGGGATGAAATCCAAATTTCCAGAGACAATCCAACTGCTGAATTACAGAGAAGGATCAACTCTATCAGACATCTTCAAGAGCAACTTGCCAAATTATTTGAAAAGGAAGACGTTCAACTAATGTGTGCTTCCAGGTATGACTTACGGTGCCTAAACATTATCATTAACCCAGGCCACAGCAACGAAACTTGGAGTGGCCCAAAGAAGAATGGAACGGTCACTACTTGGACTGACTCTCAGAGACAGGTTCAGAAACGAAGAAATCAGAAGAAGGACAGGCGTCACAGATGTCATAGAGCGAGTAGCATGGCTGAAGTGGACTTGGGTGGGCCATGTAGCCAGAATGAAGGACGGGAAGTGGACCCAAAAAATTACAGTGTGGAGACCAAGAGAAGACAGAAGAAGTAGAGGTAGACCACCTACACCATGGACGGACGACGTCAAAAGGATTGCTGGGAATTGCTTGCAGAAAGCCCAAGATCGACAAAACTGGAAGAAATTTGGGGAGGCCTATGTTCAACTTTGGATGCAGAAGGCTGAATGATTTCAATTATCTGTGGTAGTTTATCGCGACAGGTTCCAAAAACATACCAACCATAAAGTACTTCAACTTCTTGTCAACCAACCAAAGATGCAAATGCTCAATGTGGACTAAGCCGTTCCAGCTTGTGTAATGTGAGAAGTATTGTTATTATCAAAAGGCTTGGTTAGTGTTGTGCATTGTAGGCACAACAAAAACGTGAGAAGTTAGTGAAAAGCAGAGTATGTGCTGGTACAACAAAAATGTGGGCATTTCATGTCAAGAAAAGCTGGCATGGACCTAGATTACAAGCAGTTTTAGAAAAATTAGGTTAAAGAAAAAATGCTAATTAATTTTGTATATTGTTTAAAATAAAAAAAATCTGGAAACATAAACATATCTTTTTATAGTCTATTCCTCATCATTCATTCAATCAATTGTACATCTAACAATGTATCTGCTAATAATGAGTGAAAATCGCAGTATTGTGATTACGTGGCTTTCTTTGCTCTAGAAACATCCAATCAACCATATTGCTAACGATATGTTTTTAATTTTAGTGTTTCTTAATATAGAAAATTTGCATTGCAATAGTTTATAGCTAGTATGTCTTTAAAGTAAATGGTGCATAAAATAATAAATAGGATATTTGTAATTTTTATTAAATATTATGAAAATAATAAAATACTACACGATATATAATCAAGTTTTTGTGGTAAATTACTTAATTTTTTCTGTAATATTAAATTCTCGGGATTTTTCTATAATTTGACGAATACCTATTAAGAATGTGTTGTCTTGTGCCCCTACCTGGGACGAATCCGCATTGTTCTTGTAGTCCAGGGCGCATCTGTTTTGAGATGGATGTTGAGAGGTGACTTAAATTTTTTTGCAGAAATTGCTTGATAATAACTCAAATAATAATATTTGAGTTATCCTCCCACTCAAAATGATCCGGAACATTGTTTAAATAATCAAAATGTCAAAATATGAAGGAAAATTCGATTTTTTTATTGGTTTTTTGATTACAGCTTTAAAAACTATTCAATTCTGAGAAAAGTTGTACTGACATAAAAGTTGCGAAATTAAATTTCCTACAATATAGAATTGGTTAGAAATTTAAAAAATAGTCACCCTTGTTGCAAAATAGCAATAATTGCGAAAAAAAAACATACAAAAACAAGTATTCTCATTTTACGTTTTTTAACCATTTATGCTACACTTAGGACCTACATATTTTACCCAGAACAACATTATGATATAGTAAAACAACACTGTGAATTTCATTAAGATCGGTTTAATATATTTTTCAAAATAAATTTTGCAATCCAGCTTTCGCAAAAAATATTCATTTTTTTAAAATGTTGCAGGACTGAAAATAAAGCAGATATTGTCCTTTTCATGAGCATTTTTCAGTGCGTAACAAATGATAGGAAAAAGGGTAAGTCCGTGATAATACACATTTATGATATTTATTCTAACATGACATTTTAGTTAAATCTGACAGTTGTCACATTTTATTTTCAATTTGGAATAAAAACAAATCAAATGTGTTTCTTGCATTTATAAAATGGTATTTTCTTTGATTTGTATAGTCTTATAAATTATACAGATTATATTTGTAATATTATTATCTAATTAAAAAAAAATATTTTTTTTATTATGGCGCCATCTATCGACAACTAGAATAACTAGAATAAATGTAAATGTCTGTAATCACTGACGTGCCTTTTTTCTGTCACATACAATTTAATGCGTTAGAAAGAAATCGAAAAACTCTGACGCACTGAAAGATGATCATGAGAAAAAGAATAGCAAGTTTAATTTTTGTTTGCTTATAGAAGTGTACTGTACCTTTTATTTGCTTTTTGCAAGATTAAAATCGATTAATTACCACGGCGTCAGGAAATTTTTTAAATAAACATTAATTTTTGGTGCTACGCACAGGACAGCGGTGGTCGATTCACACAAGTTGATTTCCACCAAAATTTCTTTGAATCTTTATCTAATATATTATTTTCTTACTCTATATTTTGTTGTATTTTGATATTTTAATTCCACAAAAATCAAACTAATTTTATTATTGTTTGTGAAATATTGTTTAAACAATTGCATATGTTTAAAAATAATAAACTTTTATTCTCTAAGTTAAAATATATGAACAAAGAAAGTTTTTGCTAAAAAAAGTGTTATTTCAAAGGATAGAGTATGTGTTTTTATTTTGCAATAAACAAATTTATTTATTTATATCGAAATGTAATAAAAATTAAAATGTATCAATCATTATCAAAGGTCATTGGAATGCCCAATCAGAGCAAACTATCCGCTCTCCTGCGCGTAGCATCAATAATTAATGTTTATTTAAAAAAATTCCTGACGCCGTGGTGGTTAATCGATTTTAGTTTTGCAAATTGCAAATGAAAGGTACAGTACACTTTTATAAGCAAAAAAAATTTCAACTTGTTATCTGCTTTATTTTCAGTCCTGTAACATTTTGAAAAAATGAATTTTTTTGCAAAAGCTGGATGGCAAAATTTATTTTGCAAAATTTATTAAACCGATCTTAATGAAATTTAAAATATTGTTTTACTGTATCATAAAGTTTTTCTAGATAAAATATGAATGTCCTAAGTGTAGCATAAATGGTTGAAAAACGTAAAATGCGAATACAGTAGGAAAAATGAAAGAATACCCATGACCGAACATATAAAACACGCTGTATTTTCCTGTCACCATGTCACACAAAAAATTGGCCAGCGCAAGTACATGTAAGAATTATTGTTACATGTACTTGCACTGGAGAATTTTCTTTGTGACACGGTGACAGGAAAATACAGCGTGTTTTATATGTTCGTTCATGGGTATTCTTTCATTTTTCCGACTGTACTTGTTTTTGTATGGTTGTTTTCGCAATTATTGCTATTTTGCAACAAGGCTGACTATTTTTGAAATTTCGAACCAATTCTATATTGTAGGAAATTTAATTATGCAACTTTTATGTCAGTACAACTTTTCTAGGAAATTAATACTTTTAAAGTTATAATCAAAAAACGAAGAAAAATATCGAATTTTTCCTTCATTTTTTGACATTTTGATTATTTAAACAATGTTCCGGACCTTTTTGAGAGAGAGAGGATAACTCAAATATTATTATTTGAATTATTTTTAAGCAATTTCTGCAAAAAAATTTTGAGTCACCTCTCAACGTCCAAATGTACTAATATTTTTACAGATGCGCCCTGGTCTATTGGGAAATATGGGGTAAGTAATTATTGCAATGTGTATTTGAGCCATGGCCTGCTCGCAGAGGACTCACCACTTCCGTCAATTCCTAACAACTTCCCTCCTTCTTATGGCCATTAGAATCTTAAGGTCTTCTTGTGCCTTATAAATCCATCGTCTACGTGGTCGTCCTCTACTTTTTCTGTCCGCCGGGTTTGAGAATGTAAATATCTTCATGTACTCATTATCTGACATCCTAGCAATGTGTCCAATATATCGATGAACCCTTTTTATATATGGAAAAAGTGAGCTAATCCCAGACATTTGGTAAGTTTCCGGTATTCCAGATTTCAATACAGATTCTTAGAATCACTTCAGTTCCTACCTTTCTCACTTATTTAAGTGTTTCAGTTATTACTCAGTACTCAATACTCAGTAAGTGTATTATTTATCTTATATTGATATATCTTCACACACGAGAGATATTATCTTCCCTCAACTAATATGGAAGGAAAAATAGAAGGAGAGTCTGGTCATGGCAGGAAATAAATGACGTGGTTACATACATCAAGGATTGAGCAGGACTACACCTCTAAACCCTAATAAGAAAAGCACAGGATAAAGACGAATTTTCAGAAGCAATTGCCAACCTCCATTAGAACTGCCACCTAAAGAAAAAGTTGTTATTCTATCTTCCCCTTAATCCTTTATGAATCTCAGGTTTTATCGCCACCTAAATTTCTGATTTCAATATTTGTGGTTCTTTTTCATGCCTTTTTTCCTCTGTATTATTATCTGGGTCATTGTTAGAGAAGAGTATTTCGCAAAATTGTTTCCACACCGCTGCGATTTCTTCCAAGTTTTTTAACTCTATATTTCCACTATTATCTTTGATTATATCTATATCTGCAGTTTGAATTCCCTCGCTAAATATTTGACTTTTGAAAAAAGTTTATCTAAGATTCTTGGCAGTCAGTAACGTTTTTCTAGTTGTAAACATATGTTTTTAAAATTTTGTCCCTTCTGTACAAGTGTTTTATAGTTGAATTTATGGTGTATGCCTCTATTTCTTTTTGTATTTGCAAATGAAAGATAAAAAATGCAATTAAAGAAAAACAAGAAACAAGGTGGTGTTTTGTGACAATGCTGGTTTGCAACGTAATGTGATACTCTTCCTTAACGCGTTAGGTTGATAAAAACACTGGTGTGAAGAACTGGATTTATTGGAACTAAAGCAGAATAGCTACATGAAAATATGAAGGTAGGCGTCCTTCCATTTATACCTGTTTAGATAATGTCTATAGTCTATAGTCTATATCATAACCGAAATAAACCTTTGGAATGCTTTACACTAGTAGGTGAGGAAAGTATGCTAAATTTGCAGTTACTCGAGCGTTATGGGGACCTATTGGCTTGTGAAGAGTAGGTCCTAAAACCAAAAAAAGTTAATTTAAGTTTTCCATAAAGTGGGGGACATTCCATTTTTAATTTGATTTTCCATTTCCGCCAACCGTTTTTTCCGATTATAGCGCCATCTATCCTTAATTAGAAAAAATGTCTCGAATAGAATTTGCTTATTTTTACGTAAAGAATCCAAATCTGCAATAAAAATTAATGGCTCCTATTTGAGATTTTAGAGTAACTTCCCACCCCACCTCCGTGGGGGGTCGTGTTTGGTGCCATTCGATAGATTTTTTAAAAATATTGAATATGCGTATTGTGCAGTTTTTCGATCTGATGTTCATATCGCGAAATACCGCGGGGTTTCTATATAAAATTTTAAATTTACCCCCCATTCCTTTCCGTGGGAGTCGTGTTTGGTATCATTCGATAGATTTTTGAAAAATATTGAACGTTCATTTCGCGAAATATTCGCTTTTTTGTGAAACTTTGTGACTCACCCATTTCTTTACGCCCCACTCAAATCGTCGGATTTTTTAAAGTTACACTGTTTTGCATGTACTTAACTTACTCTATCTTAATTTGACGATTTCGAGTTTTCCTAATGATAGATTTTTTCGAACCCCCCTTAACGAACTCCCCTGTATTAAGAGCCAATATATGGTAGAGGTATATTTACAGGGTACAAGGTTTCTGACGCGTTCGAGTAACTGCAAAAATCCCCACTTGGGCTCCCCTACCATAAGTAACGCTATTAGATGCATACTGGCCTAACCCACAATTTAATGTAATAAAAGTGTTTAGGTAAAATTGTAGGTTGTGGGTTAGACCACTTTGCGTGCTCATAGCGTCAAGTAATGTTTTAACTTTAGGTGATAAGTGATATCTCACTGTTCTCCACCAAATAATTCAAGAGATTCTGGGGTTTTGAGGTATTTTGAATATATCTCTAAAAATGCTATGTTGCCGCGTCATAAAAAATATTAAAGATAATTAAAACATGAGAGGTGAACACAAGGTTAAGATGATTTAGATATTTTGAAAAGATGAATGAGTACCTAAAACAGTGATAAAACAAAGACATACAGCCTTTTATAAAACAATCTGATAAAAAATATGATTCAGCAATGTGTCAAACACATACTTACATACATATAGTATTTTTACTACAAAAACGTTATTACGTAGGTAAAAATTTTTGACGTAAGAGAACTGTCAAAACATTAGAATGTGACTTTTCATTATTGCTATGTTTATTATAAACACGGCAATAATGAAAAGTCACATTCTAATGTTTTGACAGTTCTCTTACGTCAAAAATTTTGACCTACGTAATAACGTTTTTGTAGTAAAAATACTATACATATATTTATTTAATTGCTCTCCTTAGACAGGCAATATTTTTTTCTCGTAAAGTAGATCAACACTTATTAATTTTTACAACTTTGTCCTTACAATGTCGACGATTTCTCAAGCTGTTCTCATAGATACAGTCAAAGCGTGCTGTGAACAATGAATCCA
Source organism: Diabrotica virgifera virgifera (assembly GCF_917563875.1). NCBI lineage: Eukaryota > Metazoa > Arthropoda > Insecta > Coleoptera > Chrysomelidae > Diabrotica > Diabrotica virgifera. The sequence goes on along the minus strand of NC_065443.1, from coordinate 287,476,856 downwards.
CCACCTACTTTGTGGCTAGTATTGTTTTTAAATGAAGAACATGATTAGACTATTCCTAGATAAGGTCTAAGCATTTATAAATAATATTTTAATATTCTCACGCCCAACAAGAATAAACATTTACATATGGAGTTTCTATGTAATTGTTTCAGGTTTTCTTTTCATTCTTTTATTATACACACGCAAAAAAATCTTTTATGTAAGCAGGTGTAAAAATATACATGATGAATTGAAAAGCAATATGACGCATGGAGCACAAATTTGTTAAACCTTCCGTGTATTAATCAGGGGCGTCATTTGATAGGGGGCAGGGGGGGCATTTGCCCCCCCTGGCCCTGAAAATTACTGAAATTTACAAAAAATAGATCAATTTTGTATTATGTTTGCATATAAATGTATTGTATATACAATGCTTGCCCCCCCTAACAAAATTTCAAATGACGCTCCTGGTATTAATCGATATCAATAGAGGTTATTTCTGCATCCTTGCTTCATCAGACACTCGAGCTGATACAATTTTACACCTGTTTATTTTTTGAACTGGGAAATAAGCAGTAAGTGGGAATAAGTGTTAAATAATCAGGAGATATTCGCTAGCCGTTCCGTATGTGAATTTGTATCAGCCCGAGTATCTGACGAACCAGGGATGCAAAAATAGCAAAATATTCCATACACGGAAGGTTTGACGAATTGTGCTGCATGAACCATATATTTGGTTTTTCATCAACTACGCAGATGACTGAGAGACATCCGTGGGTAATTTAAATAAATATACGAATTTCACAGATAGGCCAGGGTAATAAGACAAAAATATACCCTGTTCGTGAACTTCAGCAGCCAGGGTACTGAAGCGTTTTTTCGACAGGTAATACCTATAGGAACAAATTGTAACTTTTTTTTTTTCAAATCAACGGAAAGCAATGAAACTTATGATTTTTTAGTACAAATATCTTTGAGATTACGGAAAGAGCTTTAAAATGACGTATTGCAAAGTTTGATATACTCATTAATTGTTAATATAATATTATGTGCCATATTAAACTGTGGCACAGCAAACAAACATTGCTGAAAATTTTTAAGTCAACTCACAGTAAGAACAGTCCTAACACCATTCAGAATCAGTCCAGTAAGCAGTCTTGATCTAGAAATAAAATGGAGTACTTAAATATATAAATGAATGGATGAAAAAAGTTAAACTAACTATATCAGAAACAAAAACAACATATAGCCTTATAAAAGGAAAACCTGAAAGAAATCCAAGTATACAAATAAGAGGGAAAGCAACAAAAAGAACAAAAAAAACTAGATATCTTGGTATCATAATCGATGAACCAAGACTCTTTACAAACCATAGTGTGTCAATTTTAAAACTTACAATGGCTATATCTCACGAACAAAAGCTGAAAACGAAAAATGCTTGAAACCGTTTTTAGGATAGTAAGGGGGAACTAAAATGACATGAAAGAGACCTCACCCCTATCAACCCCCTAGGCCCCACCCACCACAACCAAAATAGTTTAAATTGCAAACCCCTACTTGTGATACATCATTGAAAAGGCTATAAAAAATTCTATCCAATGGTATAAATAATAATTATACAGGGTGAAGCAATAATTGTGAAACTTTCGCTTAAATGAAAAATTTAATGAGGTTTTGTTTAACTACAAATTTGATAAAAATGTCAATTAAGTAAATGTTTAAAGTGCGTTCCGTTGTTTTGTAAACAATAATACAGTCTATTTTCAAATTCTGCACGAAATTTGACAAATGTTTTTCTAGTAATAGGACGACATGCTTGAGTAATTATTTCTCGCAATTTCCCAAGTGACGCAAGTTAAGTTTTATAAACAACTGATTTAAGGCAAAAATGGCAAATTAAGTTTTAATTAACAAAGAAAAAGTACGAGCGGACACTTACTTAATGAGATAGCATTACAAATACAAAATCATAGTAAGCCAGCTGGTATTAACACCCTGTATAATTATTATTTATACCATTGGATAGTACTTTTTATAGTAGGATAGTATATTTTTTTGTATGGGGTTACCCTAAATCAGTTGTCTATAAAACTCAATTTGCTTCACTTGGGGAATTGCGAGAAAGAATTACTCAAGCATGTCGCCCTATTACTAGAACATTTGCTAAATTTCGTGCAGAATTTGAAAATAGGCTATATTATTGTTTACCAAACAACGGAATTCACATTAATATTTACTTAATTGACATTTTTAATAAATTTATAATTCAACAAAACCTTATTAAATTTTTCATTTAAGCCAAAGTTTCACAATTATTGCTTCACCCTGTATAATTATTATTTATACCATTGAATAGCATTTTTGATAGCCTTTTCAATGATGTATCACAAGTAGGGGTTTGCAATTTAAACTTTTTTGGTTGTGATGGGTGGGGCCTAGGGGGTTGATGGGGGTGAGTTCTCTTTCATGTCATTTTAGTTCCCCCTTACTATCCTAGAAACGGTTTCAAGCATTTTTCGATATCAGCTTTTGTTCGTGAGATATAGCCCATTGTAAGTTTTAAAATTGACACACTGTATAAATAGCGTCTTAGGCCAGGGTAATAAGACAAAAATATACCCTGTTCGTGACACTTCAGCAGCCAGGGTACTGAAGCGTTTTTTAGACAGGTAATACCTATAGGAACAAATTGTAATTATTTCCTGCGTAGGATCTGGCGGCCATTTTTATTTATAAACAATTAACTGTCAAAAAATGGCACTCCCCCCTTTTTTTTTCAAATCAACGAAAAGCAGTAAAGCTTATGATTTTTTAGTAAAAATATCTCTGAGATTACGGAAAGAGCTTTAAAATGACGTATTGCAAAGTTTGATATACTCATTAATTGTTAATATAATTGCGAAAAAAGGTCGGAATTGCAAAAAAAAATATTTTCGCAATAACTATTGTAAAAATTAGTGTACAGCTTTGAAATTTTTGTCAAATGAGGGTTCTTTGGTGCTTAATATGTGATAAAAATTTTAAAGCGATTTATTAAATTGTTTAAATTTTATTTAAATTGTTTATCCCAGAGAATATTTTTTTGCAATAGCATAAGTCAGAAAAAAATGACGTTAGGACCATTCCACAGGTGTCAAATGAAAGAGCATGAGCTACATATTCAACATTGTTTAAAAAAGTAAATAAAAAATGCATTTATTAGTAATAAATAATTATGCAAAAGTATCGTCAATTTTTATTTATAAATTTTTTGAATAACTTTTTCCAAAAAAATTAAAAATTTTACCCTGTTTTAAGTGTACAACTACCGAGTAATGTTATTTATATCATAATTGATAAAAAATTGTAATAAATATATATAATTTCTTATATAACAAAAAAAAAATTTACTGAGGTGAAACCGCTGGGTGATGTACCTCATAACGCCATTTTAGTGTACAATAATACATTGATATATGTTATTGTACTTGTTATCAAATTAGCTTATATAATATGTAATTATGATTGCTAATAAATGCTTACAAAAAAAAAAAATATAACAAAATAAAAAGTATATAAGGAAAGATTTACGATACTTTTGTATAATTATTTAATACTAATAAATGCATTTTTTATTCACTTTTTTCAAACCAAGTTGAAAATATTTGAGCTTATGTTCTTTCATTTCACACCTGTGGAATGGTTCTAACGTCATTTTTTTCTGACTTATGTTATTGCAAACAAAATGCTGTCTGGGATAAACAATTTGAATAAAATTTAAACAATTAAATGAATCGCTTTGAAATTTTTATCACATATTAAGCACCAAAGAACCCTTATTTGACAAAAATTTCAGAGCTGTACACTAATTTTTACAACAGATATTGCGAAAATATTTTTTTTTGCAATTCTGACCTTTTTTCGCAATTATATTAACAATAAATGAGTATATCAAACTTTGTAATACGTCATTTTAAAGTTTTTTCCATAATCTCGAAGATATTTCTACTAAAACAACCATTTTCCCTGTTTGCCACTGATTTGAAAAAAAAAGTGAAAAATGTCATTTTTGACACTTAATTGTTTATAAATAAAAATGGCCGCCAGATCCTACACAGGAAATAGTTACAATTTGCTCTTTTAGGTATTACCTGTCGAAAAAACGCTTCAGTACCCTGGCTGTTCAAGTGTCATGGAAATCTTATTACCCTGGACTAAGAAGGCAAATCAAATATTAACCAAGATAGAAACAAAAAGTATAAACTATCAGAAATATGGCACTGGCTGTGAAATTGAAAAAATGCTATATCTACTATCTTTCCAAGAAGGGACGAATAGGACTCAAATAAAACGAATCTCAACTGCAGATCAATGCTGGTGTACACACAGTAATCCGGTCAACTTAGACATCAAAATGCTTGGCAAATAACAAAAATTGCCGGAGAGCCAAATTTTGGTGGAGAGCTAGGGTATACTATCACAAATAAAGTTTAAAAAGTCCCCATCGATCCCATGTGTGCGTCAAAAGTTATTCGGGGTCAAAGGTCAAAATTTGAGATTTTTTTAATTTTTTTCGAAAACGGTAAGTTTTATCAAAAAAAAACCTTAAACCAAAGTTGTAGATCTTAAAATTCTCTACAAAAATAGTCCTTACTATTTTTTTCCTAAGAGTTGCCATTCCTGAGATATCGCGATTTAAAGAGTCACATTATACATGATATGCACACGTTTCCACACCACCTGTGAGGTGTACTCGACGCGTTTTTTTACCGTGGTTTCCCCTGTAGGCCTACTCCACTAACTGTTTTGACAATTTTAGGATAATTTAAGGAAACAATACCGGTGAAGTTCTAGATATTACCTTATTATTGATATTGATTATTGATATTGCTATTGATTATTAGGTTAACAATTGTTTTGATTTCTTTAGATATTTTAATCAGATTCATATTCTTGAAAGTCTACTTCAACAGTCAAGTCTTCTTCGATTTCATCTTCTTCCTCTTCCTCTTGCTGGATGTTCAAAAATTGTTCAAATGTGACTGAGTCATTGGTCTCTTCATTAAAATCACAGGAGTCTTCCTCTGTTGTACTAAACTGGACATTTGAGCAAGACTGACCTTGGCAGTTGGTACACACTAGAGAACACAGCAACCCGACTTTTTTACATCCACATTTGGCACTACAACCTTTTTTGCAATTGCAAAAAATAGTGTTAAGGAGTTTTTCTGGAGCAGGTGGGAGTAAGGTTTTAATCGGTTCCAGAGTATTATCTATTAATTTCCAACCCCAGTCTTCTGGATTCAGTTCATTGCCTAGCCATGTTTAAACTTGATAATATACTCGATACAAATGTTGAAAAGCAGATGCTGATGTTGGAGGAAGACATGATAGTTGTACTTGTTTCTTATTTCGCGTATTTTTTACAATAGTTAAGTATCGGTATTTATCAAGTCAAATAATTTTTTTTTGGAGCTCCATAAACCGCAAGAAGAAAGCGAATTCCTTCCGTAATTATTGTTTGCGGTGTAGAATCAAGTTCTGTAAAAACTTTACAGCAGTCAGTCTAACATGGCTAGGTCAGTCTAAGTTTAAACATGGCTAGGCAATGAACTGAATCCAGAAGACTGGGGTTGGAAATTAATAGATAATACTCTGGAACCGATTAAAACCTTACTCCCACCTGCTCCAGAAAAACTCCTTAACACTATTTTTTGCAATTGCAAAAAAGGTTGTAGTGCCAAATGTGGATGTAAAAAAGTCGGGTTGCTGTGTTCTCTAGTGTGTACCAACTGCCAAGGTCAGTCTTGCTCAAATGTCCAGTTTAGTACAACAGAGGAGGACTCCTGTGATTTTAATGAAGAGACCAATGACTCAGTCACATTTGAACAATTTTTGAACATCCAGCAAGAGGAAGAGGAAGAAGATGAAATCGAAGAAGACTTGACTGTTGAAGTAGACTTTCAAGAATATGAATCTGATTAAAATATCTAAAGAAATCAAAACAATAGTTAACCTAATAATCAATAGCAACATCAATAATCAATATCAATAATAAGGTAATATCTAGAACTTGACCGGTATTGTTTCCTTAAATTATCCTAAAATTTTCAAAACAGTTAGTGGAATAGGCCTACAGGGGAAACCACGGTAAAAAACGCGCCGAGTACACTACCTCACAGGTGGTGTGGAAACGTGTGCATAGCATATATAATGTGACTCTTTGAATCGCGATATCTCAGGAATGGCAACTCTTAGGAAAAAAATAGTAAGGACTGTTTTTGTAGAGAATTTTAAGATCTACAACTTTGGTGTAAGGTTTTTTTGATAAAACTTACCGTTTTCGAAAAAAATCCAAATAATCTCAAATTTTGACCTTTGACCCCGAATAACTTTTGACGCACACATGGGATCGATGGGGACTTTTTAAACTTTATTTGTTATGGTATACCCTAGCTCTCCACCAAAATTTGGCTCTCCGGCAATTTTTGTTATTTGAAATGTCTATATAGACCGGGTTACAGTTCTAAAAACCATCAAGAGAGCTGAAGTATACGGAGGAAAATCAAAGCTAAGCCTTAGTAAAAGCCCAGGTTCACTCCACTCCACTATCTTCCAAGCAGAAATGTATGCTATAGAGAAGTGCCTATAGAAACTACTAAAGAGGAACTTCAGGGACAGATCAGATGCAAGGAAACATACAGATCTCTGCTCGAAAAAGGGCATTAGAGTCCAAATTTAGGGCATTAGAGTTGGCTGGTATCTTTCATTGGACTCTAGTGTCCTTTTTTCGAGCAGGGATCTGTATGTTTTCTTAAAGTGAATTCCTCTAACATCGACCTCGTTCACAACTTTTTAAAAAAATTATGAAAAAAAGTTTTTCAACATGTAATATAAAGGTTATTAGACCTTGCTATGTGGCTAGTTTCAATAACTTTTAAGATGGTTTCATTGATGAGGGTCTGATAAACCCGAAAACATTCTGAAATTTTTAATCCTATTGGATAAATCAAATTTTATGTTATAATACCTATCAAGGTATTTTAAAAAACCTTAAGCTTATTACAAAGGCATTTATATTTAAATAGTGTGGTTAAGTTTTCAGCCCAGGTAGAAATTAATATATTTTAATCTATTACGTCATCACGTCTAGATGGATGACGTCACTAGTATACCATATATGCCACAATATCATAACTTAAAAATAAAAATCGACCTGTTTCGGGATTTTTCATTAAAGTCGCCGGTTTACGAAATAACGAATTTATTCCTTTCATTTGCACCATACTGTCGGTGGAAAATAGTGTCGCGCACGCTTGATTAGCAATTAAAAAACAAAGGAGTTTTGAATATTGTAGTGCAAAAAACTCTTCGGGATTTCATCAATCGATGTTTAAAGAATATCTACCTACCTTGGCAACATTCAAATTTTCAGTTTTTCACCTAGTTTTTGAGGGTTAAAAATTGCCGATTTCGCAATTTTTGAATTTTTAAACGCTTATATGTCAAAAACTATCATTTTTAGAGAAAAGTCACTAAAGAGCTTTTCGGTTTGGAATGATCCAAAAAACCTAAAAAAACTTTTTTCCATGCAAAAAAAATAATTTTAGGAAAAAAACAAAAAAAAAACGTTTAAAAAATTTTTGACCACCTTTTGGTCCTGGCAACATGCAAATTTGTTCAAAGGAGTCCTTTTTGAGTAAGATTGTGCAAAAAATTCGAATTAGAATATTTTTCCTAGCGGATGCGCAGTGGCTTTCTGGACTAGATAGGTACTGTAAATATGTACAATGTTACATTAAGAAGTTTTTACTTCATTGTAAGTTTTGTTTAACTATGGTATATAGCCTATATGTACAGTCAACCATAACAAACATGGCAGACTACGAAGTGGTCAGACAATTTAATTACAGTGGAACACCGATAAGTCGGCCTCCGATAACCCGGAAATCCGGCTAACCGGGACCCGATTTTCATCAAATAAAACAAATATTTTTTCACTTTGACTGAGTTTTTTACCAAGAATACCGACAATACTGTATACAACTGTACGTAATTTAGATGTGTTTTAATAATTTTTATCATATTCTCCGGCTAACCCGGATTTTCGATAAACCGGATCGGCCGCGGGCCCGATTAATCCGACTTACCGAGGTTCCATTGTACTTAGGCTCCGTTATCACTAACAGTGGAGGGTTCGAAGACGAGATCCATCGACGCATCACAATGGCCACTCACAAAAATACACAAAGAAGAACACTGACATTACAAAAAAGAATGTGTGTACTTTGTACGCACGTAAGAAGTTATACTTCTATTATATGATTTCAACGAAATCAATATACTTTAAACAGTTAATTTATATTTAATTTAACTATTAAACTAATTTTAATACTTACTACTTTCCAAAAAATTTTATTAAAACAATACCAAAAATTAAAAAAATAAAAGAATAGAACACACACAAACACATTGAAAAATGCCACAAAGAAATGATTTCTGAACAATAATTGTTGCCAAAAATTTTAACTTAATACGTATTTTCTAAAAAAATATATAATAATATACTTACAATCATAAAATGTATTAAAAAAATAAAAAAAAATAGTAACTTGCATTGGGGATCGAACCCGCTTCCCGTCGATCCCGCCGATCGAAAATCGAAGTGCCTTCCCATTGCGCCAACTTCGCGTGTCTGTCATGTGGACCAACTGAATGTTTACACCATAAACTTTTTGACAGTAGTTGTTTATTACTTATATGAATTTAATCAAATCAGTTTGATTTTTGTGGAATTAAAGGAATATTTTGTGGAATAACAATATATTAGGTGAATATCGGTAGAAATTTTGATGGTAATCAAATTATGTATATCAAAGCATTACATACTATTTTGGTAGATTCATTTTAAATTTTCCAAATAGGTAGGTACCTATGTAATTTTTTATTAAGATACTGAAACATTTACAATTATTACGTACCTGTCGCTTTTAAAAAAAACTATTTAAAAACTCACTACAAATATAAACTTGCTTTTTTCTCTGCCATCACAACAATAAAAACTAATATAACATTTTTTATCCATAATCTCCATATTGAACAATTATTGACAGATGATTTTAACACCCAATCAGATCCCGTATAACGTTTAAGCGACTAATATCATACTGTCGGTATGCGCATGCGCCAGGGAATGTAAAAATTCGTCCTCGTGCCTAAAGGAGTATAACTTCAAAAACTCTTAATTACGTCATGTTCGAGCATTGATATTTCCTATCAACTACGCTTCAGAAACTTGGACGATCAAAAAAGCTGATTCGAAGCATATAATTGCATTTGAAATGTGTCTATCGTAGAATGTGGCGCATACGATGGACCGAAAATCACACAAAATATAATAAGAAATTTTAGACATATAACTAGCAGAAGAGGATAGCATGGAATAACATGGAACGAATGATAGTTGAAGGCAATGTAGCGGGCAAAAGATCCAGAGGAAGATCCAGCACGATGGTCGGACCAAATAAAGGACATGACTGGTTAGCCATTCTCCGAAGCAACAAAACAACAGAAATAATCTACAGTACATCCTTAAATAATAATATGTAAGTACTACGAGCCTAGTAGGCCCATAGCTTGATGTACTATTCTTTACAACTCCCTTTTATCAGTCGTTTTTCTTTCTCAGTTCCGTACGTTAAGTCTTCTCATATCTTCTCTAACTCCATTACTCCATCGTGACCTCGGTCTTCCTCTTCGCCTTTTCCCTGCCAATGTACTAGATAGTACCATTATGGGGATTCTAGATGGAATCATCCTCTGCACATGGCCCAACCATCTAAGTCTTTGCGCCTTAATTACTGCTAATATGTTAGGATCTTGATAGAGTTCAGTTTGTTCCATATTTGTTCTTCTTATCTATTGTCCATTTAAGTTTTTCCCACCGAAGATTTTGCGCAGTATTTTCCTCTCCCAAACTAATAACAACTCTTGATGTTTTTTTGTTGTGACCCATGTTTTAGAAGCAAACGTTACTATCGGCCTTATTACGGTCTTGGAAGTTCTTAGTTTTGCTCTTCGTGATATATTTTTACTTCTTAATAACTCATTAAGAGCATATATAGCGCGGTTGCCCGACATAACTCTTTTTTTGTATTTCTTCTTCACACTACATCCTTATAAAGGAGAAAAGACAGAGGAGGGAGGATACAGCCAAACACTGGTATTTTCCGTTTTTATTTATACCTATACATTTCATTCTGGTTATTTAATATACCATTTAAACGCTCATTTGATGATTCCCAACCAAACAATAGAAAAATTAACAAATCAAAATTAAAGATTACAGCTAAAAACTATTCGATAACACTTTTTACACATCGTTTGATGTTCATTCATGTAAAATTGTAAACACGTTTTGTTTCTTATTCGACTCATATAATATGAGAAGGACAAAATCACAATAGTCCATTAAATCATAATTCTGGGTAAAAATGAGATTGTATCAGTCGTATAATAAGAGTTAATTGTTGGTGAACACTGAGATCGATATGGTTTTTTGTTCTATTATTGTTCGTGGGAAAATACAATATATGATATAAACTTACAACGAAAATAATACACAGATACCAGGTATTTTTTGTACGGATTTACATTAATTTTTGGTTCTGTTCATATTTGTGGTAGTCTAAGCTAACGTAACTTAACCTATATCCACATTTTGGGTCAAATAAGTTCTTCATGACTACTACGTTTTCATGTTTTATGCTAGTAGTCTAGAGAAATCAGATTTTTTTCGTGACACATCCCCCTCCAGACCGAAACCAATTTTTTTTAGTAGTATGGGCATCTATATTAATAACATATATATGTTTCCTGCAGCCGATTTTGATGATATACATAGTTATAAACAAATGAAGATCAAAAAACGGTAAATATTCGCTTTTTTCGTCTATTACCAAAAAGTTAAGCATTATAAACAAATTTGAGTATAAGAAACTCATAAATCATATAGAAAACTTCAATATGGCGTTCGCTGAATGTGTTTATCATTATTTGTTGCTTAGAAAATTACAAAATAAGTCATAAATTTTGAGATTTTATAAATGTTCTTAACTTATGTAAAAATTAAGTTGGAACCTTCTTATCACACGGAATGCTGAGACTTCTTGTGCTTAAATTATATTTTAAATTTTAAAGCAATTTTTTTTATTTACAACAATCCGCTTCAACCTAAGAAGGTTATTAGCGGGATAGTAACAGTTAATTACACTTTGTTCAGTAAGTTGCAGTCTTTTAGAAACAAAAATAGTTTATTAGAGTTGTTATAGTCTAAAATGTCTTTAAGATTGTTAGCTAAATGGTATTTAATTCTATGGCAATTGAACTTTTTACACTTTTCCACTAGCACATGTTTCACTGTAAGGGGTGAACCGCACTCATCACAAGTTGGAGGTTCTTCTTTTTTCAGCAAATATTCATGAGAAAATTGGGTATGTCTAAGTCGTAAACGGGAAATAATTGTTTGCATTCGTCTAGATACCTCGGGTGGTTGCCATGGTCCAACGTTGTTTTTTATCTCCTGAAGCTTTGATGATGTGGATTTCCATTTATTGTTCCAATTTTCGAAAAGATGTTTTATGAAGTAGCTTTTGAGATCCATACTTACAGATTGGAGCGACGCGACATGGGAATACTGTTATCATTTATGGCTTCTTTGGCATTTCGGTCTGCTGCTTTATTACCTGCTACTCCAACATGTGATGGGACCCAAAGAAACTTGATTCTTAGATCTTCAGTATGCAATTTATGTAGTTCTTGCTTTATTAGTAGTAAAGCTATTGGATGCTGCGTGTAAATTTTCCTTATTACGTGTAGTGATGACATAGAATCTGTGACGATTAATATCTTATTCATCTTGTTCGCATTTGCATGCAGTATGGCTTGATAGATCGCATAAAGTTCCCGAGTTAATACAGTTGCACTATCTGGAATTTTATGTTTGTGAATCTCTGTGTTGTTAACAATTGCCACTCCGACTCCATTTTCAGTTTTAGATGCGTCTGTATAGTATACTGTGTAATCGGAATGAGAGTTAATTAGATCTCTGAAGTGTTGTAAGATGAAATTAGGGTTAGTGCTATTTTTTTGGAAATTGTAATAGACTGCAATTAACTGTTGGAATTTTTACAGTCCAAGGTGGAGATGAAGATATTTCTTTGTATTGATATAAGGGTGGAAATTCCTGCCAGTCAAGTAGCTTCATTGCATGGTGGATTCTGCGAGAATAAGGGAGATTGAACTTTGAAGAGTTATTAGTCATGGATAGATCTAAAATGTTATTTATTGGAATTCTGTTATGTACATTTATGTTAGAAGCGTAATTAAAGGTTAACAGCTGTCTTCGAAACATTAGAGTGGGTTCGCCTATTTCAGCTTGTATGCTATTTATCGGAGTTGTTCTGTATGCTCCAAGTATTATCCTTAGGGAGGTGTTATGTAGCGTATCCAAAGGTTTCAACGTTGTTTTGCTGGCAGATGCATATGCGACACATCCGTAGTCAATCTTAGAGCGAATTAAGGATCTATATAGCATGAGCAGTGTTTTACCTTCAGCACCCCAAGTCCTGTGAGCTAGATACTTTAACAAGTTAAGACCATTTCGACATGAAAGAACTAACTGCTGAATATGACTTTTCCAATTTAACTGTTGCTCAAATATCATTCCTAGGAATTATATTTCGTTTGTATAGGAAAGATTTTGATTCTCAAGCGTGAGATTTGGTTTATCCTCAATACGTTTTTTTGAAAATATTATACATTTTGTTTTATTAGAACAAAAACTAAAACCGGTGCTTAAGGACCAATTTACTAGTTTATTTAAGTGTTCCTGTAATATTGACGCCATGTGATTTATGTTTTAAAGCAATTGGTCAAACAGGTTAAAAGTTATTTAAATTGTTTATCCCAAATTCATTTTTTTTTTGCAACACTATAAGTCAGAAAATTATGAGGTTACAGTAAGACTTCTGACAGTTTGTGGAAGGAGAACGTTTATACTATTGACTTAATTAAAAAAATTACAAAAAGTAATTTTAATCAGTGTAAAATTATTTTGCAAAAACACTTCGATTTTTTGCTTACTTATAAACAATTAGAATAACTTTTTAACCGTTACACGTAGAAAAAAATTTTTTTATATTTAGAAAGACTGAATTTTTATACATATTTAGAAGGAAAAAGGGGGTTATCCCCCCTTTTTTAATTCACATGTTCTTGCAAAATAATTTTGCAATATTTAGAATTATTTTTGTCAACGTGAAATGAAGTAAACACTTCTGTTGTATGTAGGCATGTGAATTTATTAAAAATCCTTAAAATTTATCCACAAGGGAGTGGAAGTACAAAACGTTTTCACCATCATTAGTGTAAACCTGGAAATAAGTGAACCACTAAGATTAAAAAGCAAAAGGGTGAAATTTTGACAGTTGAAAAAATTAAATGTAAGAAAATGTGGTTACTTATTACGTCCAATGTACAAGTAATTGAAACTAGCCACTTAAATAGGTATAAAAACCTCTAAATTACATTATTGTTACATTCTATATTTAAAAGTGGTCGACATGAAGTCGATGTCTTAAGATTTTACAGATGACATTGATACATTCACATTCTAAATCTGAATAATAATAATAATTTTGTAAAAATTGTATGTAATGTGCATCATGTCTAAAAAAGTGTCATCGTCCCCAAACAAAATATGTGAAAAAAATCTTGTTTGAGTTTTCTTTATTTCTCAACCGATTGTAGTGTTTCATATGAACGAGGATGAACATCAAGATAGCCACATGAAGATTATCATTTCTTTCTTTTCGACTTTCAGTCGTCCACTACAAACATATCTCTGACAACAGCACCGTGTAATTGTCAATCTCTGGTTGATTCACTAAAAACGCAAACACAGCTACGTTGCATAACAGATGAACAAACAGATAGCAACATTTTTTTATGCATATTAAAAAGTCTTAATGACCGTATCAGATCAGTAGCGTATGTATGTGTCCTTTAGAACGGCAATTTGTGATTAAACCGGAGCAAGAAATGCGATACTCTCGACACGGACGGCAAGACAATGAGTTCTAGTCCTTTCTCTTTTTATTTCAGTATATACGGACCAGTGAGAGTTCGAGTTCGTAGATCGGTGACTACGGACTTTTGAATAGCATTTAGTTACTAACAATTGATATAGGATATCAGCAACAAATAGGGTGAAAACGGTGGGTATGTAAGGTCTAATTTCAACTAGTTTTCTGTTTAATCGGTTGACTAGGATGGCATTTCTACTTTTATATAATAAAACAAGCAACTGGACTTCGTAAGGCAACATTTATACGCCGCGATAAATCCGAGCAATTTATCGATATCGATCAAGTTGTTTCAATTTATCGTCGTCTGTAAACGGTACATCGCAGCGATTTATCGGAATTGGAGTTGGATTGCATCAATTTATTGTAACGATCGAGTTGTTTCAGTTTATAATCAATCGCGACAATATATTGCAGCGTCTAAACAAGCTTTAAAAAAATCAATAAATCGTATCAACTTATCGTCACAATAAATTGCCCGCATTTATCGCGGCGTCTAAACGCTGCTTAAATCCTAGCTTTTTACCCAACCTGACTAGAACTATGGTTTGTTTTTTAACCAAGAAGAGTGATTCAAATTTACCGCGCTGTATTGGTTGTTTGTAATTGGTCCGACCGCAGACAAGTTTACTCCACTGTTATAAAATTTTGACACTAATGACATTTATCAAATTTTGACACTAGTGACATTTCATAGGTTAATTAAGTTATATCGGCGATTTTTGTGTTTTATGTGTTATTCCTTTAATTTTTTGATTGTTAGTCTGCTTTTATATAAAAAGCAGTTGTTTTTAGAACTCTTTAGCGACGTATTATTATAATTTAATCTTTATGGATTACCGTTGAGGGCTGACTTGATCAACCAAAAAAGAAGATGTATTGTATTTGCTTATTATCCCAGTGACTTTATTGGGTGCGAATCTTTCTTTTTAGTTTACTCCAGCGGCGGCTCGTGGGTCAATCTTCAGGGGGGTCATTTTGGTTTGAAAACTTCAAACTGTTGATTTTTTAAAGTATTTAAAAGATCTTTTAGCATTTATATTTTAGATAAAAAATACAGACTTAGATAAAACTCAATACTATTTACCCTAGTTTTCCGAAAATTAAATTTGTCTTTTTTTAGAGTAAATCTTTTAAAAAATATAGGAAAAATGGTATGAACAGGTTATTGACTGATATATAGATAGGAATATTTATAGTATAATAAATTGTAAATTTATTAAAACGAAACTTACTTTAAATATTTTTATATTTTAAGTCAATTCTTCTATCCTTTAGTTCTGCAAAATAGTCTATGACCTTCTCATTGAAATTTGGAATGCTCTTGACAAGCGTTTTCTCGATGCTCAGCATAGACAAGGCACTAAGTCTAGGTTGTCCCATCGTATTACGCAGGAATGTTTTTACTCTTTTTAAAGTAGAAAAACATCTCTCACTTTCCACGGTTGTCATAGGGAGTGTGCACAAAATATTTAATAACTTCACTGCTTCAGAAAATGTTTCAGACAAATTCATGTTAATAAAAAGCTGAAGTATGGCTACTGCACCAGCACTATTGCGAAAATCCTCACGACAATATAAGACTTCAAGTTCCGATTTTAGTTTGGAAATATTCACTGTGGGATAATTAGCCGTCACCATTTTTAAAATATTTTGCGGAAAGTTGGTAGTGTATGCTTCAAATTTCTCTATGTAGAATAACTGTGAAATCATGAGATGATCATTGAAACTAAACCTGTGATTTATTTCAGATATAATAATATCACAAATTTCAAGTGCAGTTCGTCGCTTTGGATCCTCTGCAGTAGTTTTTCTTTTTTTTGCTGTTGATGTGCTTGGTACTTCTGATTCCAAAATAGTATTTCTAATTATTTGGATATTGTTGTTAAAAGACAGGATACAATTTTTGACAGATATAACATCAATGTCTCGCATTTGCAATTGTTTAAACAATATATCAACATGGGGCATTATTTTATGGAAAAAATTTAACCAAAATAAAAAATGCTCATCTTCCAAATGTCTTTTTAAACCAGTTGCTTGATTTATATTGTTACCATCTTGCTCCTCATCAATAATTTCCTCTAAGCAAGATTTTAAATCATCTTTATAAGTGTATACAATTTCAACACATTTTGTATTGAAAGCCCATCGAGTAGGCGCAGCTTTAGGTAGCCTTACTTTAACCACTCTATCCAGAACCATCGTACGTTTTGGAGATCGGCCGAAAAAGGACGAAAATCCGTGTAAATTTGCAAAAAATATTTTTATCGGTTTGTGTTGACTCGCCGCTTTTTGGAGGATAAGATTAAATTGATGGGCATAGCAGTGAATGAAGTGTGCATTTGGGTATATTTCTTTAATTTTTGTTTGTACTCCTCCCAGTTTACCGCTCATGACTGATGCACCATCGTAACTTTGGGCAATCAATTTTTCAGGTGCTTCATTAATTTTTAATAATTGAAGTTCTTCCAATATTACATTAGTTAAATGTTGTGCTGTAGTACCTAGGGGGTTAACAAATTTCCAAAATCTTTCATGTACAATACCAGTTAATACATATCGCAATATGATAATCATCTGCGTTTTATTGGAGCTGTCTGTGGTCTCATCTACTTGAATGGCCACAAAATTTGTCTGGCCAATCTCCTTCATGATATGAGTATGCACAATGGCTAACATTGATTCTAAAATATCGTTCTGAATTGTTTTCGATGTTCCTTTAAATACTGTACTTTTTTCAATGTGTTCTTTAAACATTAAATCCAGTTCAGAAACAAAATCGATAAGGCCCAGAAAAATTCCACGATTATTGGAGCTGTCACTTTCGTCATGACCGCGCAATGCAATTTCGAAAACTCCACAAAATTTTACACAGTCGATTAGTTTGTTTAAAATATACCTATTTTTAGATACCAATTCATTAAAGTCATGCACAGATTTACGATATACACTATCAAGTTGCTGTCTTATGTTAACACGTCCTAAACTTGCGTAACTCATTGATGAATTTATATGAGTAGTTGAAGAGGCATGTTTTGTAATTTTCACTTTTAAATGCTTAATGTCAGTTACTCCATTTTTCGCCCATACAGCGTCATTCGAAAACAGTAAACACGGATAGCAAAAAAATGCATTTCTCACACTGCAGCCACAAATCCAATCACACAAATTGTACATTGATTCTTTAAAATATCTTTGAATGTCCTTACCCCTATCCTTTGTTGTTTGTTTTAAATTCATGTTTGGTTTTGGTCGACCACTTTCTTTTTTCTCAAGCCGCCGTTCATAATTTAGTGTTCCAGCAGATTTTAAGGCAATTATTTCGTCAACAACACTCATCTTGTTTTTGTTACAATCACAAAAAAATCCAACAAAACAAAATAAATTACGCAAATACGCCGCGATCGATATAGACCTGCCGTGAAGTGCGGTCAGCAGACGGTAACTAACTAAACGTGAGGCCGTCGACTCTACTAGAGGTATACGACGGAAAGGTCACTCCCACTCTCGCCCACGAAATTGCTATCTGCCGTCTCTTTTCTATTTTACATGCATTTGTCCATAAGCCATAAGAACTGTATATAGACAATTTAAAATACGGCCCAGCCACGGGCTTGTGTATAGCGCGAGGCGCGACGTTATTATATCTATTATATTTGTTTTGCCAATGCAGACTGCTGAGAGAGAATTTTATATTTCAGAGTGAAGTTTTAGATAAAAGATATTTTTAATAAAATTGGTATTTTTATGAGATTATTTTAGGGGGGTCATTGACCAATTGACCCTAAGGAGGAGCCGCGCTTGGTTTACTCCTCCTGGTTAAAAAATAAACTATAGAACTGAAAGTCGATATTTGAACCCTTTGTGTAACTTTGCGTCGGTTGATATACGATTTCACTAATTTTAAGTCATTTTTGCCAAACTTCCAGTCATAACCTTTTAACTGGACATGACATCAAAACTGGAACTAAATAATAAACTTTTAATACGCATCGAGTGACATATCACATGCACTATTTCTGCGACTATAATATGGCACTTCCGGTTAAAAATTTGTTTTTGTTCTCGTCCCTCTCGTCCCATTCACGCCCTTCCGGCAGGGATCTATGGAGGAGTATCACCAAGCCGCAAGCCCTTATCTCTTGCCGTACTGCTCCACTATAGGCCGATCAGACACCATTACATTGTAGTCTTAGTTTTAGTTTATAAACGAAGAAATGCGTGTATCTTCTGGCAATGGGATAATATAGGGGGATCTCCTGAACCCTAGATTTTCCAACCTGAACACGGATAAAATAACAAAAAAAGTAAAAACCAAAAATGGATATTAAATCAGACAAAAACCACTTATGCCCGGTTGCACCAACCGATTATCTGGACGAGAATAACATAAGAATTAAAATAATATAATTATATATAATAATAAAAATATCATAATATAGTAACACATAGATATAATTGATAATAAGGTAAGAATCGAAAATTATGGTGCAACGTAAGTGATAGTCAAGGAGGCCCTATCTATAAGTAGAGCTTAGCTAAGCTGGAGCTTAAGATCTGTTGGTGGAACCAGGCATTAATTATATAATCTGCTATGCAGATGACGCAATACTAATCACTCAAAGTGAAGATGATTTATAACGTATGCTGCACCAATTTATGTAATATTCAGAAAATTTAACATATTGATTTCCCAAAAACAAAAACAAAATGCATGGTTATACCAGCAAATCCGCTAAGATGTAAATTAAAACTGGATGGTCAGATAATAGAACAAGTGATGGAGTTTAAATATCTAGGCATCCCACTATCTAGCTACGGAAGGCTCGAAACAGAAGTGAACGATCAAGCGATCAAGGCAAACAGAGCCGCAGGTTTTCTGAATAAAACAATATGAAGAAATAAAAATATCGGGAAAGAATAGGGGAGTTAATATAGATTTTCACTTAGGAAAAAAATCAAACAAGATATAACTTTTTGTAATTTTATTAAGAAATGTTTAATAAACAACATATCAAAAAAATCTACTCGAGAAGTAGGTGCTTCATTTTTTATTAAACAAATGAACTACGAAATTAGATGTTTCTTTTTAAATAACTCCGAAAATATAAATTTGAGAAAAAAACTGACTTAACCATTGAAAAATTCAGAAAATTTTACAAAAAAAAACCCTTATATAAAGAATTTTCTAAAATTAAATCTGTACCTTCTATAATTTTTTATTTATAACGCTAAAGTCACCCTTCTCACAAACATTGGCGCACTGTAAACTAGCGTACGGCGAAATGCACGGTTGAGTTATTTTAATGTAATTCTTTAACTAATAGATCAAATGAAATTTTACAAATTGAATATGAAAGAAGAATAATTAAGCTATCTTATGGTTATAATATAAAGAAATAAAATGTATGGGCATAAGTACGGTGTGGGCGGAAAATGAGCCTTGCATGAATTTTGTTTAAAAATAATTTAAAAATGTGTAACTAATACAATTTTTCTAATAAAACTCTCAATTTTGCACAACTTACCTTTCAAGCAGCTTGCTAAATGATATTTCACCCAAAAAAAAATCTCAAAAATTTAATTCAAATGATATGACGTCTCAAAAAATGTAATTTTTGAAATCTTCGTAGTTTTATAGAATTACCACTACTTTAAGACGGTATTACTCAAGTTTGAACAGATCTATTACAATTTTATAAGTACTTTTTTAAAGCTTAGAATGTAATCTTTAAAATGCACTGAATTATTTTACTTTAGAAATGAAATAAATTATTTGTTATTGAGAAAATTACGAAAGATAACAAAAATGTAATACAAAAACCGAAAATTACCAGCTAAAAAAATGTTTATACAAAGTGATCAAAACTTTATTCTGTAAAATTTACCTAAAACACTCTTTTATTTTTTATAAAATACTCTGCATCGTATATAGTCTAAGATGCAATCACCAAATATCAAATTTTATTAATTTTATACGAGGTGTGTCAAAAAATATGAATTTCACTCAAGAGTAAAGTACCTTTAAATTTCACAATATCGAAAATTAAAATTTTTATTAAGAAAAGTTGTTTGGAATTAAAAAATTTGTTTTAGTGTTCAATTACATCCTTCTAATTAAAATATTGTGAATAATAAAGGCACTTAACTCTTAAGAAAAATTCATATTTTTTACATACCTCGTATAAAATTTAAAAAGTTAATATCTGATGATTGTATCTTAGATTTTAGACCAGGGAGAGCATTTTATGAAGAATAACTTTTTTTCGTAAAAGTGATAATAAAATAGTTATCATAATTGTAATAAAACGAAATCCGAATAAAATGATGAGTATCCGTAATTTCAGAAAAATTTAATTTTTTTTTTTTCAATTAGAATGACGTAATTGTATATTTAAACATAGTTTTTAATTTCAAACAACTTTTGATGATATCATTTTTTGATATTCTGGAATATAATGGTACTTTACTCTTTAACGAAATTCATATTTTTGGCATAACTCGTATAAAATTGATAAAATTTGATATCTGATGGTTGAGTTTTAGATTTTTGACTATCCAGAGCATTTTATGAATAATAACTTTTTTCGTAAAATTGATAATAAAAACGTTTTCATGAGGTTCCTAGCTACGCAGACATACTGTATAAGAGCTACTGTATAAGAGTTTTTAAATTTTAATGCCATATTCGGATTCAGTATAATCAAAAACAAAATAAAAACATATTTGATCAAAGTAAAATGATGAATTTAACGATATTTTTAAAATTATTAATACAAAACAATTGTTATTGTTTAAACAATTAATAAACAATTAGCGGCCAAATCTGCGAGTAGAACTTTTTACTTTAACATGTATATAAACTAACAAAAAAAGTTTTAGAAAAATATAAGCTTGTTTGAATTTTTCCGAAACAATGCATATTTTCGTTCTAATTGCACTCCCCTAAAATGGAAGGCAGAATTTAAAAAATAGTCCCCAGACCATAGTAAAGATATACTCGACAAAACACGACCTGATACAGAGAGAACGAAGAGTCTACTTACTAGAAACAGCAGCGATGAAAACTCTTAAAAATAATCGATGGTAAGACACTATGGAAGAGAGCTTCTTCTTCTAGTGCCTATTCGTTTCGAATATTAGCGATCATTCTGGCTATAATTATTTTATTAACTGATGCTTTAAATAGATTAGTTGTTGTTGTGGGGAACCATTTCCTCAGGTTCTTTAACCATGATATTCTTCTTCTCTGGAAGAGAGCTAGAAGTACAGATATACGATGAAGATGCAAGATGGAGAACATCAAGGATTCGGTAAGCAATAGAAAAGTAGAATGGAACAATCATTTAAGCCAAATGACAACAAATAGAATACCTAGTAAAGACGGCAAGAGACGGATCCCTATAATAAGACAAGGCGATGAGTGGGAACACCATGAAAACGATGGAATGACAACTTACTGAACGCACATTGAAAAACAGACTAGACGAGTGATGTCTACACAAAAAAAAGAAGAAGAGGATAGTTTTCTCATTGTCCCAAATTATTCGGTCTAGACATGACAAAGCTTTTGATGAATTGATGCTACTGCAGCTACTACAACAGAAAGCAAGAGGACACGGAGAATATGAGATATGAGAACGTTGAGGTCAATAACTGGGAAAACACTGAGAGACAGAATACCGAACTACAGAATAAGATATCTCTGTAACATACAAGACATAGTACGGTGGGAAAGACAGAGAAGACGAGAGTGGAATCAGCATGTGACGAGAATGGACAGCGAGAGAATAGCCCGTATAGCCAGAGATTTGAAGCCAACAAGCAAGAGACCAATAGGGGGGCCCTTTAATAGGTGGCGAGATAGCTGACACTCAAAATTACAGCTACGAATACAAGCTCAAAATCGGTTAAGAACAGGCCAAGAGGCCTAATGTAAGAAGAAGAAGAAGAAGATGCTATCATAGCGCATCAGCGTACTATAAGGAGGTAAAAGATGGTCTGAAAGCATTGGAGAGGGGTGGATTAGTTCTTGATTTACACGGATCAATTCCTTTCAGTAAATTGCATATCCGAATATCATTTTAGGGATGTGCAATATCACGAGGCTGGGTTCATTTCTATTACTTGCTTGTAGTATTGATAACGTGATGGAAAATGTGAAAATGGATGTATTATCATAATACAGTATAACACATGAATCTAATATCGGGCTGACTGGTCTATAAGATACTTATCTCGATTCCCGTAGAAGAAAAGTGTGAGACTGAGAAATATGTTGAACGCATGGTGTTTCGTTATTTTCCATTTTCTCGACATTAAACCGATTGCGGTAAGAAGTTAATCATAATAATTAATAGCGTTATTTAAATAATTAAGCTGCTACGGAAAGGTAGTTGCGAGTTATGTAGACAATAGGATATTAGCTTGAATAGTACGCAACGTATGTCAACATTCCGAAAAATTTATGTTTTTACCTTTAAATACAACAATTTTTAATTTTCAAATTGTATACCCGACTTAGTTTATATACAATAATGTTTATATTTTGTCAATTATAACAAACGTGGAATGATTGCGTACTTTTAGGCCGGGAGGTAGTGTCAAATTTGATCGGAGCATTTTAGCACGGCTGTTTTTTTTTATTTAGTTAGTGTACCGCGCAAGTTCGGAAAAGCGACACCAAAAGGTAAACAATTGTATGTAGTAAATAAAATTAGTTATTAAAATGCAGTACTGCAAGCAAAATACAATTGATTAAATTTATATTATATAATAACTAGCTGACCCGGCAGACTTCGTACTGCCTCAATAGATAAAAACAAACTTTTGTATACAATAAACTTAAAATAAACAAAGGGAATTCGTGAATAATAAACAAAAAATGCTCGATGTGAACAAGGTTTTATTATTATTTTTAATTAATTACGCATGATGTTTGAAGTAATAAAGTTTAGTTAGAATTTATTTTATCTACATTCAAAACAATATTGTATTTATAATTGGGTTCGGGGTTGTCCAACTATATAGGTGTTGATTAATCAAAATAAAATTAAATTAAAATAAATATCATTAAATAAAATGAAATAAAATTTAAAATATAAATGGAATTAAAAATTAAATAGATTAAAATAAACGAAAATAAATAAAATATTTAAATTAAATAAAATTAAATAAAATTAAAGAAAATTAATTAAAATTAAATAAAATTTTATAATTTGCTGCTTGCTCTTTTCGTGTGCTCAGAACTTTTCTCCTGCTTGTCGTTTGTCAGAAAAGTTCGGTTTAGTGATATTTTTTGAAAATTTCGAAAAATTAAAAAATTCATATTTTGCCCAATTTAAGTCCAAAAATTAAACAGTTGAACTTTTCTTCGATGAAATTTGTTGATCGTTCTTCTTCTGTCCTCAGAATATTTCTACGGCTTAAAATATTGTATTTCGGATTTCGGACACCGATTGCGCTAGTGGAAAAAATTTAGTACAGTTCTGCTCGGAATTCAGCAAGAATCACATCTACTTAATTTCGTATTTTTCACGTCATTATTGTGAGAGTTATGACGTCATACGCAACCTTCTTATGACGTACGGATATAAAATTAAGAAAACAACCTACTCCCATCCGGTCGAGTCTAACTGCCAAATTTCATAAAAATCGGTCAAGTGGTTTCGGAGGAGTATGGCAACAAACACTGCGACCGGAGAATTTTATATTATATAGATGTTAAATATTTAAATGGCTGTTAAAAAGTAACGGTTGAAGACAAAAAATTGAAAATTTAAAATTGTATGTATCTTTTGCTTCTATATCAGGGGGGCAAGCCCCCTTATGACGTACGGGTATGAAATAAAAACAACAGTTTTTCCAAGAAAAAAAAATAATTATGGGGTGGCAAGCCCCTTTTTTACTTAGTTTGGTCGTACCAACTCAGAAACCTTCCCAGGTTCATGTACAACAACTTTAATTAAGGTCATGATAATATAATCAAATGCATAGTTTGCGAGTCTATAAGGTACATACATACATACATATTATATACAAACATTCATTATTATTTATATAGAAGAGGTAATATTTAGATGGCTGTTAAAAAATAACGGTTGGTGAGAGAAAAGTGAAAATTTAGGGTTGACTGTATCTTTTGGTTCTACATCATATAAAATTAAAAACTAACAGTTTGTCCAAAAAAATAAAAAATAATTATGGGGGGCAAGCCCCCTTTTTACTTAGTTTGGTCGTACCAACTCATAAACCTTCCCAGGCTCATGTACAACAACTTTCATTGAAGTCATCATATGATCAAATACATAGTTTGCGAGTCTATAAGGTACATACATACATACAGATGTACATACATACAAACATTCATTTTTATTTATATAGATTGCATATCATATCAATATTGTGGAGCAACATAAAATTTTTCCTCTTCAATAACAGTAGGTATGCAATATACGTCAATTTGACAATTTCAATTGACAATATGAATTCTTTAAGAAAGTTGCAAGTTTTCTCCGCTATTCGCGCACGATCGTTTCACGCATCCCCTCCAAGTACTTGCACACCGCGACTAAAGCTTATTAACAAAAATGATGTGTCAGTTTGCCCAAAAAAGGGGCTTTTAGGCAAGAAAAGATCAAATATGAAAGTAGATGGGAAAACCCTACAACTTATATGTCAAATATTTATCTCCGTGCCTTACACCCATAATGGCCAAGCGATTAGAACACCCTGGCTCCTGGCTTTCACCCAGGCGAGTCGGGTTCGATTCCCGGCGTCGAAAATCCTTTTTGTTTTTAAAATTGACATTTCGACTTGAAAAAAAATTGTTTTTATAATACTTTTTTATATTGTGTCGTATAAATAATAAAAACTTGGTATTATAAAAACAATTATTTTTAAAATCGAAATGTCAATTTAACAAAAAAGGAGTTTCGACGCCTGGAATCGAACCCGACTCGTCTGGGTGAAAGCCAGGAGCCAGGGTGTTCTAACCGCTTGGCCATTATGGATGTAAGGCACGAAGATAAAAATATTTATAAAAATATTTGACATATAAGTTGTAGGGTTTTTCCATCTACTTTCATATTTTATCTTTTCTTGCCCAAAAGCCCCTGAGTCGCGCCAGCTGACAAACATTTTCGTTATCAAACAAGTACTATCTACCAAAATAAATTCATAGAATCCGTGCTAAAATCACCGTAAAAATTTGGCACTACCTCCCAGGCTATTTGATGTTGTATTCGAAACCACAAATTGGTGCACAATTTGCAAAACCGCAAATATGCATAACTGTTTCTACCTTCCTATTTATAGGAATAGTGTATTTCTTAAGGTAAAACGCACTAATTTACGGCGAATTTCGACAGTAGAGATTAGACTTCGTAGTTAGAATATTATGTTAGTTAATAAAATAATATTAGCAGGCATCTAAGGGCGCTATACACCTGGGAAAGCATGCCCACTTCCTATAGGTTAAACACTATTACTTCATACCATTTATTCAATTTTTTTCTGAGTTTTAGACAATCCAATAGGGGACAGAAATTTTTTTCCCCCAGCAAGGTTTCCCAGATGAAGCAACCGCGATTCCTTAGCGTTAAGGTCATGTACGATCACAGAATTGGAATTAGAAATAAAACCTATAAATGGACTAATTCACCTCTTTCTAGTGGGGTGACTGGGGTGATAGGACTTAATTTCACTCCTCAAAACTCAAAAACGCACTCTTTTGAAATGTACTTCGCGGTTTTTTCATATGTGAGAGTCAATTGACCATTTATGAAAAATTAAAACCCGTTTAATCCCATTAATAATAAACTTATAAAATGCTTTAACGTAATGTAAATTTTATAAATTTTAAATTACAAATAAAGTAAATAATATGAACAAAGGTAACTAAATAAACTTTCTCCTACATAACACGATAATTATAACGGTTGTCTATTCATAGACAAGAAAATTGTTTCATTTGAATATGAATCGATCTATATATTGTTGATTCATGATCCCACATGTTGAAAAACCAGTTCTTAATCAAATTCACACATTAAAAGTGCATGTTATGGTCATTATATAATCTGAAATTACTCCATTAAACATACATAACAATTGCACTTCGTCCATACCTTGTATGTGATGGTGAACTGGTCTGAACGGTACTTGGTGGTACTATGTAGGCATGAATACCTATATTCCGAGCATGCCATAAGTGAATCACCAGGTGAAGGTCGTCAAACAAAAGGCGTGGACTCTACTCA
The DNA here is from genome assembly GCF_917563875.1 of Diabrotica virgifera virgifera. Lineage (NCBI taxonomy): Eukaryota > Metazoa > Arthropoda > Insecta > Coleoptera > Chrysomelidae > Diabrotica > Diabrotica virgifera. Next base: position 287,450,491 of record NC_065443.1, on the reverse strand, counting down.
TTGTTGTTATTCATCATTTGGAATGAATTATTCGATCTTTCAAGGCGAGAAGTTCACTTTCGTTATATATTTTGATCTTGGGAGGTTTCTTAGAAATTACTGCGTTAGCCAAAAAAATTAGAGTTAATTGTTGTAAAATTATAAATCACAAAAATTCAGTATAGTTATGCAAACGAAACAAGTGCTCGTAACGAACCCTTGGTTTCTAAATGAAAGTACTTCATTCTAAAAAATGAAAATTGTTCAAAAACTAGCTGATGATGATTCAAAAGTAAAGGGTTAAAAAGTCAATTTTTATTTTCCGTCTTCTTTTTGTTGTTCTTTTTGTATAGACATGATTCTGTCTGTCTGTCTGTGTACGATTCTTGTACATATGTGACAGTATGAATATACTTTCAGAGGGTGTGGACTGTATATGAGGATTTACTGGTTCAGGTTTTAGTATAAAGGATAAGGTATAAGGTTTTACACAGACAATATTAATATTTATATTGAGAGCCTTACCAGGTTGTGCAATGTTGTAAATCACTAGATCCACGGTCACAACGAATTGAGTTTTGATTACCGCACTTGCGAATTACTGTTCGTCACGTAACGTAACACGTACTGCTTATTTCGTTTTAGCCCAAAAGAAAGGCTGCGTCGTCCAGAATGAAGAGAAGAGCGGTACCGGCTTTTCCGTGGAACCGGTGATGAGAGAGAGCGAGCAGAGAGAAGCTCACCCTTTGGCCGGTGTAGGTAAAGAGAGATTGCACCCTCGCGTGTTGCAAGAGGTACTTGTTAACCGTTTGACCGGCGTAGGAGAAGAGAGATTCCAAGATTTTTTCTGTGTCGAATCCAAAATTGTCTGTCTGTAAGGGATGAGGAGAGAGGGTAAGAAATAGAAAGGATAAAATGGTACTATTGAATACGGCTGGCTTCAGTTTTATTTAAATTAAGGGTTGGAATAAGAGATTTAATGCAGTAAAAAATATAAGAATATTTTTTGCATGTGAAAATTGAACAGTCTGTTTTTTCAATATGCCTCCAGGAAGTTGTCATTGCAACGTTTTCGTAGTCTTCCCACTGATCGTCTACCTATTGGGGAAACATCCCTCGCCGTCTTTACTATTCTATTTGTTGTCATTCGGCTTACGTCATCGTTCCATTCCATCGTATATCTCTCCTCCTAGCTCTGTCCCATAGTGTTTTACCATCGATTTTTCTAAGGGTTTTCATCTCATCTGTTTCTAGCATACTTTTTATTCTCTCTGTGTCAGGCTGTGTTTCTGCCACGTATTGTCATTATTGGCCTGATGACTGTTCTGCCTTTCATTTCTTTCCCGATATTTTTATTTCTCCATATTCATGCAGCCTGCGGCTCTGTTTGGTCTATTCACTTGATCTTCCACTTCTGTTTCGAGCTTTCCATAGAGATAGTGTGATGCCTAGACATTTAAAAAACTTTATTACTTGTTATATTATCTAACCCTCCAGCTCTAATTTTTTGGGGAAATTAACATATTAAATTTTCTGGCGGTTTGTTGTAAGACCGCTCCCTTGTGAAAAATTTTCTGATTCGATTTCTTTGCGGATCCCTTTAAATCAGAAGAGTGCCGGGCGAAATTTTTCGACAGAAATTGTTTACACATTTTTTTAAACAAATTCAAAAGATCACCTTTTTTTAATGGTAGGGGAGTCGAAGCGAAGATTTTTGCAGTTACTCGAACGCGTCAAATTATCACATAGGGAGAAACCTTTTACCCTGTAAATGTACCTCCACCATATATTGGCTCTTAATACAAGGGAGTTCGTTAAGGGGGGCCCGAAAAAATCATATATCCTCAGAAAAACTCGAAATCGCCAGATTAAGATAAGGTAAGTTAAGTGCATGCAAAACAGTCTACATATATTTTAAAAATCTAACGATTTGAGCGGGGGGCGTAAGGAAATGGGCGAGTCACAAAAAAAGCGAATATTTCGCGAAATGAACGTCAGTTCGAAAAACTACAAAATACGTGTTCAATATTTTTCAAAAATCCATCGAATGATACCAAACACGACACCTTAGATAGGGGTGGGGTTAAATTTAAAATTTTAAATACGAACCCCCCGATATTTCGCGAAATGAAAATCAGATCGAAAAACTGAAAAATACACGTATTCAATATTTTTGAAAAATCTATCGAATGACACCAAACACGATCCCCCACGGAGGTGGGGTAGGGGTTACTTTAAAATCTTAAATAGGAGCCCCCATTTTTTATTGCAAATTTGAATTCCTTACGTAAAAATAAGTAACTTTTATTCCAAACATTTTTTCGAATTATGGATAGATGGCGCTATAATCGGAAAAAACGATTGATGGAAATGGAAAATAAAATCAAAAATAGAAAGTCTACAACTTTATGGAAAACTTAACTGGACTTTTTTGGGTTTTAGTCCCTACTCTTCACAACCCAATAGGTCCCCATAACGCTCGAGCAACTGCAAATTTAGCATAATTTCCTCCCCTACTATAATATTATTTTTATATATTTTGTGTTATTTTAAACAAAAAGGTATGTTTTAATTTCTCTCAAAAGTTGATAGTTTTCGAATTATAAGCGATTTAATATCTCAAAAATGCGAAAATACGCATTCTCGAGGATTGAAAAGTCATAATATATAAATTAATATTTTTGAGGTTGCCAAGTGCCTAAATTGAAGTTTAAACGATTAGTTTCAGTATTCTAAAGAGTAATTGGGGCTTATTTCAATTTAGGCCGTTGTTTTTAACTGTTAATTATGCGCGTCCATTCGATGGTAGTGGCGACGCGTCGATGCGCAACCTTTATCCGGGTTTTTCGTCCAGCACACTTCTAAGATAAAGGGACATATTTGGACAGGAATCGGCAAAGAAGCTGAATCAGAAAATTGTTCATAAGGCAGGCCGCACATCAAAGAAACATGAAACGTAAATTACGTTTCATGGAAATAAACCACTGCTAAACAAATATATGTCCGGCCATTTATGAAACTCTCCGAAAAAAAAAATGTGTCATGAGCATGAATCACACTCGTTTCATTGGTAGGCAGACTTTGAGATTTGTTTAGAAGTGTTTTCTTTTCATGAAACATGTTTTTCGTTTCATGTTTCATGTTTTTCGTTTCATGTTTCTTTGGTGTGCGGCTTGGCTTAGAAAGCGTATTTACAACATGGACTGCATTATGGAACGAATCAAGCAACGCCTTGTAAAATCTTATGCTTAGAGACCCCACGCGGAAATATTGTTTTATTACCACTTTGCTTACATTATTTATAGTGGTCCTACGTATTTTTTAATTAATAAAACTGTCGTTTTGCCTATTTCGTATGATTAACTGTTTCTATTCTAGTTTTCATAATAGTTACGTCCGCAGTCCGGATTAGAAAATAAATATTGCTCAATTAAAATTGTTAGAATATCTGTTCTAGTTTTTGTAATAATAATATATTCCAAATTCCTAACCGGTGCGGTGTAATAACTACGATATGTTGCAAATATATATATAACGAGAAAATATTATATATTCCGAATATCAGGTTTATAGAAACACGAAGAAGATTTACAATGGTGATTTTTAATAACTTTGACATTTTCAAAAAAGATATAAATTCCAATTTTATGGGAACTGATGACAGTAGTATAAAAAATGAACTCATTTTTTATGTGAACAGGTTCTGTAAACATTTCGTTCATCAAAAATAGATTTTTATTAGTGCATATCTCAATTCTTGCATTTTAAACTAGTTGGCAGGTTATAAATCAGGTCGATCAGGTACGTCACAAAGAAATGAAAAAAAAAACTAAAACAAAGTAAAGGGCTAAACGCTGTGGCGTAGCTTGACGTAAGCTAACGGAGTGTGAAGCAAACTATCCACTTTTGTCTTATACATACACGTTCATAATATATCTAACTGCTTCACTTAGCTTTTTTTCCATAGTTCTCCTGTATACACGAACGAAAACTTACGATGGTTTTTGTTTCGACCAGTTTTTTGGTTATCACAGGATCATGTTGTACAATAACTGCCATATCTCATCCTGCGTTCGAACAGTCCCTCATCAAATTCTCATTATTCGGTATGTTTCTGCAAGCACTATTTTGTGATGCTGTATTTGGTTGTTGTCGTATTGTGTTGTATATTGTATGTTACTTAATATGTATTATGTAAGACGTATTCTCCACATTTTCGATCAAGTAATAATGGTTCAAGATTATGACGGTTTAAACTATTTGGTACGAAAATTAATTGAAAAGTATGATAAATGGGGTCTAGAAGTAAACAAAACTAAAACCAAATACTTGTGCATTAAAGAAGAACAAAAAAATATCATATTAGACGAGTACACTATGATAAAACACTGTTGTGACTATCAGTATCTAGGTATCAGTATTTCGCACGATGGAACATTATACAAAACAAAAGAGACATGTAAAGAGAAGCGAGAGGCCTACATGAAGTATAAAACATCAAACACTCCAGAATCGAGAGACACCCAAGAATACGAAATGAATCAAAGCAATTGGTAAGAAGAACAACTGGGAACAGTTTACAAAAAGGATGGAAAGTGACTTCTACGGAACACAAAAACAAATATGGAGATTCATAAGAAACCAACGGAAAGAAATGGCAGAATTGAAGGAATACAATAACATACCAGCAAACGAATGGGAAAGATACTTGACGGAACTGTTCAATGGAAAGGAAAATAATCAAAACAATAACCTACCTGAATTAAGACACGAAATAGAAATCAGTTTTCAGATACCAGACGCATGGAGAAACAGCATAATGATACCAATATTCAAGAAAGGAGATAAAGAAGACCCCAACAATTATAGAGGTATAAATCTACTGAACGCCGCACTTAAGCTAACCACAAAGGTCCTAACCAAAAAAATCAATAAACTAACAACTTTATCAGATGAATAACAAGGATTCAGATCCGGAAGATCCTGCGTAGACGCCGTATTTGTACCTACTGAGACAAATCACAGAAAAGGCCATTGAGTACAATAAACAACATATCTATGTTTAATAGACCTAACAAAGGCTTTCAATCGTATCCAAGTCGAAGACGTCTTACATTTACTGTATAGAAGAAACATACCAATCAATATTATACAAACTTGTGTACCCTAATCTACTTATATAATCGAATACAGGCAAAGATAAATGGAAAACTAACGCAGTTTATACCAGTACAAAGCGGAGTCAGACTAGGTGACTCGTTAAGCCCACTGCTCTTTAATATAATAATGGAAGAAATAATAGAAACAGTACGTAAAGGTCATGGTTACAGAATGGGGAACAAATAAATCCAAATATTATGTTATGCAGACGACGCCGATTTAATCGCCGAGACAGAAGACGATCTCCAAAAATTAACACACATTTTCAATACAACAGCCAAGAAACACAATATGATAATATCAGCAGAAAAAATGAAATGTATGACAACATTAAATTTAAATAACCACTACCACGTTAAATCGAAATTGATGGGAAAATAATAAAGCAGGAAGCAAGATTATGATATCTGGGAATAGATATAACTAGTTACGGAGATGTTGAAGAGGAAGTACGACAACAAAGCCTAAAAGCAAGTAAAGCGGCGGGATCTCTTAATGACACAATCTGGAACAACAAACACCTAAGACAAGACACAAAAGCAAGAATCTATAAAGCAGCAATTAGACCTATATTGACATACACGGCGGAGACAAGACCTGACACATCTAAAACGAGACGACTACTAGAAACAACAGAGATGACAATACTTCGACGAATATCAGGGAAAGTCTGTTGTGAGAGAAGCGAAAACATACTTACTTACTTTCCGTGTTCGGAACACCAACAACTTTAAATTCTGTATTTCCAATGGTTGGCCACATAGATGGCCCTGTCATTTGCTATAATTAAGTCTTGTTCTGTGCAGGTCTCTCTCATCTCTGTGCATGATAGTAGATGCCGGCTGGTCTGAACCGCGCCACAGTCGCAGGTATCGTCCTCCTGGTATCCCCATTTTTTCAGGTTACTAGCACAACGTGAAACGCTGGTTCTTAGTCTGTTTAGCGCTTTCCAAGTCGGATACGGTAAATTGTGTCCAGCAGCCATTTCCTCCGAGGGAGGAAAATGTGTCGCGGTAGCTGACGCTTGCCATAGGTGTATTCGGCGCATCTCTGGCGCTTCGGGGATGGATCTTGATGTTTTCAGGAAGTTTTCCGAGATCTTAGTCTGCTTGGCTGAGTTTGGTGGTCATATAAGGGGTGTCTTCGGTCCGTCTCCTGCTTTTTCCGTTCTACCTCTGACGTGACCTTCCTCCTGATAGGTGGTGGAGCAATTCCAGCAATGGGGTATACCTCTTCGATAGGTGTCGGTTTCAGGCAACCCAATATTATACGGACCGTTTCATTTAGAGCCACGTCGACGTTCTTTGCGTGAGCAGAGTTTGCCCATACTGGTGCTCCAAACTCCGCGGCCGAAAAACATAATGCCAAGGCAGAAGTGCGGAGAGTGTGTGGTTGTGCTCCCCATTTTGTATTAGTTAGCTTGCGGATGATATTATTTCTGGCACTTACTTTCTTCTTGACATCTTGACAGTGGTATCGGTAAGACAGAGTTCTATCCAGACGGACGCCAAGGTATTTTGGCGTCTTGTTGTGTTCCAGCATCTGACCACGCCATTCCACCTCCAGCGACCTTCGGGCATGCTTGTTTCTCAGGTGGAAAGCACATACCTGGGTTTTTGTGGGATTGGGTTTCAGATGGTTTTTATCATAGTATAGAGCTAAGTCTCCCAGGGCATCTGTCAGTTTCACTTCGACTTCATTTGAAGGTTCTTCCCTGAGCTGCCACCGCTGTATCATCAGCGTAAATAAATTGCCTTGTTTGTTGGTGTATGGGTTGGTCGTTGATGTATACGTTGTATAGAATCGGCGCGAGGACACTTCCCTGTGGTAGCTCATTTGTTTGGTCCCTCCACCGACTGTTCTTGAACTGGAGCGTTACGTAGAAGCGTCTATTCTGGAGGAGACATTTCACTAACCTTGTTAGTCGTAAATCCTTTGTAGTTTCGTAGAGTTTTGCGAGTAGCCGTTGATGGTTAACTGTATCATAGGCGGCAGTTAGGTTTATGAACGCTACTCCTGTTATTTCCTTCCGTTCAAAACCATCTTCAATATGTTGGGTGAGATTAAGAATTTGACTGCAGCAGCACTTTCCGGGCCTGAATCCTGCTTGTTCTGGAATAATTTTAGTCTCCACATATTCTGCGATCCGGTTCAGTATCATTCTTTCAAAGGCCTTGAAAAGGTGGCACAAAAGAGATACAGGTCTAAAACTCTTTGTATCCGCCGGATCCTTCCCTGGTTTTAAGAGGGCTACCACTCTAGATTTTCTCCAGATTTTGGGGATTTGTAATGTACGGATGCAGCAATTCATCATTTTTACGAGCCACTCTACGGTTTTTAGTCCAAAGTTCTTTATAGCGAAAACATAAGATCATGCGATGTAGAAGACATAAATGGATTGGTGACAAAACGGAAACAGGAGTGGAAGGAACACATTAGGAGAATGGCAGAGGATAGAATAGTACGAATAACACGAGATAGGTCACCAAATGGACGAAGAAGAATTGACAGACCAAGAAAACGATAGTGCGATAACTTAAACAATTTAGGAGGCTAATATTGAAGAACAAACAGACTTTTTAACGCCTACACATAAGAAGGAAGAAGAAGAAGAAGAAGAAGAAAAATAAAAAGAAGAAGAAGAACATTTTACAAAGCCATAAAAGAGAGAAACAGGTAGAGAAGCCATCACAATGTTGAACAGCATTTTATGGGACCAATCCATCAGCAAAGAAAATAAAAAGAGTATATATGACATAAGACTATTTATAGTGAAAAGTGTCGCTCTATACAGCTGTGACAATTTGAAGTCGGAAAATGGCGGAAAACGTTATAAACCGACATGCAGTAGTAGTCCCTTCATGATTATTGATGCATATTTCCACTGTACTCTGTGCTCATTATCCCAGGCATATTTGTGTATCTGTGATTTGTTTCAGTCCCTCTTTTTGATGTATGTTTAATGCTCGTTGTGAAACAAATACATCACAACAACACTTAAAACAACCAACACACTCAGATCAAGACGGCTTACTGGACTGATTCTGGATGCTATTAGTGCTATTCTTATTGCGCATTGACTTAAATTTTCACAGCAATGTTTTGTTTGCTGTACCATAGCTAATTGCACCGTGTTATTACTTACTTTAAAAATAATTACTCACGTAGTAAAACTTATCTAATCTCCATTTATTGCTCGATAGAACTCATCTAATTATATGTACAATATGTCAGTGTAAATTTTTTATAGACATTTGTCACCGGAAGATTTTTGTAAATATAGAACTGTTTTTATTTCGTCTGTCAAATTTAAACTGTATCACTAAAAAGTGAGAGTTAGTTTTTGTTATATAGATCGAGGGCATTTGAACCAAAAATGAATGGAAGTGTCATGCAGCGTGGCTAATTTTTGGTTTGAATTAATGATTCCCAATTTGATCATCATCAATTATGCGTTATGTTAACAGTTGGTCCATTTGGTAAAACGTTTAAAGTAGCTAGACTACATTAATTATTTTTATTTGATATTGAATTAGTTATCTAAATAAATGATACAATTAACGACAGTATACAAATGAATGAAGAAAGATGGTCAACATCGAATAAAACAAGGTAACAGCGTCAGCCTAGCACTATTTATATTGTTGACGGATAGAACAGTAAAAAATGTGCCAATACATTCAAGGCATCTATAAACTTCTTCTTCTTCTTAGGGTTCCATCTTCTATTGAAGGTTGGATATCAACATGGCAATTCTTATTTTACTTACAATAATAGTAGGAGGTTTATAGTAAGAGGTCATCGTTATAGTGTGCTGCGTTTGATTATCATCGTCATCAGTAGCTCGACAACCCTTTTTGGGTCCTGGCTTGTTCTAAGATTTTCCGCCATTCTGTTCTGTTCCTTGCTTTGTTCTTCCAGTGGGTAATCTCAAGTGTTTTCAGATCTTGTTCCACTTGTTGTTCCATGTATATAAGTTTGGGTCTTCCCTTTGACCTTCTCCCTACTGGTGTTTGCCTCATTATATGTTTTGGTGTTTCGGTCTCCAACATCCGTTTAACATGGCCCTTTCAGCGCAGACGTCCGATCTTTATGGATGTTATGACGTCGGGTTCGTTGTATGCTGCGTATAGTTCAAAATTATATCTTCTGCGCCATACGTCATTTTCTTTCACCCCCTTATATATGTGTCTGAGGATTTTTCGTTCAAATATACCTAATAAGTTCTCATCGCTATTCGACAGTGTCCATGTCTTTGATCCATATAAAAGGACCGGTTTTATCAGGGTTTTGTAAATTTTGCATTTGGTTTTTCTCGTGATGTTGTTAGATCTTAGATGTTTAATTAGTCCATTATATATTTTATTAGCAATATATATTCTTCTCTTAACTTCTTCGCTGACATTGGTATCTGCGGTAACTAGTGAACCTAAATATGTAAAAAATTTTACGCTTTCGATGTTATAGTCTCCTATTGTCAGATTCTGTAGGTTTCTTTGGCCTGTCGATTTTCTGGCTTTTATGTATTTGGTTTTTATTTCATTAATATTTAGGCCACTGTTTTGTGCCGCTCTTTCTATCGCATTAAATGCTTCTATCATTTCTCTTTTGCTTCTAGCTATGATATCAACATCATCTGCAAATGCCAATATCTGTACACTTTTTGTTATTATTGTTCCTCTGGTGTTAACTTTTGACTCTCTATACTAAATTTACAATCAAGATGCAGTAGAAATAAACAAACCAAGACACGTTAAATGCTACTAGGAGCACCCCGAATCATAATTTACAATGTATAAACTTTGGAAATCATGATTTGGGATTTACAATGTATGTATATACATATACATTGTAAATTATGATCCAGGAGTGCTCCTAGTAGCATTTAACGTGTCTTGGTTTGTTTATTTCTACTGCATCTTGATTGTCAATTTAGTCTAATTATTTTCTCTAATGTGATGTTGAATAGAATACAGGATAGGGCATCTCCCTGTCGTAGGCCCGTTCTAACATGGATTGTATGCGTTTGATTATAGAGGGCAAAATAAAAGGAAAAGAGATGTAGGAAGAAGACGGAAGAACCTCCTAGTTACGAAATCTAAGGTAATGGTTTAGTCTGAGTTCTAACCAACTATTTTTTTATCGTTTTCACTGAAACTCTTACAACTATAGCTTCCACAAGCTGCTTTTGGAGCTGTAGATGAGAAATTGTTGGGTTTCTTCTAGCTGATTGGACAATGAAACAATCGTGAAGAACCGTTGTTACTTGTTGGCTACTTTGTCTTTGTCTGTTTCCAAGCTTTCCTAATTTCTGATACCTAACATGAGTTTTTGACACAACACCCTGTTACACTTACCACTGAGGCTACTTTCCTGTGGGACATTCCTTTCTCCACAAGACCAATAATATTTCCCCTTTGTATCTATGTCCGCTAACTCAACATAGGGCATATTTTCGTTTTGGAATGTAAGAGTTCGTTCATTTATTTTCGATCAATTTACAACTAGAGCAAATAATCTCTAATTTACAGAGCTGTGCTATCTCATTGTTTTATGGGTTTGTTTATTTTCAATAAAAACCTTTATTCTTCGCAACAATAACAAGTTTTTTCAAAAGAAATAAATATTGGTTTCAAATACATACAAATCGAAAAGCTCCTGGGAAAGATGGAATAGCTAGTGAACTTTTAAAATACGGAGGAGATAGACTTCACAAAGAAGTGAATATCCTTATAATTAAAATAATAAATACAGGAAGAATTCCAGAAGAATGGAGAACTACTCAAATGATAGCGTTATTTAAGAAAGGTGATAGGGCAGACCCCAGTAACTATAGAGGGATAAATTTACTGAGCACTATACTGAAACTCACAACAAAAATATATGGCGTGCATAAATATATCGGATGAACAGCAAGGATTTAGAAGTGGAAGATCATGTAACGATGCAGTTGTTGTGATAAGGCAAATATCGGAGCAATCATTAGAATATAACAAACCAGCCTTTTTCTGTTTCATAGACCTAGAGAAAGCGTTTGATAGAATCCAATTAAAAGATGTGATACACCTACTATATGACAAAAATTTACCAGTGGGTATCATAAAACTGATAGAAAACATATATGTAAGAAATAAAATAAAAATGAAAGTCAATGGAATAATAACAGAACCCATAGAAACAAACACAGGAATCAGTCAAGGAGATTCACTAAGCCCTCACTGTTTAACATAATGTAGGATGCAATAATAAAACAAGTGAAGAAAAAAAGAGGGTACAAAATGGGCGATAGAGAGATAAAAATACTCTGTTACGCTGATGACACCGTGTTAGTAGCAGAGTGCGAAGACGACCTACAAAGATTACTACACGAATTCAACATTAACGCAAAAGAAATGAATATGAGAGTATCAGCCCAAAAAACAAAAAGCTTAGTAATTGCCAAAGAACCAATAAGATGCAAATTGGAGTTAGAAAATCAATTTATACAACAAGTAATGACTTTCAAATACCTGGGAATTAATCTATCAGCCGACAACAATATCAAAGAAGAGGTAAAAGACCAAATAACTAAATCCAGTAGAACGGCCGAATGCCTAAACAACACAATTTGGAAAAACAAACACCTAAGATTGGAAACAATGGCCCGAATATATAAGTCAGTTATTAGGCCAGTTATGACTTACACGGCCGAAACAAGACCAGATACAAGCAAAACACGAATACTTCTGGAGACCAACGAAATGAAGATCTTAAGAAGGATTGCTGGAAAAGGACTACAGGATAGGGTAAGAAGTGAGGAAATTAGACGCATATGTGGGTTAGACAATATAAATACCTGGGTAAAGAACAAAAAAGAAGAGTGGAATGGGCACATAAGTAGGATATCTGAATCAAGGATAGTAAGAATAGCCAGGGACAAGTCACCGTTAGGCAGGAGAAGTATAGGACGCCCAAGGAAAAGATGGACTGACAACTTAGGGGCAGAATGAAAGGCACCGTTGAAGAAAAACAGGCAGTACTGCCTATATAAAAAAGAAGAAGTAGAAGATGAAATACATGGTGATTCCATATAAGTTTGGTTGTGTGATGTTTCGAGCGTTCCGTAGCTAGATATTGTGATGACTAGATTAAACACCATGACTTGTTCTATTATTATCTGATCCTTTAACTCCAATTTACGTCACACGGCAATTACACACACATCGATTTTGGACGGTCGATTTTTATCGCCCGTACAAATTCCGATACTGAACCACATGCGAGAACAGTCGGCGTGAGTGGAAGGTCCCGTTCTCGCATGTGGTTCACTATCGGAATTTGTACGGGCGATAAAAATCGACCGTCCAAAATCGATATGTGTGTGTGTATTTAGCGTTAGTAGATTTGCTGTTATTTCCGCGCGTTTTGTCTTTTTTTGGGGAAATTAACATGTTATTTTTTCTGGCTCCTATATTAAATTAGTGCAGCGTAGTTAAGATATTAGTATTGCGTTGTCTGTATAGTAGATTATTTTAAGTTGCTTTTAATATTTTTTGATTTTAATATTCAAGGTATATCAGTTATAATTATTCATTAATAATGTTAAATGTCTAAGATTATCCTTGTTAATTAATTTCAAAAATCTACATAGTTTGTTTCGTGACGCCTACAACTTTTTCTATCTTGATATTGTCAATCGCCCTTTTTATTTCTACTGATATTATATTATGTACCTACCATTGTTTTTTTATAAATGTGGATTTAAGCAATAGTATACAAGAGATATAAAAAAATTTCAAATAAAAAGAGAAATCCAGTTTTGATGTTCTTCGAGAAAGGAAAATATTATGAAAAAAATGTAAAACGTTATACCTAGGTCACACGATCAATCTAGTCAAACAGAAAAATTTATAGAACTATACAACCATCTCCATTTACAACTTAAATCTGCAACATCTTTCCCAAAGTTCCGTAAAATGGCAAAAGCTTATCTATCTGAAAGACCATAATATTATTCAGTAGAAGAATTTCTTAATAAATAACTAAAAAAATTGGGTTTCATACGCAGCAGCTAAAACTTATTATTTCGTAATGTTGTATTTTATTTTATTTGTTGTGTGTTCAATTTGCAATTTATATAAATTTTGCAATATGTTTTTGGTTTTGCTTTACTTTAGTTATCTTGTATTCTGTATATTGACGATTTACCTAATTTAATAAATTGTATTTGTTAATGTTATTTTTTTTTACTGCTTGTAAGGTTTGACCATAAAATTGTAAAATGTTCAGTGACAATAAAGCATATTTCTATTCCATTATATTCTGAATCAAACGGCAGAGATAACAACTAGAAGAATCCGAATTACTTGGGCAGCAGCAGTAGCTGTTCTAGCCCGGGGCAGGGGGGCAGCCGCTCCCCCAGTTTTTACAGGACTTTTGTTCGAAAATTCAATTAATAACTAGCTTTTTGTAGCATTGATTTTTTGAATGTTTACATCCCCTCTGAATGATTGGGGTTTTTGAGAACCAAACGAAACCACGAGAATCTCTGAGAGAACATATACTAAATGAAGCACTGAACGTTCGAAGCACTGAAGCAGGACGAAGGTGGAAGATGTAATTGGAAGAATTGCGCAAATGAAATGGAACTGGGTAGGACACGTGGCAGAACATCGAAAGGTGGACGAGAAACATTGTACATTGGAGACCACTCGAGCACAGTCATAGTAGAGAAAGACCACAAAAACGATGGCTGGACGATATCAAAGCAAAAATGGGGAGAAACTGGCACCAAATAGCACAAAGCAGAGAAGAAAGCAGAACTCATGGGGAGACGTTTGTTCAGGAGTGGATGCAAACAGGCTGAAGAAGAAGAAGAAGAAGAAGGCGCAAAATTTTAGACTGCAATGCTTTTTAAATGCATTCATTTTTCTCGAATCCTGAGAAAACTAATAAGTATTTTTGAAAAATTTAAACGCTGAATGAAAGATTACGTTATTACCGAGAGCCGAAAGTCCCTAAAAACTTCTATAATGTTTATTTTAATAAGTTACAGGGGTGAAAATAAAAGATAAAATTAAGTGTGATTTTTAATTGCAAATATTTCATTCAAAAGAAACTTTTTGTTTATTATAAGGGACCGTCCTCGGTAATAATGCAATCTTTCATTCTATGTTTAAATTTTTCAAAAATATTTATTAGTCTTCTCATGATTCGAAAAAAATGAATGCATTTAAAAAGCATTGGAGCCGAAATTTTGCGCCGACGCCCTTGTTTGTTGTAGTATAGCAAACGTTGATATATCACAGTTATACTGCAAATACTAAGCATTTCTACACGATTATTGGCTAACGGGTAACTTTTAGAGCACCTATTAAACAATGAAAAATTACTATTCGAATATCACTCGCTTTGGTTTTATTACCCAACATCATAAACTCTTGACATCAAGGTCAAAATAACCAATAAAACAGATACCCTAATATCACGACTTGATTACCAGGTAATTGTTCTACTACCGGCACAGATCTCTATACCGGACTCACATAGCCTTGTCCACTTGCAAAATATCGACACTGCCCTGCTCTTAATGACTATATAGATATTTGGACATCAGAAGCACAATAATTGTGATAATTGGATAATATCGGTGGAGGTTGCCGCCCAAAGATGGTTGAAATGGCTTAAGCGGTTTGCTCAAGATTTTAGTACACGATTTTTCACGGACGGTGAGATTTTTTAATTCATCATTTTAATGAAGAATGTCTAAGAGCAGAAGGGGGTTTCGCGGCCCCCCGTTGAGGTTTTACAACTGATTTCTATGTATATTTTGATCAGCTGAAACCGATTATTCAACATGATAATCCGAATTTTTGGACAGAAATTTCTTATTAACAATTTCATTGTTTAAATGCTTATAAATATATCTACTGCGAGGCATGAATAATTAGGGATATAGAAAATGTATGCACATTTTCATAGTTAATTTTTTCGTGAACGGTTTAACAGATTGCAATAATTTTTTTTTATTATTTTAGATATTTCTGTAGTATTTATACAGTTGTGCATATATTAACCCTAACTTCTTTTTTGTACTTATACAGGGTGGAAGAAAAGAAATGGTCTTCTTATGTTAAGTTTGAAATACCCTGTAGGGAGGACGAGGTATAAATCTGAGTATACATTGAAATTGTTTTGTACTCTTACATTTTGTAAACATTTTGATTCATGAATGTGCCTAATATCTTTAGAAACAAAGAAAATAGACGGTTTTGTAGTTTAACATGTGTTTTAACCGAAACAAAAGTTTGAGACACCCTGTAGTGAGGAAAAGGTAAAAAGGTGGTTATGCATCGATACCATGTTGTAGTCTCATATTTTGTGAATCTTCTGTTTTTTTAATTTCTCTGATATCTGTAATAACAAAGAAACTTAGACGGTTTTATTCTTTAATAGGGGTTTTGATTGACGACTGCGATACGTGAGGAGTCCATGTCGTATCATACCATTAAGATGAAATTATTTCCTAGATATAGTGCGAAAGGAAAATAGTGTTAAAAGAAAAAAGAAATGTGTAATGTATTTCTCGCTATTTAAACAGCCTACACGTACACACCAAACCCTTATTACTTTCAGGGAAATTCCACCCCAGACCATCATAGAGCCTCCATTAAACAATCTCGTCTCTCTTATGTTGGGCTGTGCATACGTTAGATTTGCTTACGTTATGTGTCTTTCTGATTTTAACGTTTTGTTATGAATAACTGTTATTTTTTATTGTTAATTTAGTTTTGTTTCATTTAAAACACATGTTAAAGAGTAAAACTACGTATTATTTTCTTTGTTTTTAAATATATTAGGAAGATTAAACAAAATGTTCATAAAATATAAGACTACAATAAGATTCCGATGTATACTCATATCTCTACCTCGTCCTCCCTACAGGGTGTTTCAAATTGAGCATAAGAAAAACATTTCTTTTCTTCCACCCGGTATAAGTACAAAAAGGAAGTTTGAGTAAATCTTTGCACAACTCTGTAAATACTAAAGAAATATCTAAAATAATAAAAAAAATTAGCGGAATCCGTTTATCCGTTCACGAAAAAATCAACTATGAAAATGAGCATACATTTTCTGTATCCTTAACTTATGCCTCGCAGTGTAACAATCTAATAAAGATATCCCATTTTTTCAAAATGTACGTTTTGTAAACCAAAAAAAAATCTTTGAAAAATTAACATCGGTGCATTATTCAGAAATAAGAAATTATTGACTACATCAGACATTTTTGCCTAGAACTTTACTTTTGCTCAACAAAGGATTTAACGCACATTACTTTAAAGCTACGATAATACGCTTTAAAATGAATTTTGAAAAATTAAATTTTATCAATTTTTGACGAAGTTATCCATGTTTCTTCTTTTTTTTTATGTGCCTTGTACGATCCGAATGTTGGCAATTAACATGGCTCTTCTAACTTATGACTGATATGACAGATCCGAATAGTTCGGCAGATGACAATCCGAACCATTGTCGCAACTTTTCTCCCCCCTTCTCCCCCCCCCTTCTGCTGTCTTTCCCTTGGATAATTAGCTGTAGTACTCTGCATTTGAGCTTCATAACGTGATCCAAGTGTTCCAACTTTCTTTTCTTTATAGTTATTCCTAACTCTCTCTCCTTGCCTATCTAAGCTTAAATATACAATTGAGTTGTAAAAAACAATCAAATTTGTTTATAACGATTTTTCGGTAATAAGATCAAAAATGTTAGTATCATGTTAATGAGGACTATAATTTATCATTTAGCAATAAAACTATACATCATCGTTTTCTTCATCATCATCATCATTTGCATTGTGAATGTTTTAACATGTTTTTATTACATTACTAAAGGAGCAACATTTAACTCCTGAAGAGATGCATATACATGCATTTTGTATAAATGCGCTATCTGTAGAATTTCTGTATCAATTCATGCACTGGCGTTAAATGTATTTTAACTTTCTTGGGCATTAAATTTTTTTGTCCAACACCCACCCAAAATCTTCGAGATTCAAAGTAGGTAGGTACTGAGCAATTTATCTAAGAAATTAAGTAGAGTTGGACTTACTAGGCAAGTATTTTTTTACTCTATGTGCAAAATGTACTTTTGTCCGCTTGCAAAATATCGGCACTGCCCTGCTGTTAATGGCTATATAGATATCTGGACATCAGAAGCACAATAATTGTGATAATTGGATAATATCGGTGGAGGTTGCCACCCAAAGATGGATGAAATGGCTTGAGCAAAGTGGTTTGCTCAAGTCGTTTTTTAGTACACGATTTTTCACGGACGCACATAGACGCATTTTTATGGACGGACGTTGAGATTTTTTTAATTTATCATTTCAAAGAAGAATGTCTAAGAGCAAAGGAAGGTTTCGCGGCCCCCCGTTGAGACTTTACAACTGATTATTATCTCGGTGAATCCAAATATTTAACATAATAATCCAAATTATTAGTCAGGAATTTGTTTACAATTTAATTGTTTAAATGCTTATACTTAGGCGTAGGCGCCAAGTTTTGCGCCAATGTGTTTTAAATGCATTCATTTTTTTTTTCGAGTCATGAGAAAACTAATAAGTATTTTTGAAAAATTTAAACGCGGTATGAAATATCGCACTATTACCGAGGGCCGAAAGTTCCTGAAAACTTCTATAATGTTTATTTTAAAAGTTTCAGAGGTGAAAAAGGAAAGAAAATTTAGTGTGATTTTTAATTTCAAATATCTCATTCAAAAGAAAGTTTTGGTTATTCTAAGGGACTTTCGGCCCTCGGTAATAATGTAATCTTTCATTCTGCGTTTAAATTTTTGAAAAATACTTCAGGAATCTTTCGAATCTCAGGATTAGAAAAAAAATGAATGCGTTTAAAACAAATTGGCGCGAAATTTTGCGTCTATGTCCTTAACTATTAAACCATTTTTTTCAAAAATCGTGTTTTGTTTCTGTTAAAAAAGCAAACCAAACAGAGTTTGAAAATTTAAAATCAGTCCATTAAAAGCAGAGATATAACAAAAACATCTTACGCAAGAGAGACTTTTTTTATTGACTTACGGCGGTAGCTGACAAATATATCGTATAAACTATCCATTAAATAGCATCAAATTTTTTATAAACTTAATTATTTAATTAAAGACCCCATATATCAATTATATCAATATTTCAGTTACTTAATAGCACTTATTTAAAGTTTCGTAAGATCAATTTCTTGCCGGAAATAAATTTTAAATATTATCGAACATCTATTACCTTATAAAAATATTATTAATAAGAAAATTGGCATCGTATTTCGTCAATAAACACTCTTTTCTAAGCGATTTTATTAACTTGAAGAGCTTCGTTGAAGGATGAAGTATTTTTTAATTTTCTTCTTCTTCTTCATAAGCCTTGTCCATTGCGGACGTTGGCTATCATCAAGCAATTTTAATTCTGTTTGCGGCGTTTCTGAATAACTCGATCGTTGTTAGTCCAAACCACTGGCGTAAGTATTTTGAAGCCATGAGTGTCTTCTTCTTCCGGGTCCGCGTTTGTTCCCTATTTTACCTTGTATTATCAGTTGCAGTATACGATATTTATCATGTCTCATAATATGATCGAGGTATTCCAGTTTCCGTTTCTTAATTGTGAAAGAGATTTCTTTTTGTTTTTCCATTCGGCGCAATACCACTACGTTGGTGGTGTGAGGCGTCCAGGATATTTTGAGGACACGTCAGTACACCCACATTTCGAATGTCTCTAGCTTTTTCATTAATGTTTTTTTGTTATTGTCCAGGCCTCTACGTCATACAGCAAGACTGGAAATATATAACATTTTAGCAGTCGTATTTTTAGTGGGAGAGATATGTCGCAATGAGTGAATATATTTTGCTCATGTTAAATGTTGCTCTGGCCTTTTCGACTCTAGATCGTATTTCGGTTGTTTGATCCCATTTCGAGTTGACGACTGTTCCAAGGTATACGTGTTGAATTAATTGGTTTTTTTTATTTTTAATTGTCTGGAAGGTTTTTGAGTTTTGCTCACCAGCATCGATTTTGTTTTATTTATCTTGATGTTAAGCCCTCTTTCTTCACTCGCTCTTTGTACCCTTGCTTAAGTTCATCGATACTGCTGGCAAGTACGACTGTATCGTCCGCATATTGGATATTATTGATTATGATAATATATATATGATGATACCTTCCTTTGATTTTTATGCCTTCGTTGGCTTCATCCAGTGCTTTTTAAGCATACAACACATCTTTTAGGTTATGTGAACTTAGGTCAAGATAAACGAAGTACTAGTCTAGGGACAAAATACGTTTCGTGGCTGATTGACATTTACATAAAATTTATACAAATAAACCAGACAAAGGAAAAACAGTGTATTATTTGTGGGCTACATTATAGGCAATGTCAAGAGATAAAATTTACCGATTAGCATAGCGAATTCAAGATTTGCCAACGATATTCTGAATTGGCTACCAACGAATATAGAATGGTTATGGGATATTTTAAGAATACCTTTGAAAAACGATATGAATCTCAGTTAGTGACACATTTTTTTATAGGTTATTTACTACATGCAATCAATAAATAAAAATTATAAGCATGTTTGTTGTTTGTTCAAAAGGGTGAATGCATAAATTTGGATTTGTTATCCAGTGATAACAAAGACTCCACTAGTCTCTTAAATGTGCCCTGTAAAGGTAAGTACTTCACTGCACTGCACTTCACTTCATTTCACTGCTGCTTAGAACCTATATGGTAGCTCCAATGGTTTGTGCCTTTTCAGTCTCCGAGTCTGCCCACTATTATCTAGCAGGTCTAGTGCAAGATTGCTTCGATGGTTTTCTAATCTTACCAAATAACGGCTGCTGTATTCACTTACTATCTCCTTAACTGTGGCTACTTGGAGATTATCTTGGATTTCTCTGTTTGGTATAAACCAAGGTGCATTTGTTATTGTCCGTAGTACCTTCGACTGGAATCGTTCCAATATCACTCTGTTAAGTGACACATACGAAAGATTTGGATTCAAGATTAATACCTCTATCAAAATCAGAGTTTTTAAAGCTTGCCTATGATCTGACAGAACATCTAAATTTGCCACAAATATTTAATAGAGACAAAAAAATGGCCGGTAAACAGTTTTATGCAGACTTTATAAAGCGACACCCAGAACTAAGTTACCGGAAACTTCAGTCAACAAGTTTGATGCGATGTGTAGGATTTAATAAGCCACAAGTTGAAAGATTTTTTGACCAGTTAGAAATTGTCTTAGAAAAGCAATTGTTTCGTCCGTCTAGGATTTTTAATGTGCACGAAACAGGTGTTTCATGTGTACACGAAAATGACAAAGTCATAACAACAAGGGGCAACCGCCAAGTGGGAAAAATAACATCAGAGTAAAGAGGGCGCAATGTTACTCTCATGTTCTGTATGAGCGCTACCGGACAGTTCATTCCTCCCCTCTTTATTTTCCCCCGAAAAAAAATGAATGACCGTCTCATGATTGGTGCTCCAGCAAAAAGTATTTCTTTCCCAACTTCAAGTGGATGGATGACCAATGAAGGTTTCCTTAAATGGCTTAAACATTTTGTGCCATTCACCAAACCCTCACCGGCAGATCCAGTCTTGCTTATTGTAGATGGTCATGGAAGCCAAAAGGATCTAGATGTCATCATGTATGCACGATAAAATTATGTGCATATGTTGAGCTTCCCCCACACATTGCTCACAAGTTACAACCCCTCGACAGGTAATTTATGAAGCCCTTCAAGAACTGTTGCAATGCTGCTTGTAGTTTGTGGATGAGGGCCAATCCAGGCCAAAGAATCAATGACTATGACGTAGCAAAATTAGTAGCTGATGCGTGCAGGCAAATGTGGCGCCTAGATATAGCAGAAAATGGATTCAGATGCACTGGGCAGTGAGGGGATCACATGGGCACTGAAGTAACCAACATAGTAGAACAACCACCACTACAAGAGAATCTGATTCATGTTGACAGTGCACTTACCAATATAGAACATCAACCACCCCTAGAGGCAAAAGCATCGGTGTCTAACTCTCTAGCTTCTTCTAAACCTGATATCAAACTAGTTTCTAGGAGCTCCTTAGATGTTGCAACCCCTTTAAACATCTCAGCTTCATTAAACCTTCCATCCACATCTAAACACAGACATGATTCTTCCTCCTTAATGCCTAGGGCGTCTTTAAATGACTCAGCAGCACAAATCAACACGAATTCATCTACATCCAACAAAAGAAAACAAACTAATATAGCAAGTGTTTTGAACGAGGTATCTCCTTTGCTTTCATGTAGTGAAAAACGATTGACGACTCGAAAGAGAAAAGCAGAGAAGAGTGAGATTTTAACGTCTACCCCATACAAAGAATGTTAACAGAAAATAAAAACGGAAGAGCAGAAAAAATAAGCAGCAAAACAAGTCAAGAAAAAATTCGCATTTGACAAGAAAGAAGAGAAGTTGGCCATCTCAAGAAAAAAAAAGAACCAGATTTGTAAAAAAAATGACCAAACAAATTAATTGCTTTCAGACTTTTCTGTGGTTTTAAAAACATTTTTACAAACAGTTGGTCTGTGCCCATTGAATTGGCAAGTACCTAGCATCTTCGAGCAGGGAACCATGGCACCCTTTTAGCATGTGTTCCACTTTATCTATCAACATCGACTTGTAGTCATAAAATTTTAATATATTATATTATGTAAACCATATACGATGAGGTTAACACTATTTACAGTGTGCTAGTTTCAAACTACTCGGAAGGATGCACTGAAGATATTCTGTATAGAACGAAAACGTTTTGCAATCCATGACATTTTATAGTTTTAAATAAACGATTTTATACCAGAATACATCTCGAAATTTTTACTTCTGTATTGATTTTTAAACACAACTAACATAACCAAGGTCACCTTTACATGGGTTTTGGTTAGTTTTAACTGTTTCCAGCACAGAATGCAAACTATATTTGCATTTTTTTTTTCAAAGTGGCCCATACTTTACGCCGTTTCCCTAAAACCTTTTATATCGTCTCTTCGCCGTCTGGGGCTAGAGTACTTTTACCTCAAGAGTTGAATTATATATGTCAGTTAAACGCTG
This sequence comes from Diabrotica virgifera virgifera, assembly GCF_917563875.1. Taxonomy (NCBI): domain Eukaryota; kingdom Metazoa; phylum Arthropoda; class Insecta; order Coleoptera; family Chrysomelidae; genus Diabrotica; species Diabrotica virgifera. The sequence continues at coordinate 287,428,230 of NC_065443.1, read as the reverse complement.
TCAAATGCTTTTTTAAGATTAATAAATAAAAAAACATTTATTGTCCCTTTAAGGGATGTCTCTTTCAGCTGTTATAAAATAAGTCCATTTTTGTTATCTTTTTCCTTAAACTAGAAGTTATAATGTGCAATAAGAATGTTCTTTCCCTTATTAATTAGTAAATCGTTTTCGCTTGATTTATGAGCGCTTCTATGTTCTGCAATTTATAAAAATAAAATACATACATACTAAAATACAAGTGTCATCCTACACTGACATGACGGTATTACCAATAGCTGTCTTGTTAAAAGACAAAACATATTGGGCAAATCATTAATTATGTATTGAATACTTAACGCTTCTTCAGGATATTAAATTACCGTTTATTTAAAGATGACATTGGGTAATAAAACTGAACGGAATAATAGAATGATTCTTGATGTACTGCCTACAGTAAAGTGAAATGATACCAAAGTGAACTAGTAGGTGGAGCAGCGAGAATTTAGAGCAAGAAGGTTGACGAGAATTTAATAGGTATGTTAAAAATAAAAAAAATAAAAATGGAGTGTTAAGAGGATCGGTACGTATTTTCGGCTGCAATGCTATTCAAATGGGGATTCATTTTTTTCGAATCCTGAGAAAACTAATAAGTATTTTTCAAAAATTTAAACGCAGAATGAAAGACTACGTTATAAGCGAGGGCCGAAAGTCCCTGAGAACTTCTATAATGTTTATTTTAATAAGTTACAGGGGTGAAAAACTAAGAGAAAATGTAGTGTGACTTTTAATTTCAAATATCTCATTCGAAAGAAACTTCTTATATATTCTAAGGGACTTTCGGCCCTCGATAATAATTTAGCCTTTCATTTTGTGTTTAAATTTTTTAAAAATATTTATTAGTTTTTCCAGGATTCGAAAAAAAATGGACACCATGTCCGTGGAAATCGAAGATTCGCTATCTTTGTCATACAACGCACTCATTCGAATATAATGTTATGACAAGACTCAAGACAGTGACAAGTAGAGATGTGTCCGACCCGCTATTTTGATATAGCAGTTCATTCTGCTACTGCTTTTGAACGCTTTTACGATGATAATAAAATCAATCAAAGAGTTGTTTATTAAATAGTATTGATAGTGTATTTGAAAAAAAAAATTGATTAAGGGCGTACAATTAATAAAAAGTTATTTATTGTTTATATATTATTTATGGAAAATCCAAGTATTTCAAGTCATTAAAGTTCAAATAAAAGTATTATTTTATAAGAGTTTGTTCCGATAACCGTAAATAGGTATGAGTTTAGCTATAAAGTAAAGCGCCCATAGTGGCATAAAATGTAGTAAATGCTAATACTTCAAGTACGTACTATATTTTTGAAGATTTTGCTACACTTAAAAAGCATTTGCTTCTCTCCGTGGTATTTGCTACTATTTACCAGCATACATAGAAGAATGTACTACGCTTTTGAAGTAGGTATGTGCCTGTTTAGTAGTATTTTGCTTCAGTTTAAGTGAAGTTGGTGGGTGGACGTCTTCGGCGTAATTATTGTTTTGTTACAATATGACAGCATTTATGAATGTGTCATAGAAAAATTTAAAAACTAAGAAGAAAATTCTTAATTTTTGGGGTCATTCTTTTATCAAATAAAATTTAATAATTGTGAGGAAGATTAACAAATAACAATTGTTCATTTTTATCCTCGCGGAACTCGTTTGTCGCTTCGGATCTGAGTCACTCATTTTTACTCATGTATTCTAATAATTTGGTACGTAAAAATGTGAATTCACAAATCATAAGCACATGGAAAACTAATTCCATCACGATTTGTGTAATGCAGACACGGCTGGCGCTACGCTTTTTAGTAGATACTTCTGGTCAGTAGTAGGTACTTATGTTGTGTAGTAAGTTCTTCTCAACAAACGCACCTACTTTTATGTAAAAGAAAATGCTACAAAGTAGTGACTGTTTGCTGAAGCAATAGCATCTACTACGTTTTATGCATTCCGCCCATTTTCTTGAGTGAATTATTAAATGTTGGCTTCATATTTTAATAAAGATGATTTTAAGATTTTATAATTAAAGGCTTTGCTTTTTACGGAGAGTTTTAACGCTTTTTTTTTCTCGAAGAAAAATAGTAAAATGATATTTTCGGCTCCTTTTCCCAAGTGACTTCTCTATTGAGGTTGGCGGTCAATATGGCAAATTTCTCTCTATTCTGGGCTTGATTAAGTGATTTCCTGTTGTGTGGGTCCAATCTCTGATGTTTCGGAGCCAAGATTTTTTCTTTCTTCTTTAACCCCTTTTACCTTCGATCTTGCCATTTAATATTACCTGGAGCTGCTCAAATTCCCTATGGCGCATTATGTGTCCTAGATATGACGTCTATTTAATTTTGATAGTATTGACCAGATGAGGACGTGTGTTTATTATTTTCAGTAATTTTTCATTCGTGGTTCTGCTGGCCCAGCTTATTCTTAACATTCGGCGGTTCATCCACATTTCGAATAAATTCAATTTGTTAACATCATACTGTTTTAATGTTCAGGTCTCGCAACCATATAGTAATAGAGACCACACATTCACACATAACACTTTAGAGATGTGTCTTATTGTGACGGATAGCTTGGGGTTACAGAGCATTTTACGCATGTTCATGAAACCAGACCTTGCTATTTCAATGCGTCTTATGATTTCTTTTCAGTGGTCTAGTTGAGTATTTACCTCTCTGCCCAGGTATATCTTTGGGACTCTGATGAATGACTTTAACAGCCTGTGATTTCTTCTGATAATATGTTCATCCATATCTTAAGTTGGTCTTCTGTTTCCGCTAATATGCTTTTTTTTCTTTTTCGACTATTTGTATAGTATATAAATAATGGTAACCACTGAATACATAAGTAGTGAAAAAATAATCCTATCATTTATACAAGTAAAGATTATCCAAGAACATTCAAAAACTGAACGAAACCAAAATAGCCATCTCTACCTTTCTAATGACAATGTCACTGTCAACCTAATGTTTACATCTGCAGTTTCCATACCAGTGAGAATTTTACTACACGTAATTTGCCGTGTAAAGTTAGAAAAAGTAGGGATAGCCGTAAAATATTTGTGAATTATGTACCCATAGCCTTAACAAATATAGAAAATTACTAAAGAAAAAAAACAAGTTTTAAATCTAATAGCACATAAAACAACATCCAAAAATATTATTCTACATCCTACCAGGCTGAAAACAATGGGAACCTTCTCTGGTAACACCTCCGAGGCTTCTACAATTTGCAAGCCATAACGGATGCTGAGACTAAGGAATATGAGGAAATTTTAGTTTTTTGCTAGCAGTTGCCGCTAGGGCATCCCTTCCATTTCGTTCGTTGCAATCAGTGATTGCAGGCCGGGGTTTGCCCTAATTGGGTCAGAGAGAGCACCATATGTGCCTCCTGATGAGAGACTAATAAGTTTTGAAACCGGCAGAGGTGCTTGCTGCACTCTCTGATTGAACTGAAATAATCATGCGGCTGTAGTTTCGTGTTCCAACGAAATTGAAAATGGTTATACATTTTTGATTTACATGTTTACTCTGATTGGAGTACGAAGGGAACCATTCTCGTTGGAACTTTACCGCGCTGAGCATGGGACGTGAATTATATATTGTAAAATTCCCTCCTCTTCCTTAGTCTCAGCATCCGTTGGCTTGCAAATTGTAGAAGCCTTGGAGGTGTTACCAGAGAAGGTTCCCATTTTTTTTTCAGTCTGGTAGGATGTAGAATAACATTTTTGGATGTTGTTTTATGTGCTATTAGATTGAAAACTTAGTTTTTTGCTAGCAGTTGCCGCTAGGGCATCGCTGCCATTTCGTTCGTTGCAATCCGTGACTGCACGCCGGGGTTTGTCCTAGTTGGGTCAGAGAGAGCAGCATAATACGTGCCTCCTGATGATAGACTAATAAGTTTCGAATTATACCTATATACTTCATTCTACGTTGTTTTATCGAAGATATGCAGCCAACTACAGGGTTTGCCCTTTTTAAAGTTTTAACCTTTTTAATAATCATGATATAAGAATAGAAAAATAAGAATAGACAAGGCATACTGAGAAAACTAGTGCAATACTTACCGTAAAAAAGAGATAATTGGAATACTTAGGCCATGCAATGAGGGGAAAAAGATGCACATTCCTAGAAAATGCAGGGAAAGATTGAAGCATAAAGGAATCTGGATTGCAGAAGAATGTCTTGATTAATAAATCTAAGAGAGTGGTTTGGTTGTACTACAAACGAACTGTTACAGCTGTAAGCAAGGTTCTGATAGCATTGATTGTAACAAAAATGAAGAAAACTTCTGTTGGAGTGAAAGTAAAAAGATATACTCCAACAGAAGTAAGAAAAAAAAAAGACTAAGTAATAAAAAGGAAGAGAGAGTGGGATGTAGTAAGAAAAGGATGAAGTGGCTTCTACGTTGAGAAGCCGCAATAGGAAAAAATAAAAAATACTACTAAAGTGCAGTAGTACTGAAGAAAGGGGGATTAGAAGGGATAGAAGTAAAGTGGGAAGAGACAGAGGCAAACTGAATAGAGTTGGCTAGCTATAGATGCAAGAGAGCAACTTGACACTCGAGGATGGATACGGCTCGTTTGCATGCCTGTCGAAGAACAGTAGCTCTATATAGATAGTAATGGTGACTAAAAGATGAAATAATAAAATAAGAATAATGTACTGAAAATGAATGGAGATGAATAATGACTAAAAACGAACAAAATAAATAAAACTAACTAATCATGGGCGCCATGAAAATGATATTAGATCATTTTCCCAGGTATCTTACACTGCTGTCAAATATTAAATATATCAAACCTGTAATAACAAACATAAAGGAATAATAAAATTCATGATATACAAAATAAATAAATATTTATTAAAATAACTACTAGATTTTTAACAATCTCTGAGTTAAGCAAGTTCATATTACGCTGTGACTCTAACATGACAAAAGTTATACAGAAAGTTATCTCTAAGATAACAACAATAATGTTAACTGTTACAAAACTTAAATACCTCTTACATATATATAGGGTACAAAATTACATAAGTCTTCTACCAAATGGTTATAGTACGCCTGCTACGTACAACTAAATGAAACTGACAAAGATGAAAATACTATAAATAATAGGCCCAAGCCTCACTAAGGGAAAATACAATAATGAATAAATAAAGTTAAATATACAATTGACTAAAGTAGAAATGAAGTTGAGATAAATACCGACGATGACCTAAATTAACCGAACAAATGGAATAAAGCGAATAACAGTAAAATATTTGCGAAACAAGCTAGTAATATTAAAAAAATAAATTTACCCGAATTACATAAACCAATATCAAAGCAATAATAAAGTATTAAAAACCTAATTTTCTCTAGGCTTATTCCTGTGCACAAGAAGTTACCGTAGATACAAAGTTTGGGAACCAAATAATCTAATATACAAATATGTCAAAAAAAAACCAGAGGTAACCTAAATCTGGAAAAAAAACAGTGTATTTAACAGATAGTCTGAAATATAAAAAAACCAATAGTTACTACAACACCTCACTAAATGTTCCCAAACGAGGTTGCGGTTGCATCCTAGAAAATTATGCACCAGGATGGTGCGACCCCATGACTCCTGTAGGCCCAGGTGCCAAGACGAAAATTGAGCTGGAACGCTCCCATAGCTTGCTCCCAATTAGACATACTCCCATGATGACTTGACTGTGGCTGTAGTGGTTTCTCTAGGTGGTCAAATAAGGTCTATGACTTCATGGTAGGGTTTCTCCCAAATGGCGAATGATTCCTATTTATACTCCAACAGGAGTTGTCACCCACATGTCTCCTCACTCCAGACAATCCCTGGTGGTAACTTTTTACTTTACGTTAAATTTCTTATGTGATAAAATAAGTTGGAGGAAATCATCTGCCATTCTATATGGTATATCTATTCGACATCACAGCTCACAGTCAAGTAAAGAACGAGAGGCGTTTCTCCGCCAAGGTAAACGTCAAACTCTCTCAGAAAACGAAATCATTCTCGAGAGGTGGAGTACGTTCCATCACCGAGGTATGACGTCACCCCAGTAGTCCTATACGAGAAATTAGAGAATTTAAATGGAGACCGAGGAAAAATAATTATAATAATAATTAAAGAGCTAATTTCGTAACGTGACCGTTACATGATGATATCAAATATCTGATACGAGAGAAAGGAAAGATGAAGTTCTTTATCTACCTTAAAAATGCGACTGGTGTTATATTTAACGACAAACTGTTTGCAGTGATGAAAACAACGTGTATATACAAAAAAACTCCTAAGTTTTGTTAAAATAATAATAAACCTTGATATTATTACTGCATAACTGACATGTGTTATCATAAAAATATATGTAACATAAATAAGATCATGTCCAATTGCACCAACAAATAAACGATGGATTTGGATTGCCCGTTTATTTTAAAATATATTTGTCAAAAAACTGTCAAATTAAAAACCGAAACTTTAATGCCGAAACTTTAATGATTCTCCCAAAAAATATTAAATTTTAACCTTTTTCCAAAAAAAAAACGAAAAGTGTTATGTTACTATATTTGATGAATCTTATGAAATTGATGATGAAATTTAATATTTTTCGGGAGAATCGTTAAAATTTTTGTTTTTAATTGACAGTTTTTTGACAATTATTATATTAAAAAAAACGGGCAATCCAAATAAAAAAATCGGGCAATCCAAATCGTTTATTTGTTGGTGCAACTGGACACCAGTATGTTTACAATACCCATACATTACAATGTCTTCTACACCTGTATGTTTACAATACCCATAAAAAACTTTCTCTGCAATCCTTGATGTTATAGATACATCGCTCCATCCGCCATTATATAAATATGCTGATGTCAATCCGTCGTCAATACCATTTGAATCTGAACCACTTTTAATGAAACTGTACCTCTTGCGGAATTCTCTGTACGGTCTACGAGAAATTATGTAATCAGGAATGCGTAACTTTCGATCTCATATACAAAAAGAAACTCTACTTCCGAAATGGAACTGTCTAGTAGCGGCTCTTTTTCGACCAGGTCGCCTGAGGCGAACCATTTGCATATATTATGGGGAATTTGGTGAAAGAACGTTAATGGATTTTCCTTCAAGCAAAAAAATTGCTCCAAATAATTTTTGAACTGTCGCTTTTATAATATCCAATCATTTGTTCTCGTCGGTCGTAATTTATCTCTTTAAAGGATATCAGTTTCTATACTCAGTAGCCTAAAGCCTAAACTAACCAGTTTACTTCTAAAAATTATCTGATACAGTGTCAACGTTTTGGTAGAAAACATCAAAATATCTGCGTTACGTAGCTATAGCATTTAAGCAAAAAACGTAATTCATTTGTTTTTTAGACAGAATCTTAAATTTTTTTTTTGTCAAAATTAAATAGAAAATGGGATTTTATGTATCATTATTGGCTTAAAGTTAGTAGTTTTTGATATACAAAGTATATGCTTGTGATATAAAAAACTGGTTATTTAACTGAAAAGCAGTTTAACCCTGGAGCTGTCGCGCCGTTAGAAAAAATCTAACATTTTATCCTTTTCCGTGATAACTTGATGAAAAACTTTGCAACATAACTTTCCACTCGTAAGTGCCTCGAGGAAGATAGTAGTAATGCGTGGGATTTTTTTTATTTTTTTTTTTTATTTTTTTATTTTTTTTGTAGAATTTATGGCTTTGGTGAGAACCAATTAGCTTTAAAATTGTTAGAAATAGATATTTTTAACATAACAAGTAAAAAAAATATTATAAAATAGAAATTTGTTTTAAATTCGCATTTAAATTCGTATTGTGAGATTTTTTTCTCTGCGCGCGACTGCTTACATGACAGAAGTGAGCGCGACTGCTCCCGGGTTAAATAAGATGCTCAAATTGAGATCTCTTCCCTTCTCAGCAATAAGCCAAGATTTTTTTAAACTCACGCAGCCCGTTTAAAGAGTTTTAGGTCGAATGGAATGAATTTCAGTACGAATTCTCTCCTTCAGGAAAGATTAATATTCCTCCAGGTCCTATTAATACCACAAAGCTTCATTTAGGATGCTTGGATTATTATACAAAAAGTTGAAGTATTTGGCACCAGTAAGATTTACGTCTACAAAAATTAAGCTGATAAATTTTTATTTCTTCCTGCCCATAATGTATTAACTTTTAAGAGAATTGGGTATGAGCTTCCGTCATCCAGGGACATTTGTTCGTGGCCAGTATCAAAAATTTTGTTCATTTACGTTGTCGTTTAGATTAAATGAGGATACATATGAAAAAATGATATTGTTAGGAAAAAACGGATTTCTACAACATCACTCTATTATTTCTTCGCAATATTCTAATCTTCTATGAAGGTCATCTTTGTTTAATTCTTGTACTAAATTCATTTTATAAGGAAGCCATTTATGGGTTTTATGTATTTTATTATTCAGCTTTGGCTGATGTCATGATTAGAGGCTAAAGTTCTAGATTCTAGAGTATCTCGAGCTTTTGGATTGTCTTGCGCATCTATTAGCATTTTTAGTTGTAAATTTTTTTTTGACTCACTCCGTCGCCCAAAAAATCGATTTGTAATGTTTCTATATTGATTATATTTTTATATCTTAAAAATGCATAATTTGAATGCATGTCTCCTGCCTCTGCATGAGGTTAGTTATTATTGAATATATTGTTCTGAAGATATTTCCTTGTGGCATTTTTATAATGAACTATTTTAAATGGTAAATTTTTTTGGTAAAACTGTGGCTTATTTCCCGTTTAAAATAGTTCATTACTGAATATATTCTACATACATCAAAACCAACTCTATTTGACCTGAAACTCTTAAAAATGTGATGCATGAATTAAACCAAAGGTTCACTTATTGGCAAGAAGTGAGCAGTAGTGAGGTTGAAAAAGTAACTATTCGTTACAAAGTACTCGTTACTTACAAATAGCGAAAGTAACGATTACTATACAGAGAGGTAAATCGTTACTTTGATTACTTTGATTGCTCTGATTACTTCGTTACTTCGTACCAATCGTATCAGAGCGAGTACCTATTTTGATTTTGAGTATTGTATTTACTCGGTTGATATTGGAGTCGGACCGGTATTCCACGAGTGTTTGGTATCAGTACAGTTAACTAAAATTTTCTCTATGAAGGGCGAAGGCTATGAAGAGTTTTACATGATTACAGGGCCCTGAGAAGTAGCTGAAACAGAGGGAGGTATATCATTTAACAAAGCATGCACCCAGAAACAGATGTCTATACGATTTGTCTAGGTAGATAATTCACAGAATTTCACAGATGTTAGTTCTTTTGAAAATAAAAATGCAACACATTAGATTTTAATAATAAATACATACTATTCTTATCAGGCCTAGAAAAAAATAGCTTAGATTGACCGGAAAATATGTAGAAATGATACTAGACTATGATCATCAACTTTAATTTTACAAGTAGGTATGGCATTGTTTTTATTAGACCAGGGCATTTAACACTAAAAACACAGGAATAAATCTATTTTTAAATATAGTAGGTACATAGGGACTTGCAACTTTTTGCATTGTATTAAGGATTAGGATGATGTCTGGAAAAAAAGCATTATTACATTTTAAAGTGTATAAAACGCATCGAAAAATGCATAAACATGTTAAAATCAATTTAAGGACCAGATTTTCTTATTTCGGGGTATTTGGGGTCACTGAACACGAATTTGCAATCAATACCGACCTCCGAAGCACCTAGGTGCTCAGGGTTACTGCTAAGGTACGTCATCTAGAGTTTCGAGGGTTTGTTTTTGGCACTTAATTGATGCAAACATATTACTCGTAATTACTGATATTGTGGAGCAGCAATGACAGAACAATTACATACGTACAGTGGAACCTCGATAAGTCGGATTAATCGGGACCGCGGCCGATCCAGGTTATCGAAAATTCGGGTTAACCGGAGAACATGGTTAAAATTAATAAAATACGATATACTTACAGATAAATTTCATTGTAATTTTAAAAACATGAAATACATATGCACAGTACATCTAAATTATTTACAGGTGTATACAGTATTGTTAATTTCTTGGTAAAAGACTCAGTCAAAACGAAAAAATGTTAGTTTTGTCTTAAATTGATGCTGACACTTAATTGATGCAAACAGATTACTCGACATTACTGATATTGTAGAGCAGCAATGACAAAACACTTACGTATCATTTAATTTCTATCCATTAAATAGATCGGTGAAGGTCGTTATATCGGATCTTATACTTATACGAAATACTGAGAAATGCGATTCTCGATATGATTACCGGTGCTCAAATACAAAATTATCAAAAGTAATCAAAGTAATTAAAGTAACGAACAGGGCCGTGCGGTGCTATGATGCGGTGAGGCAGTCGCATCAGGCGGCATCACAAGGGGGCGGCAAAATCAGTAAAATCAAAATACAAATTGAACCATTCAATAATTAAAAATATTTATATAGGACCAAGTGTCAGCCGAAAGTATAAATATATTATATACAATGCTTATCTATTTCTATAATTTCTTTGTTATTCCGACATTGAGGTATACGAGTTATGGATTTATTTGAGCGCTCATCAAAGGAATTATAACCTGACAGCGTAACTCCATTATTTTTATATTATAAGGGCGGTGATTGTGGATATTTTTCACTGAAAATATTTGAATATTTAGTATTAATTGCTCTCCAGTAGTTGCAATCGACTGTGCTGTGTTCGCATTTATTCAAATTCAGTTTTGTGTTTAAAAAAATCAGGTAAGTGAAATTTATTTGCATTTTGTCAAAGAAAATTGTTTTGGAAATATTTATATTTAACTACTTTCGCTTTGTTATTACTTTATTTTTTACTAAATTCATTTCAATAACGAATTAAAGAAAGGCACATATTAAAAAACTCAATAGGATATTTATAGTAGGTATTTATTATGTTCGGTTTCAAGCAAATTTTTGTTGTTTTATTTACTTTATTCAAATACTGTAGTGATTGCATTTTTATTTAATTGAAAGTCTGTCTAAAGTCTGTAAATGTTATGGAACAAAAAAAAATTGTCTGAAAGTCAATATAAAAAAACGCATGCAGAAAGATGAACAAGAAAGAAAATTAAGCAATGTTATGAAATAATTTTTGGTACAAAGGTCTTGTTTAGACGAGCCGTCTACGTCATTTCGTCAATTTGACAAATAAAAATTTAGATTCATCTCCTCTTTCTGGAGAGGAAGAAAAACAAGAAATTATCAGTAGTTCCTCAAGAGCCCGGAAGTAGTAGCAGTGGCTGCCAACAGATATTTAAGAAATCCTTTCTGATGCTTCTTTATGGAATATTTTCGCAGTATGTCTTCCGAAACACGTCAAATATTAGTTGAGAGGGGTCCATATCAAATTAAAGAATTTTATTTTCCTATTAATAAAGGAAGGTGTAGAAATGAAGGTGTATGAATGTTCATTGAATACTTTCAATAGAAAAAGAATCGGATATAGAGGCAAATAATCTCATGTTCTAGAAGAATTGCGTGATATATCTATCCCAAATGATACCATATTCCATGAAACCTTTTCCAAAATTAAAGTCAAAAGGGTAAAATTGTAATTTTTGTAAATATTATTTAATGTTAATATCTACATACTTCATTTAATTTAAAGTATGTTTTGTTTTTAACATAAAAGTTTTTCGTTCATTTTGTGTTAGTCCTGTCGCCAGGGGGGAGGGGGTACAACGGCCTCCTTAATTCAGATGGACTTACCCAAGTTTTTGTTTATGTATTTTGACACGTAGAACACGAATTTTTTGGGTAACAGTTGATCCGGATGTCGATAAGATTGTTATAAACAAAGAACTTGAGGAATCACATAACAGCGATTTTTTGCAAAACAAAACATTTTTTTTTTGTATTTTTTGGGTCATTCTAAGCAAAAAATGTTTCTAAAAGTTTTTTCGTAGGATGCATAGTTTTCGACATAAACGTGGTTGAACTTTCAAAAAATCGAAAAATTGCAATTTTTGAATCCGAATAACTTTTGATTGAAAAATAAAATAGCAATTCTGCTTACCGTATTTGAAAGTTAGAGTCAAATTCTATCGGTTTTGATTATTTGCATTGCTAAAAATTAATTTTTTTATTGTTAGACAAAGCTATAAAGACATAGTGTTTGAATGATGTTTTCAATGCATTTCATACAGACAATTTCTACGTAGATTACGTATATTAAAACGCATGCATTGGACACGGGAAACACTATGTGTTTATAGATTTGTTTAACAACCAAAAAAATTAATTTTTAGTAATGAAAATACTCAAAACCGAGAGAATTTGACTTAAACTTTCAAATGCAGTAAGCAGAATTGCTATTTTATTTTTTAATCAAAAGTTATTCGGGTTCAAAAATTGCACTTTTTCGATTTTTTTGAAAGTTCATCCGCGTTTATCTCGAAAACTATGCATCCTACGAAAAAACTTGTAGGAACATTTTTTGCTTAGAATCACACAAAAAATACAAAAAAATGTTTTGTTTTGCGAAAAATCGCTAGTATGTAATTCCTCAAGTTCTTTGTTTATAACAATTTTATCGACATCCGGATCAACTGTTACCCAAAAAATTGGTGTTTTACGGGTCAAAATACACAAAAAAACTTAGGTAAGTCCATCTGCATTAAGGAGGCCGTTGTACCCCCCTGGCGACAGGACTATGTAGTTTAATTTAATAAAAATAAAAGTTAAATTTCAATAATATTTAAGGAGCGGGATTTAGAAGACTTGCATCATATTGACAATATGTACCGCACGGCCCTGGTAACGAATACTTTAAATGATTACTTTATACAAAAGTAACGATTTGTAACGAATACTCGAAAATAACTATAATCAACATCACTAGTGAGCAGGTCTTAATTTAAGTAGGTACCTTATTTAACTGTTTATTACTCAAATAGCCAATACTTCTGTTAAAAATTAAACATTGTTTCTTGAAACTGTACAATTTTTTTTTAAATATAACATCTTGTATATTAAATTCCAGGAAATGTTTTATTCAAATTCCACATTCTACAAATTGCTACAAAATCTTTGAACTATTTCCATATAAGTAGTCTCTTCCAAAATAAAAACCTGGTAAAATTTTTTTGAAGGGCACTTTGCTTTTAAAGCCTTTCACAGATTTTCAAATACTTTCAAAAACTTTCAAAGAATTTCAAAGACTTTTAAAGAGCTTCAAATGTTTTCAAATATTTACAAAGATTTTAAAATGCTTTAAAATTGCATCAGCCTTCCAGAGGCTTTCCAAGACTAAAATTTTTACTGCCGTTCCAGAAGGGTTTTGGACTAAAAGGATTGGTTACATAATAATGATATTAATGGTTCTATAGAATAAATAACCATGAGATAAAGTCGTACCCCAGTGACCAGTCTTATTTGACTGGTTTGGCAAAATATGAGTTTTATTGGGTCTTGTATATCAAACTTGTAGTACAGGGAGTAATGTATGAGATTATTGAAGCTCTTACCGAACAAAATGAAAGCTTATGAAAAAAACAAACAAAAAAGTGGTCACTGCTTACACAGAAAAATTCGGAGTTTATTGTTTTAGTTATATTGAATTTCTTAATTAATGTATAAATTTAGTAAATATAGTATCCTTTGAGCTTTTTCTTCAAAAATTCATATAGTAATTGGCTTTTCTTAAATAATTTTAATATTTTAGTTTTCTTTTCGCTATTTTCACAATAAGTTCTTTTTTTTTTTTCATTAATTATTATGTGAAAGAGATTATATTTTTTATTGTTTTTAATTTGATCCTTGTATCAATTTGCATATATCTCAGATACACCGTCTACGAACACTATGCACAAGAAATACATAGTATCTTAAGACTGCGTTGCGTAACGATGGTTGCAATGCAAAAGGTCACTGGTTCATTTTAAAGTTTAACAATGGCGACTGGAGGCACATGTTCTCACGAGCCTTTTTGTCTCTGCTTCGTTTTCAACGTTCCGTCATAATTGCGCTGCCTGCCGTTGTTGTTACAAAATATAAGCAACATAAACAAAATTTATCATTTGTCTCTCCGACAACAAAATTGATACAAGGTGTGTGAACGTTTGGGGATTTTATTGGGCTCGAGGCATTTTTAGAAAAAGTGATTTATTGTTAAAATAGCGGGCAAAACGTGGCTGAAAACAGCAAACAATATTCAGGAATGGAAACAGTTAAGGGAGGCCTATGTTCCATTTTTGGCACAAAAAGGCTAAAGAAGAAAAAACATTTTTTATATAGAGTTATAGAGTATAGAGTATGAGATGTTTTGTGCATTGATAATAATAGATATTGCAACCCCATATTTGTAGTAAACTATTTTCTTATAAGATTATTCTTTTATAGTTTTGTTTTCGTCCTCCTCCTGTAATTAAACTAAAGCTACAATAACCGGACATTCAAAATATATTTAGAAAAAAATATAAATCTAAATAAAAAAATATCTGGTCTTGTTTTGGCCGCGTAAGCTATAACTGGCCTAATAACTGACATATATTCGGGCCTTTGTTTCCACTCTTCGGCGTTTGTTTTTCCAAATTGTGTCGTTTAGGCGTCCGGCCGCTCTACTGGCTTTAATTATTTGGTCTTTTACCTCTTCTTCGATATTGCTGTAGGTTGATAGATTAATTCACAGGCATTTTAAAGTCATTACTTGTTGTATAATTTGATTGTCTAACTCGAATTTGCATCTTATGTATTCTTTGGCTGTCACTAAGCTTTTATTTGTTGTTTTTTGTGAATATCTATATATGTACCTATCTAATATCTATATGTGTATGGAATATTTCGAAATGTTGATTTTTCGTAACAGGTTGGTTTCAGCGATGGGGTTCATTATCATCTTTATAACTTAGATGATCGTATAAATTGGTGAGTCATTGTTGAGCAAAAATATTCGACCATAACCTATAACTTGTGAAAGTTTTTCGCAAATTCAGATTTTTATTTAAGCACGATCTCTTTATGTATCCATTTCCTTTGATATTTGTATAAAAAGATTATTACATCTATAATTATTATAATCAAAAAGGAACAATTGATCTATCATCATTTTTCCATACCTGCAGCTTTTCTGTCCTTCAATTTTTTTTGCGATTACTCTACTGCCACTGTGCTTATTCCGGTTTGTTTATCAGTTGTAATTTTCATTGTTTCTGGTTCTGTTATAGTATCGGTTGATCTTCTGAGTATACTCTTTTCAAGTAATCTACCCATTTGTTTGTCTTTATACCTTTAACTTCTACTATTTCATTTCTTGTTTCTGTCCTCTTATATCCCCTCCTCTCCCTCTTCTCTTCAATCACATATTGGACGAAGCCATTAAAACCGTAAAGAGATTTAAAGGTTATACTCTGAGAAATAATGAAATTAAGATCTAGAACAGATCAAGAAATAGAAGAAAATGAGGAGGAATTGCAAAGATTGGTCCATAAGTTCAACATAATAGCAAAGAAACTAAACATGGTCATTTCGATCCAGAAAACAAAAAAATAGAGCAATATAGCTAGTCGTATTAAGTAGAATCTAGTACTTCTTTCATTCGACCAGAGATATTTCAAAAAGCTGTATACACAAATATAATCTTAGAGCTTCCGAAAACTTAATTTACAGTAATCAGAGAGGTGTTTTCAGCACACAATACTCAACCATAATATGATCACTGTAAATGGGCAAAAGAGACAGAGCAACATGTAGATTCTGTAGAAATTCAGAGGAAACGGCTGAACGTATCATCTGCAACAACAGGCTAATTGTTTGTTAACTCTTAAGAACTTGATTAGGAAGCAAACATAAGGTATATCAATACACAAAAGATCTTTTAGGTCAGAGTGTAGAAATCTACACATCTTCCAAATCCATAATAATTATTATAATCAGAAACAAATACAAATGTAAAATTTTCCTGTGCTATAAATACCAGTATAATAACAAAAATTTCTTTATTCCATATTTGTCCTATAATTTCTCTCCTCTATATTCTAACCGTGTTATTAAAATCAGTGAATATATTATTAAAAAAAACATATATATAAACATTTGGCTTCGCTTCGGATACCAAAAACTGTTATTGTTAATTTCTTATTTCTGTGGTTTAAGGAATGATTTGCTAGTTTTCACATCTGGCATGTCGTCGATATTTAAGATAAGAAGTGTGCCATATGTCATGTTAGAATATCAATTAATAGTAAATTTTTGTTATAAATATTTATAAAAATTGGACAAGGAAAAAATGGGAACATTTTAAGAAATTTTTACTTGAATTTTCAGAGCTAATTATTAAAAAATACACTAAGCATCAAAATTAACGCACCACCTTAAAAATGGGACATTTTTGATGGGTCGTATTTCCTAAACCTGTTGTCCGATTTTAGTGATTTTTTTAGTAGATTATAGTTTTATTTTTCAATAAAATCGACGTAATAATATTATTGCTAAACGGATAAGTGTCATTGTATACCGGGTGTAACAATGATAGTGTGTTTTTTCCTCAAAGTTTGGAACACCCTGTGGAATATTCTAGCGCATATAAAATATTGAAATTAAAACTCAACTGTAGCGTTAGACTTTCTTAACATTTTGCTTTTTGATTCATTCGCTTATGTGGGACAATAAAAAAGTTAGGTACTTTAACAACTAGCCGTGTTATTCATCAATACAGGGTGTTTCTAAATAAATGCGACAAACGTTAAGGGGTAATTCTGCATAAAAAAATAATGACCGTTTGCTTTATAAACATATGTCCGCAAATGCTTTGTTTCCGAGATACGTGATGTTAAATTTGATGATGATTTTTCCATGAGGATATTGTTTATTTTATGATTGTGTGCCGTCTAAAGGCGAGAAACAGTCAATTTAATGTAAATGTATAGGCTTCTATCGCTAAATTTCCCACATCTACTAGTTTCATCTCTTTTTATCTTACAACTCAATACCTATAAGCTATTTATGAGAATAATCACTAACAGACTGAGACCTGAGCTATATTTTCACGTAATGACCTCCTGCAAGTCAAGTAATAAACTCCTTGATACGTAAAGTTATAGAATGCAACAAGCCAATAATGCTATTAATATTTGTAGACTTTAAAAAGCATTTAATCAGTCCCGCATACCACCAGCATACCTTTTCTATTCTTTTTTTTTTTTTTCTATGAAAAATCCTACCTTCAGAATTTTATTTTATATTCCAATGTGCTTCAAGATGTAAGTATTTTCGAAACCCCTGTTAAGTGCAGTGGCGTGCTGGCCATATAAATGAATCGGTGCAATCACCGAGAGGCCGCGGCCTCTTGCGGCCGGTCAAATAAGTTTTTTTCACAAAAAATTTAGATGTAACAAAATTTTTTTAAATTTACAATTAAATGATATTAACAAAACAATTCAAAAACATTAAAATTTTTTTAATCGTAAAAACAGTTTAAGTAAATTCAATTCAATTCAGTTTATTGATGTCAATATACAAAGTATTTACATAAGTCAAAGTCTGTTAAAAATGAATAAGACTTAATGATTGTTACAGATAATATTTATTTTCATACATAGACCACTAACCAAAAATGAGGTGCAACAAGAAATTCAATATTTAAACACTAGAAAAGCTCCTGAGATGGATAAAATAACACCCAGTTTGATAAAGGAACTACCAGATAAAGCAATCACACTGATAACTCATCATCTTCAATGCCATTCTACGCTCAAACTACTGGCCAAAGCTCTTTAAAACGGCTGAAATAATATTAATCCCAAAAACAGGAAAAAATCTAAACGAGGTTTCATCATATAAGCCAGTAAGCCTACTAACAATCGTATCCAAAATACTTGAAAGACTACTGTTACAAAAACTGAACTCAGACCCCAACACGGAGGAATAGATATCCAACCACCAATTTGGCTTTCGAAAAAAAACATTTAACGATACAGCAGGCTCATATAATAGTACACACGATAAATTCTGCAATGGAAAGCAAACAGTACTGCACGTGCACAGCTGCCTTTCTAGATGTTAGTCAAGCCTTTGACAAGGTTTGGTACACAGGCCTGATTTTCAAAATCAAGAAATATCTTCCCATCACCTAGCTGGAACTGTTAAAATCCTATCTAAATAGGAGAGAATTCCGAACAAGAGTGAATGAAAGTTATTCCAATAATTTTCCTATTAAATCTGGTATCCCACAATGCATTGTTCTTGGACCAAATGTATACCTGCTATACACAGAAGATCTACCTTACAATAATAAAACAATCACTGGTACATTTGCAGATGATGCTGTCATCCTTGCAGCCAATGAAAATACAATTATAGCATCTAACATTCAACAGGTACAACTGAATGAAATCGAGACATGGTCAAACAAGTGGAAAATTAAAATTAATGAAACAAAATCAGTCCAATTGACTTTTACCTTGAGAAGAGACCAGTGTCCCCCAGTTTTACTTAATAATATCCAACTTCTTTAATCCTCCGCACCAAATACCTAGGAATACATCTTGACTCAAAACTCAATTGGAAAGAACATATTTTTAAGGACCGAAAACAAGTGATGAAAGTGATGACCTAAGAATGAAAGATCTAAACTGGCTAGTAGGTAGGAAATCGAAAATGACCTTAGAAAATAAAGTTTTTCTCTACAAAGGTGTCATAAAACCTATCTGGACGTACAAAATCTAACTTTAGGGATGTGTACGAGCAAGTCAAATACAGCCATAATTCAAAGAAGAATCGAAAATACTACGAATGATAACTTATGCACCTTGGTGTGTATCAAACCTAACGCTTCATGAAGATATAAGACTCCCGTTCATACAGGATGTGATCACTAAATACAAGCATCCTGAAGGACCGGAATCACACAGTAACCCCCTACTTCAACCTCTATTAGAACATCATGGCAATGGCAATAGGGACTCAAAAAATCTGGCCAGCTGAGCAAAAAACGGTTAAAGTGGTCTTGTTACTTGAGAAGACCTCACCAAGCCAACAGGAGCCCTTTGCTCCGCAGGCAGCAAATTAGCTTATAGAACCTTATTTGCGTTTTGATTGCTAAAGAGTATGAAAACAATTTTTTTCACACATAGGTACAAGTATATTTTTATGGTTTTCCAATTTCCTTCAATTCAAACATATACCTAGTATGTACTATGCGGAATATAAAAGCGCGTGGGACTTACACGGTCTGCGGGCCATCTAGTACTCAAAGTTTGTCATTAAATATAATCATATATTATGGTACAACAAAAATCAGTCCATAACTGACTTATTGTGACCTTGTGACGCATCATGTCTGGTTAGCACAGAAATATTTGCATGAACCACAGAGAACAGGTTGTACATAACATTAAATCAATAAATGAGTATAGAATATTAAAAATCAATTCAAATTCAAGAAGCTGTTTCAATACGATTAAGTTACAAAAAAAATAATACAAAATTCTGATAGTAAAAGGTAAAATAAGAATGGGAGGCCGCTTTTCTATAAAATCACCGGGCCGCTTGAAAAGTTCCAGCACGCCACTGGTTAAGTGTAAGACATTTTAAGTACCTTTTACAGTTTTTTTTTTATTTTTATGTTTTGTTTCTTCACCTTCTCTTTGACTCTGTATTTCCCTATCTAATTAGGGTTTTATTAGGCTATCCAGACTACAAGGAAAAATAGTAATCGGTCAAATCAAACTACTTTCTTTCTTCGAAATAATATCTCACATTATCATTGTTTATTTTATCATTATGTGATTTCTTACCGTACAGTACAGACATACCTCAATGTAATTAAATGGTGAAATAAAAATAATAAATATGGACTGGTGTGCAGTGTCACGTCTAAAATACACTATTATTCATTCTAGGCATCCACTTTCGATTTCTTCTACAGGGTAGTGAGCAGGAACTAATTAGATTAAGGAAAGTGGTGTTCCAATCGGTAAGTTCCTGCATATTTTTCTCTAGAAGGAAGCCGGTGAAATCCGAACGTGTTTTTTCGCTGTGATGGAACACAGATGTCAAGGTGATATTAGCATTCGGCCGGGTTTATGAATATGGATTATTCGTTGAATCAAAATAGGATTAGATTAGATAGTTTGAATATTTTTAATGGTTATACAGGGGCATGTTTGCATGAAATTTTGTTTCACCCAAATAAATATTACTGAATATTAATCACCTACATTTTTTTAAATATATTGTTTAATAAATTACAAATATGCACTAAACACTTTTTTTTTATTTACATAAAGCCCCATCAACCGTGGAAGGTTATTAGCGAATGTTGAACAATTACAATATAATTATTACATTTATTACATATAATATACACTGGAACCCCGATAAGTTGGCCCCCGATAACCCGGAAGTCCGGCTAACCCGGATGTTTATCAGACAAACATTTCAACAATAAAAATGTATGTAATGTAATATTTGAGAGATAATGGGTATTTGTTGCCGGTTCACTAGACTTGATAGGGTGAGAAACGAAGATATTAGGAGAGAAATGGAGATCGATCTAGATATAATAGACACAATCGAAGCCAAAAGACTCAACTGTTATGGACACCTTCAGAGAATGCCTGAAAGTAGATGGCCAAAAAAAATAGAAAAATGGACTCCACCCACAAGAAGAAAACGAGGTAGACCAAGACGATCTTGGAGAGAAGATGTCGAAGATGCAATGACCACCAGAGATCTAAAAACTGAAGATTGCTTCGACAGAAAACGTTGGAAATTAGGATGCGAGAAGCGGCGTCAGTTGTAGAAGACTCGCTTATTAATTTATATATGGATATTTGTGTAATTTGAACTACATATACAATAGTACAAATGACTCATGGCACACGAGGTTCATTGTCGTGTTATCGGAAACAACACGCACCTGTAGTATCCTTTATTTATTTCAAACCGTCTTAGCATTGTTTAAGACTGTTAAAAAAATATTTTTTAAACAATGGTCTTAGTCTTCACTGTTATTAAATAACATAACATCGTTGCGATTGAGACCGTATTGTGTGTAGTACAGTAGTACAGTCGTATTGTTCTCTTCCGTTCTGTAATCGTTCGTAAATCTATTCAGATTTTGTGTTTGTGTGTTTTTTTTTTGTCTACGTAATGTCAAATGTTGTAAAATTGTGTAAAAATGTTGTAGTGATAATGGAAAAGAAACTAGAAGCATTAGGTACAATTGATAAAGGCGTAATTCATACGTAATTTAGATATGTACTGTGCATATATATTTCATGTTATTTCAATTATAACGGAGTTTATCTGTAAGTATACCGTATTTTATTAATTTTTAGCATTTTCTCCGGCTAACCCGGATTTTCGATAAGCCGGATCGGCCGCGGTTCCGATTAATCCGAGTTAACGAGGTTCCACTGTATTCTTCAGCTGACTTCGTTCTTCAGAAATGTTGTTGATGCTCCGTTCATACGAGTAAAGTAGACACTCTGTAAGAATGTGCTGGACTGTTATCAGGCATCTACAGCATGAGCATTGTGGTGGGCAATAAACACTTTATTTAAGATGTCAGCCTTCATATTTGCTCGATTTTAAAAATAATAATAATTATCCCGTCGAGCCTAGTAGGCTCACGGCTTGATTGACCGTTCTCCTTCATCCGTTCTTGTCCATTTATTTTATCCTCCAATTTGTGACGTTGAGTCTTTTTAGATCATCTTCTACATCCATTTTCCATCTTGTTCTGGTCAATATCCACGTACTCCAATTGTACTTGACAGCAGCATTTTCGGTAGTCTACACTCTGGCATCCTCTGTATATGTCCTAGCAATGTTGGTCGTTGGGATCTTATTACCCCTAGTTTGCTGAGCCCCTCATATAACTCTCTCAAATTTTCATTTGTCCTGATCAAAACGCTGTTCTCCATTTTTTCTCCAAATATTTTCCTTAATATACACGCAGACTTTCCCTCAGTCTAGAAATAGAAGATCATAGTTCTTGATCATAGGCTAATTTCTTTTTTATAACCTGGGTCAGTGAGAAAAGGTAGTCCCCTATTGATCTTTCTGCTCTAGATCCTGCCTGCTCTTCTACCTCTTTATCTTTGTACTCACTACATACTTTACTTAGTGTATTTAGAATCATTGCAGAAGAACAACAAGGTATTAGGTCAAAAAGATCATGCACCGAAGCTACATTTATAATGAGTCAGGTTCCGGAGGAGTCATTAGAATATAACAAACCTACATATTTATGTTTCCTGAGCATTAAGAAAGCATTTGACTAGGTCAAATTAGGATAATTTGGACATTATCCACTTATTGTACGTAAGGAAGGTACTTCTAGGAATAATTAAAACGATCAAAAATATATACCAGAACAACACAATAAAAGTAAAAGTAAAAGTAAATGTAGAAGAAGAATTAACCGATCCAATTGAAGTTGGCAATGATATAAGACCGGTGGATTCCCTGAGTCCTCTATTGTTCAATCTGATCATGGATGAAATTAATAATAAAGAAGTAAGAACTAAAAAGGGTACCAAATGGGAGAAAAACAACTTAAAACAATCTGCTATGCAGACGACTCAATACTAATTTCTCAAAGTGAAGATCATTTACAACGTATGCTGTACTAATTTAATTGTATAACCGCTAGAAAATTTAACATGTTAATTTCCCCAAAAAAGACCAAATGCATGGTTATACTAGTAAATCTACCAAGATGTAAATTAGAGTCGGGGGTCAGATAATAGAACAAGTTATGGAGTTTAAATATCTAGGCATCACACTATCTAGCTACGGAAAGCTCGAAACAGAAGTGGAAGATGAAGTGACTAAAGCAAACAGAGCCGCAGGTTGCCTGAATGAAACAACATGGAGAAATAAAAATATCGGAAAAGAAATTAAAGGCAGAATTTACAAAATAGTCATCAGACCAATAATACCATATGCGGCGGAAACACTACCTGAGACAGACAAAATAAGAAGGATGCTAGAAGCAGCAGACGAGATGAAAACCCTTCGAAAAATCGATGGTAAGACACTATGGGATAGAGCTAAAAGTGCAGATATAAGACGGATATGTAAGGTGAACAGCATTAATAATTCTGTAAAAAACAGAAGAGTACATAAGAAGATAAGCCGAATGACAACAAATAGAATAAGAACGGCGAGAGACGGTTCCCCAATAGAAAGACGATCAGTAAGAAGACCACGAAAATACCTAATGGAATGACAACTTAATGGAGGCGCATTGAAAAAACAGACAGAGTTGTGTATACAAAAAGAAGAAGAAAAAGACTTAGTGTATTGGTTACTGCTTTGCATCTACCGATTAAAAAATCAAAACGTCAAAATAAACATATCACATTAAAGATAATAAATATTATTATTTATATTGTAAATAAAGATATAATTATATTTATATACAAGATACGTCCATTTATAGATCTACTTAATTCACGATAGGATATTACACATTCACCGACAATAGGCCCCCCTCGACCATCTGTTAGTTACTTCTTTATTAAAATATTCCAAAAACAATAAATCTGTTTCGTTAATGAGGACAATTCCAATTCCTACGTCTGTCAGTTGCATATAGGTGACCTTCCTTGTGAAATAATTGAAGTCTGGTCTATAATTAATGTGTAATATGAACAATAGGAGTGTAGAAATGATTTTCGCATGAGGTCCAATTTTCAGTTTGTGCGTGATCAGGACCGGCTGGATGACAGATGAGAAAGACGCTTAAAAATTCAGTATCGATGAAAGTAATCGAAAGGCAAATCAGACGTTGTAAAATGTGATATTAATTATATTGAATTGTATTTAAGTCTTAAATTTTTTAGAATAAAATCAAGTGTAGTTGATTGAAGTTTTAATAAACGCCTATTTTGAAAACGGCTTCTCTATCTAGTGCAACGTGAAATATATATTCAACACTAAGGTTAGTCTAATCTTCCATAATAGCCAAAATTTCTTCTTTTTTCCCAAGCATTTTCTTCCCTCTACTCTTCCTTGCATGATGACTTGTAGCAGGGAGTATTTATCGTTTCGAAGTATGTGAGAATATAAGACAAGAATCTAGAGTCTAGAGTCTAGAGAATATAATGTTCTTAAGTCGATATTATGTATTATCAGATCTACAAATCTTTGTATTTTTTCAACAATTAATTTTTTTATTCTTATTCTGAATTTAATCTACTACAGTTTGATTTGCCAAGGTATATAACCTTGTTGCAATGTGTAATATTTAGCAATATACATGAACTATTAGACCTCTATAACTACGTCTTATGCGAGTATACAAGTATATGTTTAATTATTTAATTAAGATAATCTAATTTTATTAAATTATTATATTATTATCAGATGTTTCTATTCTCATACTATAATATACCAATTATGATGTCACTACCTGTATCATAATGAACTTCATTATGATACAGATTTTTAACCAATAGAATCGCGATATGGCATTCGCGATAAAGATGGCACACGCGCAGTGACCAATGACGAGTCAAATACATACTCTTTGACAGTTCTCAATATATAAACAAACTGTCAAACTGACAAACTACTTAATTTGTTTGCGTTACAAAATTAATAAATTTGAATAATATATTTTTTGTTGTGAATGATCATAGCATAAATCGTGTATACAACTTGCATTTAATTATCATTATGAAGCTCGTACTCTATACGAAACTCACCGTTAGGCGACTCGTTTCATATTCTTCATACTCGCTTCATAATGACTAGGGAGCGGATTTTATGCTAAATGCATATCGCATGCATATTTCGCATATTTGAGAACTTTACTAAATTTAGCATATTTTTAAAGGGACATGCATATTTTGTGCCTATTTAAAAACATTTAAGCCAAACAAAATTTAAATTTTTTAATTCGACACAAAATATTTCCCCGCAGAGGCTGTCGTATATATTAATTCGAGAACTACCTGAAAAGAGACGGCTCATTCACTGCCTTTTCATTTTTTCAGAACATACCCGATCTTTTCACAAAAGTACTTATAGTGCTTATAGTACGCCGTTATAAAATGATTGTAGGAGGTTAAAATGATGAAGGATGGTTTACCGGGAAATCCGAATTTTATTTACTTTTATTATATTTAGTAAAATTTGTATCCCAATTTAGTAGGTACCTATAATTCTGGTGATTCTTTTAAATCCCCTATTGTTAAGAGAATTTACACCTTTAACCATAGTTTTACGATTTTCTAACGGAAATTGAAATATTCATTAAAATAAAAAGGAAAAGATTCCTCTCATTGGCTGTATACCATAATAAAAAACTTACTAAGGAAGTAAAACTTCGCTTGTAGGTAAATGGTATAAAAATTTTTATTAAAATTTTATCTAAAATGATCCAAATTGGATAAAAGTGGGTACATCTATAGTACATGATCACACAAACGTTTTCGGACCAATCAGTCCATCATCAGGTGGTAGAAACTTTAGATCCAAAGTAGTTGGAACTAGCTACATAGATAGGTCAAAAGACCTTCATTTTACAATAATTATGCCATTTCGGCTACAACAAGGTCGACATTGTCAACTTTTATCCAATTTGGATCATTTTAGATAAAATTTTAATAAAAATTTATATACCATTTACCTACAAGCGAAGTTTTACTTCCTTAGTAAGTGAAATATTCATGCTTTAGATCAGATTCCGACTTTAAAAGCTTTAAAACTTTGGACGACATATGCGAAATTTTTAATGGAAATTTTGAAATTGGTTTTGGTGCAGAATTTTCAGCTTAAACAAGTTATTTTAAATACGCCCCAATTACTTATGTTGATGTTGAAAGGAGTTTGTCAAGTTATAAAAATATTTTATCTGATCAAAGAAAATGTTTCCTCGTAAAACATTTGGAAAAACACATTGTAGTGAATTATAATCGAAGATATATACAGTGATATTGTTGTTTTATTTTAAATAGGTAACTATTGGTATCATCTTTTGCAAAAAATGTGAATTAATTGCATATATAAAAAATAATGATTTTATTAGAAAGATAATAAATAAGATTGCCGCCCCCCTATAAAAGAACCCCCTAGAATAGAATAGAACAGAAAATTTGTGGTTTCTCGAAATGCGCATTTTTTTAATTTTTGTGCATATCTTGCGCATATTTCGTAATTTTTTACTGCATATATATGCGCATATTTCATCAAAATTGATCGCATATAAATCCGCTCCCTAATAATGACCATCATTAAATGCTCGTTACATAATAGACTATTAATTCTATGTACAGTGGGACCCCGATAAGTTGGCCCCCGATAACCCAGAAGTCCGGCTAACCCGGACCGATTTTAATCAGATAAACATTTTGATTTTCAGTACATATTTTGTATTTTGACAATGACACCCGTTCCGGACGTCGAAATGTTAATAAAATTGTTCTTTCAATTTAATTGTGGCTTATTTCTCATCAAAATAGTTAATTATCAGATAAACATTTCAACAATAAAAATGTATGTATGTAATATAATATTTGAGAGATAATGTGTATTTGTGTAATTTGAACTATAGATAGTAAAAATGACTCATAAGCACACAAGCTGGCAGAAACAACAGACACCTGTCTGTATTATTCCTTTATTTTTTATTTCAAACTGTATTAGCTTTGTTTAAGAAAGACTATTTAAAAAATTATTTTTTAATCAATGGTCTTAGTTTACTGTTCTTAATACATAATAACAAAACATCCTTCGGATTGTGACTGTATGAATAGATGAATACAGTATTGTGGTATTGTTCGCTTCGGTTTGCTTTGGGTAGTTTTGTGTTTTCGTGTTTTTAGTAATGAAGATGTGAAGGTACTGTGCATATTTATATATATTTCATGTTATTTCTATTCTAACGGAGTTTATCTGTAAGTATACCGTATTTTATTAATTTTTACCATATTCTCCGTTTAACCCGGATTTTCGATAACCCGGATCGGCCGCGGTCCCGATTAATCCGAGTTACCGAGGTTTCACTGTACTTTCAATTATTAATATTTTATAATACTGTTTGTAGTAACTGCAGGGTGGATCGAGTAGCTTTGCAATTAGGTACAACAACGATCTCAAGTCCGGATAAAAGTAGAGGATGATTAGCAAGGTTAGCAACCTAATAATAATAATAGTCTCCCGTTTTATACCGCTCACGTGGCTTTGGGAGTATAGCAGGGTAGTCTGCTATATCTAGGGCCTACGGTATACAAGGAAGGTAACAGGGCCAGTGCTACGCTTCAACCGCCTATTATTACCCCTGGTTTTACCCAAGATACTCATTTTATTCAGGTTGAGTCGACCTGGGGCCTATAAACATTTTTAAAATGTCTAGTTGTTCTTGCCGGTGGTAAGATTTGAATTCCGGCCTACCAGCACGCGGGCCAAGCACACTACCGCTTAGCCACGCCGGCCCGGTTAGCAACCTACCAATCGTAAAAACGAATACTGCTCAAAGAAACCGTAATGTGACATGTGAAACCTAAAAACCGCATTGATAAGCAAAAAGAAAATTTTATTTTGTTTTTAAAGAACAAAAATTTACATACATAATGCTCGTGAGAGTAAAAACATTGTTATATTATATATAATCATGGATAAAACGTCGGAAGCTTTTCAAAACCACTAACTATTAAGATATCTAGCAGGAAAGCATCGATTATGATAAAATGACGGGAACAATATTGCACAAATTCGAAATAAGTTATTCCAATTGAATAAAAAAAGCATGGTAGGAGTTTTTTTTTTGTAAGCATTTATTAACAATCAGAATTACATATTCTATTAGTTAATTGATAACAGGTACAATAACTTATATCAATGTAGTATTGTACACTAAAATGGCGTTATGAGGTACATCACCCAGCGGTTTCACCTCAGTTTCAGCGAAGATCTATGGGCCATAATCTTCGCAATCTTATGTTGTTTAGTGGCTGCAGTAATGGTAATATTAATTGGTTGGAGTGGCCTTCCAATTTCTCGTGGTGTCTCCAATTGCGATGGTGCGTAGAATTTTTGATTGAGTTCTTTGAATAATTTTTGTGTTTGATTTGCTGGCACAACTCCATAGTTCTATACCGTACGTCCATATAGGTTTGATGACTGTTTTATAAATCAGCAGTTTGTTCTTAATTGAGAGTCGAGATTTTCTACCTATAAGCCAATTATTTTCTTTCACTCTCAACTCAATTTGTTTCTTCTTCTTTAAAATGTGTTGTTTCCAGTTTAATTTAGAATCAAGATGAAGCCCCAGGTATTTGACGATGTTTTGTTGTGGTATGTTGACTTGATTAAGGCTAATATTTGGGCATTGGTCTTTCCTTAGTGTGAAAATTATATATGTTGACTTAGTTAGATAGACTTAGAAGATAAAGAAGAATACAAAAGGCTGAGATGATTAGCGAAAAACACCATAAAACAAGTAAAAACAAAAACGTGGGAAGAGTTTGGAGAAAAATTACAACAAAACTATGTAACAAATAATAGAAGCTTCTGGACAACAATCAGACATATGAAGAAAGGAAAACATAAAGAAATAACAGCCGTAGGGGATACAACAAACCAAATCCAAACAACTCCAGAACAAATAGCTAAAGTATGGAAAGAATACTATGAAAACAAATTTAGAAATGCAATAATAGATGATAGAAATGAAACATATCAAGATAACGAGAACAAAGAAATAGAGCAAATAAATAGAGAAGAAGTAATATTGGAAGTATCAAACGTAAAAATAGGTAAAGCTGGAGGGGATGATGATATAGACCCGGAAATGGTCAAGTACATGGGAGAAGAAGGGATAAACTGGTTGTTGAAAATATACAAAGAGGCATGGGAAAAGCAGCAAATCCCAAAAGACTGGCAAAGTAACCTTATAGTGCCAATATACAAAAAGGGAGAACACGTCAACTGCGAAAATTATAGAGCAATATGTTTATCATCGGTATGTTTTAAAATATACACGAAAATAGTAGAGAAGAGGCTAAGACAAGAGGTAGAAAAAGAACTGGGAGAAGAACAAGCAGCGTTTAGACCAGAAAGACAGACAAACGATAACATTTACATCATTAGAAATATAATAGAAAGAAGTATTGACTCGGGGGGAAAGCTCATTCTAGCATTCATAGATCTAAGGGCAGCATTCGACTCTATAGAAAGACAAATTATATGGAAATGCTTGCAGAACATGAAAGTACCAAGTACACTGATAAAAATAATTGAAAATATATACGGAGTAGTAAAAGGACGTGTACAGATAGCAGGAGAAAGATCTGAAGAATTCAATTGGGAAAGAGGTATCAAGCAAGGAGACAGTCTTAGTCCGCTACTATTCATAATAGTCATGAATGAATTGACTAGAAATACTGGAGAAAGAACGAACCAAATACAGACAACAATAGGATACCAAAGATTACAGCCAATAAAAATAGAAGCCCTATTGTATGCGGATGACATAGTCCTTATAGCAGATTCCGTGACAAAAATGCAAAAACTCATAAATATATGGACAGAAGAAATAGAGAAATTAAAAATGGAAATAAACATCGAGAAAAGTAAAATAATGGTCATCGGCGAAAAGGAAGAAAATGAAGTAATTATAAAATGCAAAAATACTCAACTGGAAATAGTTACAGCATATGATTATCTTGGAAGTATTATTACCAATGATGGGAAAATAGACCTCGAAATAACAAACAGAACTAAAAAATCAAATAAACTGTACTACGCACTAGCGCCAATTCTGAGGAAAAAAGAATTGTCCCACGAAACAAAAATTAAAATATATAATACGATTGTGATACCGACGATACTGTATACAAGCGAAAATTGGACTTTACAGAAAAAGCATAATAGTAGGATAAATGCAATTGAGATGAGACATTTACGTGCTATAGCCGGAAAGACCAAATGGGATAGAATAAGAAATGAGACAATAAGAGGGATAACTAAACAGGAACCAATAATGAATAAAATAATAAAGAGGCAATTAAACTGGTATGGACATCTGATGAGAATGAAACCTAGTAGACTAGCAAGGAAAATTCACGAAACAAGGAATATTACAAAAAAGAAAAAAGGCAGGCCGAAGAAAAAATGGATACAGCAAATAGTAGAAGCAGGAAAAATCAAACAGAAAACGCTAGAAGAAATGAAACTAATAGCACAGGACCGAAAAGAATGGAAGAGATGGGTGAATATGTAGCTAAATTAAACCCAAATCCGACACCTGAAAGGGTATAAGGAAGGGGAGAAAGAAAGAAAGAAAGACTTAGTTTCATTAGCTTTATCTTCCATTTCTTTAACCACTGTCCAATTTGGTCTAGGTGTTCTTGAAGTTTTAATACTGCAGCTCTTGGACCCTCTTCAGTTGCAAATATTGCTGTGTCATCAGCGAAAGTTCCAATGGTGGTTTGTGGAGAGGTTGGTAAATCGGATGTGTACAGTACATAAAGAAGTGGACCCAATATACTACCTTGTGGGACTCCTGATTAAATTTTGTTACGGTTTGATAGTTCATCCTCCACTTTAGTTTCAAATTCTCTGTGATTTAGATATGATTTTAATAAGTCAAAGTATTTGTTAAGTAGGGATTTTTTGATTTTATAAAGTAATCCTGGGTGCCATACCTTATCAAATGCATTGTTGCACTGTAGAATGACCTTGCCGGAATCCAAATTGGTGTTCTGGGATCCAGTTTTGGAATTCTAGGTCGCTCATAATTATTTTAAGTAAGAGCTTTTCAAGAAGTTTTGACATTATTGGGAGTAGACTTATTGGGCGGTATGATGAAACATCCGTTAAAGCTTTACCAGGTTTCGGTATCATAATTACTTGGGCAATTTTTAGTGACATAGGCCAATAATTAAGTCTTAAGATGATCTTAAAAGCATTTAATATGTACAATAACTTCATTATACCTTTTTTAGGAAGTTGTTTTAGCATTGTTGCTGTTATGAGATCAGTGCCTGGTGCCTTCTTTTCATTCAAATGATTAATTTCATCTTTGATCTCCTTCGGTGTAATTAAAGTTAGTCGCTCTCGTTGATTAATTGGTAAGGCTAGTTTCTGCTCTACTTCTTGGTCATTGTCGTGTGGCTTGAAGACTTCAGTTAGATGTTCAGCAAATAAATCAGCTTTTTCTTTATTGCTTTTTGCCCATGGTCCTGGTGGTATTGAGTTTTTCCGAATTGGAGGTGAAGTATTTATTGGTTTATTTTTGTTTTTGATTGGTTTCCAGATAGAGTTATCTTGACGCGAAAGGTTTGATACATAGTTTTCAAATGAGTTGTTTCTCATCTGTTCTAGAGCTGTTTTTAATGTTCTAGAGCATGGTAGGAGTAATATGAAAATCATGGTCAAATTGAATAACTAATGGAAGGAGCATCATTTTTCGAGAACTGATAGGATAAAACAAAACGTGTAGACTCAATATTCAGACAAGACGTCAGATCTTCGTACAGTTCACAGCTAGCTTCACTACAGTTCGCTTTCTTTTTTCACAAAAAAAACTAATAACGTCAGATTTGCGGCAATGCACTCACGATTTTCTCGATGGAATTCATTGAAATTATAAACTGATGAGCGTGCTAATAACTGGCAAAAAACGCAAAGATGGAAAAGATTCTTCTTCTTTTGATGCCTATCCTTTTCGAATATTGGCGATCATTCTGGCTATAATTATTTTATTAACTGATACTTTAAATAGATTAGTTGTTGTTGTGGAGAATGGAGACGGAAAATATAATACATACAGTGAGCACGTAAAGGTTGGAATAAATTCATTTTCTCGAGAATGGACGATTTTGGAAAAAAATCACGAAACAGGTCAATTTTTATTTTTAAAATACGACTTTTTGACATATATATCATACTATTGACATGACCCAATTGGGCGTGATGACGTCATAGATGATTTTTTTCAATGAGAATAGGAGTCGTGCGATAGCTCATTTGAAAGGTAATTCAATTATCTATTCAGTAATATAAACATTAACATAATTATTTATACAGGTTGTCGAAGAAAAAATTTTTTTGTATTAAATGTATTGATATAAAAAGAAGAATATGTGTAATTTATTTAATTGAAAATAAATTTTACTGCTCTCAGAAAACAGAAAAAAATGTTTATTTAAAAAAGAAGCATTGCTTTTCGCTTAAAATAAATGCTCAAACTGTCAAGAGGCAGGTGGGTGGCTGCTTTAATATTGAATTTAAGCAAAAAACAATATTTATTTGTCAAATAAACAGTTTTTCTGTTTTCTAATAGCAGTAAAATGTATTTGGAATTAAATAAATTACACAGATTCGTCTTTTTATGTTAATAAAAATTCAAAAAAAATTTTTTTGGACATTCTGTATAAATAATTATGTTAAGGTTTATATTAGTGAATATAAAATTGAATTGCCTTTCAATTGAGCTATGACATGACCCATATTCTCATTTAAAAAAATCATCGATGACGTCATCACGCCCAAATAGGTGACGTCACTAGTATGATATATATGCCAAAAAGTCGTAATTTAAGAATAAAAATTGACCTGTTTCGGGATTTTTTCCACAATCGTCCATTATCGAGAAAATTAATTTATTCCAACCTTTACGTGCTCACTATATAAATGTTTTCAGTGTTTGTGGCAAGTGAAAAATAAGGACTACAGTGACCGTAATAAATAAAATGTCGCGAAAGAGAAACTTACATTGTTACGAGAAAAATACAAAGAAATATGCCTGATAGCAAATAAAGTTACAAGTGAATAAATAATAAAGTTACAAAAAAATAAACTCATAGAGATCGGTTTACAAAAAAAAGCTGAAAAAATTGGGTGCATGAGTTATCTCTTGAACTGGATAAGAAGACATACACAAACTATATTTGTGATAGTTCGACCTATTGAAATTTTTAAATGATCAAGATGTACCAAGGATGCTGATACGAGAAGCTATAAACGATGACGAGATGTCTCAGAACATATTGGGAGTTGTTGTAAGTCGTTCATGATTCATGAGATGTAATGGCTTTTCTCATGCAGGTGCCTTGTTCTAAAAAGTTCTAGATTCTAAACAAAATTGGATATATTTTTGTCAGAAACGTGTTGGTTGGTTTAACTCGAACTCATTTTACTTTTAATCCAGAGAAATAAGATTTTTCTCGTGACACATCCCCCTCCAGGCCGAAACCAAATTTTTTGAGTAGTATGGACATCTATATTATTAACCTATATGTTTCCTGCAGCCGATTTTGATGATTTACATAGTTATAAACAAATGAAGATCAAAAAACGCTAAATTTTCGCTTTTTTCGTCTATTACCAAAAAGTTAAGCACTTTAAACAAATTTGAGTGTAAGAAACTCATAAATCGTATAAAAAACTTCAATATGGCGTTCGCTGAATATGTCCATCCTTATTGGTTGCTTAGAAAATTGCAAAATAAATCATAAATTTTGAGTTTTTAAAAATATTCATAACTTATGTAAAAATTAACTTAGAACCTTCTTATTCCACGGAATGCTGATACTTCTTGTACTTAAATTATATTTTAAATTTCAAAGCAATTGGTCAAATAGTTTAAAAGTTATTTAATTTGTTTTTCCCAAATTCATTTTTTTTTGCAACACTACAAGTCAGAAAATTATGAGGCTACAATCATACTTCGGACAGTTTATGAAAGAAGAACATTTATACTATTACCATTATTAAAAATAAATGACAAAAAATAATTTTAAACAGTGTAAAATTATTTTGAAAAAACATGTCGATTTTTTCGATTTTTTGCTTACTTATAAACAATTAGAATAACTTTTTAACCGTTACCTATAGAAAAATTACTTTTTCATATTTAGAAAGACTGAATTTTTATACACATTTAGAAAGAAAAACAACTGTCCTAGGACAATTAGGGACAAAGTTAGCCCCCCCATTTATTTAATTCACATGTTTTTGCAAAATAATTTTGCAATATTTATAATTATTTTTTGTAATTTTTTTTAATTAAATTAATACTGTAAATTTCCTTCTTCCATAAACTATCCAAAGTATTACTGTAGCTTCATCATTTTCTGACTTACAGTGTTGCAAAAAAAATAAATTTGGGAAAAACAAATTAAATAACTTTTAAACTATTTGACCAATTTCTTCGAAATTTAGGATATGAATTAAGCACCATAAGCCTCAGCATTCCGTGTAATAAGAAGGTTCTAAGTTAATTTTTACATAAGTTATAAATATTTATAAAAACTCAAAATTTATGATTTATTTTGAAATTTTCTAAGCAACCAATAAGGATAGACATATTAAGAGGAAACAGTAGCGATCAACAGGTAGCCAAAACGCGTTCCAAGATTACGGCTGTAATTTTGAATATTTTTTCGAGATATTTGGCACACGTATTCGTAATATAATAAAGAATGGCGGTACAGAGCCCAATTTGAAAAATATATTAATATGTGGAAATTACTCTGTAATTAAATACAATATTAAAAAAACGAGCCTGTACCGCCATTAAAAAGAACAAAAAAATACATTTTCTTCAAATAAACTTTTTTATCCGATGCTTAGATTTTGTGTCATTTTGAAACTACTAAAATTTTTTATTTCATTAGTAGTTCCAAAATGACACAAAATCTAGGCATCGGATAAAAAAGTTTATTTGAAGAAAGTGTATTTTTTTGTTCTCCTTAATGGCGGTACAGGCTCGTTTTTTTAATATTGTATTTAATTACAGAGTAATTTCCACATATTAATATATTTTTCAAATTGGGCTCTGTACCGCCATTCTTTATTATATTACAAATACGTGTGCCAAATATCTCGAAAAAATATTCAAAATTACAGCCGTAATCTTGGAACGCGTTTTGGCTACCTGTTGATCGCTACTGTATCACCTTAAGCAAATGCCATATTGAAGTTTGTTATACCGTTTATGAGTTTCTTACTCTCAAATTTGTTTAAAATGACTATTTTCTTAGTAATAGACGAAAAAAGCGAAAATTTACCGTTTCTTGATCTTCATTTGTTTATAACTATGTATATCATCAAAATCGGCTGCAGTAAATATATAGGTTATTATTATAGATGTCCATATTACTCAAAAAATTTCATTTCGGCCTGGAGGGGGTTGTGTCACCAACGGGCTATTTTTTTTCCTTATTTCTCTGAACTATTTGTTATTAAAAAAAATATTAAGCCGGTCCTGCAGTATGTTCATTTTCACACCAGTTACCTGTCAAAATATTTGATTAACGGGTTCATTTCGAATACAATGCAGGGATTTTGGCTAATGGGTATCAAGTAAGACATATTTATTTCACAATAAAGCCAAGAGCTGCATTCTGGAGCTATTCGGTGAAGAAATAATATCAAGGACATTGGTGTTTTAGTGTTACCTATTCGTAATTATTATTATGTTACGAGTATTAATTATTATTACGGTCGTATAAAGTCGTTTAAAATGTTTGTGAGTTTTTTTATTGGCTGTAAAAACAAATATTTGAGACGGATGTAAAACACGTTTTTTACTTTATCGTACTACATACGCAGTATGAGTATAATAGATAAAGTTATAGGATCATGCAAAAAAAAATTTCAGATTTCACTTTTTTTCGACGTTTTGAGTCCCCTGAGTCTAAAAAGCAAATAAAAAAACATGTCGGAAGTATGTACGTATGTACGTACATACGTATGTACGTACGTACGTATGTACGTACGTATGTCGCCACCGCCCAGCAAAAACTACTGGACCGATTTCGATGAAATTCGGTATGAGTAAGTTTAAGAGAATTTTTCGAGAAACTAAGCTTTTGAAAAAAACCTCTCAAAGGGGGGCCGAAATAGGGGGATTATTTGGGGCCCATTTTTGCAAATTTTGACCGAAACGAATGAAATTTAACTTAAAGTTAGCTCATCGATAGGTAAATAGAAATACGGAATTTGACATTTCCAAATCCAAAATGGCGGCCAGCATGGCCGACCGCTTACCCGATACATTTCCCTACCAATCTAAAAACTTGTTTAAGATAAATTTAATTTGAAAAAGCATTTATATAGCCCAAAGATGGGGCTATAACAAGAATATTATCGTTTTTCAGAAAAAGTTATGGGTTGCCTATATTTAAGGGGTCAAAATTTGACATAAATTTGAACTAAATTTTCTCAAAAATCACTCCAAGGAATTTGTTTATTTTTTGATATATTTTTGATATCCTATCGGTAAATTGAATAACATTGGTCAGATTTCTTAACTCCGCATAGGAGGGGAGTTATGAATTTTTTATTAAAAAATATTCGAGTGCCCGTAACTACCTCTGCAATAGAAACTAAAATTTGAAATTTGGCAGACGTATATAGTACTCTGTTATCTATTAGTACAATAAATTTTACCCACAACATGGCTTCCGGTTTAACCAGAAATGAAACAAAAATCTTAATTTTTTACATACGCCCTGTATATTTTTACATATTTTGAAAGAATGTAAAATTATCTTTCCAATGACATAAAACTCGTTGCTGTAACTCAAAAACTCGAATAGTTACAGAAAATTGAAATTTTGCTAGAATCTTGTGTGTGTCCCCTCTCACGCGATCATAGCAGAGCATTATTATAGGGCAGTCAATGAGGGTATTTGGCTCCGAATTCCATCCTACTACATCGATGTACTTGATATTTTCACAGTAAGTAGGGAATAGCTCAAGAAACAAAATCTAGCCTATATACTATGGCGCTTTTATCTTGGGGCAATTCCCACCCCTTCAAGGGGGTGGAAAATTTATTGGTCAAAATAAGCATGGAAGTGGCTATAGAACCTATTTTTAAGCAAAAACTGATCTATACTTTTTTTTGAGAACTCAATACTTTTTGAGTTATGCGTAGTTGAAAATTGGCCATTTTCATTTAAAAATGACACGTTTTCGGACGGTTTTTTGTGAATACCTTAAAAACTATGCATCAAACTAAAAACACTATATAAAATTTTTTTTTAATTATAAATAACAAAGAGATTCGTTCCTTCGTAAATTTTCTATTTATAATACAAAAAGAGATATGGTAGGTAAAAAGAGTTTGTTTTTGGTGCATGCTCAAAGTGCTCATGCTTTTGCAGTATTTGAAAAGGCTTTTAAAACGAGCACCGTTAAATGTCGGTTACATTCAAACTAAGCGAGATATGGTGCAAAAAATTATATGACTAATGTACTTTAAGGAAAAATTAGAAGTACATACATTTAACCCCTCATTCACCAGAATTTAAATGCATTGTTTTTCTTTTGCAATACCTCTTAATATAGTGTTATTTCTACTTTCAAAAAGTTGGACGGGTGAAAAAAATAAGATCAAATTATAGAGCGCATTTTTAAATTTTCTTAAAATTCTTCCTGTTGCTCCATGCAATTCGAAAATAAAAATGTTCTATCCCCAAGAAGTGGTGAGAACCGCCCCCACAATAAAAGCGCCATAGTGTATAGGATAGACTTTGAATTAGGAGATTGGGCTTTGGGCTACTCCCAAAATTTCATTACAATCCATGCACTAAAATGCAAATATTGTAAACTATTAATTTCTCAGAAAAATGGACTAATTTGAAATAAAAGTATGACTAATATTCTATTGATTTATGCAATAATCTATAGTGTGTCCCCGAACATTTTCTCAAATGCGGGAATTAATGATGCGTAGAACCATAAAATATTTTCAAGTATACAAGGTGTTTCTAAAATATCATAATAACGAGTAACTTTGTTATTTTTATAGAATGCCAGTATCTAGTACGATAACGATAATAGATCGGTACGATAAAGTTCTCGGGCGGCCCTTCCGTCCAGCGTTTTTTTGTTATCGTTCAACTCTTGTAAGTTTCTGCTTAATAGGAATTGGAAAATGGAAATGGGAATGGGAATACCAAGAAAATTAGAGGATCTAACTCAAATTGGCGAAACAGACTCCTGTGCACAGGTAAATAGAAAAGGGAACATCGATTCCATTTAGTATAACATCAGAACTTAGACAAGGAGACGCCTTATCACTGTCGTTATTAAATTTGGCCTTAGAATGTATATATATATATATATATATATATATTTATGCACAGATATCAAAGTGAGGTCCTGACATTACGCGCACTTAGTGAGGACCGGTAGAAAACGTAGACATAATCGTTTCAACTCTTCATAGTGACCTTGACAAGTAAATAGCAATTAAAAAATGACGAGTATACACAAAAAAAATTACGTATGTGTGCCCCGTATGGTTCAAGTATATTGCCACCCAAGTGAGGCCATTATACGCAGCTATTAAAGTGAGACTGTATATACTTTTTCGTTATGCGCACAAAATGAGGACAACTTTACGTGTATATTTCCTTACAGCTCATCAAGTGAGGACCATACAGTGTTGTCGATAAATATGAGATTAATCGTTTCTACTGCCTTTTTCTGTATAACACAGTAAGAATTATTATTGTTTCGATGTTTCAGTCACTTGTAGTTATAAGAAGGATGTGGACTCTTTGTTCTTGCTCGTACTGTTTGTTAATTTTATAACATTTTAGTACCTCAGCATTAAATCACGGTAGCCTTATCGGAGACTAGCGTTAATAAAGAAATAGTTTTATATTTTTTAATAATTTACGTTAAAGATGGATAGGAAAGCAAGAATTTTGAAAATAGCGTTAGTTGAGAACAATAATAATCAAAATGGAGGATACAGTGATAGTTCAGTTATGTGAAATTTATATTGAACTTAATATATAAATATAAAAGCCCGACTTTTGATCTAAGGGGAACACAGTTTTTACGGTACATACATATCTGTCATTTGTCAACCCCCTCCCTTCCATTTCCCCCACCCCTTATTTTTAAATAGGAAAGAGGGGCGTGTGCTAGCTCATTTGAAAGGATATTCAATTCTCTATCCAGTATTATTAACATTGACATAATTATCTATACAGAGTGTATTTTAGTATAGGTACTGTTGCCCCTGTCGATTTTCATTTTGAAATGACAATTTTCCAACCTTAATTTTAGTATACAAGATGATTTACTTAATTTAATTAAACTTAATGTACCTTTTTTACTGACTTAATTTTACAGTTATTCCACTAGATGGCAAATACAGTGAATATGTGCATATGTTTTATTTCGAATAATCATTTTAAAATAGTTTTAGTTTTCTATTTTCTCTGAAAATTGTTGCAAGCTTCTTGTTCTTATACTTAAAATCATGTCACTACAAATTTATACGAGACTGCATATTAAGAGTATAGAAAGTATTATAATATATGACATACATGCTTTTTTCCATTTATTGAAGATATTTTACCTTATCCTGAAACAATGCAATGTGACCAAGTGTCCTCAACTAAAAAAATATATCCCACTATTTTGATATTAAATGTATAGTTTGTACTATAAACCGTATTGAAATAGATTGCAACATGTGTGTGTGGTTGGGATATTGACTGCGAAACCTAAGGCTTCATTCGCCTAATCATATTTACCTTTGATTCTTATAACAATAAATAAAATTGATTAACATTTTATATCAATATTATTAGTGTTTTTAAACAATATCAGTATGATCTATCAGTATGATAAAGTCAAGATAAACAATACTATAACAGAAAGCTTTGAGGTCAAACAAGGACTGCGACAGGGTGATCCATTATCGTCTATAATGTTTAGCATATTACTAGAAAAGGTTATACAGGAAGCAAACATTAATAGAACAGGTCTGATCTACCACAAAAAACATCAGTGCTTGGCATTCGCAGACGATTTGGTAATCTTGGCTAGGAGCAAAATAGAACTTATAGAAACACTCATGAAACTCGAGGAGAGGGCAGCAACCAAAGGATTGTATATAAATGAAGCAAAAACAAAGTATATGAAATGGACAAATAAGCAATTCGTTCGGGGGCAATACATAACAATGACAACAGCGAAGGGAACACAGTATAAATTCGAAGAAGTTGAGAGATTTGAGTACTTAGGAACTGTCTTCACAAGAGATCCTAACTGTGAAGAAAAAATACAAAAGAGAATTATGTCGGGCAACCGCGCTATATTTGCTTTTAATGGGTTGTTAAGAAGTAAACATATATCACGAAGAGCAAAACTAAGAACTTACAAGACCGTAATAAGGCCGATAGTAACGTATGCTTCTGAAACATGGGTCACAACAAAAAAACATCAAGAGTTGTTATTAGTTTGGGAGAGGAAAATACTGCGCAAAATCTTCGGTGGGAAAAAGTTAAATGGACAATGGGTAAGAAGAACAAATAAGGAACTAACTGAGCTCTATCAAGATCCTAACATACTAGCAGTAATTAAGGCGCAAAGACTTAGATGGTTGGGCCATGTGCAGAGGATGATTCCATCTAGAATTCCCAGAATGGTACTATCTAGTGCATTGGCAGGGAAAAGACGAAGAGGAAGACCGAGGTCACGATGGAGTAATGGAGTTAGAGAAGATATGAGAAGAATTAACTTAAGGAACTGGGAAACAAAAGCGACTGACAAAAGGGAGTGGAAAAGAATAGTACATCAAGCCATGGGCCTACTAGGCTCGTAGTGCTTACATATTATAATATCAGTTTTCTAATATTATCCAGTTCCATATCCAGTTCCGAATCCAGTGGTTATATTTCTTCCGTATTGTTTAGTTTCGCTTCCAGTGATTGTATTTTTTTTTTCTTGTTTTTTTTTAAATATTTATTTATTATTTTATTACTATATTTTTTTATTGTGCTCATAATAGATTGCAACATTGTCTACAGACATGAATGCAGTAACAATAAATAAAAAAATCGGAGATCCACACCCCGGATTTGAAATCGAAACCTCTGCTTTACGAATCCGAGATCCGAGGTCTACCCACTAGGTCACTAGGCTATCGCTCTTAGACAATATTTTTTCCTGAAACGGGGAACTTTTAAAGCCGGGTCTAGACTATGTAACAAAACATGCTAATAACAAAGTTGTACAACAAATTTGTTGTACAATTTTGTTATGTAACTTGTTATAATATAGCATGAGTATCCAGACTATATAACAAAAAACAAAACAACAACATGCGCATAAATTTTGCAGCATTTTAGATGGATAGCTGGTCGGTTAGGTAGTATATAAAATTGCGTCATATAAGTATGGAGGATCTCTTCATAGCAACATCAGCTTGTGTAATATTGTGGAGGCGACACCGGCGTGTCAAATTAATATTTTGGATGTGTCCTTCATTAGCAGCTCGAGCAAAATATAGGTAGTGGTACAGCTCCTTTAGCTGATCTGGAAAGAGATAACATAGACCCATCGACAGGAGACATTAAATGTGATGGCAGTTTTAAAAACTTCTTAAGAATAGAAAGTTCTGATTTTGAATTTCTTATAAATGAAATCGGCCATAAAATAGGCAGGAAAGACATTTCGAGATGCAATTCCAGTAAGAGAAAGATTAACAGTTATATTATTAGCAAAGTATATTTTTTAACCTTTTTACTCATTGTTTCAGAGAGGAAGTATAACATTTCTGTAAAATTTAATTCCTCAGTATTATCGTCTTCACCTGTTCATGATTGAGTGTCACTGTCTGTTTGAATTGGTGTAGCTGGAGAAGTAGCGGATGTAGGTGTAGTAGACGGAATAGAAAGGCTCAGATATATTGTATGATTGAGTGCCTGTTTGAGTAGCTGATGAAGCAGTCTGCATCTGTGTAGCGAATGAAGTGAATGTTACAGGTTTTATGTCTGAACACTCTGCTCTGTAGAGAATAGTATTTATGTCAAATTTAGAGTTGATTTGCACCGATTTGCTGTTAAGGTTCCGCGTACTGCTTTTCTTTTGTTGGCTTAAGTTATAGGCGTACGTGCATTAGTTTTAACTACAGTTTCTGTATCTATTTTCACTTCTATTTCAGTCTATTCATCGTGTTTTTTATTTGTTTTTTAAATCAATAAATGTAGCTCATCCCATAGCAGTCCCATAATACTCGTTACTTACGAAATAGCTCAATTAAATGAGTAGTCAGTTCTTTCGACAATTTCATCGCGTAAATAACCCTACGTGAACAGAGCAAAGAAAAATCTAGCACAATCACTCCAGAATGAACAAGGCGATATGACTCCAACGGTTGCTGCTCGCGTAGGTACTATGCCAGAGAAATGTTTCAATAACATGTTTTTAGGTGTAGATCAGTCGCGGTGCGGTTTTATAACTTTCTTTGATGTTTACCGACATCTGTTGGATAACATAAAACATGCTATATAACCAGAAAAATGTTATACAACACTGTGTTTTAAAACTTGTTTATTTAAAATTTTGTAACAAGTTACAAAACTTTGTTATTTAACATGTTTTGTTACATAGTCTGGAGGGGGGTTACTTTAAAATCTTAAATAGGAACTCCTTTTTTTATTTCAGATTTGGATTCTTTGCGTAAAAATAAGCAACTTTTATTCGAAACGTTTTTTCTAATTACGGATAGGCTATAATCGGAGAAAACGGGTGTTGGAAATGGAAAATTAAATTAAAATATGGAAAGTCCCCACTAAAATGGAAAATTTTACTTAACTTTTTTGGTTTTAGAACCTAATAATCACAACCCAATAGGTCCTCAAAGCGCTCGAGTGACTGCACATTTAGCATACTTTGCTCCCCTACTATATATGTATTATAAATAATATGCGAAGTAATTATTAACCCAAACAACCATAATTCAACTTTTATTTACTAATAAAGAACTGGACGAAAGTGTCACATCAGCTTTTATGAAACACATGAATATTTCCATAAAAAGGTAAGTGATCTGCTTGAAATCGATATTCCCAAAATCATCTAAAAATTGTTTATACTTGAGTACTTTGAGACTTGTATGAAATGTGAATACCGAAATACGATTAGGAATCTCCATTATGTAATTTTTAAATAATACATAATTCTTAGGAAATGAAAGGTATTATACAAACGTGTTAAAAAATACTACCTACTGAAATTTTTTGATGGCAATAAATGATGAATTGGTTTATCGAATTTATTTTTAAGGTGATACAGTAGCGATCAACAGGTAGCCAAAACGCGTTCCAAGATTGAGGCTGTAATTTTGAATATTTTTTCGAGATATTTGGCACACGTATTTGTAATATAATAAAGAATGACGGTACAGAGCCCAATTTGAAAAATATATTAATATGTGGAAATTACTCTGTAAATAAATACAATATTAAAAAAACGAGTCTGTACCGCCATTAAGAAGAACAAAAAAATACACTTTCTTCAAATAAACTTTTTTATCAGATGCTTAGATTTTGTGTCATTTTGGAACTACTAATGAAATAAAAAATTTTAGTAGTTCCAAAATGACACAAAATCTAGGCATCGGATAAAAAACTTTATTTGAAGAAAATGTATTTTTTTGTTCTTCTTAGTGGCGGCACAGGCTCGTTTTTTTAATA
Organism: Diabrotica virgifera virgifera; assembly: GCF_917563875.1. NCBI lineage: Eukaryota > Metazoa > Arthropoda > Insecta > Coleoptera > Chrysomelidae > Diabrotica > Diabrotica virgifera. Next base: position 287,384,741 of record NC_065443.1, on the reverse strand, counting down.
TTGTATTTAATTACAGAGTAATTTCCACATATTAATATATTTTTTAAATTGGGCTCTGTACCGCCATTCTTTATTATATTACGAATACGTGTGCCACATATCTCGACAAATATTCAAAATTACAGCCGCAATCTTGGAACGCGTTTTCGCTACCTGTTGATCGCTACTGTTTCCTCTTAAGTAAAATATGTCATTTGGATATTTTTTTAAACTCGATAGATCCTAGGGACATGTCGGTAGATCGGTAGGATCATCACTTTTGGGAGTTTTGGGAATATCCCAATTGACAACGCAATATACACCGACGCCGTCTACAACGAGCGACGAATCAGAGATGCCAGATTGGGGTACTTTCGCCCATTTTTAGGGTAATTTGAAAGCACATGGGAAAATTTTTATAGGTTGAATTGGTTGGGGAATTTTTCGGGAGGAAAATTGAGCAAACTGAATTGCAATATAAATGTATGTAACATATAACATTATATTAACATTATAACCTATCGAGTATTTGCTTCTGATTAAAAAAACCGAAAAATGGTTTTTGGAACAACCGCTTTTTTTGACCAGTTATAACCGTCAGGTTAAACCGTAAGTAAAAAAACGGTATAACCGAAAACCGGTTTTTTGTTCAACAACCGCCATCCCTACCTTGATTGTTACAAATACAGTTCGCTGGAATAAGTTTTACCCCCCTTATTAACTTATTTATTTTTAGCACATAAGAAAAACGCTCGGATAGGTCGATTTTTAAAATAATCAAAGTATATTATAATATCAATGTTTCGAACTTTACGCGATCCCTCTTCTTCAGGTGACAGGCACAACTTTGATTTTTTTAAATAGGAAAGTAAGTACCTACATCATGTGACACCTCATTTAAAGGCTTTTTTCTACAACCGTGTTAAAAATGCAATTTTTAGAACTCCATACGTGCGTTAAAAATGCTACTTTAAGGCAGGGCCGGTTTTAGGGTTCTGAGCGCCCCTGGCAAAATAAAATTTGGCGCCCCTTCATATAAGAATATACAAATTTACTGCAAATATAAAAAAATAGGAAAAAATCAAAATTTTACCATAAAGAACTATGTAAAAATATATTTATTTAAAAAATAGTGGTTTTAGGGTTCTGAGCGCCCCTGGCAAAATAAAATTTGGCGCCCCTTCATATAAGAATATACAAATTTACTGCAAATATAAAAAAATAGGAAAAAATCAAAATTTTACCATAAATAACTATGTAAAAATATATTTATTTAAAAAATAGTAGGATAGTTATTACTTATAACTTATCCAACATAGGGCATAGCATAGCGAGCACATTTTAAGTTCAAGCGACGAAGAAGCGAGGTAAAAGATAAATGCACATTATCAACAACCAGTAAAAAATGTGTATAAATAACTATTTAGATGGAAAATAAGCCACAATTAAATTGAAAAAAATAATTTTATTATCGTTTCGACGCCCAAATCGGGTGTCGTTGTCAAAATACAAAATACTACTAAATTAAACAAAAATGTTGTTACTTAGCAAAAAATTCGTCTAATAATTTATTTAATCTGACTCATTTATATCATTTAATGTGTATAAATCTTCTACAAGACCAAAAAACATGTTGATTGTGCGCAAGATATAGCTGCATCCCCAATAACTAAATTGAGGGAGTGGCATCCACTTAGCATAAAATAGCATGCGGATATTCTTTGCAGACGCGAGCTTGTACATCTTTATTTTTTCTCTTCCTTTTAGAGCCGTTGTGATATCCTTGGCCTTACAATCATCTATGCAAATTCAAATAAAATCATTCATTATTTTTTTTTATTATCTCATGAGCTTTTTATTATCTCTATGACTCGATACCTATAGAACCAAGCTATGGTTTTAGGTATCGAGTTACTAGGACAACAATATGCTGCATACTAAAATTAAACCCGGTACTGTGGGATAAGAACATCAGTATAAAAACAAAAAGAAGAATATAATATAACACCATGACAAAAAGTATTCTGAATAATGGGTGTGAAAATTGAATAAAAAATACGAAAACCAAATGCAAAATAAGAGCAACAGAGATCGAATACCTAAGTAGAAGCTGTAGAAGGGATAGAATAAATAACATAGAGATTAAGAAAATAATGGTAATGAATTCAAGGGATAATAGACAACATAGGACAAAAGAGATTAACCTGGTACGGATATGGCAGAAGAGCAGACCAAAATCGTTGATAAACAGAATAACAGATTGGAGCCCGATAGGAAGAAGGAAGAGAGACAGACCCCGAAAATCTTTTAGAGATAAAATGGACGAAGCAATATTAGAAAAGAAACCTGCAGGACTGGAAAAACAGAAAGAACTGAAAATAACGGTCAAGTGAAATAATACAGGAAAAACTATGGAAATCCAGGGTGGTCAAGAAAAAACAGGATGTTTCTAAATAAATGCGACAAACTTTAACAGTTAATTCTATATGAAAAAATAATGACAGTTTGCTCTATAAGCGTATGTCAGCAAATACTTCGTTTCCGAGATATGGGGTGTTGACATTTTTCTTACAAACTGACGATTTCTTTATTGTTCTAAAACCGGTTCAGCTATGCAAGTGAAATTTGATGTGTTTTAAGAGGTAATTATTGCGCATTTTTTGACATAAAATTAATAATTTTATATCTACTGTTGAAATGGTGTGAATTTTTTTAAACAAAAACATAGTATGCCACTGAGATATTTCAAATAACAACACATTTTGGAATTACTCGTTCAATTTATGATATATACAAAAATCTATTATTCCTTTTTTTCATACGTCGTTCGTGCAGTTTTTATGCAAAAAGTGAAACATCTTAACGCGTACAAAGTATTCGAAATAAATTTCTATATATTCATATTATGAAAAAGAACTTGTCAATTCTAATTCATATAGATATACCTGGTTTGTTTTTTTTATTTCAAATTACACACCCACGGACACACGACAATGTTGATAAAGCAAAGTTTACAGAACAGGAAGACAAAACTATTTAACCATTGAGGCTATAATGACAAGCAGCAGTATAATAATATCACTGACTATTCATAAATTTGTTGATACTTCGTAAATCTGATCTTCGTGTATTTTAAGTATGTATGTATATAGTGATGTAACGAATGTCATTTTTTTAACATTCGCGAATACGAATGCGAATGCGAATATCTGCTACTGACATTCGCGAATGCGGATGCGAATGCGAATGTCCAGTTTTTTTAATTTGTTTCTATTTTTGTAATGTTTCCTAAATTTTTAATGAAAAGTTAATTGATATTTAGTGTAAATCAATCTGAATCTTAAGCTTTATTACATAATACCAAATAATAAAAAAAAGTGAAGGCTGATAATGTGATTATACAAGGTTAAGTTATATCTATCTATTGCCCTAATTTGTCCAAAGTTGAACGTTGGCCTCCCCCTTACTTTTCCACTCTTCTCGGTTCAGTGCTAATGCTGTCGATCTGGTCGCTGACTATCTCTTTAGGTCATTCGACCATCTCGTCTGTGGTCTGACCCTTCCTCTTTTGTAGTCCCAAGGTCTCCAGTGAGTTATCGCTTCATTCCATCTTCCGTCTCTTTGTCTGCTGTTCTGTCTTGCATGCATATTTCCATTTGAGAGTAGCTGCATGTTTGAGGTTAAGTTACCTTTTCTTAATAAAAAAAGATGAGAAGTAAATAGATTTTGATTTTATTAACCTAATATTATCTTAAAATTATTTTTTTTGTGGTTTTCATATTCGCAAAACATTCGCACAAATTTCGCGAATGCGGATGCGAATGCGAATATGCAAAAACATGCGAATATTCGCGAATGCGAATGCGAATACGAATATTCGTTACATCACTAATGTATAACATTGTAATACCATAAAAGTGATAGGTATTACCTGACAAATGACCTTTAAAAGCCATAACAATTTTTAGGTTGCATTATTTTTATTAGAGAATTTTTGTGAGCTAGAAATAGTTTTCTTATTGTTACAATTATTTAATATTAATTGTCTTAGGAGTAATATTAGCCCAAAGATAATCTATAAAGTCCAAAAAATAGTGAATGTAAAAAATATTATATTTTTCGTACTTCCGGGCCTAAAGTGACAACTTCACTCCCTTGTGACAGGTACTAAAGTGTCACATTTAATCCCTCCGGGATTAAATATTGACGAAACTCCCGGAACGATTAAATCACAAACAATGTTTCTTTACAATGACACTAGTAATGACAATGTTTCTAAATTATAACTGTCACAACGCAATGTTACTATGGTAACTTATTTTAAAGACAGTTTATTAAATGAGTTGAAGAGAGAAAAAACTGATTGAAATTATTGAAATAATTAATAAAATCATACCGGAAGTACGAAAAGTATCGTATATACCTTGCGACTGAAGTACATTTAATCCTTCAGGTAAATTATGGCCCTCCCTGCGGTCGGGCCATAAACTTTACCTTCAGGATTAAATGTACTACTTCAGTCCCGCGGTATATAATGTACTATTATTTTTTTTGTTTAGCTAATGCCTCGGCAACTAATGGCCATTGGCATGCTAGGTACGGTAATTTTGAACAGTTAGGTACCTAGTTTCATGTGTAAGTAGTGTGTGTGTTGAGTAAGTGGCTTGTTACTTTGCAATGTCGACGTCATTGTCTTTGCAAAGAGACGCTAATTGTATCCGAACGTCTGCGGTCCCTCCGGTGAGAACCGATCCCACGAGGACAGAAACTATTCATTTATTAATTTATAATAAATGAAAAATTTCCGACCCTGGTGAGATTCGAACCCACAACCTTTCGGATTTTTTCGATCCAAAGGCAGGAGCTCTTACCACTGAGCCACGGATAGGGGCAAATATTATATTTATATATCAGCGTCTCTCAAAATTTGGCGCCCCCAAATTCTGGCGCCCCGGGCGGTCGCCCGGCTCGCCCGCCCCTTTATCCGGCGCTGCTTTAAGGCACTAGTGCTTTAAAATTTTTATGGCACTGCAATTCGTATTGATCGTATAGGCAATTTTGATGTAATATCAAAAAAATATAAAAATGGAATGTCAGTCAAGTTCAAGTAAAAGTTTTTGTAGATATTGTCCTGTAATTACGTTTGTAGAAAAAATATTGCATGATATGCGTGTTAAAAAGTGCATTTTTAAGGCACTCATGTGAATTGCAGAACTCGCTGTCGCTCATTCTGCAAACTTTCACATGCGTGCCTTAAACGTGTACTTTTAACACTTATATCATAAATAACTATTGAAATACTGATTACAAAAATTTATAGTATTTTAAGCCTTTCTGAGAGCATATGCGCAAAAATTTCGCTCGAATTATTTTTAAATGCGTTCATTTTTTTCGAATACTGAGAAAACCTTAAGTATTTTTAAAACATTTAAACGCAGAAAGAAATATTACTGTATTATCCATGGTCGAAAATCCTTGAGAACTTCTATAATATTTATTTTAATAAGTCACTGGAGTGAAAAAAAATAGTCTGATTTTTAATTTTAAATATATATTACAAAAGAAACTTTGTGTTCATTATAAGGGACTTTCTGCCCTCGGGAATAATGTAGTCTTCTATTTTGCGTTTAAATTTTTTAAAAATACCTATTAGTTATCTCAGGATTCGAAAAAAATAAATGCGCTTAAAAAGAACTCGACCGAAATTTTGCGCCTACGCTCTCAAAAAGGATTAAAGTATTAAACATTTTTGTACTGTTTGAATTTATGCGACGATTGACGATCCACTGTTTTAAAGATTGGTTGAACAGATGTTGCCAGTTGTATGGTCCTCACTATGTGTATCGTAAGTTATTCAACAGGGCATAGAATATACATGGTTAGAAAATATACGCCAAAGTCAGCGCCTCTATGCGGAAAATCTCTGAACTAAAAATTGATGTGGACCATACAAAGTGAGGTCCCACTTTTTTTTGTAAAAAAACAGTGTTTGCTATCAGTACATGTCTACGAAAAAGTCTTACATTGATTGACTAAGTGAGGTCCGTATACTGGACCTCACTTTGTACAGGACCTCACTTCAACCGCAGTTTCTTTTGATATGTGGCTCACTTCATACGCTGGGAGTAAATATATATATATATATATATATATATATATATATATATATTGTATTTGCGTCCCTCGTGGCTTCTGTATAGTTTTGACTCTTCGTGACTTCCGATCAATATACAGCGTGTATATTAACAAGAATAATTTCATACAGTTAGCGCTCGCTTTGGCATCCGTTATACTGGCAACAACGTACTTATAATATCAAGTAAAATATTTAACCTTGGTCGTGTTTAAGTGCAAATTTAGTTGTAGAACCCAGACAAATTCTATTTATAACTTTTGCCAATTAGGTGGTTTTGCTCGGATATACGATAAGGATTTGCTGTAAATTGTTTGTTTTCGTTTTTTTATACTCTTAAATCAGGTTAGAAAAACTTATTTCTTGAGTGTAGTTATGAATGATGTATTTTCTAAACTTTTAGATTTTCCATTTTATTTCGATGGAAGAAGATTATGGATTTCGGAAGATTTCGATGGAATAAGTTATATTGTAATATACTTAACAATACCACTATATACCCTTGACAAATTTTTATTTTTTAAAGTGAATAATTGTTTGATGAGCCTTTCGATAAGTTAGGTTAGGTATATTATTAAATTTTATTTTGATAATAATCGGTACTGTTTCTCTCTCTCTCTCTCTCTCTCTCTCTCTCTCTCTCTCTCTCTCTCTCTCTCTCTCTCTCTCTCTCTCTCTCTTCCTGTAATCCCTTCCCAGCGCATCCTTATCTGTTTTATTCTTTCGAACTTTGCTATACAAGTATTTTCCATTGCTCTCTGTTTCTCGCTCTCTGTTTGACTTCTCTCCATCTCAGGCCAATTCTTTCATGATCTCTTATTACAGTTCTTCTCCAGCTATTATCAGGTCTTCCTCTTCTTCTTCTTTCCTCTGGTTGGTATTCGAGTGCTTGTTTGGTTATATTATTTCGATCCTTCCTCAGAGTCCGTGTAATTCATTTCCATTTCCTATTTTTAATCGTGACTGTTATTTTCTCTTGTTTTGTTCTTCTCCGTAGATCTATGTTTTTTATTTTATCTGGCCAGTATATTTTTAGGATTTTCCTCAACGATTTATTTATAAAGGTTTTTAATTTTTTGCTAGTTGTTTCTTCCTGTCTCTTCCTGTAAATATTTTGATTTTGGTTAATTCTGATATATCGCGTGTGTTCAAGATTTTCCTTAATGCATTATGAATATATGATGAGTGCATATTGTGCCTTTACTATCCTTTTTTCTACATCTGATATACTAGCGCCTTTTTTTCCATGGTTGATCCCAGATAATATGTAAAGTTATCTACCTCTTGTATTTGTCTTCCTTGTATTATAATTTTAGTTTCTTGGTTGCTGTTTTTTAAGTTTTGTTTTTTTTTGTCTTTATCTTCAGGCCCATTACCCTGGAGTATTTTGCAAGCTTCTTTTGCTTATGGCTGCTATGTTCGGTTAGGGGAAAAATGTCATCTGGGAACTACAAATCCTCCAACTAGTCATGCAATTTCAATCTAATACCTGTTTTATTATTGCTTACTTTCTGCATGATCCAGTCCGTTATTATTAGAAATAATGTCGGGTATAGCACACATCCTTGCTTAACTCCGCTTTGTATAACTACATCTACTACCATTTTTCCCGCATGTTCTAGTCTGGCTGTATATTTATTGTCAAATAGTCTGATTAAGTTGATGTATTTTATCGGTAGTCCATATAGTTTTAGAATATTCCACATTTGTTCTCTGTTTATACTATCGAATGCCTTTTTAAAGTCAAAGTCAAAGTAAACATTATGTTTATATTTTTTTGCCATTCACTAGCTTGTTCCAAGATAATTATAGAGTACAGGAGATACAGCGGTACAGGTACAAGATACAGAGGTGCTGATAGAGTACAAATGTGGTCGATAGTGGAGCGTTTTGCGCGAAAGCCTTCTTGGTTGCTTCTTAGTCTTAGTTTCTTGTCTATTTCTGGCTTCAGTCTATTCAATATGATATTTGACATTATTTTGAATGTGGTACTTAGCAGTGTTATTGCTCGCCAATTCTCGCATTTATTTAAATCGCCCTTTTTTGGTGTCTTAATGGTTACACCCTCGTTCCATTTCTGTGGGAGCTCCTGGTCGGCCCATATCTTGAGTTTGTGTAACATTTCTACTAATTTGTTTGCGCCCGCCTTTATTAAATTTATCGGTAGGTTGTCGCTTTCAGCGGCTTTGCCATTTTTTTAGTTGATTCAGTGTGTTTTGTATTTCTTCTTTCGTAATTTCAATTGTTCTAATGTTTATTTCCTGTATTACGTTATCTTCGTCTATATCTGGTGTTTGGAGTATATTTCCTCGCAGTGTTGTTTTCATCTTTGTATTATTTTATGTTCTGATTTAATTATATTTCCTTGTTTATCTTTGATTTTTTTATTACTGTTTAGTGTTTTCCCTGTCAAATTTCGGATGATATTGTACTGTATCTTCAGGTCGTTTTCTTGCGCAGCTTTTTCTGACATTTTTACCATATCATATACATAGTATCTTTTGTCTTTCCTGGCTTGCTTTTTAACCGCTATATTTTTTCTTTGTATTTCCTTTCTACTGCTTTTGCCTTCTTCGGTTGCTTCTTTTTGTAACATTTTTTTTTAAGTTTCTTTCTTTCTTCTCTTAGTTGCAATAGTCCAGAAAAATAAGGTTTTTGTCGGGACACTTGACCAGCCAGGTTGCAAATGGGTTTTTTGGATAAGCAAAGGTTTAAAATTTTTTAAATTTTGATCCGATTATTTGTTACTTCGGAAATTGCAAAATAAAACTAAATTTCGAAAATAAAAAAATTGTTATAACTTATAAAAAAATTGTTATAAAAATGAAATTAAGACTTTGATATTGCATGAAATGTTGAGTCAAGCAGTCCATAATGCACAATAAATTTCAAGACGATTTGTCAATTAGTTTAAATTTTATTCGATTTGTTTACCACAAAGAGCTTTTTTTGCAATGTTATTGTTCAGAAAATTATAATAATACAGCAATTCTGTGGAAACCACAGGAAAGAAGAATGCTTATATTTTTATCTTATTTAAAAAATCAATAAGAAGTCATTTTTAGCATTCTGAAAACATTTTACGAAAGTAGAATCATTTTTGGCTTCTAAACAATTTTAATAACCATATTAACATATTGACTAAATCTGCGTTGGGATTTGAAAACTGACATTTTTACACGAATTTTCAAAAAAAAAACTTTTCGCCTAGGTTAATTACGAGCAAAGTTAGCCACTTTTATTACTTATTTAATTCACAGTTACTTCTATGTACATAAAATTCTCCTGTAACAGTGTTAGTTATCATATTCCTCCGAAACGGCTTGACCGATTTTTATGAAATTTTACACGTATATTCTGTGGGACTGAAAATAGGTGGTAATCTATTATTTACACCCATACGTTATAAGGGGGGTTGCCCCCTGCCACTTTTTTATTGTTTTGGAGAAAATTGTCTACCTTCATTTTATATTATGTACCATTAAAAATATATACAACCCTTAATTTTCACCTTTCTACCACCAACCCCTATTTTTTAATAGTTATCTATTTATTTACATCTATAAAATTCTCCTGTCGTAATGTTAGTTGCCATAATCCTCCGATACCGCTTGAACGATTTTTATGAAATTATATATGTATACATATACTTGTATATGTATACATAACATTTTGTATTGTTAGGTGGGTATATGTGTACATAACATACTCTACAAAACTACAGGTATATATAAATTTAAAAAATAATGATCATCAAGTCCATCAACAAACTCCGGAGATATTAAGCGCAACATATCTTTGAAAAGTTAATTTCATTTTTTGAGTGCACGGATTTTAATAATTCCGCTCCACAGACCACGAGTCGATTTCGTTAGGACGTCATTTTTAAAGATATATTAACAACTCTGTTCAAGTTTACTCAAACTTTTACACATAAACTATATACATACCTTGAACTTTAAAATAGCGCTAGTTAGGTTTCTTAATTGTTATAAAGAAACTAGCTGTGAATTAAATAAAAAAAAGTGCCTAACTTTGACCGTAATTAATCAAGGTAAAAGCTTTTTTTAACATTTATGTAAAAGTACACATCGAAAACAATGTGATAACTACAGGGGTAATTTGTGTTACTAAAAGATAAATTTTTCATATCTACAGTATTTTTTGATAAGATGCATATTTTTCGAGGTATTCTCAAAAAAACCCTCTAAAAAAGTCGATTTTTTCGTCGAAAAACTGTTACTTTCAAGCGCGAATAACTCGGAAAATATTAGTTTTACGAAGAAAATGTAAAAAACATTTCTTTCTTAGAATTACTTTTTACATCGATTTATATGGTTAAAATGCAATAAAAATTTCCCGTCCCCGAGATGGGGTGGCAACCACCCCAAGCTTTTAGCGTACAGCGGCATGATATAGAAAATGATCCTTGGCCTATTCCCTACGCCCGACCTTCTGTGAAAATTTCAAGTAAATCCATGCTGGACGAAAAAATTGCGAGTCAAAATGCTTCATATCTTCGACTATAGAAGGAGGAGAAACAATCAGTAAATGTAACGAATATAAATACCTGGGTATGAATATGAAAATCACGAATGATGGAACACTAGACGGAGCCGTTAAAGAACGAAACACTCAGGGCAGGAAAGCAATTAGGCTCCTAAACTCAGTACTCTGGGACAAGCAGGTAAACAACCAAAACAAGAAAAAGATCTATAACGCCGTAGTGAAAAGCATTATAACATACAGCTGCGAAGTATGGCATATGAAGGAAAAATCAAAACGAATGTTAGAGGTCACCGAAATGGATTTCTGGAGAAGGGCTGCAGGAAGATCAAGAAGAGAACATGTCACCAATGAACGGATACGAGAAATAATGAAGGTCACACATACAATAAATGACGAAACCAACGAAATACAACTACGATGGTTTGGTCACGTATAAAGAAAGCATGAAGACAGAATCCCAAAACAAGGGCAAAAATGGAAACTGCAAGATAGAAGAAGATGAGGTAGACCGAGAAAAAGTTGGCAGGCAGGAATAAACAAAGCCATGGATGAAAGAGGTCTGCAAGTAGATCAATGTACGGACAGAGAGGAATGGCGAACGGGTATCGGAAGACGAAGAACGTTATAAACCGATAATATAATAATAATGTAAAAGTACCAGCTTTTTAAATCCTAAAGTCTAGGGATGGCGCTTGTTGAACAAAAAACCGGTTTTTGGTTATACCGGTTTTTTTAACTTACGGTTTAACCTGGCGGTTATAACCGGTCAAAAAATCGGTTGTTCCAAAAACAGGTTTTCGGTTTTTTTTAATCAAAAGCAAATAGTCAATAAGTTATAATGTTACATTTATATTGCACTTTAGTTTGCTCAATTTTCGTCCCGAAAAATTCCCCAACCAATTCAACCTCTAAAAATTTTCCCAGGCGCTTTCAAGTTACCCTAAAAATGGGCCAGAGTACCCCAATCTCTGATTCGTCGCTCGTTGTAGACGGCGTCGGCGTATATTGCGTTGTCAATAATTGGGATATTCCCAAAAGTGATGATCCTATCGATCTATCAAAATGTCCCTTGGATCTATCAAGTTTTAAAAAATGTCCAAATGACTTATAGGTATTTTACAAAATAAATTCGATAAACCAATTCAGTATTTACTTCTCTATTGCCATCAAAAAATTTCAGTAGGTAATATTTTTTAATACGTTTGTATAATACCTACCATTTATTTCGTAAGAATTATTTATTGTTTAAAAATTACATAATGGAGATTCCTAATCGTATTTCGGTATTCACATTATACAAGAGTCTCAAGTCTCAAGTACTCAAGTATAAACAATTTTTTAGCTGCTGATGGTTGGAATATCGATTTCAAGCAGATCACATACTTTTATGTAAATATTATCATCACATGCACCATTTCACCAGTCTTTGAAACATTTATTAATCTAAATAACTATTCTCAAAATTGTTTCATAAAAGCTGATGTGACACTTTCGTCCAGTTCTCTATTAGTAAATAAAAGTTGAATTATGGTTGTTTGGGTTAATTACTTCGCATTTATTATTTATAATATTATATGATTAAGATCGAAAATATATAGAAATTTCTTCATTTTTCTCTAAATTAATTTTTTTCCACAGGCAACTTATTCGGTTTTTCAATGGTGATTACTTTAAAAAGAAAAAAACCGGTTATAACTGGGACAAAAAAACAACCGGTAAAACCGGTTGTTTCGAATTAAAAAAACTGGGTTTAGGTTATAACCGGTAGGTTTTTTCCATCCCTTAGTCGATTAATTTAGTTTGCAGTCAATACTAACAAAGTTATTCAAATTGTTTATAAGACAAAAATGACTCTACTTTACTAAAATATTTTCGGAATGATAAAAATGAGTTTTTATTATTTTTTTAAAAACTTTGAAAACATAAGTATTCTTCTTTCATGTAGTTTCCACAAAATTGCTGTATCATTATTATTTTATGAAGAAAAGCATGCTTTATCATTGCAAAGAAAAGGATTTTTTATTAAACAAATTGAATAAAACGTAAACTAATTGACGAATCACCTTGAAATTTTTTGTTATATCTGGACTGAACATGGACTGTTTGACCCAATTTTTCATGTAATATCAGTCTTAAGTTTATTTTTGCAAAAGTTTATTTTTGCAACTTCCGAAGCAACAAATAATCGTACCAAAATTCAAAAACTGCCATTTTAAACCTTTGTTCATCTACTAAAAATGAATACTCTATCTGATATAAGATATTTAATTACTTATTTTTACCTGTATCGACTTAAACGAAAAGACTGTAATTTTCAGTGCCGTTCTATGATGCGGTGAGGCAGCTGATGCGGTGAGGCAGCCGCATCAGGCGGCATCACAAGGGGGCGGCATAATCAGTAAAATCTAATATCTTCTTCAAGTGCCGTCTCCTAATCGGAGGTTGGATATCATCATCACTATCTTTAATCTATCCACCTCTGCTCTAAAGAGTTCTATAGAACTGCATCTAAACCAGTCCCTTAAATTCTTTAACCGTGACATTCTCCTTCTTCCAATGGACACGCGCCAACTCGTAACTCTTAATGACAAACTTTTTCAAATCAAAATGTACACCGGCCAATTCGTAACTTTTTTACTACCTGACCCTCCCAACTTGCAACTTATACAGGTGAATTCGAAACCATTGTTTAATTCTAATTCTATTTACACATAAACATTACATCTACTGGTAATGCAGCAGAGTTATGCTCCACGTAACGTAGAGCCACACCCAGAGCTTTAGTGGCATCTGCGTGTGACACTCAATATGACAGGGAAACTTCTTCCTCGCTTTCTTCATCTTCATTAGTCATTAGGGTTGCCTTGAGGTTGAACTAAGTCTACAATGTATTCATCCGTAAATTCTTCGCTCCCTTTGTCGTCAGCTTCAATCCATTCTGTAATTACACTTTCTTCTTAGTTTTCTGATCCATCTTGTATAGGGGAACGGGGAAAAATGGAGCTTATTCAAATTAGAAATCAAGCCATGGAGTTAACGACTAAGCACAAATGATGACACTGGCTCTGCATCAGTGACATCAATCTGAGATGGGTGGAAGAGGGAGAGAGACAGGCACAGCGACTCAAAATCAACGACAAAGTAAACTTTCAATTATTAGTTAGGCTAACTTTCGGATAATCCGACCTTTTCGGAATCCGAACAGGCTGTCCCCCCAATTAGTTAGGATTTGCGGGGTTTTACTGTATATAGGTACCTACTATAATATCTGCGTTCCAATCGGCTGGTAGTCTGTTTTGTTCATATTTTTTGTTGTATTAGCTGGTTTATTTCCTTATGTAATTCTCTTCCTCTGTATTTTTTTCCACTGTTATTTCATTTTCTTCTGCTGCTTTTCCGTTTTCTATGTTTTTAATATTTGTTTTTGTACGTTTTCTTCTGTGAAAATTTCTACTTCGTTGTTATCTTGTTCTTCTTCATCTGTTTCCTTCATACCGAATAGCATTTTTTCGTAATATTCTTCTCATATTCTGCCTATCTGTTTGTCTTCAAACAGGGTTTCTCTTTTTTTTTTGTTTTTTAGTACTCTTGTTTTAATGCTGGACGTATTTTTTTATCTGACTTTTTTGTAAAATTGTTATATTTGATGGTTTTCTGTCTTTTTTAATGTCCTCCAGCGAAACCCGTCATTTTTCTTCTTTTTATTTGTTGAGTTTGCTGTGTTTCTCGCTATTTTTTATTCTTCCCTGTTTTGTTTTGACGGATTGGTTGTTTATCCACGTCATTCTAGCGTAGTTTTTTAGTTTTCTGCGTTTCGCAGTCTTGATCGTACGTAAATTACACATTTAAAATTGAAAAGGATTTAGGGCCAATTTCTCATATCGAGTTCAACCCCAGTTTAACCTGAACTTCTAGTAAACGTCAGTTTAAAGTCAAAATCGTCTTTCTCAATCCGCACGTTCAACCGATGGCAGTTTAAACTTGAACGATGCTTGAACGGTGGAATTCGGCCGTTCAAAGATTTCAGAACTCAGTTCAGATGATTCCATGGACTACGCATGCGTTGTATTAACACGAAACGCTGTCATAATATAAATATATCCTATTTTATTATATTAAGCCTAACGATACACGATAACATTATTTTTGTTTTTATAATATTTATTTATAATTATTAAAATGACTATTTGACTATAAATACTTAAATTTAACTTTATTCAAAAACAGCATAAAAATGGTAGTTCAAAATGGCGACAGTTTTTTACCTTTTGCCATCTATTGGCATATCTCGAAAGCTGTAGAACGAGCGCTGACATGAACGCGCAATGAGAAATGCATTTCAAACAAAACCACAGATCACGGGTGAACCTGGTTCAACTGAACCATAGATTAACGCAGGTATGAGAAATCGACCCTTATAGGTTCCAAATTAGCTAAAAGACGGTGTTTCAATCCCTGTTTGTGTATTATCGCTCCAAACCCTTCTTGGCAGTAGCGCACCCGGGGGGGGGGGGGGTTTGGGAGTTAAACCCCCTTTCCCCCAGGGCATATGAAAAATATATAAATAATAGCAGGAAAATGTAACTTGTCTTTCACAAAATATAGAAAAAAATTTCGACGCCCAAGCCAACCCCCTTCCCCCCAGAGAAAAAATTATAGGTGCGCTACTGCTGCTTGGATGTGTCCCGTTTTTTTCAAATTTATGATATGGTCACCCTACAGTAGAAACGCTTCTTAATTCACGAGAGTATTCTACACACTTGTTCTTAATCCAGGATACAGTTTTTTGTGTCAAATTAGAATTTCATAATGGTAGATAAGTTTATTTTAATTTTCTAATCTATTTCAACAGTAGGGCCCCCGCATACTGCAGACTTTTACCTGCCGATAGTTTAGTCGGATTGGGCAAAATTAAAGATTTTTCTTTTTAAAATATGTAAGAATGTACGAATGTAGTTCGTTTGGTATGGCATGAGTGCTTTAATTTTTTTTAAGTATGTATTCTATTTGTTTTTAATTTTGCAGACTAGCAGACTTAACTACTTTATGTAATGTGAAATTTAAGACTTACTACTATATTTTAAATATTTTTCAAAATATTATTTTCTATATCCTTACATAAAAAAAATACATTGAGTGTATGAAATAAGTAAGCAATGTTTTAAACATTTTTATTATTTTCCAGACACCTTTGCACCTATTAGTTGAACAAATTATATTATTAAAAATTTTGTACTTACTTTACTTAAGCCGTCCTCTTGTACCCTACGCTGTCGAGGTAAAAGTTTTGTAATAAAAAATTAAGAATTCAATTTTAACACTTCTATAATATGTTACAATTGAGCAATTAGACCAGCAGATTCGGCAACTGGTTATGATAAATTCATCAATTTTAATGAACATACTTTTTAATTTTTTATTTTTGCAGTGAAAAAAATACATTGTTAATTATACAAAAAAATATCATTAATATATCACAACAATATTTTTTTCAACATACTACAATAATCAATTATAAAAATATCCGAAGTCTAAATTCCAACATCTGAGGTGACAACAGCGCAGTGGAAGCCATGAGGACATAAACTCAAATATACGGAGACCACTACAACCGCAAACTGAATAAATATATATTTGGATGCCATCAAAACCGTTAAAGTGATTTTAGATATACAGCAAGCGAACATGGCGCGCCTGACGGCAATTGCTCCAAGTAATGTGTATATTATTATACAGATAACGTGACTGAGGACGTCCGGCCAATATTTTGTGTAAGCATTGTAGGAAGTGGTACCTTTCATTTGCGATACATTTTAGGGAAAGTCCTCGTGGCAACCGTATATCGGAGTTCACGAAGACCTGGAAGCCACGAGAGACTACGGTTTAACATTGGGGGACGTCATAAGATGCTAAAAATAAATATATATATATATATATATATATATATATATCTGTACATAGGAAGCATACTATCCTAAGTCACATTTTCATAATTTTACAGGAGGAGCACTTAAACATTATATTTGATGTTTGTTCAAAAAATGATAAGTAATTAATAATTGTAGTAAAAACTATTGTCGGTATTTAAAAATAGTATTATATATAGTTTGCTGTGGTATTTTGAAAGTAAAGTAAGGGTTTAAAGATAATAAAATAATGGACTTAGGATATATTACCTCTAAGTTATAAGAATCCTTATATTTATAATACACATATACTAAGTCCTCATAAATTGGTTATGTGTGTAAAAAAACTCGTCAATATTTCTTTATTTATTTTATTTAGTTATAATTAACATACAGTTTTCAAATTACATGTCATCATTATCATTAGGGTACTCGGATTCTTCGTTTGAATGTGGCAGATTTTTATAGAAATCATGGCAATAGGATGACAAATATAAGACCATACCAATAAATGATACCATTTGAAAAGTCCATAAGATCACTATATTTTTTTGTTGATATAGGAATCAATTGCATATTCATTTGTGGTAAAGTTTCTGGCAAAATGATATCACCTCTTTTATTTCGTCTTAAGTCAACCATTTGAAAAGTGTCACTGTTGAATGATGTTTTATATTGAAGCATTCCAAAATTTTCTTTGGTAACACGTAAGATCACTGATTTGAAATTTGAAATGCCCCTCTATCAGTATTTATTTTCCGATTAATAAATGGACCTGTTGAAGAATATAAGCATTCAAAATTTTTAAAATCATTGAGTTCCATGTTGACAGCTTCGTATTTATTTGAGCACTGACGAATAAATTGTTGCCAGTCCCAGGGTGTTAATATAGTTAGAGTGGGTAGTTTTTTCCGTTTCCTTTCTATATTAGCGTGTACTGAATCGGATTCCATATGCGTGTGCCCCTTTAGAAGAAATTTACAATCTATTACTTGTAGTAATATTAAAGAGTGTATGTAGTAAAGATATTTTTGAATGAGGTAAAATGCACACATAACTACACATGGTTTTTGGTCTGGCCCCAACAGTTATCTGCCATATGGTTACACATTCGACGTCAGATGAAGGAATATTTAGATCAGCCCACTTTAAAATTCCCGAAGCAATTTCATTTTCTCCTCTGTTTGCTTTGGTTTCATCCCACATTACACAATACGCAGCACTATTATATCCATCGTATAAAGTGTAATTCAAAGTCCATAATTTTTGGCCTATAAAAATTTACACAATTGGTCAAATATGGCGTTGGAAGGCACTTTTGTAGATCACCAGTCAGTACTTTGTGCTTTATATTTACTTTTGCTTCGGCCATATCAATGGATTTAAATTTATATCTGTCTTCTGCTTCTTTTAAGTGCGTATCTTTCTCGTTTTCAATCAGTTTTCTCAGAATCATTATCAATTGCTCTTATTTTAGCTGCAAACATATCGCAGTCGTCACAAGTGTCTACCTCTGGGGGTTTAAATGTTAAATTAAATTGCTTATTAAATATATCGCGATATAGCCAGGGCTTTGCTATGTCTTCAGTAGCATCCTTATTCTCTGTTTTTTCCTGTTCCTATAATTTATACATTTTTTCAATATTTAAATCAGGCCCTAAATAATTCTTTTTGGACCTTTCCCGATTGTAGTGACACTCGTATTTGGGAAAAGATGAAATATGTGATACCACAGAATGAATAATTGTTTCTGTTGTCTTATTACTTGGCTCATGAGTGCCCCTAAGATCCCGTTGAACCATGCCGCCATCCTGTCGCTTTGATAAAGCAGTCTTCACTACTTGTTGTGAAATACTTAACGTGTTTAAGAACATGGTTCTACAAACTACAGTTCTATTACCGTTAATTACAAAAGAGTAAACCAAAGTATTTGATCTTAGTTTAGATTCATCTCCTGAGCGCGACCTACATGGTTCTGTAGGTTTCGTTTGGACACAAGATAATATAAATTGCCTTTTGATGTTATAATCTGCTGTATCATTTCAATATTTTTTGAAAATATTTTCCCTTTGAGCTTCAGATAATTTTGAACCACATTTCATGCGGCAAGATGTTCCGCATGACACTTTTAAGTTTTTGCAAGGAACATTCTTACCCTTCTTACTAACATAGGCCCTTCCACCAGCATAGTTTCTTTTTCTCTCATTCGCTTTCCAGTTAAGAACATGTCGTGTTCGTTTCTTTCCTGTTTGCTTTATTTTTGTTTTATTGACGACTTTTCTTTTGGTCACTAGACGATTGGGATTTCTAGTATCTTCTACTGTATTAGGTAAAGAGTCTGGTATAGCATTAGATGTACTTGGCACACCTTCTGGAAATGCCGATAAAGGTACAGGAAACCTACTTCCACTTTCATCTGAATCAGTGTCCGAATCTGGTTGATAATCTTTATCCTTTATTGAGTCATCGCTGTCACTTAAATAAAGGTTGGCACTTACCACAGAACTTTATTTAGAGTGATTTTCTTCTGCAACACTAGCCGATTTGATGGCTGCATCTTGGCCGTATATATCGCTAAGTTCGTGATGTGGTAGGGTTTCTTTATCTTCACCTGCAATAGAAAGTTTCGTTACAACTGAAGCAGAGTTTAAATAAAATGATTATTATTAAAGATATTTTTATTAATATTTAGAAAAGCAGTAAATATTGCATTTATTTTTTCACGACTAACTAAAAAAAATAGTAAATTAGTGATAAAAACTTACCTTTTTGTAATCTGGGGTCTGTATTTAAAGACTTAGGTATGTCGGAGAGCGACAAATCTAATATCCTTAAACTTCTTTTGCGAAAAGCCATTGTTAAATCAATAAAAGACTCACTAAATACCTTCTTTAAAATAACACGCATTCGACTTTAAATCTGTTATCTCTTTGCTATGCTGGTACGTTAAAAACTAAATATTATATTATTTCCAGAATGCGCCTGTCTGTCATTAATGACGATTTTTCGTTAAAATACTGCTTAGTGCAACCTAATAGATTAAGTAATAATGAAATCCAATCTCCAAAAGACATAAACACAATAAATTAGGGCGGCCTGTAAACCATAAAATTACTAAACCAATATTCTAAACAGTTACCACTTGATGTGCACTTAATATACTATGCATTTAACTTGAGTTTGTTTTAAAAAGAATAAGTTCCACGAAAATGCACACGTGTGTGTATATTTTATTATATACTTGATATATTTTCCTTGAGAGGCATATAATCCTATAATGGACTTAGGATCCGGTTCATAATATTTAATTTGGAGGAATATAAGTTTAAGTCCAGATAAGATTATATACCTCTAAAGCAAACTGGACATACTATACATAGTTTCTCGTCTAATTTCGTTTCTAAAAGAGTTTGGACTTAGTATAGTATTCCCCTGAATAATATAGGGTATTCCGATCCCAGTTATGCAATAATGTATTTTTCTGAAAAAATGGACTTAGGATAGTATGCCTCCCATATACAGATATATATATATATATATATATCAATCGGTTTTAAAACGTCTTGCGACGTTGTCCGATGCCTAATTTCCATGACACTCTATCATCCCATTGGCCCTCTCTAAGATCTCTTGCGCTCATCACCTTCGTTATTCCCTCTCTCCAAGATTTCTTGGGTCTTCCTCTCTTTCTGCGGTTAGGTGGTACCCATTGCATAATTATTTTAGGGAGTCTTGAGTTATCCATCCTCTGGACGTGTCCGTACCGTACCTTAGAATGTGCAATAAGTAAAACATCTGCGCTGCCAGAAAGATTTGCGAATCGAGCACCAAAACTATTGTTGGCCTTTGCTGATGATCTAGATGCAGTCGCTTATTCTAAAAGAGATGTGAAAGAGGAGTTTTCACAACTCGATGAGGAAATAGGTAGTCTGGGTCTTTGAATAAATTAAAAGAAGACGAAATACATGCTACTAATAAAAAATCCAAGACCAAGAGTTAGGCAGAAAATAGGAGCGGTAATCAGAGATGACAACCACATAGAAAAAGAGATCTCAGCAAGGATAGCTGTGAGGAATACAGCATTATACTCCCTATCATTATTATTAAGCTGCTAAAAAGATAATCTAAATTATTAATACTCCATTAAAATGTTTTTTAAAACTCCATTTTTTAAGCCGTACCTTGCATTTGTTAGAGGAGTCAATTTCATTTCTTTAATGTGTAGGGGAGATCAGTAGAAGCTTAAGTTCAAGTTTTTGGGGTCGCCACCCATGTCCCCCGGCCGCCATCTTGGAAATGGTGTGCAAATGGGTTTCGCGCTATATCTCGTAAACTACCAACCCTACGGAAAATCTAATTAAACATAAAATGTAGCAAATTAAATTTTCTACAATTTTATTTCTATTACTTTTTATCATCAAGTGACCAACAAAAAAGATATAAACAAAAATATGTAAAAAAATTTTAACAAGATTCCTTTTGGAGGTTATAACGTTTTTCTGTTCATTTTAAAATAAAATAACATTATAGCAATTTTGTAGAGGGTTTTTCAGCGAACAATTTCCACTATAAATTTGTTTAATTCTATTTGTTTATATAGGTTTTACAGCGGTTTTAAACTTGACCAGATTCTCGAATGCTCATAGGGATATAATAAAAACAAAAGTTATAGTAAAAGAGCTGTGAGACATTTTTGAGTAGGTATTTTAGGCAACCTGAAAATTTTTCAGGTGACTTTTCTATGATAGCCTAATACAAAAATGCCGGTCTGGCTGGAGGGTAGCAATTATTTTCCCCAAAAATCCCCCCCAAAGTTAAAAAAAGGGCAAAAATTGATATTACAAAAAATACCATTGACGTGACTTTAAAGTAAATTTAAATATTCAAATATAAAGAAAATAAACAGACCAGGCGATTTGAGGGCGATTTTAACTCTGCAAGATACTTGCATGGGCGTCCCAGGATTATTTTCAGGGGATGCATCTGAACTTCACAAGATTTCATCTGAATCTGTACATACTATTAACGAGTATAAAATATACAACTATACATGCATAGCTATGTACACTCCTTCCGGGCAGGGAGGTGCAATTGTTATTTTGACAGGGTATTTTTTAATATTAAAAATAAATATTCTAAAAAAGACAGGTTTTTTTTGGTGAAATTTTCCAACTGCCATGTGATCAAACAAATTACGGGTGCATATAAATGAAAAGCGCTATAGGTAAGCACCAGTGTGAGAAAGAGCGTATACCGATAGCTGTTTGCGTCCTCTGTTCTAACTGAGCGAGTCCGTTCGCTCGAGAAAAATCACGTGACCTAGCGATAACCATGTTGTTGTAACTTTTTCTTAATTAAAGGAAAATAATACGTACTATACAATACAGTGATGAGCAAGCTAATAACCGGCAAAATAGCTCAAAAGGTTGAAAACATAACACATTGCGAAACAAAAAGAGTTTCATCTCTTTTTGTTTCGAGATGTATTATGTTTTCCATCTTTTGAGCTGTTTTGCCGGTTATTAGCGCGCTCATCACTGTAGATTTTGCAAATATGATAGAAAAAAAAACAAATGTATTATTATAAATATATAGGTAGAAAAGTATTAAACTATAGACTAAATTAATTCTGTGTCTTGTACTTCTTCT
This sequence comes from Diabrotica virgifera virgifera, assembly GCF_917563875.1. Taxonomy (NCBI): domain Eukaryota; kingdom Metazoa; phylum Arthropoda; class Insecta; order Coleoptera; family Chrysomelidae; genus Diabrotica; species Diabrotica virgifera. Next base: position 287,362,565 of record NC_065443.1, on the reverse strand, counting down.
TCAAACTCCTCATCTGAGCTTAAATATTCATTCTCTTTTTCTTTGTTAGACTCCCCTCAAGACTCAGATTCGTCTTCTACCTAATCTGTAAATAGTTATAATATGTATTTAGAGTTAATTAAAAGATTATTAGTGATTAATTAATTGAGTTGCTACGTATTCTTTCTTTTAAAACCAATACTTAATACTTTTCCTTATATAACCAATCACATCAGGTTTTTTATTTCTTAGTATATGACCAAAGTAGCTCATTTTTTTCCTTCATAGTGTTGAGTATTTCTTGTCTAATTTTCATCTTTCTTAATGTTTCCGCGTTTGTTACGTGTTGTGTACATTATTTTTTTACATTATTCGATAACACCACATCTCAACAATGGCAAGTCTTTCTTCAGATGCGCCCGTGGTTGTGCAGGCTTCGACTCCGTACAAAATGACAGAGAATACGTAGCAAATCAATTAATTAATCAGTAATTAATTTTTAATAAATTCTAAATGCATATTACAACTATCTACAGTTCATGTAGAAGAAGAATCTGAGTCTCGAGGGGAGTCTGACGAAGAAGAAAAGAATGAATATTTAAGCTCAGATGAGGAGTTTGAAGAAGAAGTACAAGATTCGGACACAGAATTTATTTAGTTTATAGTTTTATAATTTTCTACCTATATATTTATAATAATAAATTTGTCATTTCCTATCATATTTGCAAAATCTATTGTATAGTACGTATTATTTTCCTTTAATTAAGGAAAAGTTACTTAAAAAACTATAATATATAACAATTACTCTAACGTTTCGAGGCACAACAACATGGGTATCACCAGGTCACGTGATTTTTCTCGAGCGAACGGACTCACTTCGCTAGAACAGAGGACGCAAACAGCTATCGGTATACGCTCTTTCTCACACTGCTGCTTACCTATAGCGCTTTTCATTTATATGAACCCGTAATTTGTTTGATCACATGGCAGTTGGAAAATTTCACCAAAAAGCTGCCTTTTTTAGAATATTTATTTTTAATATTAAAAAATACCCTGTCAAAATAACAATTGTACCTCCCTGTCCAGAAGGAATATACATAGCTATGCATGTATAGTTGTATATTTTATACTTGTTAATAGTATGTACAGATTCAGATAAAATCTTCTGAAGTTAATATGCATCCCCTGAAAATAATCCTGGGACGCCCATGCAAGTATCTTGCAGAGCTAAAATCGCCCTCAAATCGCCTGGCTTGTTTATTTTCCTAATATTTGAATATTTAAATTTACTTTAAAGTCACGTCAATGATATTTTTTGTAATAACAATTTTTACCCTTTTTTTAACTTTGGGGGGGATTTTTGGGGAAAATAACCGCTACCCTCCAGCCAGACCGGCATTTTTGTATTAGGCTATTATGGAAGAGTCACCTGAAAAATTTTCAGCTTGCCTAAAATACCTACTCAAAAATGTCTCACAGCTCTTGGACCATTAGGCTTACTTTTCTATCTATATGTATTTTTTATTCATACAATTTATTATGATTTTAACATTTATATGCTATTATTAATCTATTTTTGACATTTCTCCCCACTATAAAACTTATAACCCTCTAAGTTTAATAGAAACGGCCCAAGAAGTTGTTTGAGGACAAATTCGCCGGTTTAGAAGAATAATGACGTAACCGCATATTGCAAAATCCTTAAGAAGAGCAAAAAAGGAATTTTTGTTATCAAAATCATAAAGTATGATCAAAATTAGCCATTCATCACACCGTGGTCAGGATCTCGAGATATAAGCGTTTTTTGGGGTGGGCCGCTTGTTTATGAAGTAACATAACTTTTTTCCTATTGTATATTTTGACTTAAAGTTTTCCAAAAAACTTCTTCATAAATTATATTTTATTGTTGTGTTGGTTAAAATTATAAACTAAAAAGTTTGTCACTCAACTTTTTAAGTAAACATGAAACTAACGAAATATGATGAGAAAATGTTTAAAAACTAACAACTCTTTTTTTAATGTGTTTAAATATTTAGGGAAAAGCTCATTGTTATCTACATACTTCAGAGATTAAACAGTAAAATTTTCAAAAGGAAACGTTTACAGCGACCAAAGATACAGCGAGGTAAATTTGAAAAATCATCAAAATTGATTTTCGGCATTTTTGTATAAAATTAGATTTTTGAACATGTTCCACCAAATCTAGATAAAAATAATAAACTTTAAATATAAACTTTATATTCGGATTTAGCGACCTCGAAAACATAAAAATAGACCAAAGTTGGTCCTTCACCTTAAATTTTATTTTCGTGGTCGGCATAACGATTGCTGCCGCTCGACTAATATATAGAGAGAAAAGTATTTTTTTTTATTGTATTCCTATGAGAATTCGAGACTCTGGTCAAGATTGGAGCGCTGTAAAACCTAGATAATAAATAAAATTAAACAACTTTATAGCGAAAATTGTTCATTGAAAAATCCTCTACAAAATCGCTATGATGTTATTTTATTGTGAAATGAACGGAAAAAAAGTTATAACCTCCAAAATAGGGATGGCGGTTTTTGACAAAACATCGGTTTTCGGTTATACCGGTTTTTTTTGCTTACGATTTAACCTGGCGGTTATAACCGGCCAAAAAAACCGGTTTTTGGAAAAACCGGTTTTCGGTTTTTTTAATCCAATAGGTTACAAAGTTACATTTACAATACACTTTAGTTTGCGATACTCCATTCGACTCGATATCAATATTATCAAAATTAGTACTATCGAAAGAACATGTATTACTTTTAACACGTTTGTATATTTGTAGAATAGGTATTTACATTTTAACTCATTTAATACTACCGGTATGAGTGTATCGTTTGAAAACGTAGCGAAATTCTTGGAGATTCGGATTCGTAATCAGTAATTCGATATTCATAGTCAGAGCATTATTTTTGGTAATCAGAAAAAGTCATTCACCCACTTTTAATGTCAAGAGTTAAGTGTGAAAAATAGATGATGTTTGCGTCTAATTCAACCAGATCACTTCTTATGTAAATATTATGATTACAAATACCTTTACAAGGAAATATTATAATAAAACTTAATAATTGTTTCTGGCTGATGTGAGATTGCACTTTCAGTTTGCTTCTGTATTTTATAAAATAAAATAAAATTTGGATTATAGTTTTGTTTGGAATAATTACTTGAGAATAATAATTAGGATTGGGATCCGAAATAATACCTAACCTAATCCTAATCACCGTAAAAACCTAATAACCGGTTTTTACTTTAAAAAGAAAAAACCGATTAGAACCGGGACAAAAAACAACCGGTAAAACCGGTTATTGCGAAGTAAAAAAACCGGTTTTCGGTTTAAACCGGTAGGTTTTTCCCATCCCTACTCCAAAAGAAACTTCTTACAATCTCATATTTTTATTTATAACTTTTTTGTTGGTCACTTGACGATAAGAAGTAATACATATGAAATTGTAGAAAATTTAATTTGCTACATTTTATGTGTAATTAAATTTTCTCTAGGATTGCTAGTTTAGAAGATACAGCGCGAAAGCCCTTTGCACCCCTTTTTCCAATATGGCAGATGGGGGACAAGGGTGGCGACCCCGAAAACTTGAACTTAAGCTTCTACTGAACCCCCCTACACATTAAAAAAATAAAATGGACTCCTCTAAGAAATTCAACGTAAATGTAACATTTTAATGGACTATAAGACTATACATGTCAATTATTCGCCTAGTTGTTACATATGGAAGTGAAACATGGAATGTACATCAAGGGAAATAAATAAGCTGATGGTATTTGGACGGAAGGTTTTGAGAATGATATTTGGCAAGAGGTGAATTGACAGGAGAGTGGAGGAGGCGACGCAATACTGAATTGGTGACTCTGTGTGGTACTGAAAATATCAGTACCACACATGTCAGACATATAAAAGCTAACCAGATAAGATGGGCAAGTCATGTGGTAAGATCAGAGGAAGAGATAGTGTTAAAGACAGTGTTTTTGAGAGACCAGACGGTAGAAGATCAGTAGGCTGTCACAGAAAAAGATCTAAGAATGATTGTTGAAGTCGAATTATCTGGGATTAGTGTAAAATAATGGGAAATGGAAGAACAGGATGTCCTCCACATAAATTTACAAATTGCTCTCCAATATGTCAAAGATTTATCTCGATTTTGGTACAAGAGCAATTAATTATAAGTTTTGTAGTGTTATTTTTGTGTAAACCAAAGTGTTAGTAGCTTTTGCATCGTTTTCCTGGCAGCCTTAGACCCCAGGGATGCCCCATCCCCATACCTCCACATTTAGGATCATGCGTAATAGTGAGTTAAATGGATAATAGTGTACACATAGTAGTGAGAGTAAAGAATAATACCACTGAAGAAATTGAAATAAAGCGAGGTGTGAGACAAGGGTGTATACTGTCACCAACCCTGTTTAATCTTTATTCCGAAGACGTAATGAATAGAACACTCTCTGAGCAATCCATAGGTATTAAAATAAATGGTGTTAGATTAAACAATCTGAGAATTGCCGACGACACCATTCTGATCGCAGAAACACTTGAAGAGCTACAGACATTGGTGAATAAGATAGCAGACTGCAGTGAAGAATATGGACTATCTTTGAACATACAGAAAACTAAATTTATGGTAATATCGAAATCAACACGAAATGTCCAAAATTTATATTTACACAATGAAATTATCGATCGAGTTAGCAAATAAAAATATTTAGGCACTTTAATAAATCAAGACAACGATAGCTCAGCAGAAATCAAAATAAGAATAGAAAAAGCCAGATCCATATTCACTAAAATGAAGAGAGTGTTCTGTGGAAGAGATTTGAGCCTTAAAATGAAACTTCGCCTGATGAGATGTTACGTAATAATTTCTGTGCTGTTCTACGGAATGGAGTCATGGACGCTGAAAAAGATTGATACCAAAAAATTAGAGAGATTTGAACTGTGGATGTATCACAGAATCTTGAGAATATCATGGACGGAGAGAGTCATAAACGTCGAGATCTTGAGAAGAATGAATAAAGAAAAGGAAGTCATATTTACGATCAAAAAACGAAAACTGCAATACTTGGGACACATTACAAGAGGCGAAAAATATGAACTGCTTCGAATAATTATGCAGGGGAAGATAGCAGGAAAAATATCCATAAGAAGAAGACGAAACTCCTGGCTAAAGAATCTACGGGAATGGTATAGCTGTAGCAACAACGAACTGTTTCGGTCAGCAGTTTCTAAAATACGTATAGCCCTGATGATCGCTAACCTTCGGAACGAAGATGGCACTTGAAGAAGAAGGAGTGTACACATACATTTGCAAGATTTATTTATAGTAAATAGCAAGTAATATTGTAGATCTAGGATTTTGATGATGTTTATTTTGTTTCTATCTATGTTCTAGTTTGTTTGATGTGAATTTGTATTTACCTTCTACCATAATAAATTCTAGGTACCTTTAGATAGCTGTTTGAACCGATAGTGTTTAAATTCCTAAATTACAGATAAGAGTTTTCATATTTGTATCCAGGATTGCATGTTATGCACTTTCTCTCATTCTTTATGTTTGTCTTATTATGTAGATATTAATTTTATCGACAGTGAGCAAACCATATTTTAATACTTTTCGTTAAGCTAAAATACAAAACGAGTCATTTAGCAACACCTGCTCTGGCTTAAAATACGTTTATGACTGTTTTAATAAATTAGTACTTTAAAATTATTGGCTATTTTGAATAAAGAAATGAAGTATATTACTTGCTTTTGTTATTTTGTCATAATTTTGATGAAGAAGATATAATTTAACAGTGAAATACAATAATATACTTCATTTTGGACAGCAAAGCAGCTGGAAGTCGAAGAAACTTATTATATAAATTACTTTTAGTTAAATGCATAACTTCTTAATCTACCATACCTACCCATATAGGTAATGCATAAGAGTATACCGTAATACATATTGGCACATTGTTACACAGTTTTCAATTGAAAGTATTGTATGTGTCGTAGTTTCTAGAGAGTCGGCTTTTTAGCTAAGAAACCGGCTACTTAGCTAAGTGGTGCTACTTGACTAACGAAATTCAATGTGTCCGCCCCTCTTTTCTATAAAACTGAAAAAGTCAACTTTATAGACAATTTTCTTTCAAGCGTTTTAGTCTATGAATCTAAATTCTTCAGTTTCTTAGATTAGCATCGTATGATTGACCCATCTTCTTTTGATAATTGAAACCGGAGAAGTTTTGGAAAACATTTGTCTAAAAAGCAGAAATTATCAGTCTCTTTAAAAAATTTCAAGAGTAACCTCTGCGGCAACTTCTTTCCTGTAGAAATAAAGATAAAACTTGCACCATTACATTCAGGAGGCGACAAGCTTTTTTAGAATGTCGAAAAAAATTCTCGAAAATTAAAATAAAATTTCAACAATAACATACTTTTTTTATTTTTTTGATTGCCCTTTTTGATACGACTCAGTTAATAGATATAAACTTCCCCTGGCTATGGTCAAATTTCAAATACCGCCTCATACACCCAACTGAAGTTACACTCACAGGAGCAGCGAGCATTGTCAGAATACAGAACGATCTTTCAATACCCTTTCATTGCAAAAATGCACAGACAGGGTGATGAGCCATGGCCATCGTGTCTTTGATCTAACCTTGCTCTAGAAAAGGTAAGTCGATAGTTGATAACAGATAGATTACACAAATGGCACTATATTTAACAAATCTGTGCAAATTGCCGGATATGCAGATGACATCGACATCATAATATCTAGGTCCACAAAGCCTCTGACCGATGCATTCCGGTGGTTAAGGGCACATTCACAGAGAATGGGACTAAAATATAAATACCCAAAAGACCAAACATAGGTATGTCCTGTACTATAGGTCAAGCAGACAGACACCTAGAAGATTAATAATAATCAAACTCTAACATGAAGTAAAACCACTTCTATGTAATAGGTATAATTTACTAAAATCTTAAAAAATCCCAATGGATTGAATAAAATTTTTTTAAAACGTTTTCGGACCTATCAGTCCATCATCAGTGAATCTAAAATAGAATAAGTAATCCCACTGGTAAAATTGAAAAGATGGTTGAAATTTTGAAAGTTAAAAAATTGTGGTTATGATTACTTACTCATATACTTGCTAACTAGCCCCATAACCAAACAATGGTTGTAATTATAATTCAACTTACATTATAATGTAAAATCGAAAAGGCTAAACAAGGATATTAATAGAAACCACCCGTGTTGAGCTGCCCCCCCCCCCCACTTGCAAAAATCAAAAAACAAATAGCCCTGATTTATGAGCTATTTATGAGCTCTCATATTCCGCAAACTAAAAATTTTGAGCTCGTTCCACTGAGCAGGAATTTGATACTTTAGTGGGAATATTGAATCGGTTTTTGCGGCAGAATTATGAGCTATTTATGAGCTCTTGAAATTATATAGTTACGATTTTTGAGCTCATCCTCTTCACCCCCAAACAACCCTTTAATTGATTTAACTTAAGAAAAAATGCTGAGAAAACTTAAAATATATCGCATTGCGGATATAATTCCTATAGCTTATATACTCTAAGAATAAACTATTAAATCACGTGCATTTCGATTATTGAGCTACAACCCCTTCGCAAGAAAACTACCCTATCTTCCCGGCTTAAAAGAAAGTTGTACTTAAAATGCATTAAACTAATTATTTGGCGACTATATATCATTGAATAATTTATAAGCTTCCAAATTACGCGCATTTAAATCAGTAAATTGCAATTTATTTTGTATATTGCAGTCACTGAAAGTAAAAATCAACGATTACCTTCAATTTCGGTGAACCTTCATCGATTTTCACGAAAATTGGTCAGTGGTTAGAGGATACCTCAAGAAACAAAGGTGACATGGTACCACATTGCGCCTTTACCCTGAGGGTGGATACCGCCCCTTCTCGGGGGTGAAAATTATTTTATAAAAAATAACTGCACAAATCTATAAAAGAACAAATTATAAGCAAAATTTATTATATAAAGTTATTAAAATAAGTCAATACTTTTTAAGTTATTAAAGATAAAAATTTTAATTATTCGTGAAAAAAATGCATGTTTTGAAGCGGTTTTTCGTAAATCACTAAAAAACTGTAAGTTTTTACAAAAAAGTTAATAGTAGTTTAATTCGTATAGCCTATATTCTAAGAATATCCTCTTAAATCAAGCGCCTTTCGATTATAGAGCTACAACCCCTTCGCAAGAAAACCATCCCATATTCCCGGCTTAAGAGAGAGTTGTACTTAAAATAATTTAAATTAATTATTTGGCGACTACATATCGTTGGAGATTTACTGAAATCGAAGGTCATAGTTGATTTTTACCTTCAGTGTCTGCACCATAGAAAGAAAATGACAAATAAATAATTGAGATGGGTATATTTTGCGAGCTCATAAATTATTAAACGATATCTAGTCGCCAAATAATTAATTTAAATTATTTTAAGTACAACTCTCAAGCCGGGAATATGGGATGGTTTTCTTGCGAAGGGGTTGTAGCTCAATAATCGAAAGGCGCGTGATTTAAGAGTATATTCTTAGAATATAGGCTATACGAATTAAACTACTATTAACTTTTTTGTAAAAACTTACAGTTTTCAGTGATTTACGAAAAACCGCTTCATAACATGCATTTTTTTTCACTAATAATTAAAATTTTTGATCTTTAATAACTTAAAAAGTATTGACTTATTTTATTAACTTTATATAATAAATGTTGCTTTTAATTTGTTCTTTTATAGATTTGTGCAGTTATTTTTAATAAAATAATTTTCACCCCCGAAAAGGGGCGGTATCCACCCTCAGAGTAAAGGCGCAAGGTGGTACCATGTCACCTTTGTTTCTTGACGCATCCTCTAACCACTGACCAATTTTCGTGAAAATCGATGAAGGTTCACCGAAATTGAAGGTAATCGTTGATTTTTACCTTCAGTGACTGCACTATACAAAATAAATTGCAATTTACTGATCTAAATGCGCGTAATTTGGAAGCTTATAAATTATTCAATGATATATAGTCGCCAAATAATTAGTTTAATGCATTTTAAGTACAACTTTCTCTTAAGCCGGGAAGATAGGGTGGTTTTCTTGCGAAGGGGTTGTAGCTCAATAATCGAAATGCACGTGATTTAATAGTTTATTCTTAGAGTATATAAGCTATAGGAATTATATCCGCAATACGATATATTTTAAGTTTTCTCAGCATTTTTTCTTAAGTTAAATCAATTAAAGGGTTATTTGGGGTGAAGGGGATGAGCTCAAATATCGTAACTATATAATTTCAAGAGCTCATAAATAGCTCATAATTCTGCCACAAAAACCGATTCTTCCATATTCCTATTTTTAAGTAGTGGGAGGCTGACTCAGCCCCCCCCCCCACTAAAGTATCAAATTCCTGCTCAGTGGAACGAGCTCAAAATTTTTAGTTTGCGGAATATGAGAGCTCATAAATAGCTCATAAATCAGGGCTATTTGTTTTTTGATTTTTGCAAGTGGCGGGGGGGCAGCTCAACACGGGTATAGAAACCTCTGGGAACATGGTGAAAACCCTAAACGAGAACTTTAACCAACCATCTTTGGCCAACAATGTCTGCTAAGTATCGAAAGTTTATAAGGAACTACTTGAAGTGACAGTGACAGTAAAGGAAAAAGGTAGCCGATTTTCAAAAGTTGTAACAAATGGTCATGATCAAAACAATGATATGATAAAGATTATCTACTGCTCTTATGGCGCCGTAAATTATCGCGTGTCTGGCCTTAACCTAATTGACAGCGATGTAGTCAGCAACAAATGAGATGGCTATTTGGTTCAGGTTTTGAATATTTTTGGATAACAGTTACTTGTATAATCGCGTAAGTTATTCATTAATTTAATTAATAGGATTAATTTTTCACTATCTATGTATCCGGTGATTACATTAATTTATATCATCATCAACCCGTACTCGTCCACTGCTGGACGTAGGTCTCCCTCAGCTTTTTCCATATTTCTCTGTTTTGTGCGGCTTGCATCCAGTTGCTCAATACGCTTCAAATCTTCGGCTACTTCGCTTCAGATGTTCGGCTACAATACGCTTCAGATCGTCAGCCCATCTGGTTGGTGGTCGTCCTCTGCTCCTGCTCCGTAGTGCTTCTTCTCGTGGCCTCCACTCGACAATACGTTTTGTCCATCGGTTGTCTGACAATCTGGCGACGTGTCCTGTCCAATTCCACTTGAGCGCCGAGATTCTTTCGACGGCGTCCTTTGTTTTTGTTCTACGACGTATTTCTTATTATTATTTTCGTCGTAGAATAATTTATATACTATACAATAAAAACTAATAATCGAGAAATGAGAAAAAGTGATGTTAATAATATACTGTTACTATGGAACGAGTAGATATATTTTACAACACCTTTAACAACTAAAATCGTTGTTTACATGCACTGCTGTGTCTTACTGAAATTTAATTTAATTAATCAACAGAATTCTATAAAAACAGATTGTGTTAGCTTAAAATTCTGCTAGAAAAATTTAGCAATTAGACAAATACATTTTTTCCTTGAAACAATAATAACTGCCTTTGTTTATTCGTGTTTATTAGCAATTAACAATTTGACACTCTTGACCCGGAATCCGGAATTTCTCGTATACCGATAGTTGTAGCAATAAAAAACAAGAGCAAGCAGTCGACCTACGTAAAATACAATGATTATGTAAAGTTCGCGGACACAAACAATTTCAGCTCGTTTGATATTATAATGTCAATTTAAAACACTTTCTAGAGCACATATTCCATACACAAAATGAATTATGGAACACTTCGAATATACAACTTTTCTTTCCGCGTTTATCTAAACTACAAAGGAGGGGAGTTTACATAAATCTTGGTGTTGTTTGTTAATTATTTTATGAAGTAAACTACATAATAGCTAAACAAAATATTGCAAAATATTTAAAACAACTAATATGTTAAGATCTGTTTTGACTAAGAATAGATGTAGGTATTGTTTATTTATAAACTGTTACGAAAATATTGAATGGAGTTGCCGGTCTGTTTAGTTGTGATTGGATGAAACAATATTAGGTTTCCAGAAGTAAAATATGCTTAAAGTGAGGAATAAAAGCTCAATTTTCCCTTGTTCAAGCTATACTGTTAATTTTATTTATTTGTTTTCTGTTGTATTTTTACTTTTATTTTCATTTCTATATTGTTCTTGATAACACTAAAACTATAATTTACCTACTATTTTTTATAAGGAATAAGCTACAATTTTACTTTTAAGTAATAGACCAGGTTGGATCTGTTTTGAGTTAGACAATTTCCATAGGATTCTATTTTTGTTGGAATCACTTCAGGATGTACCTTGTATGGATATTAACAATATTCACCAGTCGCAAACTTTGTGCTTAATTTTTTATTTAAAAGAAAAAAGAACAGTAAAATTCTTTATAAAAGGTATATATTTAAAATATTTTACTGTTTTTTGTATTACATGGTATACAGCCAACTATAGGAAAACTTTTTCCTTGTGGATTTTTATTTAAAAGAATCTGAAGTCAACACGCATGGGATAATGAACATAGAGTTCAGTGGAGAGATTCAAGTATAGTCCTGAAAGAAACAGATAGTAAAAAGAGAAAAATCAAAGAAGCGGCTCTAATTATGCTAAATGAAACCAATTGTGTCGCAAATTCCTCGGTAAATGCAGTAGGATGTGGTTACCCATACTAAAAGAGGAAGTCAATAGAAAGAAAATATCACGATTAGTAAGTCAGTAACATATCGAGTTAGAACATATTTATATTTTAGTATTATGTATATAATATCTATGTATTATTAATATTATTTATAATTTAAAATAGCATATATATATTAAAGTCGGAATGTGGTAGTAGATTTGAAAGTAAAATAAATGTAAGCCCAAATACTTACGGTGTCGGGATAGTATCACGAGGTTTTTCCTGGATTTCCCTCGTGATTTACTATGGAGTCTCTAGCGCGAGAATTTTACTGCCACCGCTGCATTTGGTTGTCTTTTTAAAGACAGATCACATGCTTTAATTTTTTGTGGCGGGTATTCTTGAGTTGGGTTGATTTCATGTAATCAAATGAACTATCTTTTAGTAAAATCGTCCCAGGAACGCAACTCATCAATATTGGCAATATCATTTTAAAGTTTTCTACTTTAAAATGTATAATACATGTCTGAATTGTCAATATAAATGAGTCAGATTAAATAACTTATTAGAAGAATTTTTTACTTAGCAACAACATTTTTGTTTAACTTAGTAGATATGATTTTGTATTATGACAACGACACCCGACTTGGGCGTCGAAACGTTAATAAAATCATTTTTTTTTGTAAAATTGTTGCTTACTTCCCATTGAAAAAAGTTGATTATAAAAATGCCACAAGGAATTATCTTCAGAACAACAATCTGAAGAAAGTCGGAAATTTTTGCTTTTTGCGCCCATAAATTCGCCTATATTTCGAGAGATATTACTTCTGCAAAAAATTATACAAGGTAAAAGTTTCGTTTTTTAATTTTACATAATATGCTAGAAATGGAAAATTTAATGTTAATGGTTTAAAAATAGCAATAATTGGACAAAGAGGTGCAAAAAATGGAGTATTTTCTTTAAAATTGTTCAATTCCTGTAATATTATATAAGTTAAACATAACCCTGTAAATTCCAGCCTTTATTTTCTTTCAAAAAAAACTTTTTAATATCAGTGACATATGCTAAATTTCGTTAAGATCGGTTTAATATCTTTTGCGTAATAATTTTGCAAAAAATTGCAAATTTTGAAAATTATGTTTGTACCAAAATAAGCACTTTAAATACTCGATTTTTTTGCATATAAAGACAGTCTCATATTTTTAAACACACTTTGAAAAATTAAAATAGGACAACTAGGAGAGATTAGGAAATTTTTTAAATTTATGGTGGAGGGGGCAATTACAACGCGCTCCAAAAATTGCATGTTTTGTCTTCCTGTCATCCGATTTTGATGAAAACTAAAAATGTATTTCATTATGTAATTTGCAAGTTGAGAAAAAACACTCCAAGAAAATTCGATTATCGAATGGCATAAAAATGTTTATTACAAATTTCCCGTTTTTGCAATTAAAATAGGTGAAATCCTTGTCGCCTGAGACAGTAGCCCGAAATTTTGATTTATAAAAAAAAGATCAAAACCGGATAACAGGAGCCCGAAAAAAAGAAATTTTTTGAGCGCGTTGTGATTTTGAATTCTCCGATTCACTTTTTGATTGACACACCGACGGACGGGCTACCCCCACCACCATAACTTTCAAAAATTATCTAAACTCGTCTGGTTGACCGATTTCAATTTTTCAATATACCTTTGAAAGCTCGAGTCCCTTCCTTTATAATATGTACAAAAAATTTCGACTACTTAGTTGCTTATTTTCGACCCAGAAAAATTTCGAAAATTTGCACTCTATTTGGTGGACCCTGGATTGCAAAATTATTATGCCAAAACTATTAAACCGATCCTAACAAAATTATTTAGTACTACTCGTTTCAGAATTATTATAAAGGCAGAACAAGGCTCTAAGTTATGTTTAAGGGGTCCAAAAAATTTAAAGGAAAAACTCCATCTTTGCACTTTTTCCTCGATTATTGCTATTTTTTAAACAACAAACCTTAAATTTTTAAAAATGTATAAACATTTTCAATCTCTTTGCAACACGAAAATGTAGCTGCTACATAATGCTCTGGTTAAATCGGAGAGTGTAGGAAGAGTCTATACCGGTTTCGGAGGTCTTTTCCCCCTCATCAGTAGTCCCATATCCCCTTCTCTCCGATTTCCCCAGGCATAGGGGATTCCCCAGAAGAGAAGAGGATATGGGACTACTGATGAGAGGGAAAAGACCTCCGAAGCCGGTATAGACTCTTCCTCACTCTCCGATTTAATCAGAGCATTATGCAGCTGCTGCATTTTCGTGTTGCAAAGAAATTGAAAATGTGTATATATTTTTAATTCATTTACTCTTTGGTAGGAGTATTAAGGAATCTTTCTTGTTGAAACTTTTACCACGTTGAGCAGATGAGTTGTGAATTATTTAAAATTCTCTCATCTTAATTTCCTCGTCATCCTGTATGATTTATAAATTTTGAAAATCTCAGGAGGTGTAACCAAAGAAAGTGTTCCATCTCTTGTCAATCTGCTGGTAGTGGAAGGATATTTATTGTCGTTTTCTGTGCTACTTCGATTGATAATTTACTTTATTAAATTTTTAATCTCTAACTAGTCAAATATTATACAAAATTCAAAATGAAACTCTCTTTTTGTACATACAGTGGAACCTCGACTATCCGTCTCTCTATTAACCGTCACCTCTGTTAACCGTCAGGATCCATATGTACAGTGGTACCTCGACATACGAGGGTAATTTGTTCCGTAACCTTGCTCGTATGTCAAATTGCTCGTATGTCAAAGCAATTTTCCCCATTGAAATTAACCGAAATGTCATTAATCCGTTCCATTCCCAAAAAAACCACCTTAGTTGTTTTTGTTAAGTGTTTTTAAATAAGAAAAATGTTTTTACAAGAAGAAACATTTATTTATAAGTAACAAAAAATACATACGTATTCTGTAAAAACAAAAGAAAAAGTGAGGTGCTTACGGAAGCGCTTAATTTTCGTCAGTGGTCTTCGCTTTCTTCGTCACACTGTGCTCATTTTCATCTGCAGCTCATTTAGAAAAACTGTCCAAAGAGGTTTGTTTCTTTCTCCCTTTCATAAATCGCTCGTGCCTTCTCACATATGATGCTTTGTGTCAAGGTTCCTCCTTGAAGCTGCTTCTCTGTCACCCATACCATCAGTAGTTTCTCCATATTTTCATGGAGAGAAGTCCGGAGCTTGGAAATTATTGTAACGCCCTTAGCTGGCATTATACCCTTTATCACCTCCTTCAAGTTAGAAGTAGGTAGTCAAAAAGAGGCATGAATTTTAATAAAAAGCGGTTCCTCGTATCTCAAATTTTGCTCTCATCTCAAAGCAAAACATCGCTCGCTCGGCGGCTCGTATCTCAAAACACTCCTATATTGGGGCGCTCGTATATCGAGGTACCACTGTATACATAAGTAAAAATTTAGTCATCAATTCATTTTGTTTGAGCATTGCGATATTATGCCAAACGAAATTCGTTGAAATGTACATGTACAGTTATGCCATCACCGCATTTTTTTATGTAAATAATTTTTGTTCTTATCCAGGGCTCTGGATTAAATTGCAATTTAAATAGGTAAGGATAAATGATACCGTGCTTTTAGAGTTCTATTTTTTGAATCGCAAGCCGAAAATGAAAACGCACAGCACAATAATTATAAGCATTAATTAGTCGATATCTGTATGTCACCATAATTCAGTGTGTCACCATAATACTATGAATTTTTTTAATGTTCTGTTAACCGTCTTTTCGATTATCCGTCATACCCTTGGTCCTGTGCCCTGACGGATAATCGAGGTTCCACTGTATATTTTTTGTAGGATCAAAATCTCTCGGGTTACAGGCGAAAATAATGGCCCAAAAGGCAAAAATTTTCGATTTTTTTTAGATTTCAATAAATAAAAATTTAGCACAAGGTTTGCGACTGGTGCATATCGTTATTTAGTCTGGGCTGATTATCGGAGAATAGGCCATTTTTGGGAAAAGTTATTTACCAGCAATTTTATTGCTGGAATCGGAGCTTATGATTGTATATATTAATAATATAGGTATGCAAAGTCCGCAGATAGTGTGCTACTTTTTTTATAAACAAAATGGCGCCCGAAAATCGTGTTTTTTTCAATTTTTGCTCTATAACTCCAAAGATTTTAATTTTACACCAAAAACACTCAAATAAAAATTCACCGCAATTAAATTCTATGTAGAGATGTGTTTCTTCCGATTAACTTCGACGAAAACTTTCCCCGGAAAAAGCGGGTTTTTCCAACAAAATCTTTAATTTTCAATTAAACTTTTAGATAAGTAATTGTTAATCAATAATTAAATAACTTGGTAATATAAAATCCCTTTTTGTATAGATTATAATTCCAGAAGCCGATGGAAATTGAATGAACAGTTTAGCAACAATTGAATTGTTAATTAAAAATTTACGGTCGCTATAATGACGACAATAATTATGATGTATAAGAATAACTATGATTTTTTCATAAAAAGACACTATACCTATCTAATGTACTCTACATAATTGAAATTGGACTATCTAGGCGGCCTCAGGAATATTTTAAAATTATAAAGAATTTTTTGGCTTATAACCAAATAGAATATCTCGGGAAATATTAAACTAAATTAAATTGTAAAAACGGCATTCGAAAAACAGCGGCAGGACGCTTCTTTTAAAAGAAAAAAATGTTTAATTATGATTAGTAGTTCCTGAGATACAACCGGTCAAAGTTGACCGGAATCTACGGCAAAGATATAAACAATAGGATCATAATTTTCACACCATCACTTTTTTATTTTTGTCCTCTTTCTCCACACCAATTTTCGTATCCTTAAAATACTCATAACATATATTATTATAATAAAAACTATCGATAATACGTGTGAAAATTGCCAAAAATAGCAAAATTCCAATCAAAAATTAGGTTGGAGAAAATGTAACCCTCAAAGTTCAAAATCGGTATACGTTAAAAAAATGCATTTTCTCGGCTTCCCATGGAGCAATTTCCTTCATTCTTTTTTTGTTCCCAAGTAACTCGAGTAGAGCCATCGAACTAACGCATTATTAAATGTCAAACTTGTTTTTGTTTTGTTATAATAAATAAATTTATTTATTATAACACAAAATTTTAATTTGTTTAAATAAAAATTGTTTAAATAATTATATAGCTTTCAAATGAGAATATTTATGTTTTTAACTTTAAAAGGTACACTTGTAGTAAGTTTATCTAAAAAAAAGCCTACAACTGGAAAAAATATGTAGTTTTCTGTTCTTATAAATAAATTAATCTATTATAACAAAACAAAAGCAAGTTTGACATTTAATAATGCGTTAGTTCGATGGCTCTACTCGAGTTATTAGGGAACAAAAAAAGAATGAAGGAAATTGCTCCATGGGAAGCCGAGAAAATGCATTTTTTTAATGTATACCGATTTTGAACTTTGAGGGTTACATTTTCTCCAACTTAATTTTTGATTGGAATTTTGCTATTTTTGTCAATTTTCACACGTATTATCGATAGTTTTTATTATAATAATATATGTTATGAGTATTTTAGAGATATAAAAATTAGTGCGGAGAAAGAGGACAAAAATAAAAAGGCGACGGTTTGAAAATTATGATCCTATTATTTATATCTTTGCCGTAAATTTCGGTCAATTTTCACCGGTTGTATTTCAGAAACCACTCGTCGTAATTAAACGTTTTTTCTTTTAAAGGAAGCGTCCTGCCGCTGCTTTTCGAATACCGTTTTCATAATTTAATTTAGTTTAATATTTCCCGAGGTATTCTATTTGTTTATAAGCCAAAAAATTGTTTAGAATTTTAAAATATTACTGAGGCCGCTTAAATAGTCAAATTTCAATTCTGTAAAGTACATTAGATAGGTATAGTGTCTTTTTATGAAAAAATTATAGTTATTCTTATGCATCATAATTATTGTCGTAATTATAGTGACCGTAAATTTTTAATTAACAATTCAATTGTTGCTAAACTATTCATTCAATTTCCTTCGACTTCTGGAATTATAATCTATATGAAAAGGGCTTTTAAGTTACCAAGTTATTTATTTGTTGATTAACAATTACTTATCTAAAATTTTAGTTGAAAATTAAAGATTTTGTTGGAAAAACCCGCTTTTTCCGGAGAATTTTTCGTCGAAGTGAATCGAAAAAGCACGTCTCTATGCAGAATTTAATTGCGGTGAATTTTTATTTAAGTGTTTTTGGTGTAAAGTTAAAATCTTTGGAGTTATAGAGCAAAAATTGAAAAAAACACGATTTTCGGGCGCCATTTTGTTTATAAAAAAAGTAGCACACTATCTGCGGACTTTGCATACCTCTATTATTAATACATATAATAATAAGATTCGATTCCAGCAATAAAATTGCTGGTAAATAACTTTTCCTTGTATTTTGCTAATTAGCCCAGAGTAATTATTGATGCAAGGAATATCCTATTACCAGATTCGCGTGGACTATGAGAATCTTAATCAAAGCTTTAAGTTAATTTTGACGTTTCGATTTTCACCTCAGAAATGATTCTCAACAATCGGTATTTTTAAAACGATGTCCGAAGTGAAAATCCAAACGTCCACGTAGACTTATTTTAAAATAAAATTGTGGCATATTTATAATAAAAATAGTAGGTAAATGATACTAAGATGCCACAAGAAAATATCTTCAAAACAACACTAAAGTGTATTATTTAATTTCAAACATTATGCTCTTCTGAAGCCAATTTCATGTGGCATGTTAGTGCTGTTTACTACTTTCATTGGGAATAAACCACAAATTTACTTAGAATGAATTTATTTTGACGTTTCCATTTCCACTTCCAATTTTTCAATGATTTCCGATGTGAAGATTCTTCAAAATTGATTATCAGTTTTTGAAGATTTTTTATTACTAGAGAACGGCAGTTCTCGCCAGTGGCGCACATCTACACTCCCCTACACGCGACACTATATATACACGAAATTTTCGATTTTCTAAATCTGACTGAATTGAAAATTGGGCCAACTCCCATCTTAATGTTCAGGAAAAGACTCACCCATTCATATGTCAACCATCCATTTTGGTCCACGGGTCTTCCTATTTAGGGTCTGTTTTTCCTTCTCGTCCCCAAAACTCCCAAAAACTTCGAAAATTTAACTCCGACCTTTGCGGCTTCTGATAGTACTGATCATTATTTCTACTTTCTAACGCATGTCTAATTTTGAAAATCGGTTATACCATTCAAAAGTTACCGAGCTCAGAAATATGACTCAATTTTTATTTAAAAACGGGAAAATGTTTGTCGATATGTATGTATGTATGTGTGTATGTGGAAAAGTTAAACCTATATGAATTTTTTTTCTGTGTTTGAAGAGGGGGCCACGGCCGATTCAGAACCGATGTAGTTTGTGACTTTTGACTACCCATAAGCCAGCTATAGGACTTGGTAGGTACAAAACGGCATATTTTTTGGGGGTATATATCTTCGGTTCAAGAAGAGACAGGGAACCGCAAATACACCAAATCAATAGTATTGAGTTAAGCTTTCAAATGGTGTCTAACCCGTGTCAGGATCAGACATACACACGGCTCAGTATAGCCGAAAAACTGAAAAACTAAACTTTGAAAATTTTGGTTTTTTGACAATTACTCAAAATTTCAACCTACGAATTACGCCAATAACTGAGCGTTTGTAGAAGGACTCTAGGCGAATCTAACGGTGTATACCTCATATCCGGGAAAATTCGAATTTTTTAAGTTATAGGCTTCATAAGTATGATCAAATCTATTTCTTATGGGAAAAACGGTTTTTCAAGCTCAATAATTCCTGTAATAGCTTCAGTTATCATACTTGACCTTAGATTCATCAGATACTACGTGTTAATAGGTTCCAAACTCATGTTTAGTGATCAAAATCGGTTAAGCCGTTTAGAAGTTATTAACCTACAAAAGTATAATCCAATTAACGATTATTCCCTAAATGGTTTATGTAGTTGTAGTGGTTACGACGCCAAATTTGATCTGGCAACGGGTAATTCGAGTACATTTACCGGCCATCCCAATATTTTTTTTTCAATCTAGTTTGAATAGAAAAAAAAACTAGTGAACATTCGATGGACACTAGATCATTTGGGAGATAAGGCGACAAAGGCGACTATTTATAAAGCTTAACGTGTAATAGAGAAACATTGCATTTAACTTCATACATTTAATTTATAAATAACTTTGAAAAACTCCTGATACAAGAATAAAAACCGCTAAACGCCGTAAATATGAGTGGCGCATACAATATTCCAGCTACAAAAAATCTGATATGAATATTACGTAGCGCGAAAATGTATTTTCATTTTGATACAAAACAAAATTCTAGTTTTATTTTAAAAGATTTTTCCATAATGTTTGCTAAATTTGAAGTATACGCGCCACAAAAAGTAGCTTTGATACAGTTTGAATTTTGAAACTGTTTGTGGCGCGTTTACTTCAAATTTAGCAAACATTATGGAAAAATCTTTTAAAATAAAACTAGAATTTTGTTTTGCATCAAAATGAAAATACATTTTCGCGCCACGTAATATTCATATCAGATCTTTCTAGCTGGAATATTGTATGCGCCACTCATTTTTACGGCCTTTAGCGGTTTTTATTCTTGTTATTGTATACGGAACTTATAAATATATCACCTACAAAGCAGATAATTTAAAAAAAATAAATTTAAAACAGTCATTTTAATTTTTTACAATGTTCGTTGATTAACTACTAATAAAGAACAAAATTATTAAAAAAAAGTGGAATATTTTTACTCAAACCGATTTCTTCTCAAGTCTGCGATCATATCTCCAAAGATAATCGTTGCATTGTGAAAACCAGATAAGGAAGTACCGAAGAAACACCGATGAAAAGATATTCCCACAATATTTATACCAACTAATCTGCGGATTATGATCTTTGATAGTTTTTAATTGCTAGACCGTATGGATAATTAAAATTATGTCACCCATTCACATGGTTTCTAAAATGGTAGTTCCTGCAATAGTGTAATCTGTTTTTTATTGTACCAAGGCTCTTATTAAATAATTATCGATGGATTTGTAGAAAGTATATTGCTACCGAAGATGAAAGAATTTGAAGACGAAAAGAAATGTGGCGGTTAATGTACTAAGTAAAAATATCTGCAATGTATGATCAAATGATTAGAGCCACTTGGTAAAATGGAACTTTTTGATCAAAAAAGATTATTACAAAGATACATTTACAAAGATTTACAATGAATTTAACATGAAGACTGTAAAGATCTCTTTTAAAATAACTTTGTATTAAAGCATTTCATTTAATCAAATAGTGTTATTATCTTAATTTCCTGGCCGAAAAATCTACGTTGAACACAATATTATGGTTGAATTATGGTTCAACACAAAAACACAAATAATATTTTCAGAACAGCAGTATGCTTAGTGCAGATTGCCATGATGTTCGCCAACATTCGGAAGGAGTGTTGGTGATCATCAAGAAGACAAGAAGAATTTAGTAGCTAATTAAATAATGTCAGCGAGTCTAAGATGATTTAGGCAGGCTTCAGTAGGCCATGATGTTAATTAATTTATCATTATATTATGGCTTTAACATAAGACCGCCTTCTACTGTTAAAATAAATACCTAAAGGTGGTGAATAGTAACACCTTATTGTATACCTGGATTTTATTTAATAAATTTCGAGAAAGGTTTTGGTATTTTGTATATTTCTCTCATTATAGCTAAACTTAAGGAGTACGGTACCTCTAAAAATATATTTTCATATATTAGGTAATCAATTTGTAATAAATAAAACTTTAAACTACGAAAAAATTGCAAAACATCATCGGGAGCTTTCAAACAAACTCATGGCGTTCCCCAAGAGGAAGATCGATATCAATCCGATATCGGATGGTAAAATGTTACATCTACTCTATTCTTTTTTTTATGGCACCCAAGCTAGGACAGAGAATGTTACTTAATGAGCAAACTAGAAGCTTTAAAGATGTTGCTTTTTAGACAGTGGAGAAAGAGCATACTTTGGGCACAAACTTAGAAAACTTAGAAATTATAAGTCGTCCGAATTGTTGAAGCTGCTTATGAAGGGTAAAAAACCAAGGAACGGTGTCTATGGAATAGACAACAAATCTTTTAACACTTTTAATAAAAGCAGAAGGTAGTGACGAATTTGCAATGAGTATAGCCAACAGTCATTAGTGGAGTCGTCACTAGAAGAAGATATTTATATTGTTGTCGATTATTTTGTTTTTTCGGATCTTATTCTTGTGTAATATGTAGTATCATTCAGACTATTTATGTTCTGTTGATGGAATATTTCTTTCAATTTTACCTTCTTATATTGTGTTTATTGTTATCGAATACGTAGTCAATCTCAAAGGGGTTTCTCCAAGTAAATTTTCATTGTTCTGAGGTTTTAAATAGTGAATATAAGGCAGTTTAGATTTTCACATTTAATATTATTAGCATTAGGCAGGCCGCACATCAAAGAAACATGAAACATAAATTACGTTTCATGGAAATAAAACACTGCTAAATTAATATACGTCCGGCCATTTATGAAACTCTCCGAAAATAAAAATGCGTCATGAGCATGAATCACACTCGTTTCATTAATAGGCGGACTTTGAAATTTGTTTAGCAGTGTTTTATTTTCATGAAACATGTTTCACGTTTTATGTTTCATGTTTTTCGTTTCATGTTTCTTTGGTGTGCGGCTTGCCTTATAGATAGAATATCTACTGGCAACTTACACAATTTTCTTTCTCTAGTGGCCATGCTCTTATTAGATCCCTCATAGAAGATTTCGGATTTGTCTTCATCTGATGAATGAGTACACACTGGTTAAGTATTCTCGAGTTAAGATAATTTTTTTGTTTTGCAATGTATAATCGTGCCTAAGTCAATGTAACTCAATTTTCATGTTTGTCCGATATTTCTTTAAATTTATAAGTTGCAAAGAATGAATATACATTAACTTGTCTTATTGTGTTGTTCATATTCTTAGTTTGGATAAGATCCTTTCTGCAAACTTAATATTGGTCTTCGCTAATTTTTCAATCATCTCGTTTAGATTTTATTCATTCTGTATTCATATTTTGATCGTTAAACTATAATCAGCAGAACTAAGTCCTTCTCTGCAAGACATAAATTGCTAAAATGTATAAATTGTTAAGACATAAAACATAGGATTTATAGTATTAAAGCACTGGACAAAGAAGGGAAAAAGAAAAATACCAACCATTTGTGAGAGAATTATCAATATTGTCGAACACCCTTGATATAAAGTATTAGTGACATAATGTTGCTGAGGCTGTCAGTGCAATGTGACGAACTAATATCCAAACTTTATATCAGTTAGATTGAAAAAGTTGTTCGTCTCCGTCAAAAGTCTGATAGATTAGTTTGTATAAAAATAGCAATAATATTATTTGGGAATTTTTTTCGTTACCAACTTAACGAGGACCTGTAAAGCAAATGATAAATCGATGTTACACTTTTACTAATCTTAAAAGCAAACCGTTAATTCACGAAACAACTCTGTCCACAAGTAAACCATCCATTGTATGACTCCTGCATAAAACTGCGGTATTTTTTTAAACAATCAACCATTGTTTTGGTAAAAATATTAGTTCTAGGAGAAAACAATAGAAAAACACGAGAATATTTGTTATATATCTTCGAATCCATTCATCGTAAGAGACGGTTTTGAAAAAATAGAAAGTGGTTAAATACAGCAAGTCATTGTTACATGAAAAAAATAATAAATTTTAAACAGCTCGTAATAATAACAATATACAATTTCATTCATCGATACCGCACGAATTACAACAAACAATCCATGCAACATGTTACTGAATGTTAAAGGTATGTAATTCGTTTATTATTCTGAATGACGGACAAAATCCAACAAGATTATGATATATTATATCACCTGTCTAAGTTCTAATTTTTGTTTTCTATCATAATATGTGAGCGATTCATTGACTGATTACTTAGGCTCCGTTATTACTAACAGTAGAGTATGCGAAGACGAATCACAATGATCAGATCGGCTACAGCCAAACTCACCAAAATATGGAAAAACACTGAAATTACAAAAAACACAAAATTACGCCTTATTCGAGCATTAATATTTGCTATTGCCACATACGTTTCAGAAACTTAGGCCATCAAAAAAGACTATTCAAAGCCAAAAACTAAGTTTTCAATCTAATAGCACATAAAACAACACCAAACGATGTTACTCTACATCCTATCAGATTGAAAACAATGGGAACCTTCTCTGGTAACACCTCCGAGGCTTCTACAATTTGCAAGCCATAACGGATGCTGAGACTAAGGAAGATGAGGGAATTTTACAATTTATAATTCACGTCCCATCTGCTCAAGTTGCAACGAGAATGGTTCCCTTCGTACTCCAATCAGAGTAAGCATGTAAATCAAAAATGAATAACCATTTTCAATTTCGTTGCAACACGAAACTACAGCCGCATCATTATTCTAGTCCAATCAGAGAGTGCAGCAAGCACCTCTACCGGTTTCGAAACTTATTAATCTCTCATCAGGAGGCACATATGCTGCTCTCTCTGACCCAACTAGGACAAACCCCGGTATGCAGTCACGGATTGCAACGAACGAAATGGCAGGGATGCCCTAGCGGCAACTGCTAGCAAAAACTAAGTTTTCAATCTAATAGCACATAAAACAACACCAAACGCTGTTACTCTACATCCTACCACATTGAAAACAATGGGAACCTTCTCTGGTAACACTTCTGAGGCTTCTACAATTTGCAAGCCATAACGGATGCTGAGACTAAGGAAAATGAGGTAATTTTACAATTTATAATTCACGTCCCATCTGCTCAGCGCGGTCCCATCTGTTTATTCGAAGCGTATAATGGCGTTTGAAATGTGGGTCTACCGTAAAATGTTGCGCATACCATGGACCTCACATCGCACAAATAATTCAATACTGACAGAACTTACTAGACTCACCACAACCATTGTTTATAGGGACCACAACTATCAAAAAAAATATACTGAGATATTTTGGACATATTATAACTAGAAGAAGAGATGGTATGGAACTAATGATAGTTGAAGGCAACGTAATGTCAAAAGATTCAGAAAATCTTGAGTACGATGGTCGGACCAAATAAAGACTGAAAACATGACTGATTACTCATTTTCCGAAGCAAAACAACACACACAGGAGACAGATAATTGGACAAAAATAGTCAAGCAAATTACATATAACGCCACTACATCCTTACGAAGGAGAAAATATAGAGGAGAAATTGATTGAGATTGAAAATAGGTGTCGTGTGCTAGCTAATTTGAAAGGTTATTCAATTATCTACTCAGTAATTCAAACTTTAATAAAATGATTTATACGGTGTGCCCAAAAAATTTTTTTAACTAAATTAATTGATACAAACAGAAGAATGTATGTAATTTATTTAATTCAAAATACATTTTACTGTTCTGAAAAAAAAACAGAAAAAATATTTGTTTTTATTTGACAAATAAACATTGATTTTCGCTTAACAATGTTCAAGCTGTCACCAACCTGCCTCTTGGCAAGGAATATTTAAGGAAAAAAACAGGTTGTGAATTGAAGATTTCATTTTGCAAAAATATTTGATAAAATATTGTCCTAACCAAACTTTACATTGAAAATGTCAAATCATAATTCACGTCATTCAGCGCGATGACTAGGCCGCTACTACCGATGGTAACGATGACGTAGCTGATCTCAATAAGACTTTTTTCGATATTTCTATACTAGTTTCTCTTTCTATTTAGTTCTTTATTTTCAATACATAGTTTTATAGCCAATAGACTTTTCAGATCTTTGTCATTTGAGATTTAGTTCATTATTAAGAATTGTACTCGTATACGTTTTTGCTTTAACTTTTGCTACAACTAATATTGTAATAGTCCAGAAAGCCACTGCGTATCCGCTAGGAAAAATATTCCGATTCGGATTTTTTGCACAATCTTCCTAAAAAAGGACCCCTTTTAACAAATTTACATGTTGCCAGGTCCAAAAGTGGGTCGAAATTTTTTGAAACGTTTTTTTTTTGTTTCTTTCCTAAAATAATTTTTTTTGCACCGAACAAAGTTTTTTTAGGTTTTTTGGATCATTTCAAACAGAAAAGGTCTGTAGTGTTTTTTCTCTAAAGTTGATAGTTTTTGACATATAAGCGATTAAAAATTTAAAAATTGCGAAATCGGCCATTTTTAACCCTCACGGGCTATGTGAAAAACTGAAAATTTTGATGTTGCCAAGGTAAGAAGATATTCTTTGAACATCGATTGATGAAATCCCGAAGAGTTTTTTGCAATACAATATCGAAAACTCCTTTGTTTTTTAATTGCCAATCAAGCGCCCGCCCAATATTTCGATTCAATTTTTTTTCACTAAATTTTTTTAGACACATTTTTTACCATGGCAACATGCAAATTTTTTAATAGGGAACCTTTTTAAGCAAGATGATGAAAAAAAATTGAATCAGAATATGTTTCCGCACATATATTTACGCATATTACATACAGTCGGAAAAATGAAAGAATACCCATGAACGATCACATCAATCACATATTCAGATTATTAATAATTTATCTCTCTCGTTTGTTATTTATGAAAAAAAACAGCAAATACAAAATATGTGATTGATGTGATCGTTCATGGGTATTCTTTATTTTTCCGACTGTACAATGTTGTATGCATGCAAAGGTTAAAAATAGTGTAGCGACCGCTTGACTAGCAATTAAAAAACAAAGGGGTTTTGATATTGCATTGCAAAAAGCTCTTCGGGACTTCACCAATCGATATTCTTATAATATCTACGTACCTTGGTATAATTGAAATTTTCGGTGTTTTACATAGTTTTTGAGGGTTAAAAATGGCCGATTTTGCAATTTTTAAATTTTTAATCGCTTATATCTCGAAAACTATCACATTTACAGAAAAGTTACTTAGAGTATTTTCTATTTGGAATGATCCAAAAACCCTAAAAAAATTTGTCCGATGCAAAAAAATTAGTTTCAGGAAAAAACAAAAAAAAACGTTTAAAATTTTTTTTGACTTTTTGATCCTGGCAACATACAAATTTGTTAAGAGGGGATACTTTCAAGCAAGATGGTGAGAAAAAATTGAATCGAAATATTATTCCGCACTCCGCACATATATTTACGCATGTTACATATACCTACATAGGTACATGAACGGTTGCCAATCAAGCGCCCACTTGATTGGCAATTAAATCACAAAGAGGTTTTCGATATTGTATTGCAAAAAACTCTTCGGGATTTGATCAATCGATGTTCAAAGAATATCTGCTTACCTTGGCAACATCGAAATTTTCAGTTTTTCACATAATTTGTGAGGGTTAAAAATGACCGATTTCGCAATTTTTCAATTTTTAATCGCTTATATGTCAAAAACTATCAATTTTAGAGAAAAGTCACTCAAGACCTTTCTCTTTGAAATTATTCAAAAAACCTAAAAAAAACATTGTTCGATGCAAAAAAAATTATTTTAGGAAAAAAACAAAAAAAACGTTGAAAAATATTTTGACCCACTTTTGGACCTGGCAACATGCAAATTTGTTAAAAGGGGTCCTTTTTTAGGAAGATTGTGCAAAAAATCCGAATCGGAATATTTTTCCTAGCGGATGCGCAGTGGCTTTCTGGCTATAATAATTATAAAAACATATCAGAAGCATTTTCCTTTCCACTTTTTAACATCGTTAACACTTAAAAAAATCATTTTTGGCTTATTTCATAAAGATCAAAAATTCAAATTTGTGATTGATACAAAATATATGACACCCTTCTTCGCACTTCATAATATTGAGCTTCATAAAATTAACATTTTGTCCATCTTGTTTTTTATATTTACATAAGATGTGCAGTTTTTTTTAAACGTTCTTCAGTCTCACGGATTTGGAAACCGATAAAAATTTCGATACTTTGCCGCACCTGAAGGTGTTCTAGTTTCTATAATTAATTTCAAAACTAACTAGTACCACTTCATTATCACCACTAGACAACATCTACACCTGTCGTGGAAAAAATTAAATACCATTTATTTGCATAAGATTCGAAAGATTTTATCGGGAACTTTGTAAAATATTTAGATAACATTCACTTAAATTCATCATGTGGCGGTTTTTATAATAAAAGTTAATTCTGATGTACCGTGTTTCATACAATAAGTAGATAAAATGCTCTGTGGTAACTGTATTCACTTGGAAACTACGTTTTATCGTTTAAATTTTTCATATTTGAAAGTATTTTTCGTCATTTTTCCATCGTTTATTTTCGTTTCCGTATTCCTTAACCATTTTTCTGCTCTAAACTTTATTTGCTATTAAAAGCGAGACTACTAAATCATTGAGATTTTCCCATTCTATAGGCTTTCTTAATTGAGCCCATCAGAATCAAAATTTGCTAAATCCTAAATTTTTCGTTCTGCTAAATCCAAACTAAAAGTACAAATTTCTGAACATGTAATAGTCTATTAAAATAAAATTTCACTACATGTAAAACAAAATGTAAATTCGTACAGGTTGAAACAAATTTTATATCAAAGTTTAGGTGGATACAAAAGATATTTTCAAGAAAGTATCCAAATTACACAAGGGGATCATTCTTTAAATAATTAAAAAGGGGTCATTTTTGCAAAAAAATTACTTTTTTAACTGCTGAGGTCATTCAATTACTAATGAAGGTCTATAGGATTATTTTCTGCAAAGTTGAAGGGTTAATCTTTCACATATAACTTACTAAATTAAATTTGACCCCCTATTTATTTAAATAATTATACATGAAACTTTAAAAACAAATTTGCAAAAAATCATTTTTAGCGTTTTAACTAAGCACTATAAAATATCTTGTTTTACAGGAGAAGTTGCACTATATTAATAGTATTAATCAAAAAAAAAATTAGTCCAAAAATATTTAATATTTTTTGAGATATTGAATTTGTTTATTAAATGTTACTCTATTTTCAATTGCAAAAACGCGGTTGTTGCCAAAGAAATATTCACCTGTATTAAATCTTATTAGTTTTATTTTTATGTATATTTTCGACAAATGTATTGATAAATTCAAATTTCAATTAAACTTCCCCCTAAAATGACATTTGAAAATTATTCAAATTTGTTTATAATTTGTTTTTTTAATAACGTCGCGGGGATTAAATATTTTGAAATGCCGTTTGGATAATTGGGTTTCTGGGAATTTTTCACTAATTAACAAATTTTTTTGTCTTTTTTTCCTCTTCTTTTTTTTTCATGGAGTTATATTACTGGGCCCTTTTAAGGTTAAGTTTCATTAAGAATGTCGAATCTCTAAGTTATAGATTCTAGACCTAAAAATATTAAGATTGGTCTAAAATCACTTAAATAAAATGTGGCTGGTTACTGAGTTACAGGGTGTTTAATTTAAAAATTAAAAATTATCTTTACCAAGTACTTTTAAACTATTTGACGCATCCTTATTATACTTGTCAGAAAGTGTGGATACTATACAGTCTACTAAATTGTGACAAATAAAAGTTTCTAGCTACTACCAGAGGCGTACGACAGGGGATAGTTAATGGTTGACCCTTTCCAAATTCTACGCCACTGAGGGAATTACTATTTTAGCGAAATTTTTCGATTCTCCAATACTTTATATGTAAATAATATACTCTTTACCGGTAACGATTAAGTCATTAGTTTTCGAGATATTGGACGTTAAAAATGAAACGGCATAGTTATTTTGATTCATTCATTCATTCATTTTAAACTTCCAATATCTCTCAAACTGATAACTTTATCGATACCAATAAAGTTATTTACATACAAAGTATTGGAGAATCGAAAAATTTCGTTAAAATAGTAATTCACTCAGTGGCGTAGAATTTGGGAAGGGTCAATCATTCACTATCCCCTGTCGTACGCCTCTGGCACTAGCTAGAAACGTTTATTAATCACAATTTAGTAGGGTGTATAATAGCCACGCTTTCTGCCAAGTATGATAAGGATACGTTAAATAGTTTTAAAGTACTTGGTAACAATAATTTTTAAATTTTTAAATAAAACACCCCGTAACTCAGTAAGTAGCCACATTTTATTTAAGAGATGTTAGTTAAATCTTAATATTTTTAGGTCTACAATCTAGATCTCATAGACTCGACATTCTTAATAAAATTTAACCCTAAAAGGGCCCGTAGTAATATAACGCCATGGAAAAAAAGAAGAAGAAAAAACTACAAAAAAATTGTGTTAATTAGTAAAAAATTCCCAGGAACCCAATTATCGAAACGGCATATTAAAATACTTAATCCCCGCGACGTTATTAAAAAAAAAAAATTATAAACAAATTTGTATGATTTTCAAATGCCATTTTAGGGGGGAGTTTAATTGAAATTTGAATGTATCCATACAATTATCGACAATATACATAAAAATAAAAATAATGAGATCTTAAGCAGGTGAATATTTCTTTGGCAACAACCGCGTTTTTGCAATTGAAAATATAGTAACATTTAATAAACAACTTCAATATCTCAAAAAATATTAAATGTTTTTTGACCAATTTTTTTTGCTTAATGCTGGTAACATAGCGGAACTTAGTCTGTAAAATAAGATATTTGATAGTGCTTATTTAAAACGCTAAAAATAATTATTTGCGAATTTGTTTTTTAAGTTTTATATACAATTATTTAAATAAATAGGGGGTCAAATTTAATTTATAAGTCTTATGTGAAAGATTTACCCTTCAACTTTGCAGAAAAAAATCCCGTAGACCTTCATTGATAAGTGAATTACCTCAGCAGTTAAAAAAGTATTTTTTTTGCAAAAATGACCCCTTTTTAATTATTTAAACAATGATCCCCTTGTATAATTTGGATACTTTCTTGAAAATATCTTTTGTACCCACCGAAACTTTGATATAAAATTTGTTTTAACCTGTACGAATTTACATTTTGACTTTTTTTATTTTATTAGGCTCTAGGGGGCATACAGAAAAATGACAAATTAATGTGCCATTTTATGATATTTACTGATGTCCTTTTGATTGAGAAATGCCGGATTATTTTTGGAACATTTACATTTTTAATGTTTTTTCCTCACAAAATTACAAGACATGGATCTAGCAGGTTTTGATTCTATAGGCCTCAATTATAGGCATACCGTTTAATAAATTATTTTTCGAGATACTTCTTCTTCTTCATCCTTTAAGGCATTGGCGACCATCCTGGTCGATTTTACTCTTTCTGCAACGGTTCCAAAGAGTTCTATTGTTGTTTTTCCACTCCACTGCTTTAAATTTTTCAACCAGGATGTGAGTCTTCTCCCCGGTCCTCTTTTTCCTTCCAGTTTCCCTTGTATAACAAATCACATCAACTGATATTTTTCAGTTCTCAATATGTAACCAAAGTAGCTCATTTTTCTTTCTTTTATAGTGTTGAGTATTTTTTTTTCTTTTTTCATCTTTTACATCTTTTTCGGGATAAAAATGCCTAAATAAAATATGCCTCCTATTTCCAACAATTATTATATTATAATATTAAATATCAGCCGACCGCGGAAGAAATAGAGAAATAGAGAGTAGAATCTGTCATAAAGGAAACAGCCCGCCAATAAATAAGAAAAATTGCTTTACATGTTATAAAGGAAGAGAAAGAAGAATTTGAATATAATATTGTTATTAAATAATTAATTTTCTTTTTGTGTTGTATCATTTTTCTATTATAATGTTTTTAAGAAATATATCTACCAGTAACACATACATATTTATAAGTAAATGTCACATTTTAAAACTACCCAATTATTTACTCTATAAATTATGAACTGTCTAGCTATAGTTAAGTAACTTGCTTTAGATTTTACTGACATATTTATAAAATCTGATCTATGTTGTCCATCTTGTAATAGTTTTTCATCCATGAAATTTATAGCTCACACACAAAACTAAACAAAAGATATAAGTATTCCTGTTTTAAATTTTGTTTGTATTTTTTTCTTCCCGAATCTACTATTAGTTGAAAGTCTTCCAAAATCATAATGGTAGGGGAGCAAAGTATGCTAAATTTGCAGTCACTCGAGCGTTATGGGGAGCTATTGGGTTGTGATTATTAGGTCCTAAAACCAAACAAAGTTAAGTAAAATTGTCCATGTTAGTGGGGACTTTCCATTTTTTAAATTAATTTTCCATTTCCAACAATCGTTTTTCCGATTATAGCGCCATCTATCCATAATTCGAAAAAATGTCTCGAATAAAAGTTGCTTATTTTTACGTAAAGAATCCAAATCTGTAATAAAAATTTGGGGGTCCCATTTAAGATTTTAAAGCAACCCCCACTCCACCTCCGTGGGGGGTCGTGTTTGGTACCATTCGATAGATTTTTCAAATACATTTTGAAATTGTATTTTGCAGTTTTTCGATCTGATGTTCATTTTGCGGAATATCGGGGGGTTTGTAATTAAAATTTTAAATTTACCCCCCACCCCTCTCCGTGGGGGTCATGTTTAGTACCATTCGATAGATTTTTGAAAAATATTAAACACGTATCTTTTAGATTTTTCGATCTGACGTTCATTTCGCGAAATATTCGCTTTTTTCTTGTGAAACTTTGTGACTCACCCATTTACGTACGCCCCGCT
This sequence comes from Diabrotica virgifera virgifera, assembly GCF_917563875.1. NCBI lineage: Eukaryota > Metazoa > Arthropoda > Insecta > Coleoptera > Chrysomelidae > Diabrotica > Diabrotica virgifera. Next base: position 287,330,155 of record NC_065443.1, on the reverse strand, counting down.
TAAATCTGCAGATTTTTTAAATATACACTCTTTTGCATGTACTTTACTTACCTTATCTTAATCTGACAATTTCGAGTATTTTTAAGGATAGATTTTCTTCGGCCCCCCTTAACGAACTTCCCTGTGTTAAGAGCCAATATATGGTAGAGGTACATCTGCAGGGTACCAGGTTTCTCCCCATATGATCTGACGCGCTCGAGTAACTGCAAAAATCCCCGCTTGGTCTCCCCTACCATAAATATTGTAGACATTTTTAATAGAAATAATGTAGAAAATTTAATTAATGTGGTTCTTTAACAATTAGGGTTTTTACTTGTAGTAAAATAAGTAAAAAGTGCATTAATAATTTAATGAAAACCTGTTTTTTTTTCACATGAAATATCTCAGTTGTTTTTTGGATTTGCGTAGTCCATTGCGTAGTTATAATTTGCCATTAGAGGTTAATATATCCAATCATCATAATTTGAACAGAATATTCCACACAAAAAACAACTATACCTATATGATGAATACGAAAAAATATATATAATTACACAAGTAGTACACTAGTAGTAATCATAGTAGTACACTATGATAAGACACATAGCAATACAAAATCAAATCTTACGTTTGATAAGATTTGATCTCGCCTCTTGATAACGAGATGTGACTTCCCATTCTTCTTCTTTCGGTACCATATTAGGTTTCCCTAACGTTGGCAATTACATTGGATAGAAAAAACTAATCTATCTTCTTCTTCTTTGAGTGCCTCTCCTATCGGAGATTGGATATCATTAGGGCGATTCTAATTTTATTTACTGCTGTTTTGAACAATTCGTTAGTGGTACAGCCAAACCACTCTCTCAAATTTCTCATCCAGGACATTCTTCTACGGCCTGGATTTCTTCGTCCTTGGATTTTTCCTTGCATTATGTTTTGTAGGAATGTGTACTTTTGTCCCCTCATCAGGTGGCCTAAGTATTCAAGTTTTCTCTTTTTTATATTCAGTAGAACTTCTGGCTTGTCTGGCTCTAACTAATCTATATAATCTACTAAAAAACTAAATCAATATGATATAAGAAAAAACTAAATAGTAAAAACAGATAAATAGGAAAGTTATTAAATTGTTTTTCAAAAAACAAACACGAGTTTGGGTTTATTCCTCGTAAATCGCAAACTCTGGGTGAATATTGAACTGCAAAAAATCTGGAGATCCACGTAAATGATATTTGAAAAATCTTACGGCTATATCCAAACTATACCTAGCTATATACAAACTCCTGAAGACCACTGTAGAATAAACACATTGTTTTACTGCTAGATACAAAGTAAGAACGTCTTCGGCAACTAAGGCTTTAAATAATATTCCATACTATAATTTAGAGCTCAATCCTTACTATGGTCCACAAAATAATTCCAATACATTTCTCAAAAGAATCCAAAATATATAATTTATTATCAAACAATATGGTCGATTGAACGAAGTTGTGGTCTATTGACTTCAACAACGAATCTAAACAAGCCACTAAAATGAATTACCTCGATTTCAAAAGAGTGACCTTGGCACATCAAAATAAATACTAAGGTTTAATGAAATTTAATAAGACATAAAAGTTTAATAACATTTTTAATGTAAGTCACTACCGGTATCCTCTAAGAATATGCCCTAGGTATGAAATTTTTCTTATTAAACGCTTTTCTTTACTTCAATAGTTTGCATCAAATCTTTAGACGTTAATTTGACTGACTTTTCTTCAATGCAAATGAATGAAAATTTGCAGACGTATGCATTAGCGGGAACAATACACGAATAGTCAATAATTTTTTTTATGTTTATTAATTGTTTAAATAAAAAAAACGATTTTAATGGAAAATGCTTAAATTCTCTTGTTTTTTACAATGTAGAAACTTGAAACTTTTACGGATTGCAGCTAATGATATGAGCTATACATAATTTCACTTTTTACGTTAATTGTTTACGTTATGCTTCATTAATAAACAATAAAGTTTCAAATTTTGAACGCTCATATATTTGTTTATATATAAATCGGCGTTTATTCGTGTCAAATTTCAATACGATACGAAACAAAACTTCAACTAAAACTCGAATTCAAAAAATTCATGTTTTTATCGTAGTCTTAGAAAAACCACCGGTAGAGACCTTTTGTGCTACAATTAATATTAGAATTCGTTTTGTCGTATTAATTAAACACTTTTCTTTAGTTCAATCGTTTGGGTCAAATATTTGGACGTTAATTTGACTGCCTTTTCTTCAATGCAAATGACTAAAAATTTGCAGACCCATGCATTCGCGGGAACAATACACGAATAAGTAGTCAATAAATTTTTTTTGTTTATTAATTGTTTAAATAAAAAACGATAACGGAAAATGCTTAAATTCTCTTGTTTTTTACAAATGAAGAAACTTGAAACTTTTACAGATTGTAGCTAATTATATGAACTATACATAATTTCATACTTTCATGTTTGTACATCATATGTTTTATACATATTTTAATAAACATGGCAATATATTTTAATGTTTGAAAAGTGTAAGACTAAAAAGTAAAAAATAAAAAAATATGAAAAAAATATTTTTAAGAAACGCTTTTCTTTAGTTAAAAGTGACTAAAATTAAACATATTATAAAAAAATCAACTAAAAATCAAAAAATAAAAAAAAATGAAAAAATCTAACACATTCGTTAGAAAAGCATGGTGCGAAAACCGTTTATTTGATGAAGACGCGTCACGCTTTTTTTGACGACTGTGTTTTTTTCTTTAAGGCACGTCTTAAGCTTAAGATATGTTGATACAATCAGACATTAAAGGCGTATTCCAGAATGGTGTTAAATAGCTTAGGTGACATAGTATCGCCCTGCCATACTCCTCTGCCAATTCGTATGGGATTGGTATTCTCGTGCAGCTTCACTACCATTGTGGCGTTGTTATAGATGTATATTAGCTTAGTATATCGATAATCAATACGGCATACATGTCCAGCTCAACGGTATCAAAGGCCTTATGGAAGTCCACAAAGGCAAGAACAAGTGGCCTATTGTACTTATCCGATTTTTCAATTACCATCTTAATACTTTGAAGATGGTCATTTGTTCCGAATCCACTTAGTATGGATAGTCCACTTAGTATCCACTTAGTCTACGAAAACCGCCCTGTTCTGTTGGTTGGTAAAAGTCAAATTTGTTGTCCAGTCTAGTGGTGATTATTCTTGTGAAAAGTTTATAGAAATGGCTCAGTAAACTAATTGGTCGGTAGTTTTCCAAATCAGCTGTATCCCTTTTTTTTTGTGGATCAATATCACTAAGGTGTTATACTATTTGTCTGGTATAGTACTATTAAAAATGCAGAGATTAAAGAGATCTCTTATTTACTTGAGTAAATAGTGACCACCCATATTAATTGCATCGGCAACCACAGAGTCTTCACCAGGGGACTTTTCTTCAAGCCTAGATTTATTTCGTCTGTATTTTGTATTTTGTTTTCTTCAAGCCTAGATTTATTTCGTCCAGGGTGATATCCGGTAGTACTTCAGATCCTTGATTTACGATTTACGGTATAAGTTTTTTATACGTATATCTAAATTGTGTGAGCTGCTTCAATTGACCTCTGAATTTGACCTCTTTACTTAGGTCTAGTTGGTCTGCAAGGTAGCATCCCAGATATATAAAGTGAGTAATTCTTTCTGTTACGTAGTGAATAAGGAGTTACTGAAGAAACAAATTTTTCGTAGAAATACTTATCCTCATAGCCGATCACCTTATATAAAATTATGGTACTGTACAAACACGACGTACAATATCGGGCGTGACCAACGTATTTTGTATTAGTACTTTTACTTTCAGCCTCATGATTCAATTTAATTTATAATTTGTTATTGTTGTTAATTTTAGTACCGATTTTTCCTAAATTACTAAGAGCACGATTCTATTACGGTACTTCTTTTATATCCAAACTGTTGTTATAATAAAAGGAGAAATGAATACTTCCGGGTTTCGACATACGCTTATACTCTTTCATTTTATTTCAAGGTAATATCACTAATTCTTATCAAATCCTTAAAAGTATCCTATAATCCAAAACGGAACCATTCTTCAACTGGATTCCAAAGTACATATTATACACTTTGTGAATTCTATAACCAATTATATACAATATTATATGTATCTCTGCACAGTATGCTTTTTTTAAGCTTGCCAGATTACAGTCGTATCTGTATGCTTAAGGCTATGGTCCCCAATACACGTTGTACGCCACCTACGGTAATTTGATTTTGTTTTTGAATTACTCTTTTTTAACTATTTTCGGTTGTAATATAATTTTTCTACGAGCGTGCAAAAAAGTCTACTTTTCCGCACGCGTTTTAGTTTGGAAAGTTTTACTTTTTCGCATTACTTTTCTGCACTGAATTTAATTAATTAATTAATTGATTTTTCCGGTAACAGATTTAGATTATTGACAATGTCGAGAATAGATGGGGGTAGTTCTTCGTCACTTGATGCCATCTAAATCACTGAATTATTTTAAAATTCGTAAGTAAAGATGCGTGGAAATTTTAAAGTGTGCTTTTTGACAATAATTGCTTTGTTTGACATCGTTGCTATGACTTTAAAATATTAAAACCTGTATTGATATACCTACACCATTCATTACTGCATAACACGTATTTAGGCACCGCATTGCCTTTAATTCGGGATTATTATAACTTATTAGCGTTAATTTTTAATTCAATTAATTGATTAAGATTTGGTCATCTTTTAAACGCTCGTAGAAAAAATATTGTTCTTAGCTCTTGGGAAAGTCTCTTTTCCGTACTCGACTGCTTGCCGAACTCCCCTTCGCGTCGTCCGGCAAACTGCAATCGCGTGCGGAAAAGTATGACTTTCCGCACTAGTTAGGAAATAGCCATTTGTATAACAAGGGAGCAAAGTGCTACTTTTCCTCCCGAGAATGAAGTTTACTGCCCGACGCGTAGCGGAGGGCAGTAATCAAACTTCTGGTAAACCGATTCTTCCGGTTTAAGACCTCGATTTTATACATCAAAAAAAGAACCTATATACCAAATGTGGTTGAAATCTGAAGTCTCGTTCAAAAGTTATCGTGCTATTAGTCACAATGTATAGTCGCCATTTTGAATCTCCGCCATTTTTGTAAGAGGCAAAATCTGAGATGGCCTCTCATCTAAATTTGAACCTTTATATGTGCAGTATATGTGTTCCAAATTATATACTTTTATCATTAAATGCACAATTGTTTCACATATCGGCTGCACTAAAAATGGTCCTAAATACGGCGATACAACTCTTTTTCTTTCACTTAAGACTATACCTGTGCCGTGATAACATCTTCATAATATGTATTGTTTCTTCTCGAACATTTGTACCTGTCTTACATATTTATTTCTATTTTGTCATTGAAAATGTTGAAACGAGTTTCATCACACTAAGTAACAAAACTTCGTATTCAGTGCAAGCGATTTCAGTTGCAAATATCGTACTTGCGTGGGTGTACTTCTAATTCTGTTACAACACAAAATTACACTGCACCGATCACCTTACGTTATGTATAGTGAATGAACCTGATTCAGGCTCCTTAAATTCAGTAATAGTTTCGTCCACGCTAGTAAAAGTACACTATTGTGCTAGAGCTAGACATACAATAATTTACAGAGGTGTTAAAAAATATACAGGGTGTAACAAAAATACAGGTCATAAATTAAGTCACATATTCTGGGACCAAAAATAGTTCAAATGAACCTAAATTACCTTAGTACAAATATGCACATAAAAAAAGTTACAGCCCTTTGAAGTTACAAAATGAAAATCGATTTTTTCGAATATATCGAAAACTATTAGAGATGTTTTATTGAAAATGGACATGTGGTATTTTTATAGCAGGAACATCTTAAAGAAAAATTATAGTGAAATTTGTGCACCCCATAAAAATTTTATGGGTGTTTTGTTCCTTTAATCCCCCCAAATGTTTGTGTACGTTCCAATTAAACTATTACTGCCATTAGTTAAACACAGTATTTTTAAAACTTTTTTGCCTCTTTGTATTTTTTTATAAGGCATCTTTTATCTAGATATGGCTTCTTTTTTAATATGGTTCAAAATATACCTAAAAATGTAAATCATAAATAAATGTTCATATTATTACCAAGTCTTCGTAATCGTACTTAACCAATACTCAAATATGTGGTGGATTTGACAAATATTCAAAATATCTCGATATAAACTGATTTTTCGAAAAAGTACTGAGAGGCAAAAAAGTTTTTAAAACATTGTGTTTAACTAATGGTACTACAATAATAATTAAATTGGAACGTACACAAAAGTTTGGGGGGTTTAAAGGAACAAAACCCCCATAAAATTTTTATGGGGTGTCCAAATTTCACTATAAAAGTTTCACCTTTAAAAGCTTTCTTAAGTTTAATCAGTTACCTGCAGCTGTAAAAAAATGTACTAGACTCAATAATTTCAAAATATTGCTTAAACAACATATCAAAAATTTATAGTGTACTTTCTTTTCTTTATATTGTATGTATATTAGGATTTTTCTATTTAAATAAAGATCTATCTATCTATCTATCTATCTATCTATCTTTAATTTATTCTTAAGATACTACTGCCATAAGAATACCACATGTCCATTTTCAATAAAAAATCTCTAATAGTTTTCGATATATTGGAAAAATATTTTATTAAATTTTATTAATTATAATTTTTTTTATTAATTATATATTCTTTTTGTAACTTCAAAGGGCTGTAAGTTTTTTTATGTGCACATTTGTACTAAGGTAAGTTAGGTTCATTCGAACTATTTTTGGTCCCAGAATATGTGATTAAATTTATGACCTGTATTTTTGTTACACCCTGTATATGTAATAATAAATAAACAGTATATATCCTTTTGATTCTGAAACTGTTTCCTTCTGGCATGTCTAACATAAATATTATGTTTATATAGAGCCACAATTCATTGTAATAGAAATTACATTTTTAATTATATTACTATTTGACGTTTGGAGTGAGTGAAAATCGAAACCTAAAATAATAATAAGTAGAAACGGAACTTTGTCAGAACGCGCAAAAAAGTGGCCATCTCAACGTTTGGTATAAATTTTTAAAAAATGCGATACGGCCGCTTTGAAGATAAGAGCTTATCGATATTTTAACATCGCATTAATCATAAAAACTAGTCATTAGTAGTCAACTTGCATATTAGTACAGTCAACATTATTAGAAGATAAAATATTAAGCAATATTAATTAAACTTTTTTTATAATTTTAAGGAAAAAAAAGCAATTTCATGAGCGGAACCAAATTCAAAATTATTCTGCATATCATTTTTGAAACGCTATTTGTTTAAAATATCTCATGTAGAAAATCTACATCTCAAAATGTAGAGCAGGAAAATTATAAGATTAGGGACCAAAATCATCATTAAAAGTTCGCAACAATATCAGTGAAGTCATGTATATTATCTTGTGTAGTATCCTTGTTTTAGTAATATTTATTTTAAGGTCCGATGGACCTTCATTTCAAATTACCTGGTTCAGAAATTGTTAATTATTGGGACACCGTTTATTTTGGGTGAAGTCGAGTTCGCTCCGCTTCGTTCAGGTATATTTTAGAAGGGTACGAATTGGCTCCCGCATGAATGCGGGTAGGCTCTCATATAATCGCGGAAACATTAGACATTGTTGCCAAATCGTGTAATATTTATACTGCTTAGGAAATTTACATAGTGATATAGACTTTTTATAGGAAAATTATACTTTTAGACAAATACTTTTAGAGTTTGTTTTAGTTCAACATTGGCATATGTGGCAATTTTAACACAAATTATCGGTGTCGGCCGAAAATTAAGTTAGGACCGAAGGGTTAGGTCTTCCTCCTTTCCCATAGATATTTCTAGGAAGGTACCTGTTTCTAACAAAAAGAGAAAATTTGAAAGAAGTGACAACGCTGGGTGACATTTTCGACATGTTTAGGTAAAATAAATTTTGTCTATGGGAGCCAATTCGGACTCTACCTTTTTTAGTTCAGGTAAAATTCTTACCATTGGGAGCGAACTCGACCCCGTCCTTTATTTTTATACCATTGTATGTATCTTAAAAAGCCTTAGCTAAAATATATCCTGAATATAATATTAAACAGGAAACTATGGCAATACCCCCTTTGTGGAGGAAGGTAATAGATAGGGATGACTGAAGAGAAATTCTTTAGGAGGTTAGGACTCACAAAGGGTTGTAAAGTAAGAATAATGATGATGATGATGATGATGATGATGATGATGATAATGATGATGGTGATGATGATGATGACGATGATGATGATATACATATATTAAACAACAAAGAGAATAAGTATTTGTTGTTGTCGGTTTTATTGACTGTGGACTTAAGGGGATGAGTATAGAATCCATTTGAATCCAAATTGACTATAATACTTCTTGTTATAGTAAACAATTCTTGACAAGAAGAACATGAAGTACGAAGTAAGATAAATAATTAATGCTTTGGTTAATAGAAATACTAGAGCAAATTGAGGAGACGAAAAATGCCTCCTCAGTGGACCTTAATGTAGGAGACTTGATAATTGATACGTTTACCTTATGAGGTAATATTTATACCTATATCATCATCATCGTTGGGGCTAGGGCCGAAGTTGAGCCTCGACTTTCCTAAGCTAATTTCTCCATTCGGTCCTATTCTGTGCAGCTTGATGCCAGTTGACAGCACCTATCTTTTTGCTATCTTCACCTATACCGTCCCTCCATCTCAGCATTGGCCTACCTCTTCAACTAGTTCCCTCAGGCTTCGACAATAAAATACGTCGTGCAGAGAACCTTTCATCGGCTTTCGCTAGATTTGATGCCCACTGTAGGCATCGAATTTTTATTGCAGTGAATCAGTAAAAGCATCAGGTGATGCCCTGGCCCACCGTAGGTATCTAATTTTTATTGCAGCTCTTAGAAATGCACAATCAAATTTAATTATTATGTGGTTAATTCACATTGTAAATTGCCACCATTTATATGTCTACTTTTTCTATGTAAGAATTTAACAAATTGAAAGAAACAGCTATAAGGGTAAGAAAAAATAGAAAATTAACATTTTACAACACTGTAAAAGCTATTTCAACATTCGTCTTAAACTTTTTTCGAATTTTCTATAAAAGCACTATTGAAATGCCTCTCATCTTGTTAATAACCTATGATTTAAACAGCTTCTGTTAATTGGATAGATATTTCTTGAAGCGTAGATATAATAATCACAGCCGCATCAAAGAAATAAAATCTTTTTGCAAGGACGACGTGTAAATAGTGCCCCAGGCTGCTCGTTCAAAGAATAAACAAATAACAATTATCAAGTACATTTTTGCAACAATATACTGCGTTTTTTGCAAAGCGGATGCAGTATTGTATTACAATTCCTTTTATTTCTTTTGTTTATATAGATTTAGTTTGAATTAATAAAAAACATGGAAAGTGTATATGAAAAAAATCAATAAATAGAAGAAAATGGGTGTGAAAAGGCCATAAAATATCTCATTTAGCAAGTTGTCTAGTATTTATTGTACATACCAGAAAAATGTTTAATGTAAAAAATATTCCAATTTTGCGAATTTTCCGATCGCTTATGAGAGTATTAATGGTAAAAGAACTGGCCAAAATAACTAAGGAACTTTTCTCCCTAATTTCTCCCAGTCCACTTTAACGATTTAATTTTTATCTCCTCCCCCTCTTTACAACTAAAATCCCCTGTCCCAAAAATTACGATATTTAGTGGTGCATTATTTGGTACCAGAACCTAGGGGGCTGCGGACTATCAATACTAAGCAATGACCATCACTGCGAATACCAGAGAAACTGATGCGATTAGTAAAAACGCCTCTAACTAATGCAGCATCTAATACAGTCAATATAAAGTCATAACAGAGAATGTCGTTAAAATCACTTTAATGTCAATGGAGGATTAAAACAAGGAAACCTTCTACCAACAGACTATTTCAACCTAGTATTAGAAAAAATAATTAGAGTAAGATCCAGGCAAGCGGTACGATTCTGGACAAAAGACAACAGTGCATAGGTTTTACGGGGTATTCCCATCTCGGCTCACTATAATCCTTTAATCATTTATGATACCCCAGGTACATTTTAAAAACCCCCCAGGTCGGCTCGAAGATTAACAGGTAAGTATTAGTACCCCATTAGTAGGTATAATAATAATTTTATCTTGGAATTATATATTAGGGAAAATAGATTGTTTGGGTATCTGCTGCGCCACTGCTTAGGTATGTGGTCAAAAACATTTATTTCTAGTTAAAGTTAGTATAGTCTAGTATATTTTATATCGGGCAGTTTTAATCTTTGCGCCGACTTGGGACATTTTTAAAAGACCTACCTGTTTCTTGGGCCGAGAGAGGCACTGCCCGGTTTTACAGATGACTTCAGTGCCGGATTAAGAATCTTGAGGCCCCTAGGCAACCCAAGCTAGGAGGCCCCTTAATAAACTTTTGTCTTTTCCTTCCAAAACCTCGGATAACCCCTCCATCGCCGAGCGGTATTCCTTTGATATATTGTTGGACATTTTGTAGATTTAAACTTAAATTTTTGTTCCATTTTGTAAAACATGTTGCTTGAAGAAATGAAACAAATAAATAGTCAAGAAACTATTTATATAATTTTGCAATAAAAAACGATTTTAGTTTTTTTTGTTATAGTTATCAATAAACGAACGATTCATTTTAAAGTATAATGTATAATATACTATAAAAAAATTTCTAATAATGAAAAAAAAAGGTCGTAGAAAGAGTATAGTATTCTACTCACATGTAATGGCTATTATTCACTCTGATGAATAACGACACTCGCCTTCGGCTCGTGTCGCAAACTTGATCATCGTGAGTAATACTCATCATTACATGCTCGTTGTCATTACATAATTATGTAATAGTAAATAATTATGGATTAAATTTAGTTTGAGTTTTCAAAGCCTTATAAATTATTTAGATTATTATAAAGTAACTTTTCTGTTTCATAGAAACAAACTTAAACTACTTAAAATATCTTCAACTTCCAAATTCTCCAGCACATCATCCTCGATAGCCATCCATAATTGAGTGAAATGCACCAATGCGAGAATATTTTGTGCCACTGTCGAATGGTGACAGTTTTTAATAATTTTCATTTTTGAAAATGACTGTTCGCCTGTTGCATTTGTAATCATTAGCGTAAGATAAATCTTACAAGCTACTGACAAATTTCAAAACTTCGATTCGAATTTGTTCTCATAAATAACCCAAAAAGACTCTGAAACAGGAATAAATTGTTTTCGCTACAAGTCCTGGAGATAGATTATAGAATATTTGAACTGCAGTAGTTCATCTTAAATTTCAGGTCCAATATCATCAGTATACTTTTCATGTAGTTTTGAAGCACACTCGGTTATTTGAGTATCACAGTTTTGGAAAAACACACAAAACACCAAATACTGAGTTACTGACTCGTACGAGTCGTACGCTGTCAACTGACGACTCAGCTCAATAATTAGCTTATCCAAAATTGTTAGATTCGTTTCAACCTTCAACTTTTCTCCACCCTGTAAAAAAACTTCATTGACATAAGCATCATCAAAATATAGTTTTCTTGCTTGCGTTTGTTTACTCTCGTCGGTTAATTGAAAGTATTGTAGATCGCAGACCTTCTGCTCGTAGTAAGCAAAATTATCTCCTTGGGATTTTAAGAACTCCAAAAGTCATTTTAGAAGCTGAACTTCAGTTTCAAGTTCAATCTCTTCTCTCTGTAATGATTTACTGACATCGTTGATGAGTTCTAAAATTGTTGACCAAAACTCATTCATTATGAGTGTTACTGTTTTGACATTTCTTTCAACAAACACTTAGCCTCATTAACTGTTTCAGCTTTCTGATTAGGGTCTTCAGCAAGAGTAGAGTACGCAAGGGCAAGAGCCTTGCAGTCCATCTAGTGCTGCTTGTTCTTTTAAGGACAAGGTTTAGATTGTGGCGAATGGGATCGCCTATTGATCGTAGCTTCCCAACGGTGGATAGAGGCTGAAAAAATTTGTACACGGACTGAACAAATCCAAAATACGGTATTGCTCCAATAGTGCGGCGCAAAAAATGTAAGTTTCAAGTTTGTTATTCTTAGAAAATGAGCCTGGAGACCATTGTATTTGCCTGACATGTGAAAGGCATGATTAATGAAGGAGAGGGTAGCGAGGGGGCGCTAACTCATTTGTTGCTCTTGATCTTACTACTTTTCTAAGAAACCGTGCAGACTGATAGGCAGTATTCTTCCTTGTAATGTAGTTTTATACGTTCACCATCACTTTGCTGGTATTGCGCGATATTTGAATTTTTCAATATAATATGATTTACAATTTTTATTTAAATCTAATTATTATTTTTTCATTTTGGGCCCTACGAGGCCTCCTTTGGGGCCGATGCCCCTAGGCAATTGCCTACTTTGCCTATTGGTTAATCCGGCACTGGATGACTTGGTATTTCTGACACGTTCAAAAATATAACTTCCAAATATATGTTTATGTATTGACGCTAGAAGCTAGAAAATATGTCGTCTATAAATCAAGAAAAAAAACAAATATATGGAAATGAAAGGGAAAATGCAGAAGAATATAAATGGATCACTCTAAGGATGAATGAGGGAATGTATAAATTTGAAAAAGTAACAGAATTTGATTACGTCAGAATAACAGTTACAAATAGAAGAGACGAAGAGAGAGAAAGATGTATCATTAAACGCACTGTTGATGGCAAAAAACGTGTCCAGGGCAGTAAAGATTGGAACTTATGAAAGAATAGTGAGACCAACTACAATGTGAAACTTGGACAATGAATCAAACAGTTGGAGATTTGGGAGAAGAAAATTAAAAAAAACAATTGGTGGTATAAAGCAATCTGACGGGGAAAGGCACAGAAGAACAAACAAAGAGCTAATGGAGATGCATAAGGGGCCCAAAAGAAAAATTAGTCAAGAATATCGAAGTCAAGGACTGTAGTGCTCTTACATATAAAAGAGAATGAGTACTTCCGCAAACGAAAAACAAAGAAAAGCGATGAAACCAGCATACAGAAATAATTACAGAAGCAACTGACAGAATAATTTCCTAATGACAGAGTTTCTGAACGAAAAACTATCACCACATTTAACATGTGATAGATGACTATATAGTACAGGAAGAACGTATTGCAGTGTCCAGTTTTGTTTATGGTAGGGGATCCCAAGCGGGGATTTTTGCAGTTACTCGAGCGCGAAAGAAAATCACATGGGGAGAAACCTTGTACCATGTAAATGTACACCTACCATGTATGGGCTCTTAATACACGGGAGTTCGTTAAGGGGGTCAGAAAAAATATATTCTTAGAAAAACTTAAAATTGTAAGATTAAGATAAGGTAAGTTAAATACATAAGGGGCGTAAGGAAATAAGCGAGTCACAAATTTTCACAAAAAAGCGAATATTTTGCGAAATAAACGTCAGACCGAAAAACAAAAAAATGCGTTTCAGTATTTTTCAAAAAACTATTGAATGATATCAAACACGACCCCCACGGAGAGGGGTGGAGGGTAAATTGAAAATTTTAAATAGGAACCTTGCGATATTTCTCGAAATGAACATCAGGTCTAAAACTGAAAAATACACGTATTCTATATTAGGTATGCAAGAAATGTATTAAAATCACTAATTTCAATGTACCTATCTCATTGTTTTATTGACGAGAAAAGAAATTATTGATTTCTCTAAACCTGTAGAAGCAAAAAAATATACATATTAAAACACATGCATTCGACAACAAGAACGCATTAAAACTGTTGTGTATAGTGTGAAGTAAATTAAAATTATTATTACAAAATAAAATTGACACCCCTGTACATAATTGCTAACCCTTCACCATTTTGTTTAACAGAGTCATTGCACTTTGAAATTCCTTCCTGTTAGGAAGCCAAAACGTCAAATAATGAATTTATTTTTAACACCATATACAGAAAGAGGAGGATAAAATATGAGAACAATAGAAATCGAATGCATAAGTGACTCCATAGTTTGCATAAAAAACGGATGGAGCTCATTATGAGGTCAAAGCGAATGACAGGAGGGCAGTAAAAATGGCAAAAAAGAATTCTGCCATAAATCGATAAAGGTGAGTGCAGTAAAGAAGACATAAGTGAAAATAACAGAATTATCTCCAAAACAAAAAACGCAGTAGCAAAATATGGCCAGAAATCTTAAGATAATAAAACGTATTGTAAGTTGTCTATTAAAAGGGTAGAAAGAAATAGAAAATTATTGAAAGATGTTTGCAATCAAATGTCAAAAGATTTATTTAAAAATTTTCATTTTAAATTATAGCAGTTTATTTTTAAAGAATAATATCTGGCATTTCGTATTATATGCATCGTAATAATAGTTTCATCCCTTACACTTCTTATAGCACCCTGTCAGTACTCACCGCAATGAAAATCCGCATCTTCTCCTTCACCTAGCAATCTAGTTTATTTTTAAAGAATAATATCTGGACATTTCGTATTATATGCATCGTAATAATAGTTTCACCCCTTACACCTCTTATAGCACCCTGTCAGTACTCACCGCAATGAAAATCCGCATCTTCTCCTCCACCTAGCAATCCTTTCTCGCTAAAAAAACTGGTACTCCTCGGTACGATTGTGTAGATCACGGATAACGCGCGACTTCTTCGTAGAACCACTACTAGAACCGTTGGAATGGTCGCAGAGAGTGATAGTAACTTGGAGTTCTTCGCACACTTCTACTCTCTTTTATAAACTAGGTTCGTAATGGGGGTACTTTGTGATTTTTGTAACCAGCAGTACCATTAGCTCGAGTTTAATTATATATTAATTCCACTAAATTGGAGTATGTAGCGACAATTAAAACTATTAGGAATGGTAATAAGTTTTATATGAGGTACCTACATACGTCTGCACGAACGATAAATAAGAATGTCATGCAAATAATAGGATATGCGAATGATATAATCATACTGGTAATCGAGAAATGACTAATAGATAAAGTTTTTTTTTTATTTTAAGCAACATAAAGAATACACCTAAAGATTATTCAGCATTTTCTTCTTCTTCTTCTTCTTTCTAGCATGATCGAGCATGCTAGTAGACTACTGCCTGTTCATTGCCATCAAGTCTTCCCCGGATGATGACGTCCAGCATTCTCACCATCGTTTGGTAGTCTACCCGGTGGTCTTGTACCTACTGGGTTGCGCTTTTAACGATTCTTCTGTCCTCCATTATCTTTATATGTTGTTCCAATATCTTCGTAGCATTATCCTATAAAAGTGCTCTTCAACCCCTGCTTGTTAATAACAGCCAGATCTCTACCGTTGATTCTGTAAAATTTCTTGGTATTTTTTTACACAGCAACCTCAAATGGTCCCTTCATATCGATTTGTTAAGTAACAAACTCGCCTCAGCCTGCTATGCTATAAGATCTGTTTCGAAAGAACTCAATTTAGCATCTTCTAAACTAACATATTTTTCCTTATTCGAGTCTCATCTTCGATATAGTCTTCCTTTTTGGGGTTCTAGTACAGCTGCCCAATTAGATGTTATTTTTAAATTACAAAAAAGAGCAATAAGGTATATGTTTGGCCTCAGAAGAACAACACATTGCAGACGTTACTTCAAAGATCACGGAATTTTAACCCTTCTATCTTTATATATTTTAGAAACTGTTTGCTTAATTCGTAAACACATGCATGTCTTTCCAGCAAGGCCTCATCATGTCTACTCCACCAGAAATTCAACTGTTGATGTCTATTTAGCGTTCCCGTTCTCTGAGTTAGTGAAGAAATCTATATTATATTCCGCAAAAGAACTATAGAACCATCTCCCTTTACAATTCAAATCTGCAATATCTTTCCCCAAGTTCCGTAAAATGACAAAAGCTCATCTCTCTAAAAGACCATATTATTCACTAGAAGAGTTTCTTAATGACTAACTAAGAAATTACAGAAATGCACAAGTAACCAAACTTATCTATATTTGGGTGTCACATGCAGCAGCTTAAACTTATTAGTTCCTGTCTGTATTTTACTTTGTTGTATGTTTACTTTGCAATTTATATTAACTTTTGCAATATATCGGTTTTGTTTTATTTTCTTTATTTTATTAACTTGTATTTTTTTTATATTGACGATTTATCAAATTTCAGAAAATTGTATTTGTTATTGTTATTGTTATTATTTACTTTTTTTTACTTTATGTTAAGCTTTGTCCATAAAATTTGTATAATTTTCAGTGACAATAAAGCATATTTGTATTCTATTCTATTCTATTCGTCTCGTCCTATGTCATGTATTCCACAGTTTTGTCTGATGTCTTCACTTCTTATTCTGCCACGTAGAGTTTTGCCTTGTATACTTCTTAGTGTTCTCATTTCAACTGTTCTCATCATTTGTAACGTTCTATTTGTGTCTGGTCTTGTTTCTGCCGCATATATTATGTTATAATAGGTCTTATTGTTGTTTTATATAGGGTGAGGCAGATAACTGGCCTATTAGAAATATCTCGAGAACTACAGGCAACAGAATCATGAAAATTGGAATAAAGGGGTTTTGAAGGATGATCTATTAAATGAAAATATTTTCATCTCTTTGCAACTTCCGGTTATACCGGAAGTTGCTTATAACTTCGTTTTTCTAAATGGGACACCCTGTATATTTTTACATTTTTGGATTCTCTTCGATGTCTCCTTTTTTAAAATATGAGGTTTTGTAATATTATACAGGGTATTTTAAAAGATAATTACGTATTTTTATTAATTTCGTAGCAATATTCACACCCTGTAGAATTGTAATAGTTTGACATCTAAAACTCTACTTACGTTCAAGTGATTTTTAATATATTCTACTATTGTTAAGAATCATTAGTATAGCTAAATTTTTAATTTTAGTATACAGTGTTGGTCGAAACTCGGAATGAGTATTTTCTGAGTTTTCTTAAATAGAACATCTTGTATTTTTGTATTGTAGTGAAATAATATTTTATAGTACTTTTTTATTTCTTAAGCATTCCCTATACCTAACTGCTTTAATTTGTGAGTTATTGGTGATTGAAGATAAACATTAATTGCAACAAAAAATACGTAAAATTTTGTTAGGTTGGCCGTGAAAATACTCAATCCCAAATAATTTTTCAGAAATAAATACATATTAATCCAGACTGGTCCTTAAAATTACCAATAATGGTTTAGTTATCAAAATACCTACGTAGTTAAGATTGTTGGTGCGATTAACAATTAAGCACAAATTAAAGCAGTTAGGTATAGAAAATGCTCAAGAAATAAAAAAGTACCATAAAATATCATTTCATTACAATACTAAAATACAGGGTGTTGCATTTAAGAAAACTCAGAAAATAGGGGAAATATGCCTGAGACGGCATACTGGCTGAGATGGCATATCGCGCGTTTTTCGTAAACTATTCCAAATTTGGTGCCTAGTGTGACAGTTTTCAGTCCCTCAAGTTAAAATTTGTCAACATTGTTGAACTTATGCATGTTAGTTTTATTTTGACAGCAGTAGCTTTTGGAATGTTAATTAAGTAGGACAAAATATTTATTGACTTTTTTTGTATCACATTATAATTCGCGAGTCTTTACACCTGAGTTAAGTTTTTAAATTTTGTGATGTTCTTTTACCTTATGCCTGTATCGATTTATATCTTAATAATGTGCTTAAGAAAAATTAGGTTAAAAAAACGGTATGATTGCAATGTTGCCTGAGATGGCATAGTAAGCAGGTGGTTTAGATGGCATAGGTATGCCATCTCACCCTTATGCGTTTTTACACTGCATTAATTTTGTTATATGATTGAAGTTTATCGTTACAGTTATGGGTCGTTTTAAGAGAAATTCGAACCAAAAAAATCGATTCCGTCGATGTTGAGACAAGTGACGAGAAAGATGCTGCTTGCATTTTTTGTAATGGCCTCTTTTCATTATCTCGTTCTCGAGAAACCTGACTAAGATACCAAATTTGTGGCAAGTGGTCATATTTCGAATGTGCCGGTGTACCCATGACTACAAAAAAAATTATTTGTGACTTATGTCGAGATTAGTGCCTTTATTTCAAGGGTATGCCATCTTACCCACATGCATGTGGGTGAGATGGCACATATAATACTTAAAAAAAAAGAATGTGTGTGTGTGTACTTTGTACGCACGTAAGAAGATATTCTTCTATTATATAATAGGTAATTTAAACGAAGTAAATATACTTAAAAGGTTATTTGTACTTATTTTATTTAAAAATCAAACTAACTTTCTTATCTACCACTTTAAAAAAGAAGAATATCTTCAAAAATTATATAATAATATACTTACAATCATAAAATCTATAAAAAAAATAAAAAAATAATAACTTGCTTGGGGCTTGAACCCACTTCACGTCTACCGCGCCATACGAAAGTTGACGCCATTTCAAACTGCACCAAACTCTCGTATACGTCATGTGGGAATATACACAAACTAAACGTTTACACCATAAATTTATATGAATTTAATAAAATTATTAGTTTGATTTTTGTCGAAATAAAATACAACAAAATATAGAGTAAGAAAACGATATATGAGATGAAGATTTGTAGAAAGATTGTTCGTAATCAGATTATGTAAATTAAAGCATTGCCTACTAATAGGTAACTACATATAATAGGTAACTATATTATTTTGTTTACATTTTCCAAATAGATAGGTATTGAAATTATTAGGTATTTCCAACTGAAACATTTAGAATTACGTACCTGCGGCTTTTCAAAACTATTTAAAAAGTCATTATAATTATAAATTTGATTTTATTTCTGTCCACACATCAATAAAAACTAATATTATACAATATTTTTGTTTACCGATAACTTCCATATTGAACAATTATTGACAGATCATTTCAAAATTTCAACACCCAATAAGAGCCCGTATAACAACTAATACCATACTGTCGGTGTGCGCATGCACGCGGATCAATCAAATTTTACCCTCAATCGATTCGCCGCTAAAGAAGAATATCTTCAAAAAATTTTCAGAAAAAAACTATAATATGTACCTTGTTAAAAAATAATGTTATATTTATGTAAATGTTCCTAGCACTGACTTTGATTTTTATTACATGTCTAACTCTATCGATTATCGATTACAAAACATTTAAAAAAAAGTATGTCGTCTCAGGCATATCTCCCCTACTCATTCCGAGTTTC
Source organism: Diabrotica virgifera virgifera (assembly GCF_917563875.1). Lineage (NCBI taxonomy): Eukaryota > Metazoa > Arthropoda > Insecta > Coleoptera > Chrysomelidae > Diabrotica > Diabrotica virgifera. The sequence goes on along the minus strand of NC_065443.1, from coordinate 287,310,882 downwards.
GACCAACCCTGTATACTGAAATTAAAAATTTAGTTATACTAATGATTCTTAACAATAGTAGAGTATATTAAAAAACATTTGAATGTAGGTAGAGTTTTAGATGTCAAACTATTACAATTCTACAGGGTGTGAATGTTGCTACAAAATTAATAAAAAAAACGTAATTATCTTTTAAAATACCCTGTATAATATTACAAAACCTTATATTTTAAGAAAGAAGACATCGAAGAGAATCCAAAAATGTAAAAATATACAGGGTGTCCCATTAAAAAAAACGAAGTTATAAGCAACTTCCGGTATAACCGGAAGTTGCAAAGAGATGAAAATATTTTCATTTAATAGATCATCCTTCAAAACCTCTTAATTTCAATTTTCATGATTCTGTTGCCTTTAGTTCTCGAGATATTTCTAATAGGCCCTTTATTTGCCTCACCCTGTATATTTTGACTTTGCTTTCGTGTATTACTCTTTAAATAATACAATTTTTGGAAAGTCAGAAATAAACAACAAAACTAAACTCAGAGTATATAACAACATAGTAAATCCGATAATGACATATGGGGCAGAAACATGGGCCCGGATTACGTACACTCGATACGCATCGTATCCGCCATGTTTTCCCATAGCGCCTTACGGGAAAACATGGCGGATACGATGCGTATCGAGTGTACGTAATCCCTATGATGTATTGTGCAAAAGAAACATTCTTCTTCTTCTTCTTCTTCTTCTTCTTCTTTTATATAGGCAACACTGCCTGTTTTTCTTCAACGGTGCCTTTCATTCTGCCCCTAAAAGAAACATGAACCAATGATAAACGCGATCGAGATTAAATACATGAGAAGAATAGCTGGAGTTACGAAGTTTGATAGATTTAGAAATGAAGATATAAGAAAAGAGCTGGAACAAGAAACGATAATGAGGAAGATCGAAAACAAACAATTAAGCTGGTTTTGACACATACAACGAATGGACAAAAAAATACTTACAAAGAAGGTACATGAAGCCAAAATGGGAAACAAAAGAAAAAGGGAAGGCCGAGGAAGACATGGATGGACGAGATTCAGGATATAGGTGAAAGGAGACACATGAGTATGAGGGATATGAAGAACCTGGCCACCAATAGAAGCGACTGGAAGAAATGGATAAAAGGCGGAACCCGACATCCGACGCTCTGAAGGGCACTAAGGAATATGAGAAATAAGAAGAAGAAGAAGACTTTGCTTTCGGTATTGAGATATTTGTTCTTCCATACGATTTCTTTCAGGCATCCCGAGATTCTAGCTGTTTTCATTGTTTGTTCTCTGACCTCTTTTGAGAGATTTCCATAGCTTGTTATTTCCGCTTGTTATTTCCATAGCTTGTTATTAGACAATGATGCGTGTTGTCACCTGACTTATTCAACATTTATGGTGAACATGTCATGAGGATGACTTTAGAAGGATGGGGCGGTGGAGTAACAGTGGTTGGTAGGAAAATCTCCAATTGAAGACTTGCTGATGACACTACACTTATAGCAGCAAATGAGCAAGAAATGTTTGATCTACTGCGAAGAGTTGAATACGAGAGCAATAAAGTTGGTCTGAAAATCAATAAAGCTAAGACAAAAATAATGGTGGTCGACAGATTGCACACTATTCAACTGACTAACATGTTACAGGAATACCAGACAGTAAACAGCTTTGTCTATCTCGGATCTAGTATAAGTATAACTAACGATGGTAACTGTGAAGCAGAAGTTCGGAGACGTATTGGTATGGCAAAAATGCGATGAGTCGCCTAACTAAAGTTTAGAAAGACAGATCTATCTATCAAAATATCAAGATGAGACTGGTGAATGCCCATGTATTCTCAATATTTCTATACGGGGCAGAGACTTGGACTCATCGCGCACGCGAGCGCCAAAACATTGATGCCTTTGAGATGTGGTGCTGGAGAAGAATTCTGTGCATACCTTGGACAGCTCATAGGACAAACGTTTCCATTCTAAACCAACTCGAGATTAAAAAAAGGCTGTTCACAATATGTCTGCAACGAATTCTGCAATTCTTTGGTCATGAGGTTCGCAGAGGTGATGATAGTTTGAAGAGATTAATTGTTTCTGGAAACGTTCCGGGGATAATACCAAGAGGACGATTACCAACTAGACTAGATGGCTCTACCAAATTAAGAATTCAGCTGGAAACTCATTCTGCGAAGCTCTTAGAGCAGTTGAAGATAGAGACCAATGGAAAAAAATTGGTAGGAATATTGGAAGAAATCACGATCCTCAGTAATGGAGAAATGACAAGAGAGAGAGTTATTTCCGCTTCAAAATATTTGAAATGATTCACCTGTTCCACAGTTTTGGAGTTAATTTCTAATTTGCATCTTATCCATTCTTTGGAAATTACTAGGCACTTAGTCTTCTCGCCTTCTCGGTGTTGATGAGCATATTTAGTTATTTAGCTTTGGTATTAAATGCATGCAGTAGCCTTTGGAGATTGTCTTCAGAATCGGCGATAAGGACAGCATTGTCAGCGTAGCCAACGACTCTAAAGAATGTGTTACCCATCTTAAATCCAGCTGTTCTGGGAAGGTTTTCTATTATTTTATCCATTATGTATTAAATTAAATATGAAAGGGCTCCGTGAATCGTCCTCACGGATTCCTGTGTTTATAACTATGTCTTCTGTTGTCAAATGTCCTACTCTTATTTTTGTTTTACATTGTTTGTTAATATCGTGTACTAGGTTAATTAGCCTGTAGTTTAGCCCTTTTTCTCCCATTATTTCTAACACGTCCTTTAATTGCACTCTGTCAAATGCTTTGGTCATATCGACGAAAACACATATATGCAGGTTTATTAAATTCTATGGATTTTTTCTCTATCTGTCTGATAACAAATAGTGCATGAATGGTGGATCTATTTATCTGGAAACCTTGTTGTTCTTCCCGTATGGTTATAGTTTTGGCAATTTCTTCCAGTATAGTTTTTGTGAATGCTTTGAGAGTTCTGTTAAGCAGAGTTATTCCCCTATATAGTTCAAGTAATGAAGCTTAAAATAGGACAAAACCTCGCAATTTTTACAGAATGGATCGATTTGCTTGAAAATTTAAGAATAAATAATGGATAGTCCAAGGATCAAAATCTATATGTCGAAAGGCGCTTTTACCATGGGGGTGGTTGCCACCCCATCTCGGGGTGGAAATTTTATTCCCGGGGGTGGAAATATGATGGGGTTGCCACCCCATCTTGCGGGATCAGAAGATATTCGTTAAATGTGGAAAAGTATTTTTTTATTACTCAACCATGCAAACTGTAAATAAATTTTGCTATAGCGATAGATAAAACGTACATGGAAGTTAAATAAAAATTTTTGAAAAAAAGTTAAAATTTTATTTTTTTTTTTTTTTTCATAATCTTTCGGCCCGTTGCGGGATCGGAAGACAAAGTATGATTTGAATAATTTATTTTTTGTTTTTCTTGTAATTACCAATCGCAACTTTTCCGCACTATAGCGACACGCAATTATCAACTTGACTTTTTTCGCACCACTCTACTGTGTACCCTATTAAATTATGGTAAACAATCGTTTCTGGCTACTACCAGAGGCGTACGACAGGGGAAAGTGAATTGTTGACCCTTCCCAAATTCTACGCCACTCACGGAATTGCTATTTTAGGATAATTTTTATATTCTCCAATACTTTCCATGTAACAATATATTTGTCATTCGTAACGATAAAATAATTAGTTCGCGAGATATTTGAAGTTGAAAATATTTGAAGCTGTGCCGTTTCATTTTTAACTTCAAATATCTCGAAAACTAATTACTTTATCGTTACGAATGAAGAGTATATTATTTACATAGAATGTATTAAAGAATCTAAATATTGAGCTAAAATAGCAATTCTGGCAGTGGCGTAGAATTTGGGAAGAGTCAACCATTTACTATCCCCTGTCGTACGCCTATGGTAGTAGCCAGAAACGTTTATTTACCATAATTTAATAGAGTACACAGTCTTTCTGCCAAGTATGACATGGATACGTCAAATAGTGTTAAAATAAAATCATTTTTTAGTAAAATTGTGGTGTATGTCCCATTAAAAATAGTTAAATAGTGTTAAAGTACCGAAAATTTTTACTTAAATTTTAAAGTACTAAAAAAAATGTTAAAGTACTAAAAATAGTTATTAAATTTTTAAATAAAACACCCTGTAACTCAGTAAGGAGCGATATTTTATGTAAGTCATTTGGGTTAAATCTTATTATTTTGAGGTCTGGAATCTACAACTCAGAGATTGGACATTCTTAATTAATCACCCCGTATTAACAGAAAAGAACAACATAAAAAATATTAGGTTAACGAGCAGATCCATGTCCTTTATTGTTACGTTGGTTCTGTGTGATGTTTCTCATTAGGTTTCTACTTCTTTTTTTTAATCTGGACGTCCGTCCAAAACCGAGGCAACGAAAGGAAAAAAGAGAAATTGAAACCTGATTAGAAACATCACACAGAACCAACCTAACGCTAAAGGGCGTGGATCTGCTCATTAACCTAATATTATTTTTTATGTTGTTCTTTTGTGTTAATATATTTATATTTAGTCGAGGAAATGAAGCATTTTGGCTCGCAATTTTTTCGTCCAGCATGGATTTACTTGAAATTTTCACAGAAGATAGGGAATAGTCCAAGGATCATTTTCTATATCATGCCGCTGTACGCTAAAACCTTGGGGGTGGTTGCCACCCAATCTCGGGGGCGGGAATTTTTTGTTACATTTTAACCATGCAAATCGATGTAAAAAGTAATTCTAAGAAAAAAATGTTTTTTACATTTTCTTCGTAAAACTAATATTTTTTGAGTTATTCGCGCTTGAAAGTAACAGTTTTTCAACGAAAAAATCGACTTTTTAGGGGGTTTTTTGAGAATACCTCGAAAAATATGCATTTAATCAAAAAAAATGTAGATATCAAAATTGTATCTTTTAGTAACAAAAATCAAATTCTGTTTCTATAATATCTCTAAGACCAATACAAACCGAGATACGGCATGTTAAAGTTAGCTTTTTTCGTCAAATGCATCATTTGAAATCTTCAAAGCCAAACAACGGAAAAACTTTGCATTTTTCGAGGAAAACTTAAAAAATCTTTTTTCAAGCATACAGTTAGACCTTTCAAAAAATAATAAAAAGTTTCTAGCCTGAAAATTAAGCGATTTATGATCAAAAAAGGTAGGTACCTGCTTTTCTCTATGAAAAAATCAGTGAAAACAACCCCCTAACTACCCTCCTAATTAAAAATTGTTCTTCACCTTTCTGTAATTCCTTTTATATTTGTATTATCAATACACCCAAGAAGTTTGATCTATTTAAAAAGCCTAATTTTAGAAAAATTGTTGTTTAAAGAAAAATTAATTTTTTGCAATTTCCCATTTTTCACCTTTTACTTCATCGTTTTACATATCTCCGAAAATACTGGAGATACGAAAAAAAATTATTGACTACTAAATTGTAGATTTTTTAGTAACTAAAATTCCCGTGTGCATATATTTTCATTACAGTGAACAGTTAGCGAGATATAGCTGTTTAAAACCTCTATTTACGAGCAAACACCCCCTTATTCGAGCCCTTTAAACCCACCCTAATTAAAAACTAAGGGAATTTGGTTTACACAGTCTTATAACTCTTTAAAAATCCTACAAAATCATTTTTGGAAAAACTTTTTATCGCCAAAAATAAAGGAGCTATGTTTATAAAACGAATTTTTTTTTCGAAAAATTCGAATAATCCGCTTATGGATAATTTTTAATGTACGTATGTATAATACCACAGAACCGGTTCGTATACTGGAAGATGACTAAAAAACTATTTGTACATATTTGTATTTTTTCATATTTGTAAATTCGTATTTTTGTGTAAATAAATGTTTTTGTAATTCTTTAATTCTACTTCTGTATTTATCTATTAAATTATCTACTTATAAAAATTGTAATGTTATTAAGGGTGGTTTTTAAGGGTTGAAATATTATGATATATCCTAAAGTATAAAACAATCATTATTTAACCAATAAAAACCAAATTTTACCCATATTAAAGTTTACAATGTTTTTATATAATTTTTGACAATAAGGGGTAGTTTACACCCCTAAAAATAATCAACGCCCTTAAGCATGATATAGAATATGAAGTACAGGTTGAGATGATCCTAATCCCAAATTTTTATGTAAATCGATGCAAGCCGAAATTATTCTTTTAGGGTAAGTAAATTTTTTATATATAGCTCCAACAAGGGTGGTTTTAGGGGTTGAAATATTATCATAGTATATCTTAAAGCATAAAACACACATTATGTAACTAATAAGAACCAAATGTTGACAATATTAAAGCTTAAAATGTTATTTTATAATTTTTTACAATTAGGGGTAGTTTTCACCTTTAAAAAACCAAAAGCGTACAACTGCTCAATATAGAAAATGAACTAGAGGGTGTAATGAGCCTAATCACAAATTTTTGTACAAATTGATGCTGGATGAAAAAATTGCGAGGTTTTGCCATTTTTTCAGTTTCATTTCCTCGACTAATTGTTCATATCCCAACAACGTTTAATTATTTATTAATACCTACCCAAATCACTTAAATATTTTTCCACATAAGTAGGTATATAAAATCAATGTCAATAGCCGTTGGCATCTATGCATGTATAGCTGGTTTCAACACTCTGGTGTCCAGATCTGTTAGTATTTGTAAATGTACTGTTTTTCCAAACCCTAACTGATTTCAACACCCTGGTGTCTACACACGCTAGCATCTGTAAATATGCGCCCCGGATGCAGAAAAACATCCTGGCTTAGGAACCTCCGCCAGTGGTATGGAGTGAGCACCACGACATTATTTAGGCCAGCTGTGGACAAAGTAAAAATCATGCAACTGATCGCCAATGTTTTAGGAGAACATAGTCGAGGAAATGAAGCACTTTGGCTCGCAATTTTTTCGTCCAGCATGGATTTACTTAAAATTTTCACAGAAAGTAGGGAATAGTCCAAGGATCATTTTCTATATCATGCTGCTGTACGCTAAAACCTTGGGGGTAGTTGCCACCCCATCTCGGGGGTGGGAATTTTTTATTACATTTTAACCATGTAAATCAATGTAAAAAGTAATTTTAGGAAAAAAATGTTTTTTACATTTTCTTCGTAAAACTAATATTTTTCGAGTTATTCGTGGTTGAAAGTAACAGTTTTTCGACGGAAAAATCGACTTTTTTAGAGGGTTTTTTGAGAATAACTCGAAAAATATGCATTTAATCAAAAAAACTGTAGTTATCAAAATTGTAGCTTTTAGTAACACAAACCACACTGTTTTTCTATAATATGAATACGACCAATACAAACCAAAATACGACATGTTAAAGGTTAGCTTTTTTCGTCAAATGCATAATTTGAAATAATCAAAGCCAAATAACGGGAACACTTTGCATTTTTCCAGGAAAACTTACATGGTGTTTTTGAAGCATATAATAAGATCTTAAAAAAATAATAAAAAGTTTCTAGCATAAAAATTGAGCAACTTATAACCAAAAAAAAGTCGGTACCTATTTTTCTCTACGAAAAAAAAAACAGTGAAAACAACCCCCTAACTACCCTTGTAACTAAAAATTGGTCTTCACCTTTCTGTAATTCCTTTTATATTTATATTATCAATACACCCAAGAAGATTGACCTATTTAAAAGGCCTAATGTTAGAAAAATTGTAGTGTAAAGAAAAATTGATTTTTTGCAATTTTGCAATTTTTATCATTTTCTTCAAAATATCTCCGAAAATACTGAAGATACGGAAAAAATGATAAATTACTAAGTTGTAGCTTTTTTAATATCTAAAATTTCTTTATGCACAAATTTTCATTACAATGAACAGTTAGCGAGATATAGCTCTTTAAAACATCTATATACGAGCAAACATCCCCTTATTCGAGCCCTTTAAACCCACCTCAATTAAAAATTAAGGGATTTTTCGGAATCTAATTTACACAGTCTTATTACTCCTCAAAAGTCCTACAAAACTATTATTGAAAAAACTTTTTATCGCCAAAAGTGAAGGAGCTATGTTTATAAAACTAATTTTTTTTCGAAAAATTCGAATAGTCCCCTTATAGAGCATTTTTAATGTACCTATATAATACCACAGAGCCGGTTCGTATACTGAATGACTAAAAAACTATTTATATGTGTATTAATTTTTATGTATTTGTAAATTTGTATTTTTGTTTAAATAAATGTTTTTGTAATTCTTTAATTCTACTTTTTTTCTGTATAGATCTATTAAATTGTCTATTTATAAAAATTGCAATGTTATTAAGGGTGGTATTTAAGGGTTGAAATATTATGATATTATATCCTAAAGCATAAAACAATCATTATTTAACCAGTCAAAACCAAATTTTTCTCATAATAAAGTTTACAATGTTTTTATAAAATTTTTGACAATAAGGGTAGTTTACACCCCTAAAAATAATTAACGCCCTTGAGCATGATATAGAATATGAAGTACAGGGTAAGATGATCCTAACCCCAAATTTTTATGTAAATTGATGCAAGCCGAAATTATTCTTTTAGGATAAGTAAACTTTTCATATATAGCTCCAACATAGGCGCCCATACACACAGGCAGGGGGGGCCGTGGCCCCCCCCCTAGCTTTTCGGGAAAGAAAAAAATTAAATTTATATTACATAAACGCATTTTTGTCAAAACATTATTGGATAATTTTGAGAGATAAATTGGAAACAACATATTTATTAATAAAAAAAATTCACATATTGGGTAGTTATTAATAGTTTAACAGAAAATCTTTGTGTCTGCGACAGTGGTCTGTATGGAATGTGCATAATACACATTTCCCACAATCACGGTATGCTACTAACGAAAACATTGACAGAGATTGGAGGCGTGGGAAACATATACACTGTAATCGACACCCAAAATTACAAATTAAATGAATCATTTATACTGCAAAAAAACCATATCAGCAAGAATTCCGATCTCTGATCGATAATCACTAATGAGCTATTTGTCTTTAACAACTGGTATATTTTGAAAAAATTCATACTGAAAAATAATTTTTAAAATTTATTGAACATAGTCAAATTTTAGTTTGCAAAAGTATTTTTTTAGTAAGTAGATTATTTTTAAAGTGTGCATTATCATGAACAGAACAATTTTATTTAAATGAAAGACAGGTGATCTTTCATGATGAATGAGTGTTATATACAGGGTGTCCCAAAAGTAGCGGAAAGGCCGAATAATTCGCGAAATGAACATCGGATCGAAAAACTGAAAAATACGTGTTCAATAATTTTCAAAAATCTATGCGATGACACTAAACAAGTCCACCACTTCAACCCCTGGGTGTGGAGCGGGGGGTAACTTTAAAATCTTAAATGGAACCCCTAATTTTTGTTGCAGATTTGGATTTTCCTTGTAAAAATAAGCAAATTTTATTCGAGCCATTTTGCGAATTGTGGATAGGTAGATAGCGCTATAATCGGAAAAAAACGGTATATCGTGATACCACAGCAAAATTATAGAAACGGTCTAATATCTCGAGAAATATATATACTTCCAAATAAAACTAAAAAACACGTGTTTAATATTTTTCAAAAATCTATAGAATGACACCAAACAGGATTTTTCATTCCACACTCTGGAGATGGGGTGGGAGTTAACTTTAAAATCTTAAATAGGAACCCCCGTTTTTTCTTGCAGATTGAGTTTCCTCCTCAAAAAATAAGTAACATTTATTCGAACTTTTTTAGAATTGTTGACGGATGGCGCTATATTCGGAAAATGCGATTTATTTGCGCCATCTATCAACAATTCTAAAAATGTTTGGAATATGTGTGCCTTATTTTTCATAAGGATTCTATATCTGCAAAAATAAAGAGGGATCCTTTTTAAGATTTTAAAGTAAAAACTTGGTTCGACACATACTCTTGGTTAGTCTGCTCGCCAAAGTTGAAGGGAAGGCTTTGCAAGCATTGTATTCTTTTCAAACGGGTTTTAAAGAGAGGCTCAACTTTTGTGGTACCCATGACATTTCCATTTAAAAACTTGGTCTAGTGTTTAAATGTATGAATAATTCCTCACAACAGGGTTCAAACTAGGTTTTTAGGTGGTTTAAACTACAGTAGACTCCCTCTATAACGACAACTGAAATGGTGAATTAATTATCTCGTTATAAGCGGATCTCGTTATATCAAACAATAATAATATTGAAATCTTTTGATGCCTCTTACGTAGTTTATTATGTGTCGATGGTCAACCTGAACAGTGAACAATGAGACTTCGCCGCCATAAATTGTAAATTTCCTATAGTATTCAATATCGGTCGATAAACAGACAGATGTTTATTACAGGTGGCCGAGTTTATTATAGCACTGGCCTCGATAATAAGACAAATGTTGGGCATTTCTATGTACAGGTAGTTGGGGCATTTATTTTCCTCAATTTTCCTCGTTATAACCAAATATGCCTCGTTATAGAGCGTTATAGTTCAATAGGAATTTCATGGGACACCTAATGTACCTCGTTATAAGCGAAACCTCGTTATATCCGCGTTCATTATAGAGAGAGTCTACTGTATATATTGTCATCCGAAATATACAAAATGTAATGTGCAACATCTTCACGTTTGGCCCCCCCCTAAAAATTTTTATATGGGCGCCCTTGAGCTCCAACAGGGGTGGTTTTAAGGGTTGAAATATTGTGATATTATATCTTAAAGCACAAAACAATTATTATGTAACTAATAAGAAGCCAATGTTGACAATATTAAAGTTTAAAATGTTATTTTAATTTTCTTTACAATTAGGGGTGGTTGTCACCCTTAAAAAACCAAAAGCGTACAACGGATCAATATAGAAAATGAACTAGAGGGTGAAATGAGCCTAATCCCAAATTTTTGTACAAATCGATGCTGGACGAAAAAATTGCGAGGTTTTGCCATTTTTTCAGCTTCATTTCCTCGACTAACAAGGCTTTTAAAGAATAAGATAGGGGAATAAAAAATGAGGAATCAAAACAAATAATTTAAAAACTCTTAATACCGATCTACCATATTCTTAAAAGTAATTGTCCGCATATCATGATTAAGTGTTGAAACTCATAAAATCTATTTTTAATCTGTACCATACTATTATTACTGGATAATATTAGTAGGAAGATAATATCTACAGCTGTATCTTTCTCCTTATGCTTCGATAATTACGTAATTAATGTAAAGTGCCTCCCAATGCAATTTCTCCGCACGTCAAAGCATGACATTCGAAATCATGCAATTTTGCTCGTTTCTATAGTTATACACACATCCATTTTAAATGAATTTATATCTTTTATAAATTCTTAATTGTTACAAGCGGAACGTTGATTGCTTTCGTTTTTATACAAATGCTAAATTAATCATTTCAGATAGGAATGTTGGTGACAATAATCCAGAAGAAACGTAATATAGTTATAGTTTAATGTACCTACATTATTTGCTTACAAAAGTTGACCCAGTTTTCTGTAACGAAATATTTTTGTGATGATTAATAAATTCGCATACAGTTGAGTCCGCGAGTCTTTACCCGTGCGTCATTAATACCTGGCGAGATAAAACACATACTTTTTATCTAGCATCATTCTCTTCCACGCATGAAACTCATGACAAACCAGCTGCCGTTTGTTATTAAGGAACAACACATGTTATTTTCATGAACCATCTAGACTCAGTGCATTGAAAAGAGATAGGTACAAAAAAAGACGATTCGGTATGTTTTCATATTTTAAGCACAATTTGTTTGACGTTTCTGCTTTGTTTAATTTTGTTGCTGTCAGTCACATACTTTAAATGTTTATGAAATCCACAGCCAGTATGGGAAACTCACATACTTTAAATGTTTATGATTCTCTCTCTTCTGTGGCGCTGCATCCGCCTTTTAGTATCTCTGTCCCTGGCTGCTCTCCTCCAGTTATCCACCCTCAATATATCCTTAGTATCGGATCTCACTTCTACACATCGGCAGACACGTCTGCGGATGCATCTGCCGATGTATCATCACGAGCTGACCACACATCTGTAGGTACACATTACACATCTGGAAATCGTTCAGTCTGTGTTAATTCTCGGGTGACGTAGAGGTCAGAGGTCAGATTTGTGAAGAGGCATCGGGCGTTCGCACCGAAACCCTTTGATCTGTGCTAGGAAAACCGACAACAATCGGATATTTCGTAGACGCGTCCGCCGACGTGATATATAAACAACAAACGATCAAATGTAATATTCCGATAATATAAACGATTTTATGTAATACAGTAATAAAATTATGACAAAAATTTCTTTAGGATCTTGTAGGGGGGCTTTAAACTTTGATTTAGTCACTTTCTGACTTTCATAATAATAACTTTTTACCAATTTATTAAGCCTTGAAAATCGCCATTTTTCGTTTTTTTCAATTTTAAATTGTTTATAACTTGAAAACGATAAACTTTAGAGAAAAATTACAAGAAACCTTTTTTGTCCAGAATGGTCCCAAACATCTAACAAAAATTTGTACGAACCAAAAATATTAACAGCTGTTATTTTTAAGTAATAATAATGAGCGCCAGAACGTATTAGGCGGCCGTCTATGGTGAGTGCGAGAGAGATGCCATTCCAGCAGTCCAATAGGGCATCTTACTCGCACTCACATTTACAGCCGCGTCAATACGCTCTTACGGCTTATTGTTAATAATTAAAAATAACAGCTTAGTAATAAAATTAATGACACAAATTTTTTCAGAATCATGTAGGGAGGGCTTTAAACTTTGATTTAGTCACTTTCTGACTTTCATAATAATAATTTTTAACCGAGTTATTAAGTCTTAAAAATGGCCATTTTTGCGTTTTTCAAATTTTAAATTGCTTATAACTCGAAAATCATCAACTTTAGAGAAAAATTACAAGAGACCTTTGTTGTCCAGAATTGTCTAAAAAACCTAAAAAAAAAATGTCCAGACCAAAAATAATAATTTTTGTAATCTGATTAAAAAAAATTGTTAAAAAAAATTGTTAAAAAAATTGTTAAAAAAAATTTGGACCACTTTTCTCGTTGGCGACTTCTTGAACCTTATTCTTGGGTGTATTACAAATTTGATTATGCAAAAAAATCTCATGGGAATATTTTTTCCAACGAACCCGCCACGGCGCGCCGTTTTCGTCTTGTTTATTTATTTTGGTCTGAGCTATGGAAACAAATTAAGATGATGATTAATATACACTGTACACTGTACTTAGTTTAACTTTCGATAAGGGCTTCCTTTTTCCAGTAACTCTCGTATTCCTTCTCCTTAATTCGTTTTTCAATGCACAAACAGTCCAAGATCCATATTTTTTGCCATAATTTATTATTTATTAAATCGTAAACAAAATCACCATATCAAAAATCGTAAACAAACTTCACGAATTGTCAAAACGTTTACCCCAACTACACTAGCGCCGCCAAGCGGGAGCAAAAGCGTACATAGCTGCCATTGTTTTTCCGTTATCTGTAGATTGCTTTACCGTTCTGTTCAAGAATGCTACCCAGTTGGCTAATATTTGATCTATTACTCACTAGATGTCACAGTCAACGCTAAATTTCAGTATCATTCGAATACATTTCGATTTACTCACAACTGTAAAATCGATTAAATTGTCCACCAGTTTAAAGAACGGCATTTCATATGGCATGTCATCTGTCACTTTGTAAAACAAATAGAATGAGGTTAGCAAAAAAGACTATCCTGTAATTTTATTTTTAAGCTCAAAATCTAACTAAACATAAAAATGTCTGCTTCGTTTATTCATAGAATAATCCTGTCTGTAGGATTCCTATCATTGTTTCATTCTGCATATTCAGCTGCTCAACGTAAGTGGAAAATCCCCTCTAAATTTTTTCAATGTTATTAAATATTCATTGTTTTCTTTCAGATCGATCATATCTTCGTTTGAATGACTTAGATTTTACACATTTACCTTTAGATGTAAGTATTTGCTCTGGTTTATTTCTGTGTATTTACCCTTAGTCTCCCTACAGTACTTTTGAGTGCCACCAAATTCTGGTACCCTTCTATCCCAAGTATTTAAGTAATCTAATTTGAGAATGGGTGCATTAGGATGACCTTAGCAGCTGACTGTAAGCACAAAGCGGCTTAGTGCTTGTATCAAGCTGCAATAGGGAAACCTTAGTAAATCTCTCAGCTGCCAACTTCCAAGCAGTGTCATCTGAACGCTACCTCTTACTCAGATGTCCAGCTGCTGAGGTCGACCAAATGTACTAGTGATGTAACGAATGTCGTTTTTTGAACATTTGCGAATGCGAATATCTAATAACGACATTCGCAAATGTGGATGCGAACGTTCAGTTTTTTTAATTTGTTTCTATTTTTGAAATGTTTTCTAAATTTATAATGAGAAGTTTATTGATATTTAGTATAAATCAATCTGAACCTTAAGCTTTATTACATTATACCAAATAATAAAACAATGTGAAGGCTGATAATCCGATTATACAGTACAACCTGTCATATCCGGACCTCCCCATATCCGGACGGTTCTGCGCCGTCCGGATCTACCGAGAAGGGCAGTCCTGCTGTTGGACAGCGCACTAAAAGATGGCGAAATAATGTATTATAGAATCTATAAAACGTGTCTATCGACGAAAGTTATTGACAGCGTCGATTACTGGAATGTATGAAGGAGAAAACCTTTCAGAGACTATAAAAGAAGTAGTGGTCTTGATATCCGGATATTTTCATATCCTGATCGGTCTGTCGCCACATTGATCCGGATATGGCCGGTTTTACTGTACTAGGTTGTTACCTTTTTTTTTTTAATAAAAAAAGACGAGAAAGAGAATAGATTTTAATTTTATTAATCTAACGTTATTTTCAAATTATTTTTTTTCTGATATTCATATTCACAAAACATTCGCACAAATTTTGCGAATGCCAATATGCAAATACATGTGGATATTCGCGAATGCGAATATGAATATTCGTTACATCACTAAAATGTACCCAATCAACCTAATGTTCTGTTAAATATCAGTTATCAGCTGATGTTTAATACTTCAAATGTCATTCATATTATTAAATTCACAATAAAATTTATAGGTACTAGGTAAAGGATCATTGAGAACAAATGCTTTTAGCTCATTGCAAAAAGTTGACCTAAGAAATAAGGCGGAATTAAAAGTAGGGTTGTTAAGTAACTGTCAAAAAAACATCTAAACGTGATGGGAGACTAAGCTCAATGGAAATTTGGTTGCCACATCTGGTACATGTTTTCCCATTTTATAAGTTATTCTTTGTATAATTTGATCATGATTATTAACAGTGTGAAATATATGTTACGGGTAAACTTAGGTAAACAGGTAACCCTGGCGGGTAAAGTCCAAAGTAGCCGTTAGGTATTGGTAAAAAAAAATGTAAATGTAAAGCTGCTGGAAATATTTGTAACTCCAAATGCCACAGCAGTTTGTCTTGTTTTAACAAATGGATTATAATTTTTATTTCTGTAGTATTTATAGTTTTACTTTCCTCACTTTTGTAAAATGCGGGTTTTTCCTAAATTTAAGATATCTTTTAAACAGTTATGGCCTTGCCATTACTAGTATATCCAATTAAGTATTTAACCAAGTGGCAGCAGGTAGAATGTGTTTTGGGTAGGGCAACGGTTATTTTATCGCATAACTTTTTTATCTTTAACTTTTATACATTTCTGACACTGGATTATTAAATTGTGAAGTATTCTAGTACTAAAAGGTACTCTTGTTTTAAATCGGTAGGACACACTGTTTTCTAGAAAAATCAATTTGAAAATTTTTCACTTTCTGAATTACAAAAAAAAAACTGTTTAGAAAGACGAAAACTGGTACATTTATTTATATTCCAGAGATAAATCGATTTCATTAATTGCAAATTTCTAGTACTGGTCATAGGCGTCCGTTTTGGGTAGGTCAACAGTTATTTTATAGCATAATGTTTTTGTCTTGAATTTTCGAGCATTTTTGACACTAGATTATTAAATTATGAGGTATTCGAGTACTAAAAGTTACTCTTACTTTATGTTGGTAAAATACTTCGTTTTTTCTTGAAAAGTTCTTTCAATTTTTTTTTCAAATTCCAAAAACGAAAAACTTTCAAATCGATTTTTCTAGAAAACGGTGCATCCTACTGACTTAAAGCAAGAGTACCTTTTAGTACTAGAATACCTCACAATTTAATAATCCGGTGTCAAAAATGCATAAAAGTTAAGGACAAAAAAGTTATACGATAAAATACCCGTTGCTCTACCCAAAACAGACGCCTATGACCGGTACTAGAAATTTGCAATCGATGGAATCGATTCATCTCTGAAAAGTAAATATGCATACCCATTTTCGTTTTTCTAAATAGAAGCCTTCTGGAGGTATTTAAGAAAAACTAATTTCATGACGCCATCTTCAAAGAGCTCTAGCTCCCTTCAGAAGCATTTTCGAACTAGGTGAATTGGGTTAAATTGTCTTAAAATTATCTGAGGAATCTCCTGTCTTCGTTTGTCGGTAGTTTCTGGACACCCTGTATTTTCGATATTACAGATACCTCGTGGGTACTTCAGACTTTACCCGGGTAATCGTAGGATTACCTGTTTACCTAACTTCACCCATAACATATACATTCCATGACCGCATATAAGATATAAGTGCATAGTGTTTTTTTGGAAAATAATGTTGATAAACTGTTTGATTTTAATATTTGTTTCCTCTCTGGTAGAATTTCATTTTAGGGTAAGGAAATATACAAAATCGGGCAACACTGCAACAATGTTTTGTAAGTTGCCTATATTTGGCCACCAGTAAACAGTTGTTTTTATTGCAGATCTTTATTCAAGCTTTGGTTAGCCTCTTTGTCATCATGTATGGAGTTCTGAGCATCGCTGGAGAGTTTAAGGAGATCAAAGCCTCAGCTGAATTGGAAAACAGGTCCTGGGAAACTTTTAGGAACATTCCTTCCTTCTATACCTTCACTCATAGAGGTGGCAAAGCTTCACCAGTATTAACCAAAGCTAGTTTAGAAGAAATTGAGTAGTAGGGAATAGGATTTTTGTATTTATTTGTACTTTGTAGAGATTGTTATGAAAAGGTGCATGTTATTAATTTAATAAAAGATAACTCGATTGTTTTGTATAGTTGTATTTTGTTTTAAAAAAATATGAAATGGTAACATGTTTAGCGGATAATAGTCATTTTTGTGGCATGATATCACTAAATTTTTAAATTACATCCTAGAAAACAAGTTTAAATATCTTTTGATGATATATCTTTCATTTCCACTTCAACTTCGTAATGCGTTTTATGTCTTCTTTAAATTACATCCTAGAAAACAAGTTTAAATATCTTTCGATGAAATATCTTTCATTTCCACTTCAACTTCCTAATGCGTTTTATGATGTCTTCCACTCCAGTTCTTCGCCGTAACTCATCATTTCGTATTCTGTCTCTCAAAGTTAGGCCAAGCATGGATCTTTCCATTTTTCGTGCTGCTTGCAATTTTCCTATTGATGTTTTAGTCAATGTCAGTGTTTCAGCTCCATAAGTAAGCACCGGAAGGACGCACTGGTTAAATGCTTTTCTTTTTAGCTTTATTGGGATGTTGTCCTTGAGCAAGTAGGAGTTCTTTGACTAAAGTAGGATAAATACAGATGCCTTGAGAGTTTTTAAAACAAACTGCTGAATAATTTTTTTACTGTCTACCGATTTTGACAAAATCCGGTCCATATATTCGTTGTAGCGGGTATCAAAAGAACAAAACTAGCAACAGTCTTCATTAAATTCTTTATTTTCGTAACATGTGCCATATACATTATATCGAATAAATTCAACATACTAAAATCTTAAAAGGTGCACTAAAATCACAATACTATCAACAGGTTTCGTCTTGAAGAATAAAACAACAACAAAATTAATACGCAAGTAATACTTAGTACAGGTGTTGGAGCTGTTCGTAGGTGAGGAAGAAGATGATGTTCCACGGGCCCATGCGGAACAGCGTCGGCACGAATCCTTTGTAGAACGCCCAAAAGCCTTCGTTCTTGTAGGTCTGCACGAAGCAATCCAACGTTCCTCGATAAATGTGACTAGGCAACTGACCACCGCACCGCTTCAGTTTTCTTTGGTTCATAAGTCGGGTCTAAAAATATACATATTGTTGTAGAATTGTTTTTTTTTTTTGGAAAAATTCAGAAAATAAATTTATATCATAGACCACGAGATCATAGATTTTCTTCACCCTGTACATGACCAAAAATTGTATAGAGTCTAATTTAGTAATAAACAGTGCTGTTTCGGGGAAGGCGAAATCGTTAATGTGGTTTTTGTTAATGGGTTTTTTTTAAAGGATTTACAAACAATGGTTCGAAAATATTGAAAAGTGCATATTCTTTCGTTTTGTGAACGTCAACAGGATTTTTGTAAATAATTCGTAAAAGGTTTAAACGATAAACAAATTTTATTGAATTTAGAATGTAAGGCTTTTTGTTTAGTTCTTTGAAAAAACGATAGTAATTTGATCTCTTTTAACAAAATGGAAAGTTGGATACAAATTAAGTTGGTTTCTTAGGAAAGGAAAGTATAGATATTTTGGGTAAAGAGGTTGTTTTTGATTGGTAGAGAAAGATCGATCGAAGGGATGAGAATGGCGAGTCGAAATTGCAGAGAGAAAAGATAGTCACTGTGTGATGAATATTGGGAGAGAACAGTCCAGTTTTTGAAAAGTGAGAAGTCAGTGTAAAGTGGTGAAATCGGCCTTTGCGAGCAGAATCAAATTGAAACGAAATTGTTGACCGGTTGAGAAGTAAAATTTTCCTGTGTCCGAGGAAGATTCCTTTGTTCTGTGTAAAACGAGTAGCTAATTGGTATATATTTGCACAAGATATCGAGCAAGGAGAAACTGAGGAGAATTCAAGCGAGTCCTGGTTTTGTTTGTTTTTTGAAGCAGTTTGGACGAGAGGGACCTTTTCGCAACATCCAAAGAGTATGTGTGGGAGAATCAAGGACGAGGCAATCTGGGAAAAGAAGGAGTGAAGAAACAAAAAGGTTAGTCAAATAGTCAAATCATTTGTCGAAACGGAGAGAGCTTGTTTATATCCACACCATATATGCTTATTTTTTTTTTGTATTGAACAGTTCTATAACTCACGTTAGTCATTCCAACTTTAAGTAATCAATTCAAAAGGAGAAAAGTAAATTTTATTAAATTTGGTATGGATAAATAATAATTTATTTAAATATTTTTTTTTTGTTAAAATAAGGAGACATCAGAATTAAAGTTTGATTTATTAAGTAAGAAATTGTTGCAACAAATTTAGATTTTAGTATTTTTTTTTTAAATCTTATTTATACGGCATATTGGATAAATAAATAATAGATTACATTTATATGATATTGAATGTGTTTAATTTCCCTGTTTTATCCTGGAAGGAGTAAGCAACTAGAGATACTAGAAGCCACAAATCAAAGGTATTGCATCGAATACAAAATAAGCCCTGAGAATAAAGTTTATTAGAAATTTGAATTTGGTTTTGTTTACATAGGCAGCAATTAAATTAATTGAGTAATTAATTAAATTAAGAATTTGCTAATCAATCTAATAAAAGAGATAAAATAGAGCATAACAATATGACAATATTGGAATATACACATATGACAATATTAGTTACCTTTACAGGCTACATAAATCTTGTGAACTGAGATCGGGAATTCTGTGGGAACAGGGGAAATATTTTTTCTTGGAAGTTTTTTTCGGGGGGGGGGGGGGTGGAGTCTTAATACTGTGATAACTATTAATTTGGAGGAATCCTTCACAATATTCATTACCTAAATGGGTCAAGTAAGTATGGGTACGAGTATAAGATTAAAAGATTTTGATGGACTAGCACTACACGTACATGAGTGTAAAGCATCAGATAGTAGTCGAGATTATTTTATTAGAAAAGGACAAATATCTTAAAATGATTAAGGACAAAATATCTTGTAAGTCATTTTGTAGATTTAATTGCCTTAGAAAGAAAAACAATAAATGGTGTCATATTCACGAAGATGTCAGACAAGGATACAGCACAGTATGTCCATTGCTGTAATTTTTACTTAAAATATATATATTTAAAAAAATTTGTGATGAAATAGACAAATGTATTGATGAAGAACATTCATTTGAACAATAATAAGTATGGTTTCTGTTTTCACATTTAATCCATGGAAAGGAATAAGAGGTATACACAATTTGGCTCTGAAATAAACACAGAAAGGATGCTTAAATATAAAAACGTAGTCAATTTTGAAAGAGCTTTTTCTAGAAAGCGAAAAACGGTATTCTAAATAAGACTAAAGCATGCAATTTAGCAAAGTACTTATTTATTGATTCGTAGCCAGCATTCGAACATATTAATCATTTATATACATGTAGTTAAAGCAATACGAAAACGTTCTGAACTGTTATCGCCATAACAAAAAATTCACTGAAATTCGACTAACATATAAACAACTGTAGAAAGGAATTCAAACCCAGAATGGATGAATTAATCAAATGAATAAAAAAGATCGGTAACTACTCCCTAATGAAGAAAAAATTATAGAAGTCATTTTAAAACTGGAATAAAATAAACCACCGCTTTAGATAATCTCCCTGAAGAACTTTTTAAAAACGGCGGCAACACCCTTTTGATACATATGCACCAATTAATAACTGAAATATGACAACAGAAACTACCGCAAACTTAAAGATTTACACATAATGTGTCCACTTCATAGAAAGGGAGTTTGATCATTCTAGAGGCATCACTCTACTCAATACATACATATAGCATATATATAAACTACATACGGCCCAACATATTGTACAAAAGAATGTCCCCTACACCGATCGAATAGTGATAGAACATCAGAGCAGCTTCTGAACATAAAAAATCAACTCTTTACAGTAAGGCAGATTCTTGAAAAAAACCCTAGAGTTCTTCGCGACACCCACCACATATTCGTCGATTTGAAAGCCGCATACGACTCAGTTGATAGATATAAACCTCTGCTGGCTATGGTGGAATTCCAAATACCGCTTCATCTTATTCAATTAACTAAACTTACATTCACAGGAGCAGTGAGCATGGTCAGAATCCAAAACGATCTTTTAAGGCCTTTTCACTACAAAAATGTAATCAAACAGAGTGATGGGCTTTTATTTAACCTTACTCTAGAAAAGGTAATTCTGGAGTTCCTGATTAATACAAATGTCCGTATCTTTAACACATTTGTGCAAGTTGTCGGATAAGCAAATGACATCGACATCATAGCTAGGTCCATAGAGCATCTTTCTGACCGAAGGTCAGTTACGGGCATTTCGGTCGTTACGGGCATCTGCATAGAGAATAGGACTAAATTTAAATGACCAAATCTATGTGCTGTACTTGTTCAAGCAACCAGACACCTAGAAGAATAATAATTGACGATTTAGAACTAGAACTAGAAAGTGTGAACACCTTCATAAGACTTCACTAGACTCGCTCTTGACTAAAGATAATGCCAGGGAAGAAATTTAATAAAAAATAGTGCTTGAAAATAAGTGTTACTATGGCCTCAAAACGACTCAGAAAAATTAAAGTGACCGTCTATAAAACACTAAGACCAGTGCTAACAAATATGGAGCAGAAACGTGATCACTTATACGAAAGAACCATGAAATACTTAAACGTTTTGCGTTACAGCTTTCGAGTTTTTTTTCCTGGAAGCCGTCTGTTGTGAACCGGTTGTACTGCAGCCATTTGGCTTATTGTACATCTTCCATTCGTTTATGAAGCCCATTCCAGAATTCTGGAACCCTGTACCAGCTTGTACAGCTCTAGTGGGTGGGTGCCATATATATTTGGAGTCACTTAGATGTCTCCGAAAAGTGTTTGCCGCCTCCGATCCAATGCCTCACAGTCATGCAAAATATGGTTGACTGTTTCAGGTTCTCTGTTACAGAGTCTGCAGCTCAAGTCTCCATGAAACAGCCCCATTGTATGCAGGTGACCCTTAACTGGCGCATGTCCAGTGAGGAAACCTGTTATGACTCTAAGCTGATTCCTGCTTGTTTTCAGCAGTAACTCAGCCCAACTAGCACATGTCCATCCGATATACATCTTGCCATGTGTTTGACCGGGTACACTCTCCCAGTGTGAGTTGTGTTGGCTTCGGATCCAGGCTTTTTTTCGTTCGCGGACGGTGCTTTTTGGCACTCCCACGGCCGGCTCTGCACCCAGGTATTTTGTAGCTGATGCTCTCTTGGCAAGTGCATCAGCTCTTTCATTGCCGTATATGCCCCGATGACCTGGAACCCATACCAGTATAACACTGTTATGTTGTGCCAGTCTGTCAAGTTCTTGTCGACATTCCCACACCAGCCTAGAGTTCACCTTAGGGTTTATAAGAGCCCAATGGCTGCTTGGCTATCTGTGCATATGTTAACCCGCTGCAGTTCGAATGCCCTCAGGTTGTTTTGTCTTGTACATTGCAAGATTGCAAAAATCTCTGCCTGAAATACGGAGGTATATTCTACCAGTGGAATAGAAATGTTGAAATTTCCACCGCTACAGAATATTACTGCGCCCGAATCGTCTGCAGTTTTAGACCCGTCCGTATACCAGGTGTAACCCTGCAGTCTGGGTCGAGAGTTTTCTCTGTCCCATTCGTCTAGTGGGCAAATGTCCACTTGAAAAGGTACTTCAGGCTTGTATCTAGATGTGCAGATGTGCTTGTAACTTGCAGCTTTAAGTTGTATAGAAGTTTCGGGGAACCTGACGTAAAATTTATTAAGGTAGCACACCTTGGCGCTTGTCCATACGAGGGCGGTTTGCCAGCGGTTGACGCCGCGGTTAGCCGACGTTTGTATCGTACACATGAGAGCGGTCGACTGACGGTAACGTTCCTCCCCTAGTTAAACTTACAACCGCCACGGTTTGACGACGGAGCGGTTGCGTGTGTACGATTCCATTTGTTCCTTGGCAACTTCAAACGCGGCGGTTGGATTTCTAAGGTAAGGGCTTGTCCATATGCGGGCGGTTTCCCAACATCGACTGCGCGGTTTAACTGTTTTCCCCCTGTTTTTCGTGGTATTTGGGTGAAACTTCAAAGGCGGCATTAGGGTGAGATCAAGTAAAACAGGTAAACCGCGCAGTCGACGTTGGCAAACCGCCCACATGTGGACAAGCTGTTAGACGGATAGGGCATGTAATCAGGGAAGAGCAAGGTGCAACAGTCAGAATAGTTTTTGGCCAATGGGACAAAGAGCCAGAGGCAGACCGAGACTTAGGTATCAAGACAAACTAGAGGATAATTAAAATCTATTGGTGTTAGAGCATGGAGAAATGTTGCAGATACATGGGAGAATGGTGGATACATGTAGTTATAGTATGAAAAATGAGGATCTAATACGTGTTACTTACCCGAACCACATCAATGGGAGTTGATCCAATAGCACTTCCTAAACTAGCAATAAGACTAGATCTGTAATAATTAGAAAAAAATTATGAGTATTTTAAAAGAAGCAAAAGAAGATTTTGATAAGTGTATTATGTTAGTATACTTACATAAAATGGTTAATAGGTTTATCACCAAGAAGATTCATCAAATGACTCTTACAAAAATCGTAAACTGGCAATTCAATCGCCGCTATCACAGCTGCTCTCTGTGCTGTTGGATTAACGCCCTGAAACAAATATTTTAGATAATAATATGTTGTCTAAGTCGTAATAATTTATTGTAAAAAATCGGTATTTTTTTATTTAATAAATATACATAAGCACACATTGTTTCTAAAAATTTATTAAAAATCCTTTATAAAATGTATATTGATTAAAAAGTCCCTTAGGGTTACATCACAAAACGGTTTCGGAATTATAATTCCATCATCAGTACTGCTCACCTAGAATAAGTTGGTATAACCACTTTAATTATTAAATCAAACATAAAAATGCAACTTTAGCGCTGAAGTTGAAGTGACATGTGGTTTAATAGTTACAAAGTACACATGGTTGAACCACTAAAAATATATACGTGAAAACCCTTTAAATGATGTAGTTACATTTTTGTAGATATTATTTGATGTTTCAGCTTTAACTTGATTTTACATCATGACAACGTAGTACTCCCAACTATGTGTGGATCTAAGGGCAGCAACTGATACTCTCTTGAACTCTAGATAGCAACTGATCTGAATGACCTTTTTGAACGGATGCTCGAACAAAACAGTCAATTTAATTCAAATTGTTTCTCTTATGAGCATAAATTATAAATCCTCTGCAAAATGGAGTTACAGTCAAAAACTGCTACTGCCTCAAATATGATTAAAAATTAGAGCTTAATATATCGGATTTCACCAAGTAATAAGTGCATGAGAAAGCAGATGTATAAAGTCGGAAAAATGAAAGAATACCCATGAACGATCATATCAATCACATACAATCACATATTTTGTATTTGCTGTTTTTTTGAAGATATTCTTCTTTAGCGGCGAATCGATTGAGGGTAAAATTTGATTGATCCGCGCGCATGCGCACACCGACAGTATGGTATTAGTTGTTATACGGGCTCTGATTGGGTGTTGAAATTTTGAAATGATCTGTCAATAATTGTTCAATATGGAGGTTATCGGTAAACAAAAATATTGTATAATATTAGTTTTTATTGATGTGTGGACAAAAATAAAATCAAATTTATAATTATAGTGACTTTTTAAATAGTTTTGAAAAGCCGCAGGTATGTAATTCTAAATGTTTCAGTTGGAAATACCTAATAGGTTCAATACATATCTATTTGGAAAATGTAAACAAAATAATGTAGTTACCTATTAGTAGGCAATGCTTTAATTTACATAATCTGATTACGAACAAACTTTCTACAAATCTTCATCTCATATATCGTTTTCTCACTCTATATTTTGTTGTATTTTATTTCGACAAAAATCAAACTAATAATTTTATTAAATTCATATAAATTTATGGTGTAAACGTCTAGTTTGTGTATATTCCCACATGACGTATACGAGAGTTTGGTGCAGTTTGAAATGTCGTCAACTTTCGTACGGCGCGGTAGACGTGAAGTGGGTTCAAGCCCCACGCAAGTTATTATTTTTTTATTTTTTTTATAGATTTTATGATTGTAAGTATATTATTATATAATTTTTGAAGATATTCTTCTTTTTTGAAAGTGGTAGATAAGAAAGTTAGTTTGATTTTTAAATAAAATAAGTACAAATAACCTTTTAAGTATATTTACTTCGTTTAAATTACCTATTATATAATAGAAGAATATCTTCTTACGTGCGTACAAAGTACACACGCATTCTTTTTTTCTATAAATAACAAACGAGAGAGATAGATTATTATTTATCTTAATAATATGTGATTGATATGATCGTTCATGGGTACCTATTCTTTCATTTTTCCGACTGTATAAAATCTTAAACTATGAATATCTTAAACATGAACTGAATTTTAACTGAAAGGTTTGGACGCGCCATCGTTCTGCAAACGCTTAATCGTTCTGAGTGTCACTCTCGACATTTTTGTAGATGACACAGTAATAGCAGTGAGAAATCTGAATCCAAACCTAGCAAGAAGATGCCTACAAAATGTTCTAAATCAGTTGAAAGATTGATGCATTTACTGGAAAATCGCAGTAAACCCAGAGAATTAACAGGAAGTGATGTTCCAAAAAAGATTTGGAAGTCGAGACCGCCAAGTGAGGAGGTCCAACTTATCTGTGTGAGGAACACACAGATAAAATGGTCCAACCAAGCAAAATATTTAGGAGTGCTAATGGAGAAGAGAATGACATACACACCACATGTCAACAGCGCTATCACTAAGAACAAGCTATTAAGTAGCATGCTAAGATCTCTTATTGGGATAAATACCAAGTTCAGGATGGCAAACAGTATAATCATATTAACCATAACATATGGCTCAGTAGCTTGGAACCAAACCTCTAAAACCAACAGGAAAGAAGGTTTTTTTTGTGAATTTGATGGCCTTGGCTGACCAATTAGCCAGACCTTTTATTTTAAAAACAAACAATTTTTTTTCAATCAGAGGAATTTTTTTCTGTATTTCTAACTCTAAATATATGTATTACTTGTCAAATATAGGAAAGAGTTTGAAAATCTTACAATCGCCATGCGGTATTATGGCGATCGTGAGATTCTCAAACTCTTTCCTATATTTGACAAGTAATACATAATAACAAACTAACATACTACACTGTTAATACACTGTTTTGGATGTAAATATTTTTTTTGTATACACTGTGGGCCGAAATAAAGGAGTACATTTTTTAGTTCAAAATAACTTTTTCGGACTTATAAAAAAAATTATGTAACGGTGCATTTGAGCTCGTTGCAAATGAAAACTGTCTTAGCTAAAATTGCTGACCTACCTACAACTAGATTGACAACAGTCGCAACATTCGCGGATGACACAGGTATTATCGCATCTCACACAGACCCCCAAAGAGCTTCGCATAACTTACAAGCCCACTTAAATAAAATAGAAAAATGGTTAAAAAAATGGAAACTAAGAGCTAATGAAACAAAATCGACCCACATGACATTTACCATGCGAAGAGAGAGCTGTCCACCAGTATACATAAACAACAAACAATTATTACAAGTAGATACAACCAAATACCTGGGCATACATCTAGATAAAAAACTAACATGGAGAAAACACATATTCACCAAAAGAAAGCAACTTGGACTCAAACTTCAACAAATGTACTGGATTCTGGGTAGACATTCAAGACTGTCAATTGAAAATAAATTAGTGGTATACAAAGCCATACTTAAACCCATATGGACCTATGGCATACAGCTATGGGGCTCAGCCAGTAACTCTAACTTGGAAATTATACAACGTTTTCAAAATAAGGCATTAAGAACCATAGTAAACGCTCCATGGTACGTCCCCAACGCAATAATAGAGAGAGACCTGAAAGTTCCCAGCATCAAAGAAGAAATCAGCAAATACAGTGAAAAGTATGAAGAAAGACTTAGTGCGCATCCAAATGATTTCGCGAGTGAATTATTAAACACGGAGGGTGAAGTTCGCAGACTTAAGCGTTATAAACCAACTGACTTACCAAATAGATTTTAGATAAATTAGAACTATTTTAAGTTTTACTTTATTTTACTAGTAGTACTATCTATACATTTGTTGATAATTTAGAAAGGAAAGTTTTCATTGGAATTCTTACCTACATGTCATAGCCTAAGAAAGTCATAACTTTAACTGATTGTTCCTAACGGAACAGATTGTTAAATAAATTGGAGTTAAAAAAAAAAGCTAAAATTGAACTGATATACTCTTTTGGTAGGTTAACTATCCAGAACACTTCAGTAAAAAGGAAATTTTTCAAAATTATCTGATTCGCAAATTATCATTTTTTTATTAAATAAGGAAAATGTAACATTTTAACAAATAACACATTTATGAAAACAGTTTAATAATTTTAAAACTTAGACTAAAATATTATGAATTACCACTTCCATTATTATCCAAAAACCATTATTGTTTACCACTTCTTGAAGTCGTCTGCGCCATTGGCGCCATAAATTGATAGCCCCATTTACTACACCCTGTTCAAAATTGTTCCAAACAAACTGCATTCTTTCTTTGAGCTGTTCGATGGTTTCAAATTGTTGTCCATACAAATTTTGTTCGAAAATTCCCCAAATAGAATAGTCAACCGGATTTAATTCTGGGCTGTTAGGTGGCCACATCTCTGGCTCAATATAGTCCGGGCAATTTTCACTCAAGAATATCCTTGTATTGTGGGAAGTGTGCGAAGGAGCACCATCCTGCTGGAAAGTGTAATCATCACATACTTCTTCAATTTCAGGTAATAGGTGCTGCAAGATTTGTTCTTGATATGTTTCTGAATTAAGTTGTACCCCGGCATCAACAAAAATCAGACGAGATTTTCTCAACATGGATACTGCAACAGAGACCATTATACCTTTTGAGAAATGACTTTTTTCAATTAAAAGATGCTCTAGTGGAATTTCTCTCTTAAATTGTACGTCAGAATACACCCTATTATTTTGGGTATTTTTAGGAGGCCGTAAATAAAACATTTTTTCATCCGAAAATCATATTTTTCTAATGTTTTCACGAGAGCGGAAACTTCTTAGTAGGTAGCAAATTACATCTTTCCAGTCGTTTTTCTCTTACATTGGCAGTAAGTCTTTGACAGTCAACTTTTTTAAATACTTTAAGATGGCAATCTTCTTTAATGATTCTTCGAACTGATGTGCGGGAAATCCTAGTTTCTTTTGCGATTTTCCTTGTTCCAACAGATTGGTCAGGTTGCATATTTCCTAAAGCAACCCTTACTCTAGCAATATTTTCTTCAGTTCTTGAGGTTCGCTTCATTCCTCTTCCACTTTTATGTTCAATAGACCCATGGGTTTCCCTTAGATGTCTTAAGAACTTTCCTATCGTTCCAATATGCCAATTTTTTTCAGGAAATGCATTTACAATTTTTCTTGCACCATAATTATATTTTTACGGTAATATTTAATTAATATTCTGTCCTCTTTGCTTAAAAGTGGCATTATGAACTGGCCAATTTACTTATTTAACTATAAATGTCAAACAAATTCCATGACAACCTAAGCAGTCGTGGCTTACTAAGTAAAATTGACATATTTGAGCATTTGAGAAATTCTTAAGACATTTAACAAAAATTACTGCTAATATGAGGCAAAAACGATGGAAAAGATGTAATTTAGTGTTAAGAGGGTTTCGTTCTGGTGAACATATTAGAAAAGTACTCGAATAAGATTTCCCAATTTAAGAAAAAAATGATATTTACAAATTTTATGGCGAAGGCGCATTCTGAACATTATTTAAATTAAAAAAATGATATTTTGAGAATCCGGTAATTTTGAAACATTTTATGTTTACTAAAGTGTTATGGATAGTTAACCTACCAAAAGGGCATATCAGTTCAATTTTAGCTACGACAGGTTTTATTTGCAACGAGCTCAAATGCACCGTTACATAATTTTTTTTATAAGTCCGACTCTGTACGTTATTTTTGTTTCCAAATTTGCAATCATGTTGAGGACATGTTAGGCTATTAGCCCTGCAAAAAGAAATTAAACCGCCCAAAAAACAAAAAAGTTATTTTCAATTAAAAAATGTACTCCTTTATTTCGGCCCACAGTGTATATTTATTTTTTTTGTATATTTTTTTATTATATTTTTAATTTGTTTTTTTTTTATTTTTAATTGTTTTTTTTTACAACGCTAAGACATAAACCCGATTCACTGTCAAATACTAATAATAATAATACTAACAGACCAATAATTGTACTAGTAGCCCATTCGCACGACATTGCAAGTAACGATTATTCGCTAAGTACACTAGTCGTTTGAGTCCGGCTTAAGATACACTGAGAACATTCCCACATATGTATCCAAAAGATTCCGATACAAAGAGACCAAGGAGGCAAGGATCCTAGATAAAATGAACGAAAAAGCGTACAATTTCTTCAACAAACCAAGAAGTCATCCGAATAAAAGTCTAAGGAACTTGACGAAAGACGCATAACACCACCACTACAAACGTGGCCTCTCGAATGTCTCATTTTCCAGAGCATTCAAGACTAAAATAAGTATAAAGTCTTCCCAACGTTATGTCTGCGATTGGGGAGGGGTTTGGAGGTAGCTTGGGGGGTCAGGGAGGTACCGTCTTCACGAGGCATGACCTCTTTGATCTTGAACATGAATATGAGAACACTTTACTCCGAGAATTTTATAACCGTAGATGAAACAGGGAAGACGATTCTATTTACAAAACCAATCGACACGCAAAGATTCTTCGTCATCAAAGAAAGCAAAAAGTGTGTTGAAGAGAAATGGTTCCATTTCATCATAATAGTGAACCTGCATACAAGTCAGCAATAATTATATATGTCAGTAATATGTATAGCTCTCCAGGCCTAGAAGACCCTTGTCTTGGTTGACTATTCCTTTCCAATCTCTCATATTTCCTGCTTTATTTTTCCAATTTGTGATTTTCAGTTCTTCTATGTCTTTTTCAACATCTTTCTTCCATCTGGTTTTCGGTATACCTTCTTCTTTCCTCCTATTCCTCCCGTTAGTATTCTTTTGGGAACCTCGTGTTTGGCATCCTTTGGATATGTCCCAACCATCTCAGTCTTTGTGATTTTATGATCCCTACTATGTTTGGTTCACCATACATCCTCTCCAGTTCTACATTTGGTCTTCTTATCCACATCCCATTCCATGTCTTTCCGCCAAATATTTTTCTTAGGACTTTTCTTTTCCACACTTTAAGCATGACTTGCTCGGATTTGTTCATCGTCCATGTTTCACTGGCATACAATACTATAGATCTTATCACTGTCTTGTATATTCTTATCTTAGCCCCTCTAGATATGTTATTATTTCTTAATAAGTTGTTTAGAGCAAAGATACAACGATTACCAGCCATAATTCTCGCTTGGATTTCTTCTTTTATATTTGGTCTCCTAGTGAATGTCGCTCCTAGATATTGTAATCTCTCTACTTCTTCGAATGTATATATTTTTGCCTCTGTGTTTATTGTCAGATATTGTCCTTGTGTGTATTCTCGTTCTGTCCATTCCATATATTTAGTCTTTTCTTCGTTTATGTA
Source organism: Diabrotica virgifera virgifera (assembly GCF_917563875.1). Taxonomy (NCBI): domain Eukaryota; kingdom Metazoa; phylum Arthropoda; class Insecta; order Coleoptera; family Chrysomelidae; genus Diabrotica; species Diabrotica virgifera. The sequence continues at coordinate 287,280,140 of NC_065443.1, read as the reverse complement.
TATCCCTTTCTTTATTCCTATCGCCTCTAGTCTTTTTAGTATTTCTTTTAATTCTTGTTTACTTCTGGCTATCAGTACTATGTCATCAGCGAATGCCAAGCATTGGTGTTTTCGTTGGTATACAAGACCTGTTCTGTTAATTTCGGCTTCTCTGATGCCCATTTCAAGAAGGATACTGAACAACAATGATGACAGTGGGTCTCCTTGTCGTACCCCTTCACCGACCTTAAACTTATCTGTTTCCTTTCCATTTATTTTAACTCTGTTCTCTGTTTCTCTGAGTGTAACTTTTACCATCTTTATTAATTTTTCACTAATTCCAATTTCACATAGTGCTTTGTATATTTCTTTTCGTTTAACTCTGTCAAAAGCTTGTTTAAAGTCGATGAATAGGGCCATTGTAGATTTCCCTTATTCGTAGCTTTCCGCTTGCATCTCACGCAGCAGGAAAATTTGATCCACCGTGCTGCGTCCTCTTCTGAATCCACATTGATATTCTCCTAGGCCATTATCTATCTTTTGTGTTATCTTGTCTTTTATATGTACTGCAAATATTTTATATGCAACGTTTAGTAGGGCTATTCCCCTGTAATTATGGCATAAACTTTTGTCGCCTTTTTTGTGAATTGGACACAGTGTGGCTTCAGTCCATTCTTTTGGTATATGTGTTCTTGTTCCCAAATTTCTTTTATCAGCTTTTCCAAATGCTTAATTAGTACTGGTCCTCCATATTTAAACATTTCAGCTGTTACTTCATCCTTACCTGGGCTCTTGTTTTTCTTTAGTTTCTCTATTATTTCTTTTTCATTAGGCGGTCTTTCCTGTATTTCTTCTTGATCAATATTTTCATAAGGTACTTCTTCTTCTGCATATTTTGTTGTGGGAATTTCATTTAGAAACTCTTCGAAGTATTCTCTCCATTTGTTCAGTATTTCTTCGTCGCTTACTAAATTCTTTCCATTTTTACTTTTGTAGTGTACAGGTTTTCTTTGGTACCCCTTTTTCTCATTTTTATGGTTTTCTTTTATACAATTTATCTTCGTTGTACTTTCTTTTCTTTGCTCTTATGATTCTTTTAGTTCGTTTTCTTTGTTCGTTGTATTTTATCTCTATCTCTGGTGTATTCACTTGCATCATTTTGAGTCTTAACTTTTTTCTTTCATCCAGTTCTATTTTACATTCTTCATCAAACCATTCTTTGTATCCATCTTTTATATTTCTATTACTGTCTTGCGCTGCTTTGGTCATACATACTTTTATTTGCGTCCATTTTTGTTCGATGTTTCCATTTTCTGTAATATTTTCCAATTCTCTAGCAGCAATAATTGCAATGACCAAAATTAATCAATCCGAATTAGCATCTAATTCCTCCTACTCTCCAGATTTTGTTCCTGACGATTACCATCTGTTAACAAATCCGAAAGAATTTCATGTTGATACGATATGTTCGTCTAATTTTAAGAAAATTACGACTGTAAATAATAGCTATTTCGAGAACTTGTATTCATTGACCGACAACGGACATTGATACTTTATAATTTCGTTGTAAAAAGTATATTGAGTTTAGTAGAAACTCTAATGAACAATAAAATAAAAATCTTAGGTCACGAAGATATTGAATGACCCTCGTATTAGTCAATTTCTGTTAGAGAAACCACCCAAATAGAATTTGTGATAGAAGTTTTTTATAGAATTATTCCTACACAAACTAAATATTACGTATCACGATATTCTAAATAATAAAAACCATGTTTACGATCACGAAAAAATACACGGTATGAAACTAATGACCTATAAAGAACGTTGCCAGAATGACGTCAAATTTTTCTTTTGGGCAAAAATCTGGGTTATCTATTAACAAAATATTTTTGTTTTGACATGCAATGACACACGTTATAGGTGTTTACCACAAAACCATGTTGTTACTAATCGACCAACATTATTTTTTATATCGTAATGATGATATCGGTATTTTGGATTTCCTAATATTTCGAAAATATGCATATCGACAGCTGTAGTATGAATAACAACAAATTATTTACCAAAATAATTAAGCTCTTCGTCAATTCTCTGACATTATATGATAAAAATATGCAAACAAAACCGACTCCACGCAAGATAAAGTCAAAAACATGGAATCCTCCTTATGGAATATTTTGGTAATCCATTGGTCCTTTATATTAATGTTATCACTGTCATTAATACGTAAGAAAAAAGTCCTGGACATACACATGAAGTAAGATTTCATAGCATAGGTAGATAAAAAATTTAAAGAGAAGTACAAACTTCGTTTGTATAATGGTATATTAATTATTAGAAACATTAAAAAATCATCCAAATGGATTATAAAATTCCAGAACGCTTTCGATCTTATCAGATTATCATCAATGAAACATTTTATTTTGTAGTTAAAAGCAGCCCACTATTTTGTGTATAAATCTTTAATGTTGCATGGTTTTCAATTTTCAAGGAAAGACAACTTTTCAACACAGTGAGTTTTTTCACGGGATCCCAATATAGGTCGACCATCTGCTTTCCGGATGAAACATTTTTTTTATTAACTTTCATACATAGACAAAATACGACTTGCATGGGTTGCCTATCAAAATCGTGTCATAGCTATCCTTAAGAGCAAACAGTAGCGATCAACAGGTAGCAACAAACGCGTTCCAACATTTCGGCTCTAATTTTGAATATTTTGTCGAGATATTTGGCACACATATCATTCGTAATATAATAAAGAATGGCGGTACAGAGCCCAATTTCAGAAATATGTTAGTATGTGGAAATTACTCTATAACTAAATAAAATATTGAAAAAAGGAGCCTTTACCGCCATTAAGAAAGACAAAAAAATACACTTTCTTCAAATAAACTTTTTTATCCCGTGCCTAGATTTTGTTTCACATTGGAACTACTAAAAATCGACTTTTTTATAACAAGAAATCGAACGTCATTGACTTGGCAACATTTCGCGCCTATGTGTATAAAAATTATTGATTTTGATAGCATAAACGTCAGTGTCAGTGTCGAATTACCGACGCACTGTTGCCTCACTTTTGAAAATTCGCAGAACTTTCGCAATCTTGTACCGCGTTTGTTGCTACCTGTTGATCGCTACTGTGTGCTCTTAAGGGGCTATCCTAGTGTAAAAGTACGAAATTCATATATTTTTTTAGGAATTTCTAAAATAATAAGTACTGTACCAATTGTTTTTAAAATGTACATGAGCATTTATTATAAAAAGAAGTACAGTAAAACCTGTCATATCCGGATCAATGTGGCGACAGACCGATCTGGATATGAAAAAATCCGGATATCAAGACCACTTCTTTTATAGTCTCAAACGTTTTCTCCTTCATACGTTCCAGTAATCAACGCCGTCAATAATTTTCGTCGATAGACACATTTTATAGATTCTATAAAACATTATTTCTCCATCTTTTAGTTCTTTTGGATCGGAAAGAAAGGATGCGTTGTCCAAGAGCAGGACTGCTTTTCTCGGTAGATTTCGGTAAATCTGGACGGCGCAGAACCGTCCGGATATGGGGAGATCCGGATATGGCAGGTTGTACTGTACACGTAAAACAATGTTCATAAAAAAATATTGAAATTTAAAAGATTTATGCGCCATCTTCTAGCACCGTTAAAAAAACATAGCTCCACTTCTGCAGTGATTGGGATTAATAGAGATCCTGAAACATAAAATTTCAAAGTGATTATGGAAATACATAAAGTTATTTCCTATACCATCAACTAGAATTTTCGAGAAATATTAAAATTTGGAAAAATGACGAAGTGTTGAAAATTTTTTTTTAAATTAGCTAAAACATTTTCAGTTTCAAAAACCGCCAAATTGACATTTTTTATCCAATCAAAAAACCCCTAGTTGATGGTATCGAAAGTATCTTATATTTCAATAAAATCTTTGAAATTTTAATTTTTAGGATCTCGTATTAGTCCCAATCACTGCAGCTGTGAAGCTATGTTTTGTAAGGTGCCAGCAGATGGCGCATAAATAGTTTAATTTTCCATATTTTTTATGAATTTTTTTTACATGTATGTACTTCTTTTTATGGTAAATGCTTATGCAAATTTTCAAAACTATTGGTACAGTACTTTTTATTTTAAAAATTCCCAAAAATGTTTATGAATTTCTTACTTTACACTAGGATAGCCCTATTCCGGTAGGTGCTGTGTGTGTTGACGGAAACAATTATATAAAATAATATTAATTAAAACGCAAACAATTGTCAATAATATACTTATTTATTTTTGGTAAAAAAAGGTGTTTTGCTTATACATCTCGTAAGAGGGTTTGTTATTGTTTCGGCCCAGCAAGCGACCGATGCCTGCTGGGGTGTAGTAACCGACTAGCTGGCTGAAAAAAAGCACAGACGCTAATCTGTTTGTGTTTCTACCATCTGACCAGAAGGGCAATAAATTATTTAGATCTGGCGTTTAAAAGTTGAAACATTTCTGCAGTTTTAGGAAACGTTTTCGAGCATGTCCAAAGTGAGTTATTGACATAAGGTCTGATAAGGTAATTAATTTATGGGGAATTCAGTTTGTTAAACTGAACACACGAAAAATATATGGATAAGGATACATTTCGTTTCGTAAAAACGTGCCCTTCTTAGCATCTGGTTGTATATTACATGTGAATTTATATGACCCATATTATTTCCTTTTGAGAAGTTATTAAAAATTAAGAAAATAAAATTAGCAAAAATAGTAATTAAAGCGTACCGCTATAGCCCCTTAAAAAACATTACGTAAAAAATTTGAAATTTGCGGCGAGTCTTATTTTTTAATCACATAGAATTTTTAAAAATGAAATTCTGGAAGACAGGGTGGATACTCTTTAATTTATTTATCCCGTCCATAAGTGGAAAGTTTGATACGCCACTGTCGACGCATGTGCCACTAAAAATTGACGGCATAGTGCTCATACATTTTCTTTAAGGGTCTACTATTTAAATTATAGACCCTTATGGTGCCTAAAATGATTAGCAAAGTTCACATAAGCGTACTACTGTCAAGTACAATTGGAGGACGTCAGAGAAGAGGTCGGCCCAGAACAAGGTGGAAAATGGATGAAGAGGATAATTTAAAAACACTCAACGTCACAAGTTGGAAGATGAAGGCAATGGACAAGAACGGATGGAGGAGAATGGCCAAAGCCATGGGCCTACTAGGGTCGACGGGCTAAAAGAGAAATACATTGATAGGACTAACAAAAAATATGGTAGTACCTATTTGTCCTGGGGTGAAAGTATGTGTCACGAAGATATAATAATAGTCTCCTGTTTTATAACGCTAACGCGGCTGTGGGATTATATCAGGGTACTCTGCTATATCTAGGGCCTAGGGTATACAAGGAAGGTAACAGGACCAGTGCTACGCTTCAACCGCCTATTATTGACCCTGGTTTTACCCAAGGCACTCATTTTATTCAGGCTAAGTCGCCCTGGGGCCTATAGAGATTTTTAAAAATGTCTACCTGTTCTCGACGGCTATCTTTCCCCTCTCAACACATGGTTCAAGTATTGTTGTTTAATTAACCCGCTATTAATAACCAGGTGTTTATTAAACTGTCAAAAATTGTATATGATGAAATTATTGTATATCTGTATGTCTATCACGTTGCTTTCGTTTATAACATCTATATTAAAATAGCTGGTCATAAAAATCACATTAGCACTTAAATTACAAAGCTAAACTGAATTATTTTTTATATATTTAACCTTTTAAGCTGATAAGAAATACGCAAAGATTTAAAACTACTAAAGATAAGGCGTACGGAATACCCAGATAACGAATTTGTATAAACATACTGTTGGATGTTAGCCTAATTACTTAAGATTCGTGAAAATATCATTTGAATTTTTTATTTAATGATAGTGACGCCAGTGTAAAAACATATTTTGAAGTCTAGGGCCAAAATGAAGCGTGATTTTAAAAACCAAAATAAAAGTAGTCAAAGGGTACCCTCGTTAAAATTGCCCTCACTCTCAGAATTCAACTTTTGTCATTTTTTTTTACTTTCTATGTGACTAAAAATAAGAGTTAGCGCAATTTTAACCCTCCACGTCCTGACCCACCACCAAAAACGTCATTTTTCCGTTTTATTTATCTATTTTTTTAGCTAGCTAATATGCAATAATTTAGGAATTCAAAAAATTCACTTAGTTGAGCCTTTTACAGAACATGCCTATATTTTATAGACTCGTAGGTTGAGTCCACATGCATACCCTCAAAATGCAGTTCTTTTTCAAAGCGTATAACTTTTTTTTTATCAAAAACTGCATTTCCAATTTTTTTCAGATTTTTTCGTGCGTCGCTTTCAAAAATCCGAAAAAATATTTTTAGGGGTATTGGGTAATTTTCTCGCTTTTATAGACTTCAAAAGATATCTAAACAAGATTGTTTTATAGGTTATATATAATTTAAAGTAATTAAGTCCTTTAGGACATTCAAAAATGGTTTTGAACCACGTTCAAACCACCCAAAAACGCAGGGGGGTTTTTGGGGTCTGGTCTCTTGGTGGTTTGAAGGTGTTTCGTCCAATTTTTGAATGTCCTAAAGGACTCAGTTACTTCAAATTATATATATCCTATAAAAAAACGTTGATTTGGTATATTATGAAGTCTATAAAATGGACAAAATTACCAAAAACCACCTAAAAAATCAGTTCTTCATATTATTTTTGAAGGTAACCCATTAGGGAAAAATATGAAAAAATTAGAAATATAGTTTTTAATAAAATACACAAAATAAAAACAAATTAGACCTACACAGCCACCTCTAAAGAAAGTTATAAGCTTTTAAAAAAATACATTTTGAGGTTATGTACACTCAACTTACGGGTCTTTAAAAAAATAGTCGTGTTTTGTAAAGCCTGAACTGTGTCTGCGAATTTTTAAAAAATTTTAAATGGATTGCATCCCACTTACTTAAACAAAAATAAAAACGAAAAAATTACTTTTTGGGAGAAGGTGGAGTAGTGCAGCCGATATGTGAAACAATTGTGTGTTTAATGTTAGAAGTATACAGGGTGTCCCGAAAAGATTGGTCATAAATTATACCACAGATTCTGGGGTCAAAAATAGCGCAAAAAAAGTTACAGCCCTTTGAAGTTACAAAATGAAAATCGATTTTTTTTCATATATCGAAAATTTTCAGAGATTTTTCATTGAAAATGGGCATGTGGCATTTTTATGGCAGCAACATCTTAAAAAAAAAATAAAGTGAAATTTGTGCACCCCATAAAAATTTTATGGGAGTTTTGTTCCCTTAAATCCCCCCAAACTTTTGCGTACGTTCCAATTAAATTATTATTGTGGCACCATTAGTTAAACACAATGTTTTTAAAATTTTTTTGCCTCTTAGTACTTTTTCGATAAGCCAGTGTTTATCGAGATATTTTGAATATTTGTCGAATCCACTACATATTTTGTATATGGTTAAGTACGATTATAGAGACCTATTAATAATCTGAAAATTTTTTTACAATTTACATTTTTAGGTATATTTTGAAAAAGAAGCTACATCTCGACAAAAGGTGACTTATGAAAAAAAGACTAAGAGGCAAAAGTTTTAAAAACACTGTGTTTAACAAATGGTACCACAATAACAGTTTAATTGGAACGTACACAAACATTTGGCGGGTTTAAAAGAACAAAACCCCCATAAAATTTTTACGTAAATGTATTGAAAAAGAAGCCGCATCTCGATAAAAACTGGCTTATCGAAAAAATACTAAGAGGCAAAAAAGTTTTAAAAACGTTGTGTTTAACTAATGGTACCACAATAATGAATTAATTGGAACGTACACAAAAGTTTGGGGGGGGTTTAAGGGAACAAAATCCCCATAAATTTTTATGGGGTTGACAAATTTCACTATAATTTTGTTTTACAATGCTCCTGCTATAAGAATGATATATGTCCATTTTCAATAAAAAATCTCTAATAGTTTTCGATATATTGAAAAAAATCGATTTTCATTTTGTAACTTCAAAGGCCTGTAACTTTTTTTATGAGCATATTTGTACTGAAGTAAGTTAGGCTCAATCAAACTATTTTTGACCCCAGAATGTGTGGTATAATTTATGACCATTCTTTTCGGGACACCCTGTATAATTTGGACCACATATACTACACATATAAAGGTTCAAATTTAGATATGAGGCCATCTCATTCGGGCATTCAAAATGGCGAATATACATATGTGACTAATAGCACGATAACTTTTGAACGAGACGTCAGATTTCACCCAAATTTGGTATATAGGTTCTTTTTTTTTATGTATAAGATCGAGGTCTTGAACCGGAAGAATCAGTTTACCAGAAACTGTGTTTTTCCTGGTTTTTATGTAAAAATATGTTGTTTTTTTCCATTTTTTCACCCTGTATGTATTAATTATTCAAAAAGTTATGTGCGGCAGATTCGTGCAAATATTATAAGAATTATTGTGCATTTAACAGTAGAAGCATATAATTTTAACCACATATACTACACATATAAAGGTTCAAATTTAGATATGAGGCCATCTCAGTTTTTATTCCTTTTACAAAAGTAGCGGGAATTCAAAATGGCGACTATACATATGTGACTAATAGCACGATAACTTTTGAACGAGACGTCAGATTTCAACCAAATTTGGTATATAGGTTCTTTTTTTGATGAATAAGATCGAGGTCTTGAACCGGAAGAATCGGTTTACCAGAAGTTGTATTTTTACTGTTTTTTTATGTAAAAATATGTTGTTTCTTTTTCAATTCTTCCACCCTGTATATATAAATTTTGCAAAAGGTAATACCGCCATTGAAAAAAATGTAAACATATTTTTTAGGAAATATTTTGCACTTTTTAGTGATGTTAATTGCCATTTAATAAATGCATAACGTATGTTCACATGTACCTATGGGCGGCATATTCATTTTGAATGTCCGCCATTTTTGTAAAAGACAAAATCTGAGATGGCCTAATATCTAAATTTGAATCTTTATATGTGTAGTATGTGTGGTCTAAATTATATGCTTCTACCATTAAATGCACAATATTTCTTCTATTATTATTTGCACGAATCTACCACACATAGGTGTACCTACATGTGAAGATACATTATGCATTTATTAAATGGTAATTAACATAACTCAAGAGTTCAAAATATTTCCTAAAAAATATTTTTACGCTCTTTTCAACCCCGGTATTACCTTTTTGAAAAATTAATATATACAGGGTGAAAGAATTGAAAAAATAAACAACATATTTTTACAAAAAAATCAGGAAAAACACAACTTCTGGTAAACCGATTCTTCCGGTTTAAGAGCTCGATCTTATACATCAAAAAAAGAACCTATACACCAAATTTGGTTGAAACCGGACTTTTCGTTCAAAAGTTATCGTGCTATTAGTCACATATGTATAGTCGCCATTTTGAATGCCCGCCTTTTTTGTAAAAGGCAAAATCTGAGATGGCCTCATAGCTAAATTTGAACCTTTGTTTGTGTAGTAATATGCGGTCCAAATTATATGCTTCTACCATTAAATGCACAATAATTCTTATAATATTTGCACGAATCTGCCGCACATAGGTACATGTGAAGATAAGTTATGCATTTATTACATTATGGTAATTAACATAACTAAAAAGTTAAAAATATTTCCTAAAAAATATTTTTACGCTCTTTTCAATGCCGGTATTCCTTTTTGAAAAATTAATATACGAAGGCCCAGAACGAGATAGTTGGATGACGTGGAAGTTGACCTGAAAACCATTAATACAGGGTGTTTCATTAATAATTGTCCATATAGTAACTGGAGAAACCTTAGCACAAAATACGAAGATTTAACCTAAAACACTTAAATAAAATGTGGTTACTTACTGAGTTACAGGGTGTTTTATCTAAAAATTTAAAAACTATTTTTGCTCAGCATTTTAAAACTATTCGACTTATCCTTTTCATACTTGGCAGAAAGTGCGACTACTATACACCCTACTAAATTATGATAAACAGACGTTTCTAGCTACTACCAGAGGCGTACGACAGGGGATAGTGAATGGTTGATCCTTCTCAAATTCTACGCCACTGGAGGAATTACTATTTTAGTACCATTTTTAAATTCTCCAATACTTTTTCAATACTTTCTACGTAAATAATATACTCTTCATTGGTAACGATAAAGTCATTAGTTTTCGAGATATTTGAAGTTAAATATGAAACGGCACAGTTATTTTGATTAATTTATGATATGATACATATGATTAAAATTTAAAAATTATTTGTACCCAGTACTTTAAAACTATTTGGCTTATCCTTATCATACTTGGCAGAAAGTGTAGGTACTGTACACCCTACTAAATTAAGATAAATAAACGTTTTTAGCTACTACCAGAGGCTTACGACAGGGGATAGTGGCTGGTTGACCCTTCCCAAAGTCTACGCCACTGACGAAATTGCTATTTTAGTGTAATTTTTTGATTTTCCAATACTTTTTATGCAAATAATATACTCTTCATTCGTAACGATAAACGGATTAGTTTTCGAGATATTTGAAATTAAAAATGAAGTGACACAATACATTAATCAAAATAACCGTGTCGTTTAATTTTTAACTTCAAAGATCTCGAAAACTAATGACTTTATCGTTACGAGTGAGGAGTATATAATTTTCACAGAAAGTATTGGAGAATAAAAAAATTTAACTAAAATAGCAATTCCGCCAGTGGCGTAAAATTTGGAAAGGGTCAACCATTCACTTTACCCCGTCGTACGCCTCTGGTAATAGCCAGAAACGTTTGTTTAATATAATTTAGTAGTTTGTATAGAACCTATACTTGCTGCTAAGTATGAAAAGGATTCGCCGAATAGTTTTAAAATGCTGAGCAAAAATAATTTTTAAATTTTTAGATAAAACACCCTGTAACTCAGTAAGGAACCACATTTTATTTAAGTGTTTTAGGTTAAATCTTCGTATTTTGTGCTAAGGTTTCTTCAGTTATTATATGGACAATTAATAATGAAACACCCTGTATACAGGGTGAAAGAATTTTAAAAAAACACATATTTTTACATAAAAAATCAGGAAAAACACAACTTCTGGTAAACCGATTCTTCCGGTTCAAGAGCTCGATCTTATACATCAAAAAAGGAACCCGTATACCAAATTTGGTTGAAGTCGGACTTTTCGTTTAAAAGTTATCGTGCTATTAGTCACATATTTATCGTCGCCATTTTGAATGCCCGCCAGTTTTGTAAAAAAATCTGAGATGGCCTCGTATCTAATTTTGAACCTTTATATGTGTGGTATATGTGGTTAAAATTATATGCTTCTATCATTAAATGCACAATTCTTATAATATTTGCACGAATCTGCCGCAATAAAAGGCGGAGAGGTGCGGATCACATAAAAACGTAAAAAATGAAAAAAAAATTCAGGTTGTATCGATCTAAAACATGGTTTTTGGGGATGCGAACGTGTTTCTCCCGTTTCTGAATGTCTTATAGAACCCAGTTAATTCGAATTATAATATAATCCTTTAAAAAATCTTGACTTGATCTATTTTGAAGTTTATCAAATGGGGAAAATCCCCAAAATCCCTAAAAAACAGCTTTTTGCCTTTTTGGGGGGGGGGGCGGGGCGCACCTTACGAATAATCTGAAAAAAAAATCAGAAATACTCAACCAATCTACGGGTCTATAAAAAAATGGATATTTTTTGTAAAAGCCTTAACTAGGTACTATGCTTGTGAATTTTTTTAAAATTTTAAATTTATTGCATCTCACCTGCAAAAAAATAAAATAAAAACCAAAAACGAACGTTTTGGTGGTGTGCTGAGGGGGAAGGAGATAGAAGGTTAAAATTGCGCTGTCTTATTTTTTAGTCACATAGAACGTAAAAAAATTTAAAAAATTAATTCTGGGAGGGCATTTTGCCTATCTTAACTAGCTTATTAATAATTATGCCCTACAAACAATATAACAAACCAAAAAACTTAGGAAAAACTCACCCTCCACAATCCTGAGATTCCTTCATGAGTATACACGTCCCTGAAACAGTCCACCAATCCTACGTTCGTACTGCCGTGGGTACCGGCCACCTGCATGCGGACCTTCAACACATCCGTGGGGTTGGCAATGGCACTCGATATCGCTCCTGCTATTACTGCACACACAACATTCGCAGTGACACTTTCCTTCCCTTCGTTATAAGTAACTACGAACCTCTTCAATGTGTAGTAAGTTCCGAATTTAATGGTACCGTAAGTAGCTTGTCGTAGAACTGCTGGCCATATCCTGGAAGAAGAAAGAAACGTCTAAATAAAAAAGGACCAATAAAAAACAATGAGTCTCTTAACAAATACTGTAATCTCCATCGTTATGTGATTTGACGTGATTATAGGATTTGAGCTAGGTAGGGGATCAAGAGAATATCAACTGATAACGCGCCCCCACATCCCAGAGAATTAAAAAGTGGTGATATCCTTGTTCGCTTCTTTCTTCCAAATGTCACTATAATTCAGCCTCTCGATCAAGGCGTTATAGAAATATTTAAACGACACTATGGAGGATTGTTGTTACGAACCATTCTGTAGGATTCCAAAACACGTGTTATAAATGAAGCGCTAAAGTCAGCCACATGATGCACGTATTATACAATTTTAGAAAAAAGTTAAGGACTGGAAGAAGTTAGGAAGTTTTGAAAACTGGACAGGGATAATTCCTACCTGGATGCGAATACTTAAATGAAGATGTCGTGAACGAATGGATCGTTGCGGATGACTCCGAAGAATTTACAGACCAAGACATTGTACCGGGTGTCCCAATAAGAATGGCTCTAGGCCATATTTCAGGAACGGTTTATAGTAGAACTTTGAAATAAAAAATTTTATAACAAAAGTTGCCTCAGGAAAAGCCTGGAAATTATTTTCATAATAGTGGGTCCACCGCTAGAGGGCGTAATTGAATATCAAAAATAAAAAAATCTAAATTTTACAAAATTTTCCTAATGAAGGGGCACTGGAAATCCGATTATTGTATTCTTCATCAAATTCTGCGCATATTTTATATAACAAGTTTAACTCTACCTTTGCAAATAAGAGGTGGGGGTGAGTGGGAACCTTGTTATGAAAAAATGGCTCTAAGTCCGGTTCTGCTAAATCAAATTTTGAAAACTGGGTCTTGTTGAAGACAGGTCTTTTTCTTCAATGTAAGCGTGATAATTTTGAACCATGCTAATAAGTAATCAGCCAGCTGGGAGGCGTTATTTAATTTTTTTCAGAAATCTAGTTTTCTTTGGAAAATATTAAATACAAGTATGCATTTTTAATCATACTTTATAAAATTAGATTAAATTAGCAATAGAATAGCGAAAACCGCATGTCGATACCTTTTGTCTATCTCAAGATATCTCGAGAAACGTGTAAATTTTATACATAACTGTTACTATCACCGGTAAACTAAGTTAATGAAAAGTAGTGTGCTGTGAAAAAAAAACAAAATATCATTTTCCAGATGTCAACGTATAAAAATATAATTAATTAAAACAACAATATAAAGAGAAACAATACTATTAAAATTAAATATAACACAGAACAAAAAGAACTACTTAGTGACGACCTAAATATTCAAATTGTTGCCCATCATACACTACTCTAGAATACATTATCCAGAGAATACTAAACGCCATTCAAAGCATATCGAGAGCAGAAATTGAGACTGCTGTTCAATCTACTCTTGAAAGAGTAAATGTTTGCAACGAAAATGATGGGCAAAAATTTGAACGTTTATGTCATCACTAAATAGTTGTTTTTATTTCTTTGTAATAGGGCTTTTCAACGCTTCTCATTTGTTTCGAGCCTCTGTCATATGCCGTATAATCCGTGTATAATATTAATATATACGAGATATGAACGAGGCTCGAAACAAATGAGAAGCGTTGAAAAGACCTAATATACGTTGACAGCTGGAAAATGTTTCTTTGTTGTTTCCATAGCACACTACTTTTAATGAATTATTTCGTTTACCGGTGACAGTAACAGTTATGTTTTTAAATTTACACGTTTTGTAAGATATCTCGAGATAGAAAAAAGGTATTAACATGCGGTTTTCGCTATTCTGTTGCTAATTTTGTCTAATTTTGTAATATGGTATTAAAAATGCATGTTTGTATTTAATATTTTCCAAGGAACACTAGATTTCTGAAAAAAATTAAATAACGCCTTCTAGCTGGCATATTACTCAGTAAGTTGGTTCGAAATCATAACTTTTACATTAAGGAAAAAGATCTGTCTTCAACAAGACCAAGTTTGCAAAATTTGATTAAGCAGAACCGGACTCACAGCCAGTTTTTCATAACAAGTTTCCCACTCACCCCCACCTCTTATTTCCAAAGGTAGACCTAAACTTGTCAAATCAAATATGCGTAGAATTTTATGAAGAATACGACGATCGGATTTCCAGTGCCCCTTCATTAGGAAAATTTTGTAAAATTTAGATTTTTAAATTTTTGATATTCAATTACGCCCTCTAGCGGTGGTCCCACAATTATGAAAATAATTTCCAGGCTTTTCCTGAGGCAACTTTTGTTACAAAATTTTTTATTTCAAAGCTCTACTATAAACGGTTCCTGAGATATGGCCGAGAGCCATTCTTATTGGGACACCCGGTACAGGCAGTCTTGCAGCTAGCTAACAAGGCAACAGAAATCTCCAATGCAAACGACATGGATGACGGAATCGGCAAAGTGACTACTGACGATAGATGTAATACATAATACATACTCAGTAGGTGACGGTGACGATTCATTGATCTTGAGAAAGCATATGATACGAGTTCCTCAAGAGATTCTGTGGTGGGCACTCAATAAGAAAGGAGTCCCTGGCGAATATGTAAAGATTGTGAGAGATATGTATGAGGGACTAACGACTAGTTGTAACGGTCACGTTGCGAAAGTAGCTCTTTAATAATTATTATTATTATTTTCCCTCGGTCTCTCATTTAAATTCTCGTATAGGACCACTGAGGTGACGTCATACCTCGGTGATGGAACGTACTCCACCTATCGAGAATTATTCGGGTTCTGAGAGAATTTGACGTTTACCTTGGCGGAGAAACGCCTCTCGTTCTTTACTTGACTGTGAGCTGTGGTGTCGAATAGATATACCATATAGAATGGCGGATGATTTCCTCCAACTTATTTTATCACATAAGAAATTTAACGTAAAGTAAAAAGTTACCACCAGGGATTGTCTGGAGTGAGGAGACATGTGGGTGACAACTCCTGTTGGAGTATAAATAGGAATCATTCGGTGAGATCTACTTTTTCATAGTAATTTTTATGTATAGCCTTGGTTTTTGTGATGGAACCTTTGAGATATTAGGTTCATTGTTAAATTTCTTAGTCAACTCATTATTTGGATTTTATGTAGATTATTTAGATTATTGAATATTCATTCAAGGAAAATTATATATTAATATATTTTTTGGTTAGACATAACCAAACATATGCAATTCTCAATTAATATTAGAAATAATTATCATTTCTCTGTAGGTTTTAAATTTATTGAACCTCCAATATTTTTATAAATTCTATATATTTTTACAGATATTCCCTCAGAAAATCATATTCAAATTTCACATTTATCATTATTTGTTCATGTGTTCACACTCAAAATAGTTCAAGGTTACCTGAGATTAGTTTTTGTTCCATCTTAATGATCGGTTTTTCTATGTTAATGCTTCTAAAAAGTTTCCTCAATTATTTCTTCTTCCCTTTACTTTTTGCTAATGTTTAAAATGGGAAATAAAACTGGGAATGTTTTTAGCCATTTAGGAGAAACCCTACCATGAAGTCGTAGACCTTATTTGACCACCTAGGGAAACCACTACAGCCACAGTCAAGTCATCATGGGAATACGTCTTTTTGGGAACAAGCTATGGGAGCGTTCCAGCTCAGTTTTCGTCTTGGCACCTGGGCCTACAGGAGTCATGGGTCGCACCATCCTGGTGCATCATTTTCTAGGATGCAACCGCAACCCTTTTAGGAATCATTGGGATTCGTTTGGAAACAATTAGTGTGTTTTAGTAACTATTGGTTTTTTTTACATTTCAGACTCTCGGTTTAATGCGCTATGTTAATTAATTTTTTTTTCCAGATTTAGTTTACCTCTGGTTTTTTTTTAAATATGACATATTTGTATATTAGATTATTTGGTTCCCAAACTTTGTATCTACGGTAACTTCTTGTGCACAGGAATAAGCCTAGAGAAAATTAGGTTTTTAATGCTTTATTATTGCTTTGATATTGGTTTATGTAATTCGGGTAAATTTATTTTTTAATATTACTAGCTTGTTTCCCAAATATTTTACTGTTATTCGCTTTATTCCATTTGTTCGGTTAATTTAGGTCATCGTCGGTATTTATCTCAACTTCATTTCTACTTTAGTCAATTGTATATTTAACTTTATTTATTCATTATTGTATTTTCCCTTAGTGAGGCTTGGGCCTATTTATTTGTATTATTTTCATCTTTGTCGGTTTCAATTCAGTTGTACGTAGCAGGCGTACTATAACCATTTGGTAGAAGACTTATGTAATTTTGTACCCTATATGTAAGTAAGAGGTACTAATACCTGTAATTTTGTAACAGATAACATTATTGTTGTTATCTTAGAGATGACTTTTTGTATAACTTATGTCATTTTAGAGTCACATGATATACACTTTGTGTAACTCAGAGATTGTCAAAAATCTAGTAGTTATTTTTAATAAATATGTATTTATTTTGTATATCAATTATTTTATTATTCCTTTATGTTCATTATTACAGGTTTAATATATTTAATATTGGAAAGCAGTGTAAGATACCTGGGAAAATGATCGAAGATCATTTTCATGGCGCCCATGATTAGTTAGTTTTATTTATTTTGTTCGTTTTTAGTCATTATTCATCTCCATTCATTTTCAGTACATTATTCTTATTTTATTATTTCATCTTTTAGTCATCATTACTATCTATATAGAGCTACTGTTCTTCGACAGGCATGCAAACGAGCCGTATCCATCCTTGAGTGTCAAGTTGCTCTCTTGCATCTATAGCTAGCCAACTCTATTCAGTTTGCCTCTGTCTCTTCCCACTTTACTTCTATCCCTTCTAATCCCCCTTTCTTCAGTACAACTGCAAAGTAGTATTTTTTTTTATTTTTTCCTATTGCAGCTTCTCAACGTAGAAGCCATCTCACCTTTCTCTTTTCATCCCAACTATTTAGTTACCTAGTCTTTTCTTTTCTTTTTCATTACTTCTGTTGGAGTATATCACTCCAACAGAAGTTCATTTTGTTACATAGTGTTAGGACAGGTGTGGGAGAGACTGATAAATTTCAGGTGAAAGTAGGATTGCACCAAGGCTCGGTGCTTAGTCCTTATTTATTCTCATTAGTTTTGGACCAGATAACAGCGAAACTACAGGGTAGCATTCCGTGGTATGCTGATAATGTAGTGTTAGTAGGAAATAGTGAAAGAGACAGAAGAAAAACTGGAACCGTGGAGACAAGCTCTGGAGGAAAAAGGTTTAAAACTTAGTAGGACAAAAACAGAGTATTTGGAATGTTCATTTAAAGATGGAGTTACTACAAATTAAATGGTATCTTTGGATGGTGAAAAGCAATAGTTTTAAGTACCTAGGATCGGTATTACAGAGTAATGGAGAAATAGATGGAGATGCATGCAGTAGAATTAGGGCTGGATGGATGAAGTGGAAAGAAGCGAGTGGCGTGTTGTGTGACAGAAAAATTCTAATGAAGCTGAAGGGAAAATTCTATAAAACAGCCATAAGACCGGCTGTGATGTACGGAACAGAATGTTGGGCAGTGAAAAAGAAAGAGGAACAACGAATGCATGTGGCGGAAATGAGAATGCTTAGATGGATGAGTGGAGTGACAAAGAAGAATAAAATTAGAAATGAGTATATTAGGGGAAGTCTATGTGTGGCACCAATTGATGCCAAAATGAGAGAGCATAGGTTAAGATGGTTTGGTCATGTTCAACGTCGAGACGTTAATCACCCAATACGAAGAATAGCTGAAGTGCATATTCCTGAAAGGAGTAGGAGAGGAAGACCAAAGAAGACCTGGGGGGAGACGATAAGGCAGGACATGTTGGTAAAGGGGATTAACATTGATATGACCCAAGATAGAATTGTGTGGAGAAATGCAATTAGGGAAGCCGACCCCGCATAGGGATAAGGCAAAGAGAATGATGATGATGAATACTCAGAAGGTGACGGCATTAGTCACTTCAGATTTCTTTTAGGTTTTTTAGTGTTGCAGCATTGCTTAGACGACGTTGCTTAGCAAGACGAGCTGCAATCCAATGAAATGTACTGGCAGATGCACAACTAAGCAAACCAATAAAAAGAGAAATAAGAAAAGTGTTTATGGTTAAGTCACGTTTAATAAAAAAACATTTCTTTATCTACTTTTACATATATGTAGAACGAGCGAATAAATGCAGTAGTTAGGTCATCTCATTATTTTATTTAAGGGATCTCCCACAATTTTTTAATAACAGAAACTACATTAGATTGTATAATTTTAGGCTGCCCTTAAGTTTGATGAACAATGTAAAGAATCAACACCTGCTGATGTTCTGTTAATAAAAACATAGCGGTACATCGCAGCTCGGAAACAATTTGAAACACTTCTTCTTCTCGCAGCACTACAGCTAGCAGGGGTGGGTCTTAGCTGACTGCACAACTCGCCTCCATCTCGAACGGTCGTCCATGATAGTTGGAATATTGGAATATTATATTGGTCCCTTAGTGCTTAGGATAGTCCCATTGTTCTTAAATCTGACCATATATTATCTCTCCATCGCATTCGTTGACATCCAAAGGGCTTTCTTCTTGTTAGGGCTTCCTCTCGGATTAACTTGGCAAGGCGGTTATTAGGGAGTCTATGATTTGAAACAAACAAAAAAAAAAAACAAAACCACAGAGATTTTTGTGAAACTGATATCTGATTTTGTGATGATATATGAAGGGTGTGTTTTCCCAACACAATAATTCGAAAACACCGAAAAATTCGTTATCGGAAAAAATAATTGTCCCCTATCATTTCAGTTAAGCGGGGCTCCATTATTATTAGAGGTTGCCCACCGTATCCTGAAAACACGAATAAGACAGCTAAAATGGAACTTAACTTACGTGCATAGAAATCGGCCCACTTAAAAATGTGGTCCTTTTCGATGTCTCATATTTCCTAAACCTGTTAGCCGATTTAAGTGATTTTTTTTAACATGTTATAGCCTGATTTTTTAGCAATACCACTGTAATAATATTGTTGCTAAACAGGTAAATTTTCATTGTATAGCGGGTGTACCAATCAAACGTGTTTTTTTCTCAAAAAAAGTTTGCATCACCCTGTGGAATATTCTATCATTTATAAAATACCGAAATTAAAACCCAACTATAGCAT
The DNA here is from genome assembly GCF_917563875.1 of Diabrotica virgifera virgifera. Lineage (NCBI taxonomy): Eukaryota > Metazoa > Arthropoda > Insecta > Coleoptera > Chrysomelidae > Diabrotica > Diabrotica virgifera. The sequence continues at coordinate 287,260,660 of NC_065443.1, read as the reverse complement.
CAGGTTTTCTTAACATTCTGCTTTTTGATTAATTCGTTAAAAAAAAGTTAGATACTTTAACAACTAGACATGTTCTTTATCAATACACGGTGTTTTTAAATAAGTGCGACAAACTTTAAGGGTTAATTCGGCATGAAAAAATAATGACAGTTGGCTTTATAAACGTATGTCCGCAAATGTTTCGTAATATGATCGGTCATATTACACGTATGCGCGCTAATGGTGAATATTAAATTCTTAATTGTATGTCAGAAAATGTGCAATAACTACGACTTAAAACCCACCAAATTTCATTGGCATATCTCACCCGGTTTTAAAGCAATAAAATAAATCGTCAGTTTGTAAGAAAAAATTCAACATCCCGTATCTCGGAAACGAAACATTTGCGGACATACGTTTATAAAGCCAACTATAATTATTTTTTCATGCAGAATTATCCCTTAAAGTTTGTCGCACTTATTTAGAAACACCGTGTATTGATGAAGAACATGTCTAGTTGTTAAAGTACCTAACTTTTTTATTATCCAACATAAACGAATGATTCAAAAAACAGAATGTTAAGAAAACCTGAGTTGGGTTCTAGTTTCAGTATTTTATAAATGCTAGAATATTCCACAGGGTGATGCGAACTTTAAGAAAAAAACACAGTTTGATTGGTACACCCGGTATACAATGAAAATTTACCTGTTTAGCAACAATATTATTACAGTGGTATTGTTAAAGAATCAGACTATAACATGTTAAAAAAATCACTTAAATCGGCCAACAGGTTTAGGAAATATGAGACATCGAAAATGACCAAATTTTTAAGTGGGCCGATTTCTATGCACGTAAGTTTATTTTGTGTTTCTTACACAAAAACGCGATAAATCCTGTATCCTTAAAACATTTGACTTAACTGTAAAAACGCAAATAAAAGAAAAATATAAACATGTATAAAAACGTAGATACACAATAGGTAGAAACAGAATCTTTGAAAGATGAGATGTTCTGGAAGGCCACACGAACTTGTTCACTACGATTTACGTAGAATATTAATATCAAATAATTAATCATTCTTATAATTAACTTCCTATCAGAATGACTGTAAAATACAATTTTTTTATTAAATCGAGTACGTATTATTTATAATGATAAAGTCTACAAAATGAGACGAGTGGCGAGACATTTAATCAATGAACTCAAAAACAATTACTAAAGGATTTTAAGAAATTGTTCAACATGAATATGCAATCATAAAAACATATTTTTAATGAGTTTGTCCAATTAATTAAAAATGTAAAAACACAATTTTGCCGATATGGAAATTTTAATTAAGATATTGGGGCAACAAACAAAATTGTATAATTAAAAATTATCCAAAAAGTGTATACCTACAGTGAAATTCAATCGTATGTTGTGGAAAATTCCAAGAATTTATTCATATGGTAGACAGAAGAATAAATATGGTAAAATAACAAAGGGTCTTTAACTATGGTCTTTAACTGATTAAAAAAAAATAGAAACTACAATAATTCTTCTTACTGCCTGTCACGTCTTTCATTCGAGGTTGCCGATGACCATGGCAAATATGTCTCTATTTGCAATTTTTGAAGAGTTCGGCTGATTGTAATCCTGTCTATTTCCTGTGTTGGAGTCGGTATAGTTTATGTCTTCCAATTATATTCTTGCCTGTACTTTTGCCCTGAAGGGGAACAGCTGTTCCCCATCTCTTTTTTAGATTACTCCACGATTCAAAAACATATTCCGATGTGCATCACTTTACTATTTGAGACAAAAAAGAAATTGAAAATAAAAGTTGTCAAAAAGTTAAACGCGTTTTTCTCAAAACTGCTGTTTTCAAAGGCGTTGGACATTGTAACTCAAAAACTACTTGACCAATCCATTTGAAATTTTGCACAGATTTTCTCTAAACATTTCGTGAGGAAACCCTGTCAAGATATTGCTTGTTTTATGCTTATTTTTTGTTTAACAACAATAAATATGTTGATTTTCAGTCTTTTTTACAAAAGATTTCCATCGGTAAAACTAAAAAACTCAACAGCGTAACCTCAAGAAACTCATAAGCTAATAAGTAAAATCTTTTTGAAATTTTTGTTTCATATGATCAAATGACGAGTTCTGATGTCCACCGCGAAATTATTTTTTCTTTGGAGGTATCTGTAAAACTTTGCAACCAATATTTTACCTTGAATTTTTTTTTAATATTCTTTGAATCGTACTGAATATGTTTACTTTAATTTAAAAATAAAATAATATTTCTACTATCCATACCCCCCCCCCCCCCTCCCTTAGGAGACATTATAGAATATTTCCCATATAGCCAGGGAGGTAGTGTCAAATTTGACCGGAGCATTTTAGCATGGCTGGTTTCTTATTATTTAGGTAGGTGCTCCAAAGCTTATTAACAAATGATGTGTCAGCTGGCCCAAAACCGGGGATTTTAGTCAAGAAAAGGTAAAACATGAAAGTCGATGGACCAACGCTACAGCTTAAAAGTCAAATATTTATATACGTTACTCAGAACATTTAATGGACTTGCTTACTTGGCGCCTACCTTTCACTCAGGAGATCGGGGTTCAAATCCTGGCGCGGAATATTCTTTTTGTTTTTTAAATTGACATTTTATTTTGAAAAATATTTATTTTTATCATACCACGTTTTTATTATTTATACGAGACAATATCAAAAAATCTGTATGTCTTTTATAGAATTATGCATAGAACTTATGATTATAGCATAATATACAAGAATAAAAAAACCGCTAAACGCCGTAAAAATGAGTGGCGCATAAAATATTCCAGCTAAAAAAGATCTGATATGAATATTACGTGGCGCGAAAATGGATTTTCATTTGATGCAAAACAAAATTCTAGTTTTATTTTAAAAGATTTTTCCATAATATTTGCTAAATTTGAAGTAAACGCGCCACAAAAGAGTAACTTTGATACAGTTTGAATTTTTAAACTCTTTTGTGGCGCGTTTACTTCAAATTTAGCAAATATTATGGAAAAATCTTTTAAAATAAAACTAGAATTTTGTTTTGCATCAAATGAAAATCCATTTTCGCGCCACGTAATATTCATATCAGATCTTTTTTAGCTGGAATATTTTATGCGCCACTCATTTTTACGGCGTTTAGCGGTTTTTTATTCTTGTATCAGGAGTTTTTCAAAGTTATTTATAAATTAAATGTATGAAGTTGAATGCAATGTTCCCCTATTACACGTCAAGCTTTATAAATGGTCATCTTTGTTGCATTATATCCCAAATGATCTAGTATCCATCGAATGTACACTAGATTTTTTTCTATTCGAAAATAGATTGAAACAAAAATATTGAGATGGCCGGTAAATGAAGTCGAATTGCCCGTTGCCAGATCAAATTTAGCGTCGTAACCACTACAACTACATAAACCATTTCGGGAATAATCGTTAATTGGATTATACTTTTGAAGCTTAATAACTTCTAAACGGCTTAACGGATTTTGATCAGTAAACATGAGTCTGAAACGTATTGACCAGTAGTATCTGATGGATCTAAGGTCAAGTATGATAACTGAAGCTATTACAGGAATTATTGAGCGTGAGAAAACCGTTTTTCCCACAGGAAATAGATTTTATCATACTGATGAAGCCTATAACCTAAAAAATTCTAATTTTCCCGAATATAAGGTATACACCGTTAGATTCGTCTTGAGCCCTTCTGGCGCAATTCGTAGGTTGAAATGTTGAAACTTTCAAACACACATACATACATATCCACAAACATTTTCCCTTTTTTTAAATAAAAATTGAGTCACATTTCTAAGCTCTATAACTTTTGAATGGTATAACCGATTTTCAAAATTAGACATGCGTTGGAAAGGTAATGATCAGTTCTATTAGAAGCCGCAAAGGCTGGACTTTGAATTTCGTGTATATAATAGTGTCGCGTGTAGGGGGTGTATTTCTGCGCCACTGGCGAGAACTGCCGTTCTCTGGTAATTTTTTCGATATAAAACTAACAGCTTCGATAACCACTAAATCGAAAACTATTAATTTTATCAAAAAAATGTATAATGAACATTTTTTGCTTATAATTAATATTTTTACCAGCATTTGCGGTCAAAATATAATAAAAAATTTCCACCCTCGAGATGAGGTGGCAACCACCCCATGGTAAAAGCGTCTTTCTGCATCATATAGATTTTGATCCTTGGACTATCCACTACTTATTGTCAAATTTTCAAGCAAATCTATCCATTCTGTAAAAATTGCGAAGTGAAAAATTTCAGTTCTTGGACTAATTATATAGTCCTGTCGCCAGGGGGGGTACAACGGCCTCCTTAATTCAGATGGACTTTCCCAATTTTTTTTTATATATTTTGACCCGCAGAATACGAATTTTTTGGGTAACAGTTGATCCGGATGTCGATAACATTGTTATAGACAAAGAACTTGAGGAATTACATAACAGTGATTTCTTGCAAAACAAAACATCTTTTTGTATTTTTTGGGTCATTCTAGGCAAAAAATGTTCTGACAAGTTTTTTCATAGGATGCATAGTTTTTGAGATAACCGCGGTTGAACTTTCAAAAAATCGAAAATGTGCAATTTTTGAACTCGAATAACTTTTGATTAAAAAATAAAGTAGCAATTCTGCTTACCGCATTTGAAAGTTTAAGTCAAATTATATCGGTATTGATTATTTGCATTGCTACAAATTTATTATTTTATTGTTAAACAAAGCTATAAAAACCTAGTGCGCGAGTGATGTTTTCAATGATTTCTCATTTAAAATCGAACGAGTAGGTAGAGTAGCTACAAGTGCAAGCGAGGCAATTTCTACGTAGCATGCGTTAAAACGCATGTATTAGGCACGGGAAACACTATGTGTTTATAGTTTTGTTAACCAATAAAAAAATTCATTTTTAGCAATGCAAATAATCAAAACCGATATAATTTGACTTAAACTTTCAAATGCGGTAAGCAGAATTGCTACTTTATTTTTTAATCAAAAGTTATTCGGGTTCAAAAATTGCAATTTTTAGATTTTTTGAAAGTTCAACCGCGGTTATCTCAAAAATTATGCATTCTACGAAAAAACTTGTAGAAATATTTTTTGCTTAAAATGACCCAAAAAATACAAAAAGATGTTTTGTTTTGCGAGAAATCGCTGTTATGTAATTCCTCAAGTTCTTTGTCTATAACAATCTTATCGACATCCGGATCAACTGTTACCCAAAAAATTCGTATTCTACGGGTCAAAATATATAAAAAAAACTTGGGTAAGTCCATCTGAATTAAGGAGGCCGTTGTACCCCCCTGGCGACAGGACTAATACATTTGGAGCTCTATAACTTCTGAACGGCTTACCTGATGATGATCACTAAACATGAATTTGAAACGTATTGACAAGTAGTATCTGATGCATCCAAGATCGAGTATGATAACTGAACGTATTACAGGAATTATTGAGCTTGAAAAACCGTTTTTTCCATAAAAAATAGATTTGATCATACTTTTGAAGCCTATAACTTAAAAATTCGAATTTTCCCAGATATGACGTATACACCGTTAGACGCGTCCTGAGTCCTTCTACAAATGCTCAGTTATTGGCGCAATTCGTAGGTTGAAATTTTGAGTAATTGTCGAAAAACCAAAAGTTTTTTGGCTATGGTGAGCAGTGTATATGGCTCAGCTTATTTGCTTAGGTGCCATTTGAAAGCTTAACTTAACCCTATTGATTTGGTGTGTTTGCGGTTTTCCTGTCTTTCCTTGAACCTAAGATATATATGCCCAAAAAATATGCTATTTTGTATCTACCTAGTCCTCTAGCTGGCTTAAGGGTAGTCAGAAGTCAAAAATTAGACCGGTTCTGAATCGGCCCTCACACCCTCTTGAAACACAGAAAAGAAAATTCAGATCGGTTAAACTTTTCCACACACATACATACATACATACATACATACATATCCACAAACATTTTCCATTTTTTAAATAAAAATTGAGTCATATTTCTGAGCTCGATAACTTTTGAATGGTATAACCGATTTTCAAAATTAAACATGCTTTGGAAAGGTAATTATCTGTGCTATCAGAAGCCGCAAAGGTCAGGCTTAAATTTTTGAAATTTTTGGGAGTTTTGAGGACGAGAACGAAAAACAGGCTTTAAATGGGAAGGGCCGTAAAATCCACACCCTTGGACCAAAATTGATGGTTGACATATGAATGGACGAGTTTTTTCCTAAACTTTAAGATGAGATTTGGCCCAATTTTCAATTCAGTCAGGTTTAGAAAATCGAAAATTTCGTGTATATATAGTGTCGCATGTAGGGGTGTTGTGCGCCACTGGTGAGAACTGCCGTTCTCTGTGGATACATTTGATCATAAATATTATGATTCACCTTAATAAGCAAAATTACTGTACATGAACCCCTGAAGCTTCCTGAGTTCCTGAGTACGACCAATCTAAGTGAAAAAGGGGGTTGGCCTCCCCACCCCACCCCCCTGACATTTTTTATCTTTTTAGACAAACTGTTTTTTGCATAATTTTATGTGATGTAAAACCAAAAAATACGTACAACCCTAATTTTTCACTTTTCTATCACCAACCCCCATTTTTAATAGCAATCTAATTATTTGCCTGTTCTCTATATATATAAAAATTAATTTTTGTCTGTATGTCACTTATAGAATCGTAAACTATGCATTTAATCATATAATGACCTCAAGCAAAGTTTTTGTACTTACATGAACCCAGGAAGGAGTTAATACGACCAACCTAGGTAATCATTATTTTGTGATGTCTGCGTAAATAAATTATTTACGCAGACACCACAAAACAATAAGTATGTATTGTTTATTAGAAAAAAGTAGACGCAATATTTTTGAGTATTTTTTGGCTTTCTGGTAATTTTTAGGTATTTAACTTTTAAACATTATTTGGTTCTAAGGCGGTACGAAGTTTGCCTGGTCAGCTAGGTAATACTAAAAAAATATTCTTGGACTAGTTTGGCAAAGACTAAAAAGTATAAATCATTAATTTATGAATTTTAGATTGTAAGAAAAAAGCGTTCACATGGAACAAGTGGAAGAAGGTCTGAAAACACTTGAGATTACCAATTGGAGGAACAAAGCAAGGAACAGAACAGAATGGCGGAAAATCTTAGAACAAGCCAGGAGCCAAAAAGGGTTGTCGAGCTACTGATGTTAATGATGAAGAAAAAATGATACGGGATTTCCGTATTTTTCTGTCACGTTCACTTGGGCAGCTAACATTTTTTGCCATGTACCTACATAATGCAGCTGACGATTTTTTCTTCATCATCATCATCAGTAGCTCGACAACCCTTTTTGGCTCCTGGCTTGTTCTAAGATTTTCCGCCATTCTGTTATGTTCCTTGCTTTGTTCCTCCAATTGGTAATCTCAAGTGTTTTCAGACCTTCTTCCACTTGTTCCATGTGGACGCTTTTTTCTTACAATCTAAAATTCATAAATTAATGATTTATACTTTTTAGTCTTTGCCAAACTAGTCCAAGAATATTTTTTTAGTATTACCTAGCTGACCAGGCAAACTTCGTACCGCCTTAGAACCAAATAATGTTTAAAAGTTAAATACCTAAAAATTACCAGAAAACCAAAAAATACTCAAAAATATTGCGTCTACTTTTTTCTAATAAACAATACTACTTATTGTTTTGTGGTGTCTGCGTAAATAATTTATTTACGCAGACATCACAAAATAATGATTACTTAGGTTGGTCGTATTAACTCCTTCCTGGGTTCATGTAAGTACAAAAACTTTGCTTGAGGTCATTATATGATTAAATGCATAGTTTACGATTCTATAAGGGACATACAGACAAAAATTCATTTTTATATATTATAGAGAACAGGGAAATAATTAGATTGCTATTAAAAATAGGGGTTGATGATAGAAAAGTGAAAAATTAGGGTTGTATGTCTTTTTTGGTTTTACATCACATAAAATTATGCAAAAAACAGTTTGTCTAAAAAGATAAAAAAATGTCAGGAGGGGGGTGGGGTGAGGAGGCCAACCCCTTTTTCACTTAGATTGGTCGTACTAACTCAGGAAGCTTCAGGGGTTCATGTACAGTAATTTTGCTTATTAAGGTGAATCATAATATTTATGATCAAATGTATATATTATGCTATTTCATAAGTTCTATGCATAATTCTATAAAAGACATACAGATTTGTTTATATTGTCTCGTATAAATAATAAAAACGTGGTATTAGAAAAATAAATATTTTTCAAAATAAAATGTCAATTTAAAAAACAAAAACAATTTTCCGCGCCAGGATTTGAACCCCGATCTCCTGAGTGAAAGGTAGGCGCCAAGTAAGCAAGTCCATTAAATGTTCTGAGTAATGTATATAAATATTTGACATTTAAGCTGTAGCGTTGGTCCATCAACTTTCATGTTTTACCCTTTCTTGACTAAAATCCCCGGTTTTGGGCCAGCTGACACATCATTTGTTAATAAGCTTTGGAGCACCTACCTAAATAATAAGAAACCAGCCATGCTAAAATGCTCCGGTCAAATTTGACACTACCTCCCTGGCTAATACTAATAAAATTTCGTCAAACCATTTATATTTTTAACTAAATTGAAATAAATCACAATTACTTGTACGAAATCAATTTCTTACATTTTTCATTTTATGATATTTTTGAAAACGATTCCGGGTTAGAAATTTGAAACGCGTTTTCCAAGTTCCGATCTTTTGAATTTTTTCTTTTTCACAATATTTTTTATAATCTCTTTACAAATTTTAACACTAGATATTTTCCGTTAGGCCTAGATATTTTCTTTGAAATATTTTAAATTCGGTTGTAGACTAGGTCCTCTTTATTTTAGATATATGTATTATTAGATTTTGCCCACCGTACATATTCTGGAAACATGAATAAGATAGCTAATAGTATCCTTCGATGGATACAGCCGAACAAAACTCTGGCCAAGGTGGAAAACTTTATCTTTTCCACATAATCTCTTTATTTGGCTCGGACACTACCAACAGGCCCTCTTTTAATTCCTGTCCCCTGATCCTGAGCATAGCTTTAATAGTATATCTAGTACCACCTTTTCTTGAGATTTCGAGTTGACATCCAGAAATGAACAGGATCAGAATCCTGAACACTAAAATTACAAATAGGAGAGATTTGCCATGGTGATCGCCAACCTTTAATGAAGGACGTGAGGCTAGCAGGAAGCTAGGACAAATAATCCCCGGACAAATAATCCCGGACAAAAAATCCCCACAAATTATCCCCGGACAAAAAATCCCCGGACAAAAAATCCCCACAAAAAATCCCCACAAATAATCCCCACAAATAATCCCCGGACAAATAATCCCCGGACAAAAAATCCCCACAAAAAATCCCGGACAAAAAATCCCCACAAATTTTTTTGGACAAAATATCCCCACAAATAATCCCGGACAAAAAATCCCCAAGAAATTTTTTTGCTACCGAATAGTTCTCTAAAAGTTTTCCCGTGAATGCAATAGACGCAAATGTTTTTCAGCTTCAGTGCATGAGAGTTATAGCAATCGCCATGAAACCAGTCTTCGGCACGAAAATAATGATTAGCGATTAAAATTAAGCATACATTGTAATTTAGATTACCAAATGTCGAATTCGAAATCGTGGAAGATATGGGGAATAAGCTAAGGCTTTGGGAATCATGTTGTACTTATTGTCTATTCGTGATGATAACTGCTGGTCCAGAAAATGATAATCTTGATAGTAATGCAAAAAATTCTGTTCTTTTTGTAAGTTTAACGTCAAAAATATTTAGTCATCATCATCATCAATGGCGTTATAACTTTTCAACCTTTTTCTACGCCGCCAGACTGCATCTTTCCACCTTTTTCTAGGCCGCCAGACTGCATCTTTCTATCTTCTATCTATCAGACCTTCTCCCATCTGGCCTCTCCCCCATGCAGCCATGACTAGTTTGATTTATGGATAAATTTTTAAAGTTTTTTTATGGATGCACACAGATCCTCAATTACGTTTTCTAAAAACCTGATATCGAATAGTAATGAACATAAATGTATTCCCAAAACCAACAAAAAAGTCAAAATAATCGAAATGCTTTGTATAACTTTCATGGCGATTCGATGCGTGGAACGGATGTTTTACATTAGTATAATCAAGATTATTGTTTTCAGTATAGTTATCAGTTATTATCATGAATAGACAATGTTTTGAACAGAGTTACTCAAAGCAGAGTGATCAAAAGATTTAAGCCAATTACAACATGATTCCCACAGTCTTAGCTTATTTCCCATACCTTCCACCATTCACGGGAAAACTCTTAGAGAACTATTCGACAGCAAACATTTCTTGGAGATTTTCTGTCCGGGATTTTTTGTGGGGATATTTTGTCCAAAAAAATTTGTGGGGATTTTTTGTCCGGGATTTTTTGTGGGGATTTTTTGTCCGGGGATTATTTGTCCGGGGATTATTTGTGGGGATTATTTGTGGGGATTTTTTGTGGGGATTTTTTGTCCGGGGATTTTTTGTCCCGGGATAATTTGTGGGGATTTTTTGTCCGGGATTATTTGTCCGGGGATTATTTGTCCGGACCCCGCTAGCAGTCCAATAAGAATTGTTTCTATTTTTTCTGCGTCAGTTAAAGACCACATTTCTCTTTCATCTGGGATTTTACCATAGTTATCTTATTGATAAACCATTTATTGATGTTTTCTGTAGCTTGGCGCTTGAATTTGAGTGTATATACTTTTTGGATAATTTTTTGTTTTTAATTGTAATTTTTTTTTGTTGTGCAATATCGTAATTAAAATTGTCATACCGTCAAAATAATGTTTTATATAAATTAATTTCAATAAAATTCATTAAAAATTATGTTTTTACGATTGAATACTCATGTTGAACAATTTCCTAAAATCTATTAATACCTAATTGTTTTTTGGTTCATTGATAAAATGTCTCGTCTCATTTTTTTTTATAGATTCTGATGTTATCATATAATGTACTCGATGTAATAAAAAATTGTTTTTACAGGCATTCTAATACGGAGTTTAATTATGAGAATGATAGTTTATTTGATATGAACATCACTACAAGAGTAGTAAACAAGTGGTTTTCTAGAAAATCTCGTGTTTCAAAGCTTCTGCCTCTACCAGTGCTCTAAGGCAGGTAATGCTCTTTCTACATCAAAGAAACATGAAACGTAAATCACGTTTCATGGAAATAAAACACTGCTAAACAAATAGACGTCCGGCCATTTATGAAACTCTCCGAAAATAAAAATGTTTTATGAGCATGAATCACACTCGTTTCATTGGTAGGCGGACTTCAAGATTTGTTTACCTGTGTTTTATTTTCATGAAACGTGTTTTACGTTTGATGTTTCATGTTTCTTTGGTGTGCGGCTTGCCTTAGATAGCTTGCATGGTGACAATATAATATACGTTTTTATAACCCTTTTTCTTTTTTTCCGTAAGGACAAAAATAATGTTTCGAAGGCACAAACAACAAACAAGTTATACATATCTGTACGTTTTTGTACGTTATAGTCATTCTGATATTGCACATTGCACATCTGTACATTACACATATTAGCCCACAGATTGGTACTCCCTTCGCTTTTCACTGCAGAAACCACTTGGAAAGTGCTTCTTCATCAAGTTGTTGAAAATCGATAATTTTAATGACTTCCGTACAGATATGTTTTTAAAAGAGTCAGACTAAGATGTGAAATTTGTAGTTTTACTTTTTTTTTTATTGTATTGAGTTTTATTGTATTAAGGGGAGGGGTATGGTTTGAAATCAACATATCAAGCACATGTTTGTGAATTTTTTTCGAAGCTATGGTACAATTATTTTATTTTTAAATTAAATAAACATATTAAGTACAATTCAAAGAATATTTAGAAAAAAATTAAATCCGAAATATTGGAAAGTAAACCATTGGTGATAAATTTTGACAGGTAGCTCACAAAAAAATGGATTTTGCGGTGGACATCAGAACTCGTTATTAGATCATACGAAACAAAAAATTCAAAAAGATTTAATTACCTTATGAGTTTCACGAGGTCACAACGTCGAGTTTTTTTTATTTTTAATGATTTTTGAATTTTGGGTATCACTCAGAAATCAAAAAAATGAAATTTTTGGTAAAAATTTTGCAAAAATCAACAGATTTATTATTGTTGAACAAAAAATAAGCAAAAAAAGAAAAATATCTCGACGTTGTTACCTCATGAAATGTCTCAAGAAAATCTGTGCAAATATCAGGTAGATCGGCCGAGTAGTTTATCAGTTACAATGTTCACCGCATTTGAAAAAGCAGTTTTGAGAAAAATGCGTTTAAAGTTTTGACAACTGCATCTTCATCTTCTTATTTGTCTGCCAAATCGTAAAGTGATGCACATAGAATATGTTTTTTGAATCGTGGAGTAATCTACAAAAGAGAAGGCGAACAGTTGTTTAACGTTTCTCACTACGCTCAAGCGTGCTGGCGCGAAGTCGCGGCAAAGCGAGTCGAAGGTAGAGATATTCAACAAGCTGTATCTCTGGTAATTTTACTCCGATTATTTTGAAATTGTCAGAGAGTATTCTTGAAAGTATGCACTTTTATTTGAAATAATAAAAAAAATTAAATATTTCAAACCATACCCCCCCCCCCCCCTTTAAGTGCTTGCCAACAAATTATTTGCTTGCCAAGTTCATAAATCGATAAAAACTCATACTAAGGGAAATCATGGCACAGATAATTCGCGGCCTTAAAAACCCACGCTCGAATAATTGGGGTTCTACTGTACTTAAAAACATTATTAGATGAGAACTGTAACAAACTCTGCATAACCTCGTAGAAAGAATATTGTAAATTTTATAAATAGAACTTCTCTTTCGCCAATTGTAAATTAATTGAATAATTAAATTATTATATATGTACTAATTTACTTACCGTTGCACGTCATTATTTACGTTAGAGATCTAAGTTGACATTGTTGCCCAATTACAAAAAATTCTTGAATTCATTTTAAATCACATAATTTTTGAGGAAGTGGGTTAGGTATACAGCAAAACAAATTAATATTCAATGTAAATAAATAAAAACTTTAGAAATAGAAAACAAGAATTAAGTTATAATCTTACGTTAAAGTACATAATAAAAAAAGTAAATATAAAGAAACAAATACTTATAGTAAAGAATAAAAACAAATATGAAGTGTCATCACCGCAACTGTCAAATAAATGTCACCAATTTATGCCAAAATATCACCTTCGTTCGATTACAGTTACAGTGTGTTCCAAACAAATGTGCTTCATAAAAACGCTTTATAATCCATTTATACAAATTAAATGAAAAATATTATTGTGTATTTCTTTAAGTTAACATTAATAGAGATCTTTCAATATTATTTATACGCGTACATAATAAAATACGTCTAGTGGCTGTAATGACAGTGTACTGGGCAAAATGATTCTAAAAAAGGACACACCTACCGCCTAAATATTTCGTGTTGGTATCATGTGACGTCACGGGCTATCACGCGGATGACGTGCAACGGTAAGTAAATTAGACGGAGTATACATGTAAATTATGAATGCATTAAAGCCCGGCTTACACGAGACTAATTTTTCAAGCTAGGATAGCAAGCTAGATATCCCGGTATCCTAGCCTGAGTTACTGTCCTAGCTTGACGCATGCTAGAACGGTTTACATGTGGCTAAGAATGACCTGGTTTATTTTTGAATTTTTGACAGTTCCTGACAGTAAATTGCTCGTAAATTTTTTATCTTCATTTTTATGTCTTTGATAGACATTTCTACGCTGAGTTTTAATAATTTGCCAATTATTTTTTGTAGTGCTGAATCACGAATAGACTTATCTTTACATGATGGAATAGGGACGTTTCACAGACATTCCTCCTCACGATACATTTGTCCAAAATTTAAATTAATCTCGGCACTTAATTTTGGCATATTAGTTTTAGAAGCACGTGGTTATCTCTTTGAAAAAATAAAACAGGTCGACACTACGCACTTGCCGTTCGAAAACACTAGCTTTGCCGGCCAGACGAGGGTGATACACAAGCCAGGATAGTAAAACCAGTAGAGGGGGACGCAAGTAGCTTAAAAAAATAGAACTCCATGCTATTAAACGATCCTAGCTTAAGACACTGGCTTACTGCCTTTCACACTATCTTACTAGCCTACACGCGAAGCTAGTTCTGCATACATGAAGCTAGTAATACTAGCTTGCTAATTTAATGGCCGGGATACACGAGGCTAGTTTTTCAAGCTAGGATAGCAAGCTAGCACTTTTAAACTAGCAAGCTAGTATTACTAGCTTCATGTATACAGAACTAGCTTAGCTTTTAGGCTAGTAAGCTAGTGTCTTAAGCTAGGATAGTTTAATAGCATAGAGTTCTATTTTGTTAAGCTACTTGCTTCCCCCTCTACTGGTTTTACTATCCTGGCTTGTGTACCACCCTCGTCTGGCCGGCAAAGCTAGTGTTTTCGAACTGCAAGTGCGTATTGTCACAACCTGTTTTAGTTTTTCAAACAGATAACCCCGTGTCTCTAAAACTAATATGCCAAAATTAAGAGCCCAGATTAATTTAAATTTTGTACAAATGTATTGCAAGGATAAGTGTATTCGTGATTCAGCGTTGTCAAAACGCATTTTTTCGATAAATCTTCTGTTATATCATCCAATGCAATTTGACACAGTTTCCAAAGTATCTGTTCACTCGAACATTGTTTTTTTAGAAATATTTAGCATTTTTAGTGGATTTGTTGCTCTATTGACCTCGCAGTAGTACTAGCTACTGGCTGAAAATTTCCTAGCCACATGTAAACCGTTCTAGCATGCGCTAAGCCAGGATAGTAACTCAGACTAGGATACCGGGATATCTAGCTTGCTATCCTAGCTTGGAAAACTAGCCTCGTGTATCCCGGCCATTAAAGCCTTGCTATCCTAGCTTGAAAAATTAGCCTCGTGTAATCCGGGCAATATGCATGTAAATTAATAAAACTTAAATCAACATGTCGCTAATAGCCATAAATATGCATTTGATGCGACACAAATTATGTCATTAGAAAGTTAAAAAGCCTTGTAGGATGAAACAATATCAATTTAGATAATGCACATTAAGGAGTCATTATAATAGGATGATTCCTTAAATGAATCTGATTATTTCGTATATTGATATAATTAAAACAACATAAACACCATTAGGGGTATTATAACAAATCACTTCTTAGAATTCTATATTTGAGAATTTGTGATACTATAGATACCATAATTTACCATAGTAAACTACCATTGATTATTAAATAATATTGTTCTGAAGCTATTTCTTTTTGGCTTATTTCCCATTAGAATAGTTAATTAAATAGGATTGATTTATAAAATTGATATAAATATGCTATTTATGAAAGTTTTCATTTATGAAATTAGAACAGTTCTTCCTTTGTTAAATTATTGTGAGTTGTCAAGTGATTTTCAAGATGGCAACTAAAAAAGAGAGAAGAAAAACTGCCCCTTGCTATTATTACCCTACCGTTATGTCCCTTACCAGAAATAGAAGAACTCATAGATATTGGGTGAAGGATTGGATTAAAAGAAGATAAACAAGAAAATTATGGAAACAATGGAAGAACTGGAACGGAAAAATCCGGAATGTTATAAAACTTTCTTCGAATGTCCGCCGCTTCGAATTTTCAATATTTGCAGAATGAAATAAAATTTGCCTTTCAACTTGCTATTCCAATTTGCAGTCTCACAAATTGGAATAGGATTCATACACCTCTGGATTCATACACCTCTGGATTCATACAACTCAAGGACTGTCCTATCATAGTTAACATTCCATTCTTTTCTCTGATCACTCGGTTCACTTATTTATTTTTATATTCATCTTAAGACTTAATATCTTATTTATCTTACGACAATAGTTTGACTCACATGCACCATATGAAATAGATATTTCATGCTGTATCCTGTTTAAATGTTGAGATTTGTTCATGAAATTAAATACACGAGCGGGACACCCTCAAAAAAGCGCTTAGTTTTCTAGATACTGACCACGGAGGGGTGAATGGCTAATTTTATTCATACTTTATATTTTCGAGGGTGCTGAAAACGAAAATGAATTTTATTTTAAATTTTATGTGGGGGAACATTGTCAAAATAGCAATTTTAACCTAAAAATAAAAAAATAAATCACGTTTTTTTGCGTTTACCTCGCTACAACTCTGTTCCGTTTTAATATTTTTTTCTGAAATTTTTACAGTATATAGCTCTAACATTTCTGAAGACAAAGGTACCTGTTTCAAGCTTGTATTCTTATTCTGATAAAGGTTATGAAATTTTCAAAGGAAAAGGTGCGGATTTGTGTATTGCAAAATTTAATCTCAAAAGTTGTGTGGCGAAGTTTAAAATTTAGCTTCCTAATCACGTTTATGTTAAAGTAGAGAGTACAACGAAGTTTTCTGGTAAGTTTTAGATCAAAATGTTTTATAGAAAAAAAATAGTGCAACTTTTAATGTCGACGTTAGAAATCCCCAATATAACGCTTATTTTTCGAGATACTGACCATCGGTGGTGAATGGCTAATTTTGGTCTTAGATTATGTTTTTAACCGTGACAAAAACGAAAATGAAATTTATTTTAAATTTTAGGTGGGGGAATATTGTCAAAATTGCAATTGTACCCTAAAAATAAAAAAAATTAAATCACGTTTTTTGCGTTTAGCTCGTTACAACTCTGGTCCGTTTTAATATTGTTTTCTAAACTTTGTACACTATATATCGCTCAGATTTCTGAAGACAATGGTTTCTGCTTTAAGCTTTTAGTCTTATTCTAGTAAAAGTTACGAATATTTTAAAGTACAAGGTGTAGATTCGTGAATTGCAAAGTTTAATCGCAAAATTTGACTGCCAAATTTGAAATATAGATTTTAAATCAATTTCAAAAATAAAACATAAGTACAAACAAGTTTTCGGGAAAGTTTTGGATCAAAATGTTTTATAGAAAACAAATGGTGCAGCGTTTAACATTTACGTTATAAATCCCCAAAATAACGCAAATTTTTCGAGATACTGATCATTGGTGGTGAATGGCTAATTTTGGTGTTAATTTATGTTTTTGATGGTGCTGAAAACGAAAATCAAGTTTATTTTGAATTTTAGGTGGGAGAACATTGTCAAAATCGCAATTTTGCTCTAAAAATAAAAAAAAGTTAAACCATGTTTTTCTTAAAATTAAAAGTTGCACCATATTTTTTCTATAACACATCTAGACCTAAAACTCCCCATAAAACTTCTTTAAACTCTATGGTTTAACATGAACGAAATCAAATAGATAAATTTTGTCACTTAATTTTTGCGACTTAACTCTGCAATTCACGAATCTGTACCTTTTATTTTTTTAAATTCATAACTTCTATAAAAAAAAAAAGACTGAAAGACCACAGTTACTTTCATAGTCTTTACAAAGGTGAGAAATATATGCTGTAGAAATTTTAGAAAAAAATATTAAAATGGAACAGAGTTGTAGTGAGTTAAACGTAAAAATTCGTGACTACTTTTTTTTTCATTTTTAGCTTAAAATTGCGATTTTGACAATGTTTCCTCACATAAAATTCAAAATAAACCACTCTTTCATTGTCAGCACCATCGAAAACATAAAATAAGACCAAAATTAGCCATTCACCTCCCATGGTCAGTATCTCGAAAAATAAGTGTTATTTTGGGAATGTATAACGTCTATATTAAAAGTTACGCCATTTTTTTCTAATAAACATTTGTAACTAAAACTTTCCAGAAAACTTCTTTGTACTCTGTTTTAACATAAACGTGATTAATAAGGTAAATTTTTAATTTTGCCTCTCAACTTTTGCGATGAAACTTTGCAATTCACGAATCTGCACGTTGTACTTTAAAAAATTCATAACTTTTACTAGAATAAGACTAAAATCTTAAAACAGATACCGTTGTCGTCAAAAAAATGAGCAACATATAGTGTACAAACCTTAGAAGAAAATATTAAAATCGACCTGAGTTGTAGCGAGTTAAACGCAAAAAATCATGATTTCACTTTTTTATATTTTAATGCTAAAATTGCGATTTTGACAATATTCCCCCACCTAAAATTTAAAATAAATTTCATTTTCGTTTTCAGTGCCGTCAGAAACATAATCTAAGACCAAAATTAGCCATTCACCACCCATGGTCAGTATCTCGAAAAATAACCGTTATATTGGGGATTTCTAATTCCGATAATAAAAGTTGCACTATCTTTTGTTCTATAAAACATTTTGATCTAAAACTTTCCAAAAAACTTCTTTGTACTCTATACTTTAACATACACGTGATTAAAAAGCTAAATTTCAAACTTCGTCGCTCAACTTTTGCGATTAAACGTTGCAATTCAGAAATCTGCACCTTTCACTTTAAAAAAATCATAACTTTTAATAGAATAAAACTGAAAGCTTGAAGTAAGTACCATTTTCTTAAGAAAGGTGAGAAATATATACTGTAAAAATTTCAGAAAAAAATATTAAAAGGGAACAGAGTTGTAGCGAGGTAAACGCAAGAAAACGTGATTTCTTTTTTTTATTTTTAGGTTAAAATTGCGATTTTGACAATGTTCCCCCACATAAAATTCAAAATAAACCTCATTTTCGTTTTCAGCACCTTCAAAAATATAAAGTATGAATAAAATTAGCCATTCACCTCTCCGTGGTTAGTACCTGGTCATTTTAGGGGTATCTCCCGCTCGCCTATAAAGTCTCATGACAAATTTAAAGAAATTAAGTATCTGTCTGTAGTGTATCACAATCTCAGATCTATTTCCATAATAGTACATTCTTTCACAGTTTTTGCTCTAAATTTTAAAGAACCGCTTGGATTGACATGAAATTTGGCATACGTATAGCTAACAAGTCAAAGAAAAAAAGTGATATTATGCCGATGTGTGCTTTTGCCCTGGGGGTGACTTTCACTCCCGCTTGGGGGTAAAAAAGTATATGTCCAAAATAAGTCCGGAAATGGGTAAACTGACTAATTTTAAGTAACTTTTGTTCTATAAGGTTTTTTTGACAAGTCAACACTTTTCGAGTTATTTGCGAGTAAATATGTTCATTTTTCAACAAAATAGCCACATTTTTAGACGGTTTTTCGCAAATAACTCAAAAAGTAAGTATTTTATCGAAAAAAACGTTGTTATCAAAAATATAGCCTACAAAAAAGAAAAAAAATGGTGTACGCGTTAGGTCTCTGGATCTCGTAGAACCAGAGTTATAGCCAATGAAAAATAGATTCATATTCACCAAGTTTCAAATAGAATATTTCGACGTGAAATATCCAAAAAATTAAGCACTTTTTGGGGAAAACCCATTATAACTTGTTTAAAGTGTTTAAAAAAAGATTTATTTCTGTTTTTACAAAAAGATTCTAGCATTAAATTTAAGCAAGTTACGCTCAAAATAAAGTTGGCCCCTTTTGTTTTGGCAAAAAAAAATCGGTAAGACCACCCCCTAATTAGCAACTTAAGGCTATGGGTACATAATTCGCAAATATTTTACGTGTATCCCTACTTTTTCTGTCTTTACACGGCAAATTACGCGTAGTAAAATTCACATTGGTATGGATATGTAAACATTACTAGAATGTCATTCTACTTGAAAATGTCATTAATTTCAAGAGATGGGTTTTGAATGTTCTTGGATAACTGTTATTTTTATAATTGGAAATTATTAATTCAGTTAATAAATGTGATAATTTTTTCACTAACTATGTATTCAGTGATTGTAATAATTTATTTGTACAACAAAGACTAATACTCAATCGAGAAAAGAGGAAAAGTGTTAAAGTGATTTTTTAATAATATATTGTTATGGAACGCTTACAATTTTGAACATCTTTAACAACAAAATACTTGTATCACAGAATATATTATCCTGATGTATTCTCTGCTTGGATCTTCCACAAATAATACACAATAAATAACTTTTTGTTAAGTTCACGTCTTAAATCAATTATTTATCAAATACACTATATTTCAATAATATTTAATCAATAACTCAACATATTCCCGATGCAATGTCAAATATTTAAAATTGTCACTGATTGTCATTGTCTGACTGACAATATATGCTGACAATATTATATTCGGCTGAGTGCGTTGTAAGACAAAGATAGATTTGGAAAATTTTACCACGGCATTGTGTTTATTTTTTTCAAATCCTGAAAAAACCAATAAATATTTTTGAAAATTTTAAACGCAGAATGAAAGACTAAATTATTACCGAGGGCCGAAAGTCCCTGAAAATAAATAAACAGTTTATTTTGAATGATATATTTGACATTAAAAATCACACTAAATTTTCTCTTAGATTTTCACCCCTGTAACTTATTAAAATAAACATTATAGAAGTTCTCAGGGACTTTCGGCCCTCGCTAATAACGTGATCTTTCATTCTGCGTTTAAATTTTTCAAAAATACTTATTAGTTTTCTCAGGATTCGAAAAAAATGAATCCCCATTTGAATTGCATTGCAGCCGAAAATACGTACCGATCCTCTTAAATGAAATTAATCGTTACCGCTCCACAAATTATTTTACTTATGTTGTGTTTAATATGATCTGTAAGTTTCATCGATTCAAAGTGCTTATTTTTGAAAAAATTTGGTTTCAAAGTAAAATTTTTAAAAATTTTAATTTTGAAAAATATGCTTTTTTTCAAAATAACTTAAAAATTGTTAGAGATACCAAAAATCTCGAAAAACAAAAAAAGTCAGCATTGCTTTTCTGAATATCATGTATTTTTTTGTTTTTGTGTTAGACAAAAATTGATTAAGATTTGGTGTTTCTAAATTTGCATACATTCGTGATCAGTGACTCGTTCAACCCCTTTTAACTACAGCCCTTTCAATAATAAGGACTTTAAACCGATGAAACTTACAGATCATATAAACAATACATACACGAGCCACTTGTGAAGTCGTAACGATTAAGTTCATTTAAGTCTAACTAATTAGAGGGTGATTTTCTTGATTTTTTTACCAAAACAAAAAGAGACTAACTTTATTTTGAGCCTAACTTGTTTACTTTTGATGGTAGAAATTTTTTTTATAAAACAAAAATGAAGCTTTTTTAAACACTTTAAATAAGTTGTAATGAGTTTTCCCCGAAATGTGCTTCATTTTTGGTTATTTCACGTTAAATTATTCCATGGTAGAAATTTTTTTTACAAAACAAAAATGAAGCTTTTTTAAACACTTTAAATAAGTTGTAATGAGCTTCCCCGAAATGTGCTTCATTTTTGGTTATTTCACGTTAAATTATTCCATTTGGAATTTGACAAATATGAACCTATTTTTCATTAGCTATAACTCTGCTTCTAGTAGGTATAGAGACGTGATATATAGGTACACCATTTTTTTAAATTCTTTACAGGCTATATTTTTACTAATAATGTTTTTTCGACAAAATACTTACTATTTGAGTTATTTGCGAAAAAACGTCTAAAAGCCTGGTTATTTTGTTGAAAAAATGAACATATTCACTGCCAAATAACTCGAAAAGTATTGACTTAGTGAAAAAACTCTATAGAACAAAAGTTACTTAAAATTAGCCAGTTTATCCATTTCCTGACTTACTTTGGACGAATATGTTTTCACCCCCAAGAGGGGGTGAAAAGCACCCCAGGGCAAAAGCACCCCAGGGCAAAAGCACCTATCGGCACAATATCACTTTTTTTCTTTGACTTGTTAGCTATGTGTATGCCAAATTTCATGTCAATCCAAGCGGTTCTTTAAAATTTAGAGGTTTTGTAATATTTTACCGTTAAAGAACGGACTATAATGATAAAAATTGTTTCTTTACTTTTTTATTTCATGAGGCACAAATCTCATGAGATAGTCTCATTGTGGATTATTAGCCTTTTAGAATACTTAAACGTTTAGATAAAATAAATATGATTTTCTCATTGGATGTCACTGGACAGAAAAATAATAAAATCTATTTTAGGTAACTAAGTCATTAAATCGATTTAAATTTAGCAATAGAATATACACACATAATGTTCATGGTTAAAATAAAACGCTTACCCAGAATATAGAGAAATAAATCCCTCCTGCTTGACTATCTTCAGAAAACAATCGACCATACCCCTGTATTTGAGACTAGCATGGTTTTTGTCCAACTTCTGTCCTTGGATCTGCAATCTAGTTTTGGTTAGATCAATAGGGAAGGTACCTGTAAAAAATAAAAAATATGAACTAAGGTAAATAAGAGCATATTAGTGAAGAGGATACACGCTGTGCTGGCAACCAGCCGTCCAAGAAACGCAGATGTGCCCAATACTCCACTAGGAGTGACGGTCCAAGCGAGAGTGAAGAGGATACAAAATAATAATGTCATAGTCTGGTCTGGATACACTGAGTTACTGAACGTAAATATTTCTTAGTTGTTGATTAATGCCTCTGGGTACAACGAGTACTTGAAATAAAGTGACCAACAGTATTTCTGTGTATAAAGAAATTGTTTACATGGACAGAAATAAGTTAAGATTCGGCCCATGAAACGAGGTGGGGCGGGGCCAGGAAAAGAACAAAAAAGCACTTGAAAAATCAAAAATTACTGAGCGCTATTTTCAACTAAAATACCTGGGGGAAGTCAATAGTAAATGTGTAGGCGTTTTTAGGGGTTGGTCACTCTAACTTAAAAAAGAAGGCTCTATGTTACTTAGATCCCGAGATATGCAAAAGCATGCAAAATCATGAAAATTTAAGACCTTACAAAGAGAACGAGACTCTTCTCATTCATTTTATTATGTAATGTTTTCATTGTAATGTAATGTAAGAAGAAAAATTTTGCATGTATCTTAAGGGGGCACTACATAGAGAACTGGTGTCTGAAAGAGAACCTCTCCGTGAACCCTTTTAAAACTAAACTGGTAGCCTTTACAAATAAGAGGAAGCTTACTGGACTGAGTGAGCTGAAATTATTTGGAGAGGTACTGGAAAGAACCAATGAGGTTAAGTATCTAGGGGTAACACTGGATTCGAAACTCAATTGGAATACTCATATTACCAATATAACCAATAGGGCTAAGCGACTCTTCTGGAACTGCAGACGAGTTGTAGGTAAAACCTGGGGATTGAAACCAAAAGTGATATGTTGGTTGTACACATCAGTGATACGACCGACAGTTACTTATGGGGCAGTACTCTGGTGGAGAAAGACGGCTTTGCAATCTTGTGTGACCACTCTCACCACCCTACAAAGACAAGCGCTTCTAAATATAACAGGAGCCTTGAATAGTACAGGAACGGCTTCACTAGAGGCTATCACAGGTCTCCCTCCGCTGGAATTATATATTTCGGCGGTAGCCTTTATGACCGTCCTGAGGCTCAAAGCAAACAATACTTGAAGGCCAAATTATGTATTGAATAGCCACACAAACATTACTGGGACTATACTTGAGGAATCCATCTTTATGATGAACTCGGATATGATGACACCAGAACGAATCTTCACTGAGAAGATTAACACAATTATACCATCTAAATCTAGAGAACAAAAACTGCGAAACATTAATGGGGACTTAATATGGTTCACTGATGGATCTAAAACTGCCCATGGTACTGGATCAGGAGTCTTTGGGCAAACATGTAACTATAATAAATTTTACAGCCTAGGTCAACATACAATAGTGCTCCAGGCTGAAGTTTTTGCTTTGGTGGCCTGCATTGATGAAATCATTGATGAAGACCCTAAAGCTAACAGAATCAACATTTACACAGATAGCCAATCGGCTATTCTGGCTGTAAAGAACCCTCTCACCAAATCAAAACTGGTGAGAAACTGCAAAGATCTCCTCAATAACCTGGCAAAAGACAATAATAAAGTGTCTTTAATATGGGTGCCGGGTCATGAAGGGGTGCATGGGAACGAACGAGCAGATATGTTAGCGAAACAAGGCTCGAGAGAAACTTTTGAAGGCCCAGAACCTTTCTGTGGCATCACTAAAGATGCTATGAAAAACGAGGTTCAGAAATGGCTGATAAAGAATCATCAAAATAAATGGAGAACCACTCAAGAGCAAATTCAGACTAAAAAAATAATCAAGAACATTGATTTGAACTCTCGAACAGTTTGATGAACCTCAATAAACGAGAGATCAAAATGGTCACTGAAATGGTGACTGGACATTGCCGTTTAAGAAATCACCTATACAAACTAGGTAAGGTGAATGAACCATGGTGCAGAAAGTGCGAAATGGAAGAAGAAACTGCCATACACATACTATGCCATTACAGTGTGCTAGGTGATGTAAGGCAGGACTTCACTGGTCAAATGAGGTTAGAACCAGAAGAGATCCTAAAACTACCAATAAGAAAACTGTTGGCCTTCGTTGAGGCCACAGGACTTATTAAAGCTTAAGGAGAAGAACAGGGTTTGGTACAAAGGTCTTATGACCAAGTGCCAGAGACTAACGAGTCTCGCCTGAGTTAAGAAGAAGAAGAAGAAAGGGGGTACGCGCAAAATTTCGGCTCCAATGCTTTTTAAGTGCATTCATTTTTTTCGAATCATGAGAAAACTAATTATTTAAGCTACTTAAGTATTTTTTTTAAATCAAACGCAGAATGAAAGATTACTTTATTGCCGAGGGCCGAAAGTCCCTGAAAACTTCTAATATAATGTTTATTTTAATAAATTACAGGGGTGAAAAAAAAAAGAGAAAATTTAGTGTGATTTTTAATTTCAAATATCTTATTCAAAAGAAACTTTTTGTTTCTTCTAAGGGACTTTCGGCCCTCGGTAATAATATAATCTTTCATCCTGCGTTTAAATTTTTCAAAAATATTTATTACTTTTCTCAGGATTCGAAAAAGATGAATGCATTTAAAAAGCACTGGAGCCGAAATTTTGCGCCTACGCCCTTAACCTTCAAGTTAGGAAAATTTCTTAATTTTTTTAGAGTGTTGTCCACAAACAAGGGAAAAATAAACAGTGAGATTATGAAGAATATTAGGCGGTTGAATAGCATTTATAATACAATGATAATACTTAAAATTTATTTAATATAATTAAATATACTTTACTTTAAATTCTACTTTAAAATGTATAATATATGTCTGAATTGCCGATATAAATGAGTCACATTAAATAAATTATTAGAAGAATTTTTTAATAAGCAACAACATTTTTGTTTAATTCATTAATATTTTTTGTATTTTGACAACGGCATCTGATTTGGACGTCGAAATGTTAATAAAATCATTTTTTTCTTAATTTTAGTAAAATTGTGGCTTATTTCCCATTAAAAATAGGTAATGATAATACTGTCCTGTACTTAAGTAAAAACATCATAGGATTAAAATATAAATATAAATATTCTACTAAACAGGCATAATCCCACTATGACAAGAAAAAATTAATGATTATAGTAATAACAAGTAACTTTAATGATATAATTATATATACCTATATTAAACAAATAATTTTATTTTGTTTTTTACAAAATGTTGATGTTTACGTTTTACAATTTTTTGGTTTCAGTAAATTATCATAACATCTATGTTATTTTTATTACCAGTTTTTGAGAAAATCTAAATTAGTTACTGTAATTTGCTTGTTTTTCATCTATCAACACCTGTCAGTCTAATATATTTTGCAAGTGGTTAATATAAGTTTTCTAATATATTCTATCTACCCACAGTTTTTAACTGTGAATGCAATTATTATTTTCAGAAATTAAAGCATACAAAAATATAACGTTGTTTGAATGAAGTTATATAAAAATATTTTCTTTGCACCTGTTACATTAAATTAAGAAAATATCAAGTAAACAGGAAATGTTTATTTTTACTATTATCAGCGCACACTTTTAGATTTATTTCTGGCTCCAATAATAGTATAGTATAGTTGATCCAAAAGATGGCATAACCCAGACATCCAAAGTGAAAGTTATCCTTCAACACCAAATTGTTCTATATGGTCCACACAATGTCCATAAAAAAGTCACACCATTTTGAGCGTCGGGTTTGGGGGGAGAGGGGGGAGAAATCGCTAAATTCGTAGTTTTTTAAGTTTTTCGTCAATATTTCTAAAACTATGCGGTTTAGAATGAACAACCCTCTATACAAAATTGTTCTACATTAAATTTGAAATAAAAAAGGCCCTATGCATAATCTTTCTAAAATGCATGGTTCCAAAGTTACGGAGGTAGTATAGTATACCTGGTCCAAAAAAGCCCTAACCCAAACATCCAAAGTAAAAGTTTTCCTCCAACACCAAATTGTTCTGTATGGTCCACATATTGTTCAGTAAAAAGTTACACCATTTTGAGCGTCCGGTTTGGGGAGCAGATGGGGAAGAAGTCGGTAAATTAGTAGTTTTTTTTTAAGTTTTTCGTCAATATTTCTAAAACTATGCTTTAGCGTAAACAATTTTATATACAAAAATATTCTACATGAAATTTAAAACAAAAAACCTTGTATACATAATTGTTATAACATCAACGGTTCCAGAGTTACGGAGGGTGAAAAGTCGAGGTTTTCGATACTTTTTATATTTTTTGGGCAATGTATGGTATAACTATACCAAAAACCCAGACATCCAAAGTGAAAGTTATCCTCCAACACCAAATTGTTCTATATGGTCCACATAATGTTCAGAAAAAAGTCACACCATTTTGAGCGTCGGGTTTGGGGGGGAGAGAGGGGAGAAATCGGTAAATATAAAAAGTATCGAAAACCTCCACTTTTCACCCTCCGTAACTTTGGAACCGTTGATTTTATAACAATTATGTATAGAAACTTTTTTGTTTTAAATTTTATGTAGAACATTTTTCTATAGAACATTCTTTACGCTAAAGCATAGTTTTAGAAATATTGGCGAAAAACCTAAAAAACTACTAATTTACCAACTTCTCCCCCGTCCCCCCCTCAAACCGGACGCTCAAAATGGTGTAACTTTTTACTAAACAATATGTGGACCATATAGAACAATTTGGTGTTGAAGGAAAACTTTTACTTTGGATGTCTGGGTTAGGCCCTTTTTTGGACCAATTATAATATACTACCTCCATAACTTTGGAACCGTTCATTTTAGAAGGGTTATGCATAGGGCCTTTTTTATTTCAAATTTAATGTAGAACAATTTTGTATAGAGGGTTATTCATGCTAAACCGCATAGTTTTAGAAATATTGACGAAAAACGTAAAAAACTACGAATTTACAGATTTCTCCCCCCTCTCCCCCCCCCCCCCAAACCCGACGCTCAAAATGGTGTGACTTTTTTCTGAACATTATATGGACCAATTTCTGAACAATTTGGTGTTAAAGGATAACTTTCACTTTGGATGTCTGGGTTTGGGTCTAACTATACCATACTATAATAGGAAATAAGCAAAATTTTGATAACACATCCAAAAGGCCTCGAAATTTTCACGGCTCATATTTAGTGTTGTTGAAATTAACACCAATTTTAATTCTAAATACATTATACACATATATGACGTTTCAATTTTCATTTCTGAAAGGGGATAACAGAAATACCACAAGAAAATAGTTTCAGAACTCTCTATTTCTTGTTCCATACAAATAACTACCAGACCAAAACCAGACATAGCTGCTCAAGGAACAAAGATGATACTGATGTAGAAGCAGTAGCATAGTCAACATTGGAAGGACATTTTCTTGAGCTTTGAAAAAGTTGCATTAAATATCGATATAAAAATAAATGAAGACAAAACAAGAATGACGGCAAATATGTCAAAATATTACTATAAATGATCATCACTTCTTTCTCAAAGTGGCTGAAGAATATTTAAATATCTAGGAGCAATAATCTCCAATGACAACAAAATATGATGGGAAGTTGAAATGTGAATAATGGCAGGAAACAGTTCTTTTTCTACAATACAACATCTACTTAGTGAAGTCAAAAATTCAATGTGTTTTGGGAAAGACCAGTTGGAAGAAGATCTGTATAACATCCTAGAAAAAGGTAGAAAGATGAAGTCAGAGAGAATATAGAGAAAATGAGAGTAATCCAATGGGAAATAGTGGTACAGGACTGACAAACATGGAAGGCAATAGTAAATGCGGTAAAGATTTAGAAAGAGTTGTAACGTCATTGATGATGATGATACAAATAAATTACTTAAGGTATAGACATTTTACAGAAAACTAAATGAAGGTATAGTGAAAGTCAAGATAAAATGTTTTATGGCATTTGTATTTGTACAACTCTAATTCATCTTTGATTCATCATTATCTCTCAACAATCTGGAAAATATTTATAAAAAGATTTAAGAGATAAAGTCATAAAAAGTCTATGTCTTGATTTGCACTATGGGTAATAAAAATAAATTACTTTATAGACATATAATTTCTGATGAAGTTCAACCATGATTTAATCTCTTATGCCTTTGAGAGTACTGAACGATGAAATCAATGAGAGTAAAATATGTAAAAACTGTGTAGTTTCCTAGGGAAATCTGAGTGAAAATTGAATTTTCTTTTGTAAAGAATATCGCAATTTTCTCCCTTATGTTATTTTTTAACAAATCGAAAACACCCTAAAGGTGTTAATTATGACTTAAATATGTAATGTTAATAGGTCAGTTTTCTTGATTTTCTTCTTCATGCCACTTGAAAGTTTGTTGTTATTTTGCATGATAATGAACCTGGACCCTGATTTTTGACCCTTTGCTTCGTTATCAATCATTCTCTATCTGTATCTGTAGAGTGTACAGATAGCGAATGATCGATAACGAAGCAAAGGGTCAAAAATCAGGGTCCTGCAAAAAAGGCATAATGGCAACTTATGAAACCTAAACGTTTACCTTGGAAAAGTTGATTAAAATAAAGAAATTCGACTTGCAGCCTGGTTCAACTCTTTTCCTTTTGAAGTTATACTTTTTTACGTGCATATGAGGGTGAATTTTAATAGGATTAAAACCTTTGATCCCGGCGCAGTCGCATTACAACTTTGTTCTGATTGGATGTTCAAATGACATTACAAAATTATCCAATATGGCAGCTGTATCACAGCTCTGGGACTGTGGTTTGGTTATGTATGGTGTATGGTTGTTGCGTTTTAAAATTTGTAGGAAGAGAAACAACAAACAAAAAGTTAGTTACTAGTTATACTGCCTTTTTAAATAGTTTTCATATTATATTTTTGGACTTATTAACATAGAAGAGATGATTGTTGCATGCCAATGTGAAAGCCCATCAAACTGTAACTAGTATGAGTGCCGCAAAATTACTGATAAAAAACCTATTACGGTAGGATCCGACCGGGACGATCTACGATCTCGCTTATTCAAAGCTAAAGAATCTTACACTGTGGTAAGTGTTTTAAAAATAGTTGATCAAATTTTGTTATGATATTGTCAAATTGTGAAACGTCAAAATATTTATATTTCATTTATTAACATTAATATTAATAATACAACTTGCGCAATTTGACAAATGTGGTTTAAAAGGTTTTTGTGTATTATAATTTTGTGTCTTTGGATTTGTCTTCCTTGGGCGTAAAATAATAAAACATCTATTTTTATATTTCACTTGTCACCGTGATGTGTAAATATGTAGGTATATCTGTATATGTAGATATGTATATCACGTTAATAGTATGTGCCTTGATGGTCTTGTTGGTAGAGCATTGGACCAGAGATTGAGAATTCGCGAGGTTGCAGGTTCAATTCCCGGACGATTCATACTTTTTTCGTTTTTTTTTTTTAATATTTGGCATTGAAGTTTTGGTTAAATTTTAGTAATTATTGTTAATTTTTTGTATTGTAACTGTTAAGTAGGTATATTTATTTCGTTGAAATTATATTATAATAGAAGTATAACTTCTTATGTGCGTACAAAGTACACATACATTCTTTTTTTTTGCTTAGCTCACATGACATTTTCAGTACACAAAAAAGTGGCACAAAATCGTAGTTGAACTTCATATTAAATTTGACAGTCTATTATAGTCATTTCCAAAGTGACTTTGTTGTCACGATTTCACATGAGCCCTCTTTCCAAAACTATGATAACTGGTAGGCAGTGATGACAGTTTATTGTATACAGGTATCCCTAGTTTGCCAAGCTCATCTAACTTGAGAAATGCACTTCCTTTTAACTTGGTACTGTACAAGACCTCTTGTCTTGGTCAATTGTTAAAAATTATGTTAAAAAAATAAAATTAAAAATAAAAATGAAAAAAAACTTCAGACATTTGAAAGTCTGACAATAGCTGATGTACAATATTAAAAACTTGGAGAAAGCATAATAGCATGCCCAGGAAACAACTGTGGGAAGCAATGAGAAGAATGGATGTTAGAGAGAAATGGGTGAATATAACCAGTGCCGGATTTAGGGCACTTGCGGCCCTAGGCCAAATTACCTCGAGCGGCCCCCTATAACTTCACGATTATGTAATTAAAGCATAAAGCACATTTCATATTAATACATAACGTTTATTTTAATTTTACTTTTTAAAATTAGTACAACATACAAACCATAACATAAATGAATAGAAATACCACTAATGTTCTATTTGATTACGGTAGGTACATACATAGATGGAAATGTTGTATTCACTAATTAAATAATCTTGGTTTACAAATTTGGCTAAAACCTCAAAACAGCTCTAACATAACAACAATGTCTATATTGGCAGAAAATACATAATTCAAAAAGTTAGCAAACAGCAGTTATTTGTAAAATTAAAATATTGCTAAACTTATTATATTATAAATTAGTATTGCAGTTAATTGTTAAAATTAAATAACATTTGTTTCATTCAGGGGTAAAAGTACAGGTGACAAAGAAAAGTTGAAAAGTTGAAAAGACATTATAAGTAAAAGAACAAGCAAAATAATATGAACTGTAATAGTAATAGGCTAGGGCACTAAAAAATAAAGATATTAAAAATTAACTTCTAAAGTTTGTTTTTTAACCAAGAGGAGTGATTCAAATTTACCGCACCGTAATGCTTGCTTCTAATTGGTCCAACCGCAGGCAAGTTTACTCCACTGTTATTAAATTTTGACACTAATGACATTTATAAAATTTTGGCACTTCTGTCATTTTATAGGTTAATTAAGTATATCGGCGATTTTTTGTGTTTTCTGCATTATTCCTTTAATTTTGAGATTTTTAGTCTACTTTTATATAAAAACGGTTGTTTTTAGAACTCTTTAGCGATGTGTTAGTATAATATAATATGTATGGATTATCATCTAAAGCTGATATGATCAACGAAAAAAGAAGATGAATTTGTTGACTTTTCTAGTAAGTTTCTTGGGTGTGAATCTGTCTTTTTAGTTTACTCCTCTTGGTAAAAAAATCAACAATAGATCGTTCAATTCTCACATTATTCTCTTATAATGAAAAACGTCAATGTAATGTTCTTAATTTGGATAAAGTTGGATTAGTGATTAACATTGACACTCACACCACTCCGTACTCATAATAAATCTCATATCTAAACTCTAAACACTCACTTTTCCAGCTTTTTTGACTGCAAAATCTTTAATCAAATCGTTAAAGTCTAAGGCTTGAAAAAGCTCAGAATTTGAAATAGAACTAGCCAAACTAGACAATCTAGAATCTTGGTCAGAAGTTGAGTTCCTCAAGTAGTTTTTAATTCTTTTCAACACACTAAATGATATTTCTTCAGATGCATAGATGTCACCATGTATAGTAGAATGCGCAAAGCCGTGTCCATATTCGAATATAAGTTAACATTTTTTCACTAATGAGTTTCAGATACTCTAAAAGTGTATTCCTCGGAGGCTTGGTATTGTTGTTATCATGAGGTTCTGTTTCTTCATAATATACACCTTCGACAAAGCCTTTGAACTGTACACACTCTTCTTCAAATTCACCATCTATGTCGATACTTTTTAGTCAAAATAGAAGTTTTTTCCTTGATTTCTTAATTAGAAATGGACGATAAGTTGTTTAAAAATCCAAATTCTTTATTAAGACTGAAATAAACTTTGGACATTTCATTCGATTCTGAATAAAGTCTGTCAATTATTATAACATTGAATGTATTAATCTTTAAGTATTCTTTGCCATTAAAGTTGGATTCAGTGGATTCATCTTCTTTGTCTTCGCCATGGAGAGCATTTCGGGCGTCTTTCTATTTCAAGAATATAGGTTTCATTTTTAGATAACTCTTTTCCTCTTTGTTCATAGGAATCAAGGTTGTCTCTAAGACTCAATACGTACTCCTTTAAAGATTTGTATGTGTTGCATGTACAAATACCTACTATGTTGTATATAATAGCGGAGATGATGGAGGGGGGAGGCTGATTTTAACAATTTTTTTTACAAGACGCTGCGGCCCCCTTTTACTTGCGGCCTAGTGGTAAATCCGGTACTGAATATAACACACTGTATAAAGAACCACAGGTGCAAATAAAGTTAGGTAATGAAATAACAAAAACAATGATCGCAACAAAAGGCCTCAAACAGGGATATGGTCTATCATCTACACTTTTTAACATATTCATCGTTCAGGCTTTGAAAAGATGGTATAGAAAATGTGGAACAATGGGTATACCAACACAAGAGAATATATTACATTCACTACTTTTCGCTGATGGCCAAGTCATTTTTGCACAAGATATGGAATATAATATGATAAGAAAATTAAAGGAAGAGTGTGAGCTATGGGGACTCAGGACAAATAATATGTGTAAGACTGAATACTTATGTATTGGATCAGAGGCTGCAGAATTTAAATTTAGAACAAACTATTGAGAGTTGTAAGACTTTTAAGTAAAGTACAGTAAAACCTGCCACATGCGGATCAATGTGGCTACCGACCAATCCGGATATGAAAAAATCCGGATATCAAGACCACTGTAACGTTTTCTCCTTCATCCATTCCAGCAGGGCCGGCGATAACGGTCCTGAAAGGGATGCACTGCAGGAGTGCGCCCCTGTTTGTAGGGCACCAAAATGAGCTTTTTTTCCTGTTGGTGTTATACAAAATACTAATTTTAAAAAATCAGAGGGCGCCTATGCTAGTTTTGGAGGTGGGCACCTTTTACCACAGCGCCAGGACTGCATTCCAGCAATCAATGCTGTCAATAACTCTACAACAATAACAAAATATTGGACTGGGACCCGCAGTGAAGAAGACGAAGAGGAAGACCTTCTATGAGATGAAAAACTTACATAGAAAATGATATGATAGAAACCTCAAGAGTTGGCGACTGGGAGAATAGAGTGCTGGGGAGGACGAAAACAGCCAACTCATAATGGGAAACAGAAGAAATATTAAAATTACTTACCAAACTCAGCGACGCACGATGCAATGCCCCCGTAGACAAAAGGTCTCCAGTCCCTTTGTCCCATTCCACTATTACTGTTTCTTGATGAAGAAATAAGTGTAGTGAAAATGTAAAACTCCCCCGTAAAAACTCTTCTGTTTACCTCTAAGTTTGGTCAACACAGTCGTATTTCAATGCAGCAGAATGTAGCATTAGCGGCTCAAGACGAATTATAAGATGTCCCGTCGGTAAACTTATTTAAATATCACAATATTTAATTGATAATGTAGTATCACTGCGTCAAAACATGTATAATAGAAACTGGGCTGTTTATATTGTATCAGCTAAAGTTCTGGGCTTCAAGAGACAACTTGCCTGTAGCTGCAGCAGATCTATTTTAAGACTCTAGTCTACTAACACCTAACCTAACTTTATTACCGCACAACGTAGTTATGTACTTATCATATCACCCATGTAGTTTACAGCCAATCAAAAAATTCAAAACAGCTTTTTTACTGATTGAAGGTCGACCGCTCAAAATAATTTATTGACGAAAAATAGTTTAATACGCAGTTTTTCCAACATTATGAAAGGATTGATTGAATTGAAGATTGAACATTGAACTAAATATTCGCGAATCCCGGGAAGCCGATCAACCAAATTAGATAAATGTAGAGGGAGGAAAACTGTTACCCTAGTCCCTAGTATTGTGGAATAATTATTACATACGTTAATTTAAACCAAAATGAAAACTTAAACAGAAAAAAAATTAGTGTTTATGATATTTTCACTAAAATTTCATGCCATAATGTATATTTTTTAAATACAGCCTTGTTTGCTTCTAATTAATGTAAACTGGATGGTGAATGCTGTGGGCACGCCGCTGTGTATATTAAGGTGTTAAATTGTAACTGTTATTCCTCATTCTTTAGATGAGTCTCTAAATTAGTGGTCCTATAAAATCGATTCTCGACTAGAGGTGACTTGAGTTCTCGATTTATTTTGTTGATATTGATCATAAACTGTCAAGTGTGTCAAGTCAAAGTCAAACTGACAGCTCAGTTTAATTTTTCCTTTTTGTACTGTATTTATTTTATTTTTGAATGTATGTGAATTTTGTATTTATTTTTCAGCACAGTTGATCAAATATTATGGGGAAGTAGGTATCCTTTTTGAAATAAACGCACAATTAGAAATATAACTTTGGTAGGTATCTTTATTTAGAAGTTATATTTTCTTAATGTTATCTAGACATTCAGAATGGAGAAAATTAGCTAAAAAGGCAAGAAGAAAACGTCTTAGACAGGAGAAAGCTAGAATAAGAGACCAAAATGAGCTAGAAGGTAATAGTGATTTAAAAATATTGTTATTTTTTTCTTTAAACTTTATTTTAGAGATCCAAAGACTACAGCAGTCAGCATCTTATCAGAAGTTGTTGGCTGATAAAAGAATTTATGAAGAACGACAAGCGCTTGAAGAGGCCCGGCTTCGAGAACAGAAGGAACGAGAATGGCTAAAAGTTGAAGAAGAAGCTCAAAGGCAGTTTCAGGTATATTTCTATTTGAAATTAATTTAACAGGTTCAGTCGCAGGTGGAATCAATATGATGCCTCACTAAACCGTACTCTTGGGACAGTGAAGCATCACTTTGATACCACCTGATCAATGGACAGGAAAAAAACACTGAGGCTGAATGTGTTAAAATTATAACAATTCTCTGTAGAAGCTTTGGAATTAGATCTCCTTTATCTAGATTATTTTACATCTGGACTAGTCTTGTTCACTATTCCTGTCTATTCTTTGTTATGTATGCATGTATAGAGTTACCATGTTGAATGCCACGGGAATCATATAAGGTTCAAGCTTATTGTACTTATAGGGCCGCATGAATCACACTTGCTTCGCAGTGACTGCTATACTGTATGTACCACAGCTAAGTCAGCCTAGCTAAGTATGTAAGTCGGCCTAGAGAGCCGTAATATTATATACTTTGCGGCGTTCAACATGTTAACAATCATTTAAACTGATTGCTGGATGGATAATTTCCATCGTTTTCTGTTCTCAGCTATCAGCTTCCAATCTCTGATTCCCATCGCTCTGACCTCTTCCATCACCTCTTCTTAAGGTGCCTTCCCCATTATTGAAGATTGGCTATGGCTACAGCAAATTGCTCTCTATTTAAGCAGATCTTAGTATCGAATCTGTGTACATGCCTGTCCAGTCTCTTACATTCTTCAGTCAGGAGCATTTTCTTCCTGGACCTCTTCTTCCTTCCACTTTCCCTTCCATTATGAGTCATAAAAAGTTGTACCTTTCTTCTCTGTAAAAATGACCTAGATAACTCATTTTTCTGTTTTTTACAATATAGGAGTTCTCTCTCAGTCCCCTTTCTTTGGCATACGCCTTTGTTCACTTCGAATTCTTCTGAGACAGAACATTGCATTTCACAGCACAAATGGTTTTTCTAATTGTTTCTTACTATTTATTCTGTTACTTAGAATTCTTTTAGTGTTTATTTTAATTTGTTTCTCTTTGTTAAATCATATTTTTCATTATATTTGACTTCAATCTTCTTTTTTCTATGTATTTATCATAGGAACTCCAAAAAAAATTGGCACTAGCCAGAGAAGAAAGAGCCAGACAAAATGAAGCAATAAAGTTGGAATGGGAAGAGGAACAAAAGAGGCGAGAAGAACAAAAGAGAAGACAAGAAGAAGAGGTGCAGAAACAAATTGAGGAACAACAGAGACTGAATGCTTTAGTGGAGGACTTCTTAGGTATTTCTTTAAAATTGGGTAGCCATCCTGTACAAAATAGTAATTCCCTTTCTCTTGTTTTTAGAAGAAGGCGGGGATACTCCACAACATCTGAAGACTACCTCTGAAACAAACCCAAATAAACAGCCCTGTCCATTCTTCCAAAAAACAGCAACCTGTAGATTTTTTGATGTTTGTTCTAGAAATCATGTTCGTCCTGGTATAAGTAAAATTCTTCTGATACCCAACTTTTTTTCACATTACAGCTTGGAGAAGACTGAAAATGATCGCTTCACTGACTCCAGTTTGGAGTTTGAAAGCCATGAAACAAATCAGTGCTACAAGTAAGTGACAATGGTCAAATATCAGTAAATTCGATTTTATTTCTTCTTATGTTTTAGGGAATTCTTTGATGATGTTGTACCTGAATTAGAAAAATATGGAAAGATTCAACTATTTATCACATGCTGCAACCATGAGGCACATCTAAGAGGCAATGTTTTTGTTGAATTTACTTCTTCAAGAACTGCTTTGAAATGTTATAGAGCTCTGAATGGTAGATGGTATGGAGGAAAGCAATTAAGTGTGCAGTTTGCGAATATACCCAGTTGGAAATCTGCTGTTTGTGGTAAGATATAATAATGTGTTCTATTTTTCTTTCTACTTCCCAATACTCCCAATAACTGTCATATATTCAGTATTAATAACTTGGGTAATTCTGTGGCGCAGTGGTAAGAGCGCCTAACCTTTGGATCGAAAGTTCCGAATGGTAGTGAGTTCGAATCTCACCAGGGTCAGAAATTTTTTATTTATTATAAGTTAATAAATGAAAATAGTTTCTGTCCTTGTGGGATCGGTACTCACCGGAGGGACCGCAGACGTTCGGATACAATTAGAGTCTCTTTGCAAAGGCAATGACATCGACTTTGCAAAGTGACAAGAAACTTACTCAACACACACACTACACATTACTCCCCTGAGTTAGTGATAAGTTATACAATTACGTGGCTAAAGATTCTGGTTCTAAACCAAGGCCAGAATCAGAGAAAAAAAAACTTGGGTAATCAGATAAGGGGATAGGCGCAAATTTTCGGCTCCAATGCTATTTATATACATTCATTTTTTTTAAATCCTGAGAAAACTAATAAATATTTTTGAAAAATTTAAACGCATAATGCGAAATTACGTTATTACCGAGGGCCGAAAGTCCCTGAAAACTCCTATAATGTTTATTTTAACAAGTTACAGCGGCGAAAAAAGAAAGAAAAAATTTAGTTTGATTTTTATTTTCAAATATGTCATTCAAAAGAAACTTTTTATTTATTCTAATTGACTTTATATCCTCGGTAATAATGTAATCTCTCATTCTGCGTTTAATTTTTTCAAAAACATTTATTAGTTTTTTTTTCAGGATTAAAAAAAATGAACACCATGTCCATGGTAATATTTTTCAAATCAAACATTCGCTATCTTTGTCATACAACGCACTCAGAACAGAATGTACTGACAAGACAGTGACACTTTTAGATATTTGACAAGACTTCAGGAATTATTTTGTTTTGAATAAACTGTCCTCTCAGAAACAAAGCTTAAGTGACCAGCAATTTTAAATGTTATGGGTGTGAAATCAACTTTTTTAAGACAATTTGTATCAACTGAACAGTAAAAACTCGATATGTTTTGATGAGAGTGTCCTCTCAACAAAAATCAAAATGTGTTTTAAAGATGAAGAGTGTCGATTTCATATGCAATTTTTGCATTTTCCCTCAAATGAAGTCAGTTTCTATAACTATTAAATAAATAAACTTATCTTCAAGACCTATTAACACAAAATTTTGATTTTGGGTTTTGACAAAAATTAGGCATTTGAAAGATGCCTAAAAAACGCTGAATTTAAACTTTCACATGACAAACGATCTAAATCGTTTACAACTGCTTCTTTTCATTTACACAATGTTCATGGAAACTACACAACTATAGTTACAAATTCCACTCAACCCCGTATTCGTGAAAGCATTTCCCGTGACGTGAGATCGTTCTGAACAATGGAAATTTCATAGCACCAGTCAGTGAAAGTGATAAATTGGCAGAGGATAGATTTTTTCCTTGTTGTTTCGTTAGGGCTTGAAAAGATAAATTTTTATGAATTTTTAGAAACGCAGTTCTTAATAATACATCTATTTTATACATAAATTGGAAAAATATCGTTTAAAAACTTATTATTAATAATTTGCAACTTCACAATATGTATTTATCATATCGCACCTCCGCTCAAAGAGTGTCATAAATCAAAAAAATTTAAAATCGGTTTTATTGCACCAAAAGTTTAATAAAAATATAAACTCCTATCTCACAAAGTGTCACGTCTATGGGTCAAGTATTTTACGTTAGGGTGACACTAGTGTCATTATACGATTATCTAAAATCAACGACGCACCGAACACAAACAGTGTCACATATCGACAGTACATGTGATTACTTCATTCAAAACAATCTGCGTATGTGCTCAAGAAAAGTGACACATTTATCACTTATTTATCTTTCTTTTTGCAGTGTTTTTTTAGTCCGTTCTTTAACGATAAAATATTGCAAGACCTCTAAATTTTAATGAACGGCTTGGATTGACATGAAATTTGGCATGCACATAGCTAACAAGTCAAAGAAAAAAGTGATATTGTGCCGATGTGTGCTTTTGCCCGGGGGGTGGTTTTCACCCCCTCTTGGGGTTGAAAAAATATTCGTCAAAAGTAAGTCAGGAAATGAATAAACTGGCTAATTTTAAGTAACTTTTGTTCTATAAAGTTTTTTCACTAAGTCAATACTTTTCGAGTTATTTGGCAGTGAATATGTTCATTTTTTCAACAAAATAACCACGCTTTTAGACGGTTTTTCGCAAATAACTCAAATAGTAAGTATTTTGTCGAAAAAACATTCTTTGCAAAAATATAGCCTGTAAAAAATTTTAAAAAATGGTGTGTATACCACGTCTTTATACCTAGTAGAAGCAGAGTTATAGCTAATGAAAAATAGGTTTATATTCGTCAAATTCCAAATGGAATACTTTAACATGAAATAACCAAAAATGAAGCACATTTCGGGGAAAACTCATTACAACTTATTTAAAGTGTTTAAAAAAAACTTCATTTTTGTTTTATAAAAAAAAATTCTAGCATCAAAAGTAAACAAGTTACGCTCAAAATAAAGTTAGTCCCTTTTTGTTTTGGTAAAAAAAATCGAGAAAATCACCCCC
Organism: Diabrotica virgifera virgifera; assembly: GCF_917563875.1. Classification (NCBI taxonomy): domain Eukaryota; kingdom Metazoa; phylum Arthropoda; class Insecta; order Coleoptera; family Chrysomelidae; genus Diabrotica; species Diabrotica virgifera. The sequence goes on along the minus strand of NC_065443.1, from coordinate 287,221,355 downwards.
CAAATAGTATCTTAAATGAACTTAATCGTTACGACTTCACAAGTTTCTTGACTCGTGTATGTATTGTTTATATGATTTGTAAATTTCATCGGTTCAAAGCCCTTATTATTGAAAGGGCTGTAGTTAAAAGGGGTTGGACGAGTCACTGATCATGAATGTATGCAAATTTAGAAACACCAAATCTTAATCAATTTTTGTCTAACAGAAAAACAAAAAATACATGATATTCAGAAAAGCAATGCCGACTTTTTTGTTTTTCGAGATTTTTGGTATCCCTAACAATTTTTAAGTTATTTTGAAAAAAAAAGCATATTTTTCAAAATTAACTTTGAATCGATGAAACTTACAGATCATATAAACACAACATAAGTAAAATAATTTGTGGAGCGGTAACGATTAATTTCATTTAAGTTGCTAATTAGGGGGTGGTCTTCCCGATTTTTTTTTGCCAAAACAAAAGGAACCAACTTTATTTTGAGCGTAACTTGCTTAAATTTAATGCTAGAAACTTTTTGTGAAAACAGAAATAAAGCTTTTTTTAAACACTTTAAAAAAAATTTAATGGGTTTTCCCTAAAAAGTGCTTAATTTTTTGGATATTTCAGGTCGCTATTTGAAATTTGGTGAATATGAATCTATTTTTCATTGGCTATTACTCTGGTTCTACGAGATCCAGAGACCATTTTTTTACTTTTTTATACGCTATATTTTTGCTAAGAAAGTTTTTTTCGACAAAACCGTCTAAAAATGTGGTTATTTTGTTGAAAAATGAACATATTCACTCGCAAATAACTCGAAAAGTGTTGACTTGGGGAAAAAGGTCTATAGAACAAATGTTACTTAAAATTAGTCAGTTTATCCATTTCCGGACTTATTTTGGACACATATTTTTTCACCCCAGAGAGGGGGTGAAAGTCACCCTCAGGGCAAAAGCACACATCGGCACAATATCACTTTTTTTCTTTGACATGTAAGCTATACGTATGCCAAATTTCATGTCATTCCAAGCGGTTCTTTAAAATTTAGAGCAAAAGCTGTGAAAGAATGTACTATGTGTTTAATGTTGATACTTGTATTTTTAAAGTTACATCATTAAAAAGTATAAGTCTGTTAACAGTGTTAACCTGATAATAATAATGATACTTATTATATTCTGTATTGCAAGCGTCACTTTTGATAAACAATATTTCGTAAATGTTTCGTTATTTTATCTGTATAGTGTCACAACTCAAAAAAATAATTTTTTTAAAATATTTTTAATATACTTAATACGCTATTTTATAGCGCTTCAAAAACAAGTGTAACTGACTAAAATAGTTATTATTCTAATTTTAATAGTTTTTGAACTAAACCCGAAAATGTTGTAGGACAAACTTTAAACGTCGTTTTCTCGAAACTTTGCTTTTTTTTACTTATCTTTGATATGATATGACGCTCTTTGAGCGGAGGTGCGATATGCTTAACTTCAAATTGTCGCCAGAAATGTCAGGTGACGACGCTAGGTGTCGCGTCAGTCATGCGCGGAGCGCATAGCAACTAGCTGATATACAGGGTGTCCGGAAACTCTACCGACAAACGAAGACAGGCGATTCCTAAGAGAATTTTATGGTATTTTAACCCAATTCACTTAGTCCGAAAATGCTTCCTAAGGGAGCTAGAGCTCTTTGAAGATTGCGTCTTGTAATTAGTTTTTCTTAAATACCTCCAGAACGATTCTAATTAGAAAAACGAAAATTGGTACACATATTTATCTTCCAGAAATAAATCGATTCCATCCATTGTGAATTTCTAGTACCAGTCATAGGCGTCCGTTTTGGGTGGGGAAACGGTCATTTTATCGCATAACTTTTGTGTCTTTAACTTTTAAGCATTTTTGATACTGGATTAAGTTGTGAGGTATTCTAGTACTAAAAGGTACACTTGCTTTAAGTCGGTTGGACACACCGTTTTCTAGAAAAATGGATTTGAAAATTTTTCGTTTCCTGAATTTTAAAAAATATTGAAAATTTTTTTCGAAAAAAACCGGTGTATTTTACTAACTTAAAGCAAGAGTAATTTGTAGTACTAGAATACCTCATAATTTAATAATCTAGTGTCAAAAATTCTTAAACGTTAAAGAAAAAAAAGTTATGCGATAAAATAACCGTTGACCTACCCAAAACGGATGCATATTACCGGTACTAGAAATTGGCAATTAATGAAATTAATTCATCTCTGGAATATAAATAAACGTACCAGTTTTCGTTTTTCTAATTAGTTTTTTTTTTGAATTTTTTTTTGATATTCAAAAAACGAAAAATTTTCAAATCGATTTTTATAAGAGTACCTTTTAGTACTATAATACCCTACATTTTAATAATCCAGGTTCAAAAATGCTTAAAAATTAAAAACAAAAAAGTTATGCGATAATATAACTGTTGCCCTATCCAAAACGGACGCCTATGACTGGTACTAGAAATTTGCAATGGATGGAATCGGTTATCTCTGGAAGTTAAATATGTGTACCAATTTTCGTTTTTCTAAATAGAAGAGTTCTGGAGATATTTAAGAAAAACTGATTACCAGACGCCATCTTCAAATAGCTCTAGCTCCTTTATGAAGCATTTTCCGACTAGATGAATTGGATTAAATTGTCCTAAAATTATCTGTTTCCTGTCTTCGTTTATCAGTAGAGTTTCTGGACACCCTGTATAAGGACCGTAAATTGTTATTTTCTCAATATATGTGCTTTTTAGGTGTCCATTTTACAAAAAGCTGTCCCAAAGGTTCTCACTGCAATTTCATCCATTCCTTTCGCAATCCAGGACACACTTATGGGGCTTTGAGAAAAATCAAAAAAGAATTAAGGACAAACCAAAGGTAAATATGTCATAATTGTGGTAAGTAGTAGTTACAAAAAAGTCTGAAGGTTTGTCTTGCTTCGAATAGGGAACTTGCACATTTTTGAAGTTATACTTCTTTAGGCGCGATTGAGAGTAAAATTTCATGCTGCGCGCCTGCGCACACAGACAGTATGGCGTTTAGTTGCTATCTTTCAAGTTATGTATAAATATATCAGTGCAATAAAAGGTATGAAAAGAATATATTAGTGTTTTTAGTAAATATATTTATTGTAAGTTTTGTGTCTTTGTTTTTGTCTTCCTCAGGAGTAAGATGAGTATTATTAACACATTTTATTGTATACATATTTATTATACTTCACCTTGCCTGTTTGTTACCGTGAATTGTCATTAGGTACGTCCGAACCGATATAGACACAGTACTCGTAGCATATTTGGTATAGCATTCAGCCAGAGATCGAGAGGTCTTGAGTTCGAATCCGGAGCAATCCTATACTTTTTTTTTATTTTTTTCAAAGCGGTAAGCACAAAATTAGTTTGGTGTTTAAAAAAAATTAAAACAAACCGTTTAATAAAGTATATTTATTTTTAAGAAATCATATAATAGAAGTATAACTTCTTACGTGCGTACAAAGTACACACATTCTGTTTTTTTATTACATAATAATGTTCAGTTTTGTATAAAAATGAGATTTCCAAAATGTCACGCTTCAAAAACTCATAATAACTTAGAAGTACAAATTTAAAGTCTTCTGTATTTTAAAATAGTTTAAACGACCCGTGACGTCACATAGTTTAACTATATGGTTTCGTTTATGGTTTTATTTAGGTATATTCTTCTTCTTTAGTTTATTGGCCTCCACCTACTTGGGTATTTGGCCAGCTCGTCGTCGCGGAATAAAGGAAAAATATTTATATTCTAATGACATTTATCGTATGTCATTGTAATAATATATACCAGTTTGTTGAGATTGGAGTTTGATACAGTTTTTGAAGGAAAGGAAAGAAGATTTACTATGGAAAATAAAAGAAAACACTTTAAGTGTTGTTTAGTGCCATTTTGTAAAAGTACAAGTTTTCTATGTAATTAAAATACTTCAAAAGATCAAACGTATTTTCTACTGACGTTTATAATGTCTAATTTAAAATTATATACAATTTTGTTTACTTTGTTAAAGGAACACAAAAACAACTTTTTTATCTTTGATACATGTTTTAAATTATGTTCTGATTATGATTATGTTGTGATTTATAACATTTTTTTCGAATTTAAAATTTTATGCAAGTTCCCTGTGTCATTCTGCTTATATGGTCGTTCCATTCTACTGCATCACTTATTATTATTATCCGACCCTCCAGCTCTAGGGTTTAGCATTTTGTCTTTTGTGAGGAAATGAACATATTGAATCTTTTGGCGGTTATATTAAATTGGTACATCATACCGATACATCAGTATCAGACTGCACCAACTCAAAATTTTTCAATATTGAGATAAGTATGAGGAAATGGTTAAAATATGTTTATTTATCAGTTTCAAATTACACCATCTCAAAATTCCAACACCATCGTAAAAATTTTGACTTGTCAACATGCAGAATCGAATATTTTGTTTAGAACGTCGTAGTTTCATACCGCACCACTTTGAGTTAGTGCATAATGAAACTTGCTCGGTAGAACTATTGTCAGCTACTAACTCAAAATGGTCTGTGAAAGCTGGTTGCAGTGACCGTTGCTAAATTAAATGTTCGGAAAAATTTAGTGATACAGAAAGAGAAGAGCTGCTAAATAACTACTGAGGTCTTGGTGATGTAAATAGGCAGCGAGATTTTATAGTTAACAATGTAATGCCAGTTAAGCCAAAATATCAATATAGTCGGTTCGCTAAACTCAGACACAACTGGCTAGTGATTTAAGTAGGAATTTTTTTGTTTTTGGCCAATTTTGCCACAATTGACAAATTTACTAACTATTAAGTAATTATTATTAACTATTTAGTAATTATTTTTTTGCCAATACATATTATCAAATTGGAAAAAATACTTACTAAAGTTACTAGCCAGTTGTGTCTGAGTTTAGCGAACCGACTATATAAGAAAGAAGAGAGTCTTAGAAGCGAAAATAGAGCTTATTACTTTGAGATAAGAAATGAAAAAATTAGAGTAAGTTTTCTTTATGAACACTTTGAACATTTCGAATAGGATAATAATGAAAAAGCATGCACAGTAATTAAAAAAAACAGAGCTAGGGTTTGCACAGAAAGACAATCGCGGAGAAAAAAAATGCTTGGAGATCAATGGTGCTAGATGATGAAATAATTCGTGCGGTCCCACATCAAATCTTTTCCGGTAATTGACTCTCATTATTGCGGAGCAAAAAAAAATAAATCTGTAAACTGAGCTGTACCAAGAAAAATGTAGAGGAGAACTGAAAATTCCCATAAAACTCCATTATTACACCAAGATTTTCAACAGGGAATTTAATATTGCCTTTTTTCAGCCAAAAAAGACCAGTGTTGTAAAAAGTATTACAACAACTTAAGTATGATGCACATATCAAAGAAAAAAATCGGATTCGGTTAGAAAAGGAGTTGGATATCAGAGATTTAAAGTAAGATGACAGTACTGTAGTTTGTTGCTTTCATCTCCAAGTTGTATTATCACTACCAAATGGAGATCTGAGTGATTTTTTTTACTTGAGACGCCTATCATGTCGCAACTTCACTATATTTTATATTTCTCACAAACATGGCTATAGTTTTTTGTGGCACGGACGTATCGCAAGCAGAGGTTTTAATGAAATAAATATGTGTTTTTGACAGTATCTAAAGAACCATGGGCCTCAATATGAGCACATATTTTACTCCGATAATTGCCTGGGCAAAAACAAAAACAAGTTCATTGCTTGCTTGTTTTTATATTGCTGTCAAAACTTAGCAATAAAAAGCGTAGCCTACAAATGCTTAGTAGTTGGACATACTCAAAATGAGGGTGATAAGATGCACGCCCTCGCAGAAAAAGAAAAAAAAATACCTAAAAGGAAACCCGCTCTATATTTTATCGCAACTGCTACCAATAATAATTAGCCTGGCTAAAAAAACTTCCGATAAAAATATGGGAAAAGAAATGAAAGGCAGAATTTACAAAACAGTAATCAGACCAATAATGATATACGCGGCAGAAACAGCGGAGATTGCTCGAAACAGCGGAGATGAAAACCCTTCGAAAAATCGATAGTAAGACTCTATGCGACAAGCTAGAAGTACAGATATACGACGGAGATGCAAGGTGGATAACATTCAATAACTAGGTAAGAAACTGAGGAATAGAATGGAATGACCACATAAGCCGAATGACAACAAATATAGTAGTCAGGACAGCGAGAGACGGTTCTCCAATAGGAAGACGATCAGTGGGAAGACCACGAAAATGATGGAACGACAACTTACTAGAGGCACATTGTAAAAACAGACAGTCATGTCTATACAAAAAGAAGAAGATGAGAAGAAGAAAACTGGACGGCCTGGTACGCTACAGAAGAAGTTGCTGAAGTGTATGAAATTTTTCATATAAATGAAGCCGGAGACAAAATAAAATGGAGCGAAATACAAATTCTAAGAGTTGAGAAAGACCAGCCACACAAAATAAGATAGTTATAATAATAAGACAATTCAAAATTATTTTGATTTTATTATATTTTTTCATAACAGGGAAACAATAATGATTTTATAAAAAAAAATAATTTTAATTAAATTCCATACAAATACCCTATACAAAATGCACTAACTGTTAAAAAAATCATGTGTCGACAGTTTCATAGTGCACCAACTCAAAAAAAATCTGAATTCTTTAAAAAAAAATGAAACAAAAATTATCATCTAAAAGAACCATAAAATAAACATCTAATTCCAAAATTTTTTTCTATTTGAAAAACAAATGGACCATTTACAACAGATTAAAAATATTTGCTCCCAGAGAAAATAAGTTTAAGTTGATTTGTGAAGAACTATGTTTTTTCAGTTGGTGCACTCTGATACTGATATATCGATACATTGTAAATCATCTTAACTTTGAAAGGTTAGTATTGCATCGTCTGAGTAGCAGATTATTTTAAGTTATTTTTCACCAATTTAATATCCATTTTAGTTCTTACTTTTTTTTATTGTTTCATCCATGATCAAGTTGAACAACAGAGGACTCAGGGAATCCCCGTTTTATACCAGCGCCAGCTTCAATTGGCTCAGTTAGTTCTTTTTCTACTCTTACTTTTTATTGTGTTTTGGTCTGATAGATATTTTCAATCGTTTTAATTACCTGACTTGCGTACAATAAGTGGATAACGTCTTTTAATTTGACCGTGTGTGGTATATTATGAACCCTCTGTATAAATCATAATTTAAATATGATGTTATTAACCTTTAGGGTATTGAACATACATAAAAACAATAGCTTATAGTTTGTATCACATGTTTATTACGAGTGAACTTGAACTATATTTGTTATGGTTCAGATAGGTATAAAAACACGCTGAGCAATCAGTATGGATATAGATATACAAATAATTATTAGAAGTTAGTATGTAGTAAGGCGAGGCGCTATGAATCATTAATGTTATTGTTTAGATATTGGATACCAGTGAATAAAATATAATGTATAGTAAGACGTGTTTAGTCTTTTTAATTAATTAGAACCAGAAGGCAGTAACAACACACTATTTAATACATGGCTGATCCTGCAGATTAGAGGAGGTCTTCTGAAAGGAGCAGAGATGGCGGCAACAAATTGGAAACGGAGACGGCGAAGATGGACAGGAAACCCAGTGAGCGACAGTGTAAAGACAAAGTGGAAATAAAATGTAAGTAAGAATGTCTATCTTTATTAAAAATGCTTCCCTCGTTTTATATTATTATTGAACATGGAATATTTATCTTTGCTGATTTTTGAATAATTTATGAAGTATCGATTTTTTTATCTATGAATTTTGAAACATGAAGTGATTTTTTGAATTGAATATTTTTATCAAAGTTTATTATATATGCTATTATTGAATTTTGAATTTTATCGAATTTATTTGAAAAATCTCGATCCGATTTCTATTTCTAGTACGGTTATTTTTGAATATTTTATGGAATATCGAATTTTTTCCAAAAATTTCTATCGAAGTTTGAGATATAAACTTATTTTGAATATTTTTATCTAACTTTTGCATATGCTATTTTTGAATTTTTATTGAATTTTATTAGCAGTTGTTTTTGTTATTGATCTTTTAGATACATTTTTATCGATTTTGTGTTAAATTTTATATGATATGAACCTGAATTAATAATTTTTGTGTGACTAATGATATATAAATGATTTTTTTTTTAGTGAATAATGATTAGGGATAACATACAACAAACATTGCTATAAGCAAGAGATATATTTTTAACGAACCGACCTGATGAGTCGAGATAAGGAATTTGAAGAAGAACTATATAGATAAGAAGAATAACTAACAATATTATAAGCTAAATATTATGAGGCAACTAGAGACAATAAGAAACCCACTGCTCTTGTCAAATTAGGAAGGTACTAAGTGATTTATAGAAGCTTGAAAGCTTATTAGAGACCCACTGTGTGTTTTGAAGGGTACCTATTTTATTCATGATTATTCGTGAATAAACAACGGCCTCAAAGCAAGGGATTGAGGTTGTGATATTTTTAGAAGAATTTGAACCGCATAAAATACCTATTTCGTGTTTTGAGTTAACTATACCACCTAAATGGTGCGTACAGATCAGGGCGAAAATTCGGGTTAATATTGGCGGAGAACTAAGACATCCGAGTGAAACCTCTTTTATTAAGGTAAAACGAAGGTATCGGAGCTAGTATATGAAGTGATGATTATGATGTTATATGAAATGATATATGAGATATATGATATATGATTGTTATATGAAATATGTATATGAAGATGAATTATGTACACTGTAGAAGTGCTATTATATGAAGAAAAATGAATTATATGAGTTGTAGTACCAGACAAGAAGAAGAAGAGGAAAATATGTGGGAAAAATGAAAGAAGAAACATAAAATTTTCAGAAATGTCAAAATAAACAAGCAGAATTAAGAATAATATCAAATAAGTAGCTAATCATTAAATAATTATGTCTAAGAATTAAAGTTATAAATTTTGTTTTCTCTAAAGTAACGTAAATTATAAATAACTTATTTTTAAATGTAGATAATGAATTCAGGTTAAATTTTCGCGGAAAATGGAAGTATTTGAATTAAGGATAGACAATATCTTACAATAAGTGTTAGTAGATAGTAAGCAAAGGGACACAAAAAGTGAAGTTTTTAGAGAGATTAAATCTTTATTATAGGTACAAGAGAGTTATTAGAAGTTTTTTTAGAGACACATTAGAAGTTTTTTAGAGAGATTACATTTTTATTATAGGTACATTATTTTAAAGTTAGTAAGACATATATAAATAAATCAAAAGAAGACTGAAATAGGAATTATTAATAGAGTAAAGGATGCATTTTTTTACTTATTCGAGTAATATTAGCTTAGCTTAGGACTTTTAGTTAGATACGAGATTTTTAGTTAGGTAGATTAGATTATTCCCCTGCTTATAGGAGATGCATATAGGCACTAAAAGACTATATTAAAAATCCCGATAGGTTTAGTCACTGTTTTTATGTGGACACTGTTTTGTGAATGGAGAAAAGACTAAAAAGCAAGACGGAACAGAAAGTGAATTAGTGATAATAATAAACAATTTTTAGGATTAAAAAAAAAACTCTGAAACGTACCATGTTACAGTTAGTTAGGATAGTTAGGAAATTTAATTTTTGAAAATAGTATTAGGTAACCATAAACATTTTGTAAAAGGGAAAGAGGAATATACCGTCAGATATTCTTCTTCTCTTCTTAGGACTTTCTTTTTTAAAAACGGCGGAGATGTGGTATATTATGAACCCTCTGTATAAATCATAATTTAAATATGATGTTATTAACCTTTAGGGTATTGAACATACATAAAAACAATAGCTTATAGTTTGTATCACATGTTTATTACGAGTGAACTTGAACTATATTTGTTATGGTTCAGATAGGTATAAAAACACGCTGAGCAATCAGTATGGATATAGATATACAAATAATTATTAGAAGTTAGTATGTAGTAAGGCGAGGCGCTATGAATCATTAATGTTATTGTTTAGATATTGGATACCAGTGAATAAAATATAATGTATAGTAAGACGTGTTTAGTCTTTTTAATTAATTAGAACCAGAAGGAAGTAACAACACACTATTTAATACACGTGTCAAGTGGCTTCATATCTATCTATGTAATTAGCCTTGTTCAGTCTACCTTTAAATGTAAATTACGACTGTGATAAAGAGATAATAACCAGGATTGAAATATCACGTAAGGCTTTTATGACCTGAAAACTAGTTTTATGTAACCAAAGCCTGTCGATGGATATTCACAAGAAGGTCCTAAAATGTTACGTGTGGTATATATTTTTGTAGGGTTATGAGACATGGACGTTAAAAACCACAATACTAAATAAATTAGAAGCATTCAAATTGTGGTGCTATCGACGAATCCTAAAAATATCGTGGGTTTCGCACACTTCCAATGAAAATGTTCTCCAAATGATGAATTCAGAACGTCTGTTGCGTAAACAGCATAAAGAGGAAAAAAACAGAATACTTCGGCTATATAATTAAAGGACCTAAATACCATCTACTTCGCCTTATAATACAAAGAAAAGTGGAAGGGAAAGATATGGATTTGTCGAAAGAAACTTTCATGGTTGCATATATTAGGCAAAGGTGCGGTTCCACGGTAGTGTTCAAAATCTCAAATTAATCCCTTAATTTGTAATCTCACATTATTCTTAACTTCTTAAACATTTATAGTTTCACCGTGTATAATTGAAACATTGGGAAAATATATTGAGTAATATTTTAATTATTAGAGTCCAGTGAACCTTTTGCAACCTAAGTAAATTGCCAAATCGTGGTATTTCCAATTGTACTTGCTAGTACATATTGCAATAGTTTCCTCAATAAACTGTAGTTGTAAGCTTTCGAAAGATTACAAAGTTCGTTGCTGTTGTCATGCAACTTATTGATGTATTGTATATTTTAACGAGATTATAAATTAGCCAAAGGGACTATTTTGAGTCGCAGTCTATTATAGAAAGTTACCTGAACAACATCTATAGTGTAATACTCAGTAGCTGTCAATAAAACCATATTTTTACTCCAAACTCAAACATTTATTTACCATTGTCGATCGAGAAGAAGCGGACAAAAGGGCATTACAAAACAATTCGATCCTGATATTTACATCGAATTGTCCAGTAGAAGAATTATTTTGCGCAGCAGCTGATAGAGAGAGGTAACATCCCTCACTTTTGTTTTCTCTCTCATCCACTCGTTCCTCTTTTTGTCCATTAGTCTTATGTGCAACATTTGTCTTTACATTGATGTCTACGTTTTTATAATTTTGTCCCTGTTTGCTTTTGTAAACGTCCACATTTGAAAACCATTGTGAAACCAAGTGAGAACAGGGAGTACCCATTGATTGTATACCTTGGTCTTAAGATGTTGTCGGTATCTGTTGTTTTTAAGGATGTAGCTTAGTTTACCAAATGCCGTCCATGTCATTCTAACTCGTCTTTTGGTCTCTGCTGTTTGGTTTTCCTTGTTAAGTTTTATAATGCCTTCATAAGGTCCACGAAACAAATGTGCCGGTCTGTCGTATTCCAATAACTCCTTTTGAACTTGTATGTATGTATCGGTTTTAGAAGGTCTTTCGACGTTGTCCGATGCCTAACTTCCACGTCCTTCTATCATCCCATTGGCCATCTCTAAGATCCCTTGTACTCATTGCTTTGGTTACCCCTTCTTTCCATGTCTTTTTGGGTCTTCCTCGTTTTTTGCGGTTTGGTGGTACCCACTCCAAGATCTTTTTGGGCAATCTTGTGTCTTCCATTCTTTGAACATGACCATACCAAATCAACTGTTTCCTCTCAATGTCTCCTTTTGAACTTCCTTCATTATAAATAACGAGCCGTGCAAAAAATTACGTATGGCTTGTTTTAATCTGAATTTATATCATTGGTTTATCAATTAATTTTGATTAAAATTATAAAACATAAAAAATCAGTCAAAACCTTTAACACAAAACTTTAATCAAAAATAAAAAGAATTAACAAAATTATAAGTAACAATAAATAAAATCAAACAAGATGCTGTTTATGTCCACCACCAACATCTCTACATACCCTAACTTTTCTTGTTAAGTTGACGTACACTGCAAAGTTGACGTAAACTGGAAAGTATATCTGAATTAAGAATAGACATGCACTGTACAGCTATCTCTGTCGTTCAGAGCCACCTATGGTGGCAATAATTTTAGATCACACGTTTTAGCGTCGGTGCATGATCTCCCCGACCTACAAACTTGTTCTTCTGCTAAAGTTTCTATATATCTAAGATTTCTAAATATATGAAGTTTTATTATATTTTTTTATTATAGAACTCAATCTGAAGCCAGAAACTGGAGATGGTCAGAATCACCTGAGCACAATCCAAAGAAAAGTGACTGGGATACAGATTCCAATACTAGTTCTAGTCTAAAAGATAGAGAGTCAGCTAGAAATGGAGTTAGAAAGAGACGACGGTCGAGGTCGAGATCACGTTCAAGGGACAAAGACAGACGGCATAGTTCCAGTAGACATAGAAAACGGGATTCTTCAAGTAGATCTAGCAATTCTAGCAGTAAAAGATCAAAACACAGAAGTTGAACGATGTAGATATATGAAAATTTATAGATTTACGAATAAATATAATGTTTAAGTACAATTTACTTTTACTGATCTAATCAACAGGATACGTTTCACTAATAATTTTTTTGCATAATTCAGTGGTAGATGGGGTACTCAACTGGCATTAAACTAGTTCTGAGCTGAAGTTCTTATTCTGTTTATATCTCTTGGTGCTTCACAAAATATGTTGCAGGTAAACAGGTAATTAGTCCACAATTTATACCACAAACCTTTTTTTATTATTAATCTATACTAAGCGAACAATTGAGGAGGCAAGACGTAAAAGGTTTTAAGTGCAATTTTGATAGTTCTGAGATAATTAGCTTCAAAGTTATTTGAGTTTTATAAATTCTAGGGGTGAATAAACTAAAATATGTCTAGTGTACAATATACTATAAAATCTTTTTTTCAATTATTAAAAAAATGTACTTGAATCGGTACATGGTACATGGTGTTGATAAATGTTACTGGAAAACGGTTCAAGAGCAGATGTTAACTACCTAAGTAGCCCCAGTAAAGGAGACAGTGAGTGAATATAGCAGCCGCTATTTGGTAAAATTAGAAAACCACCCTAATAATCTTGCACTAAACCTGCTGGATAATAGTGAGCAGACTCGGAGACTGAGGAGGCACAAACCATTGGAGCTACCACATAGGTTCTAAGCAGCAGTGAAGTGAAGTGTGGTAGCGGTGGTTGCCACCCCATAATGTCGGGGGCGAGAATTTTTCATTACATTGGAAATCGATGGAAAATGTAATTCTAACAAAAACATGTTGCTTACGTTTTCTTCGTTAATCTAATATTTTTCGAGTTATTCGCGGTTGAAAGTAACAGTTTTTTGACGAAAAAATCGACTTTTTAGAGGGTTTTTTGAGAATAACTCAAAACATATACATTTAATCAAAAAAATGTAGCTTGAAAAATTGTATCTTTTAGAAACACTAACAAAATCTTTTTTTTTATAATTTTTCTACAACCAATAGAAACTGAGATACAGCATGTTGAAGGTTAGCTTTTTTCGTCAAATGCATAATTTGAAATATTCAAAGCCAAATAACAGAAAAACTTTGCATTTTTCGAGGAAAAGAATTAATTTTTCAAGTATATAATTAGACCTTTAAAAAAAAGGTTCTGGCATAAAAATTGAGCGACTTACGATCAAAATAAGGTCGGTATAGTATTTTTACTACAAAAGCGATATTACGTAGGTCAAAATTTTTGACGTAAGAGAACTGTCAAAACATTAGAATGTGACTTTTCATTATTGTCATGTTTATTAGGTTTGTTCGTAGTACGATCCAATCGATCAGCAACCGTTGCCAACCATCAGACGCATGCGCAGTTAACAGTTCGAGTTCGTAGACTACGAGCGCGCTTGCGTCTGACGGTTGGCAACGGTTGCTGATCGATTGGATCGTACTACGAACAAACCTATAAACTGTCAAAACATTAGAATGTGACTTTTCATTATTGCCATGTTTATTTTAAACATGGCAATAATGAAAAGTCACATTCTAATGTTTTGACAGTTCTCTTACGTCAAAAATTTTGACCTACGTAATATCGCTTTTGTAGTAAAAATACTATATACTACATTCGCTCTCGCGAGATTTTTTTTGACACTGACGTTAGTAATTTCTTTTTTGAAAAATTCAGTTGTCAGAAGTGACTGGAAATTACTACAAAACCAACGCACCTACTCATATCCAATATTATTAATAGTAAACAGACATAAAAATAACATAAATCTTACGCCAATCAATATTTATTTATTTAAACCATTATAATGTATTGATAGCAAATGAGAAAATTATTTATTGTATAAAATAAAAATATTTTGTAGAAATAAACTTCACAAAATTTTATGAGATTAGTAGACACTCCCACTATTTCTAATAATTCTTCTTTTTTAATGAAAGATTAAGTTGATTTTAGCAGTTAATAGTGTGAGGTAGGAATTTTTGTGTTGTACGTTTCCTATTCCGAATGTCTCAAAAAAAATCTCGCGAGAGCGAATGTAGTATACCTAGTTTTTTCTACAAAAAAATCAGTGAAAACAACCCCCTAACTACCCACCTAATTAAAATTGATCTTCGGTCTTCTGTAATTTTTTTACTGCTGGAATAAATGTTACCCCCCCCCCTTAATAACTTATTTGTTTCTATCACATAAGCAAAACGCTCGGACAGGTCGATTTTTAAAATAATCATAGTATATCAAGGCATCAATGTTTCGAAATTTACGCGATTCCTCTTCAGGTGACAGGCAAAACTTTAATTTTTTAAAATGGGAAAGTAGATCATGTGATAGCTAATTTAAAAACGTTTGAAATACTGATTACAAAAATGTATAATACTTTAATCCTTTTTAAGAGCGTAGGCGCAAAATGTTGATCGAATTGTTTTTAAAAGCACTAATTTTTTTTAATCCTGAGAAAACTAATAAATATTTTTGAAAAATTTAAACGCAGAAGAAAAGACTACATTATTACCGAGGGCTGAAAGTCCCTTAAAATAAACAAAAACTTCTTTTGAATGATATATTTGAAATTAAAAATCCGATTAAATTTTCTTTTTTTTTCACCCCTGCGACTTATTAAAATAATCATTATAGAATTTCCCAGGGACTTTTGACCCTCGATAATGCTGTAATATTTCATTCTGCGTTTAAATTTTTCAAAAATACTTATTAGTTTTCTCAGGATTCGAAAAAAATGACTACATTTCAAAATAATTCGACCGAAATTTTGCGCCTACGGTCTCAAAGTATTATACATTTTTGTAATCAGTCTTTCAAAAGCTTTTAAATGAGGTGCCACAAGATGTGTTTTTCCATTTAAAAAAAATCAAAGTTATCACTGTCACGTGAAGAGGGACCGCGTAAATTTCGAAACAATGATGCTATAATATACTATGATTATTTTAAAAATCGACCTGCCGAGCGTTTTGCTTATGTGCTAGAGATAAATAAGTTAGTATAAGGGGGTAACACTTATTCCAGCGCACTGTATATGTATTATCAATACACCCAAGAAGTTTGACCTATTTAAAATTTAGAAAAATTGGAGTTTAAAGATAAAATTAACTCCAACAAGGGTGGTTTTAAGAGTTGAAATATGATATTATATCGTAAAGCATATAACAATCATTATTTAACTAATAAAAACCAAATGTTGACCATATTAAAGTTTAAAATGCTATTTTGTAATTTTTTTACAATTAGAGGTAGTTATCAGCATTAAAAAACCAAAAGCGTACAACGGATCAATATAGACAATGAACTAGAGGGTAAAATGAGCCTAATTCCAAAATTTTTGTACAAATCGATGCTGGACGAAAAAATTGCAGTTTTGCCATTTTCAGCTTCATTTACTGGCCTATATTTGAGTTATACGTAGTTGACACGGTCAAAACAAAGAGACGTAGTCATCAAAAAAGCACGTGAGATTATACTCGTATAATCAACATTCTTTACTGAATCGATCCAGGAATAGTCAACTCCAACTAGTAAAAGTTGAATTAAATTTGTGAAATCAACTTTTACTGCCCGTTTTAGTTGAAGTTGACTCGAACTAGGAATAGTCAACTCTAACTGAGAATCAACTTGAACTGTAACATATATGTATATTTATGCATGGAACTCCTATTATATTGCCCTCAAAAATTATGGATTTAAATGTTTATTTATTTCAGTGTTGGAATGTGCGGCGGTTCTCCATAATTCTAGCCCATAAGTCCAAACTGGTTTCAGGATAGAGTTGTAGATTCATATTTTATTTTCTGTTGATAGTTTTGATTTTCTGTTTAACAACCAATACATGTTCCATAATTTATGACGCAGTTATTTTAGCTTAGTAAATAAATATGCTTCCTTCAGTTTAGTCTACTGTCCAAGTACATACCTAGACATTTAACTTCATCCCTTTGTGGGATTCCTTTACCGTTTAAGTAGGTATACAGTCGGACATGTTTCCCTACGCGTGGTAAATGTTAGGTGCAGCGATATATTTTCATTTATTTTGACTTTCTGTTTCGTCATCCATTGTAGTATTTTATTTTGTAGGATTTCTGAGACTATTTTGGGAATTTTGTTAGATTTTTTTTTTTTTTTTTTTATTAAACACAAGCTGTGTTTAGACTACTGAAATCTGGTCATCAGTTGACCAATTATCAGTTCTTCTTTAACTTATATTACTAAATGATACATAATCTAAGATCTTAACCCTATGGTGTCCTCTTATTTTTTTTAACAAGTATGAAATTTTAAAACTAAAACTAACACACAATACAACACTATGCTTTGCTTTTACACTAACACTTTACACTAACTCAAATGGTTTTCTTCGTTTGAGTCTTCTTTCTAGCCCAGTCTTATCGAGGAGCTGGATGGCCTCGATGTTTACATGACTATGGAGCCGTTGTTCGTGACTACCTGCCATCTTCTTGATAACTTTGTCTACATCTTCCATCTCAAGATCCCTGTGGAGGTCGACATTTCGGATATACCAAGGAGCATCAACGATGTTCCGTAATACTTTATTCTGGAATCTCTGGATAATCTGAATATTACTTGAATTGGCACAGCCCCAGAGTTGGCAACCATACATCCATACTGGTCTAAGTATTTGTTTGTATAAAAGTATTTTGTTATATGTGGACAATGCAGAGTTTCTTCCCATCAGCCAATACATTTTTTTGTAACGGATACCTAATTCTTCCCTTTTCTTTTTAATGTGGACTTTCCAGCGAAGCCTTGCATCAAGTGTGATACCTAAATATTTTGCAGAAGATGCATATGGTAATTGGGCATCATTTATTCTAATTGGAATGTTTTCGATTTTTTTATTTGTAAAATTGACATGAATAGATTTAGATTCATTTAATTTGATTTTCCATTTTTTTAGTCCAGTTGTGTATTTTATTGATTGCCAACTGTAATTTTTCTGCTGCTTCTTCGCTGGTATCACCTACTGCTAAGATAGCGGTGTCATCTGCAAATGTGGCTATAGTATCATTTTCCATTCCAGGTATATCGTATGTGTATAACAGGACCTAATACGCTTCCTTGAGGGACTCCTGCTCTGATTTCTTTTAGATCAGTGTACACGTCTTCTTGCTTAATTCTGAAATATCTGTCAGATATATATGATTGTAAAATTTCTGAATATTGTTTAGGCATAAGAATTTTGAGTTTGTAGACTAAACCTTCATGCCAAACTTTGTCGAAGGCCTTAGCTACGTCTAAAAAGATTTTCTTTTCTTCTAATGATTTCTCAATTATGTTAGTCATTCTGTGTACCTGATCAATCGTAGAATGTTTATTTCTGAAGCCAAATTGGTGGTTTGGAATCATTTTTTTCTCTT
Organism: Diabrotica virgifera virgifera; assembly: GCF_917563875.1. Lineage (NCBI taxonomy): Eukaryota > Metazoa > Arthropoda > Insecta > Coleoptera > Chrysomelidae > Diabrotica > Diabrotica virgifera. The sequence continues at coordinate 287,203,325 of NC_065443.1, read as the reverse complement.
CTATTATTGGTTTTATTCTTTTTAGCAGAAGTTTCTCAAAAAGCTTCGACATCACTGGTAAAAGTGATAATGGTCTATATGAAGACACTTCATTTGGTGATTTTCCTGGTTTTGGTATCATTATAACCTCAGCTATTTTCCATAAATTTGGAACATATCTCAATCTAAATGCAGCATCGATGATGTTGGTCAATTTGACTATGGCTTTGCGAGGCAGGTTTTTTAGTAATTCTCCAGTAATTAGATCATATCCTGGTGCCTTCTTAGGATTTATATTGTCTTTTATTTCATCAGCTACTTCCTTCGGGGATGTTGGTCTGATTCTCTCCTCTGTCTGATTAGGCTCTATCGATATTTGATCATTATTTTGGTCATCATGCGGTTTAAATGTATTTTCTAAATATGTGGCAAATCTCTCTGCCTTTTGCTCATTACTTCTAGCCCAGCTACCATCTTCTAGTTTAATGGGTGGAGAATGGGTTACTGGTCTTTTTAGCCTTTTTGTAGCTTTCCATAGAGAGTACTCTGTGCTACTATTATCCGTCAACTCTCTCAGGTAATAACTGATTGACTCATTTTTTATATTTTGAATCTCTCTTTTAAGTTTTTGACTAGCATTGTTTAAATTTGTTTTATCTTGGGGTGCTCTGGTTTGTTGCCACTTCCTTCTAAGTTTTCTCTTCTCTTTAATTAACTTTTTAATTTCTTTCGGATAGTTGTTTCCTTTGACGTTTGATCTTATAGTAGGAGTACTTTCCCATGCCGATTTTTGTATATTTTGTACAAGCAACTCAACTTCCTCATCTAGTTGTTCAGGTTTTTTTAATGGTACTGCTAGTTCAATTCTATATTCAAGGATTGATCTAAAACTTTCCCAGTCTGTTAGTTTATTTGTTAGTATTGGGTTACAATCCTTTCTGATAATCGTGTCACTCACAGTGAGTATTATGGGTGAATGATCTGAATTCATATCCCAACCTTCATTAATATCTACATAGTTGGATGAAATATTTTTAATAACAAAGAAATCAATTAAGTCCGGTATTTTGTTTGTATCTGTTGGCCAATAAGTCGGTCTACCTGTTGATATTACTTCACATTTCTGTTCTTTTATGGCTGCCAGTAACTCTTTTCCTTTAGTTGTTGTTAATCTTGATCCCCATTGGGTGTGCTTTGCATTAAAGTCACCTCCAATGATATATCTTTTTCGCAAACTTTTCAAGTATTCTACATACTGTTCTTTTTTAATGGAATGCCTAGGGGGGCTATAAATTGAGCTTACATTAACTTCGCAATTAGTTTTGAGTTTGACACATACCGTAGTTGCTTGTATGTGTTCTGTTTCATATTTTAGCTCCTCATAATGTTCAATGTTATCTTTTATTATTAGTGCGCTGCCTCCTTTGGCTGCATTGTCAGGATGTATAGTGTGGTATACCCTGTATCCTCTAAGCTTTATAAAAGATTGTTTCGTGAAATGTGTTTCAGCTATGAGACATAAATCAACTTCTTCTGTATCTAGGATAGTTTGCAGTTTATTTTTATGTTGTAGAAGCCCATTGGCATTCCATTCCATGATTCGTAGTTGCTTAGCCATTTCGAATTTTCGGTATAGCTCCTTTAGCGCTATGTTCCAATCTAGTAACGCGTATATCTATTTGTGTTATTTTGTCATCTATCTTGATGAGTTTTTCTAATATTATTTTCAATGTATTCTCGGTTTCCAATTCTTGGTCCGTTTGTTTTACATTATTAACTACATCACTGTATTTTCTATTTGCAGTGACGTTTTGTGCTTTTGGCTTTTCCTTCTCATTGACCCTTTGTGGTGGTTTTGGTAGAATGGCCTTATTTGTTCTCTGATTTCTCAGCTTTTGTATTTTTTTGGCTACATAACATCCTCGGTAGCTTGCAGGATGATTTTCACCACAATGGATACACTTTGGTTCCTCTTTTAGTGGTTTCTGACAATCTTTGGTAAGGTGCTTACCGATGCATTTAACACATCTTGGTTCCTTATTACAATATTTCCAGGTATGACCATAGGCCTGGCATCTTTTGCACTGTGGTACCAGCTCCTTAGTGGTTCAATTTCTACTCTCATGCTCAAAATGTCAGTTATTTCAAAGATTTTGTTTATATCTTCATCTTGTCTGAACGTCAGGATGAACATCTCAAGAGGTTTTTTAGTTCTCCACTTCAATTTCATATCAGCTTGTATAGCTTTATATCCTCTTCTTTGTAGCTCCTTTACTATGTCATTAGGCTGATAGGAATGATGTAGTTTCTTAACCATTACTCTGATTGGTCTTTCTTGTTTATTTTCATATGTGTGATAGGAAAGTTTACTCGTGTTTAAACTGTTTATTAGTTTTCTATACTCATTACTGTCGGGTGTATTGATTTTTATGACTTCACTGTTTATTATTTTCATGGTGAATTTAATACTAGCATCGACTAGAGTCTTACTTAAGTTGGCAGCATCTTCTAAACCTTCTACTACAACCGGCGGTGGCAGTTTTGGCTTTTGAATTTGCTTTACAGCTGTTTCTTTCTCTGGAGAGGGAGGAGATAATGAAGTATCCATTTTGCGTTTTTTGGTCCTCCTGTTCTCTTGTCTTATCCACTCCGTTTCGTTGGCTAAATCTTCTTCATCGGTAAAATATTCAGATTTGTCTGTTTTGGTTTTTGTTTTATCGGCGCTTGCTGTTGACCCTATATCTTATTGGGTATTCTCAAGCTTTGCTAATCTTTGCTCCATTGTGATAATTATTTGATTTAGGCACTGATTATCTATATTAAGTTTTTGAACATTATTTTCTGATTGAACCCATGCATTATATAATGCTTGTTTATTTTGCGAACGTTGTGCATTTTCTGAAAATAAAACGTTCTTTTCCTGGACTAATATTGCCTCAGTTGGCGTCTGATTAGGAAACATTTTAAAATAATAATTGTTCCTTTATTTTTAATAAAAATAAAAGTAAAAACTTACTTATTAATCGACTTTTGGTTTCTGGTTTCGTGATAACATAACGACCATTTAATTGGATCGTCGGACATCACTCACGATAAATAATATCCTTAATAATATACTAATTTAACTACTCGTTGATAAGAACGTCTCGGATACAACCTTACCGTTCGGAAGTCTGTTACTATTTTGTTAGATGAAAGTATTGTCGTATCATCCGCAAATGTGGTTTGTAACGAGGTCGTTGCGTTGTTGCTCCAGGTAACTAAATCAGTCGAAGCAAAGAATTCGCTTTTAAGACATTTTTATTTGGAATCAAAACATACAAAAGATAAGATAAGTAGCCTTAATTACTCGTTAATTTCGTTAAAAAAATATATTTATAATCTACTCATCGAGCTTTCGGTTCGGGTCAATGTGACGATATTTTGTACATGAATGAATGATTTTGACGATCGCGTGAAATAGGAATTGCTTTTATTAATACACGAATATATAAGGAAAGGGAATCTCGCTCAGCTCGCCAGATGAAAAGACATATTAGGGATATACGACCACCGCTCGTATAAGGATAGGTAGGAGGAAAACTGTCGGATTCGCTCAGCTCGCCAACACGACAGCGGAAAATGGTCGGTAAATACTACCTACATAAACTTACCTCTTGTACCTCGCTGTTGTTTATTATTCTTCGATCAACGCTCCAAGAATAATAATCAACTAGGCTTTTCGATCCGACTTTTATATCGTCCAAGACGGTACAAAAACACGTTTTACTTAATTCATTGGCGTACTCTAGACGATAAAATTATATTATCGTCACATTTTCATACTTTAACTGGAAGTTTCTGTTGGTGATATAGGACTTTAAGATTCTATCGGCCTTTATTGTTGATAAGTTCGGTTTAATAAGAGACCTTTATGCCAGACTTTATCAAATGCTTGGCTTATGTCCAGGAATACCGCAGAGCAGTATTTTTAAAGTCCTCATTGAATCTCTCTACAATTCTATGTACCTGTTGTATTGTTGAATCTTGTTTTATAAACCCAAATTGGTGTGATGGTGTTAGTTTTTTCTTTTCTAGTATAGGCATTAGCTCAGTGAGTGTCAGCTTTTTAAAAACTTAGGATATCACTGGAAGAAGACTATAATAGGTCGGTAGGACTATACATTTTCTGCTTCCTGGCTTTAGTAGCATTGTTATATGTGCTAGTTTACATTGTGATGTTAAATGACCTAATCTCATTAGAGTTAAATACTTAACTTTGTTCTGAAGCTATTTTCTTGGGAAAGCTAAGTTTTGATGGTAAATAAGCCACAATTTTACTAAAAAAACGATTTTATTAACGTTTCGACGCCCAAATCGGGTGTCGTTGTCAAAATACAAAAAATATTAATGAATTAAACAAAAATGTTGTTGCTTAGTAAAAAAAATCTTCTAATAATTTATTTAATCTGACTCATTTATATCGGCAATTCAGACATATATTACCTATACATTTTAAAGTAGAAGACTTTAAAATAATATTGCCAATATTTATGAGTTGCGTTCCTGGGACGACTTTATTGAAAGATAGTTCATTCGATGACATGAAATCAACCCCAACTCAAGAATATCCGTCAAAAACAATCATAACATGTGATCTGTCTTTAAAAAGACAAGCACATGCAATGGTGACAATAAAATTCTCGCGCTAGTGATTCCATAGTAAATCACGAGGGAAAACCAGGAAAAAACCTCGTAATACTATCCCGACATCGTAAGTATTATGTCTTACTTTAATTTACTCTCAAAACTAATACCAAATTCTGACCTTAATATGTACATATGTTATTTTAAATTATAAATAATATTAATAATACATAGATATATAATACTAAAATATGTACTAAATCGATATGTTATTTACTTACTAATCCTGGTGTTTTCTTTCTATTGACTTCCTCTTTTAGTATGGGTAACCACATCCTACTGCATTCTACGGAGGAATTTGCGACACAATTGGTTTCATTTAGCATAATTAAAGCCGCTTCTTTGATTTTTTTTTGTACTATCTGTTTCTTTCAGGACTATACTTCAGATCTATCAAATTCTCTATTTTTAATATAAGACTGATGTTCACTTATTCTAATGTTTAATGGTCTTGATGTTTCACCTAAATAAAATTGTTCGTATTCACAAGGTATTTTATAAATGCAATTCTGTGTTCTTTCTTGTTCACTGTTAGGTTTAGTTTTAGATAGAATAGATCTCAACGTGTTGTTGTTGTGAATGTTGTTGAAATGTTGAATTTATTTCCTATTGTTTTAAGTTTCTCGGATAGTCCTTTTATATATGGTATTGATATTTTCCTCATATTATTTCTTGTGAATGCTATAGGATCCCGTTCTAAGTTGTTCTGTTCCATTCGATCCAATCTTGACAATTCCTTATTTATAAACGATAAAGGATAATCATTTTTTAATAAAACAGATGTTAACAATTGTGTTTCTTCTAAGAATGAATTTTCGTTAGAACAAGTAATTTTGGCTCCATCATATAAGGATTTAATGATTCCCTTTTTAACGTTGATGTTGTGATTTGTAATTGAGATATCTGTTGGTAAGTGTTGGTTTTCTATACACTTGAGTCTCATATCCAGTATCCTTCTTTGAGACTAAAACAACCACACCAGATTTGGGCGTCGAAAACGTTAATAAAATCATTGTTTTAGTAAAATTGTGGCTTACTTCCCATCAAAACTAGTTAAATACTTAACTGTGTCAGAAATTGAAAGCCCTTCTCTGGGAGTTACTGAAAAGTTTTTCCAGTAATAAAGTCGTATCCTGGCGCCTTTTTTGGATCAATGTTGAGTTGTATATTTTTGGCTTCATTTTTTGTGAATCTTTTTTAATGAAGTTTTATTTGATAAGTTTTGTTAGTATTGAAATAATTTCTGCTTCAGTTTGTAGTGAGTATTTTCCGTCATTTGGCGTAAAAACCTTTTTAAGGGTGTGTCGCACATGGTTCGGCTTTTTCTAGTGGACTTTCCGCCCATTTTCCTTTTTCTGTTCTTACTGGTGCACTTAATGAATTCGATCCAAAGACGTTATTTGTAATATATTGAGAGACATGATGAACATTTTGAACACGTATTGTAAGTACACATTTTTGCGTTATAAGAAAATAAAACCAAAATTTCGTAAATGTGTTATCTTTTTTTGTAAATTTGCCAGTAAATTACATAGGTATACATAATTTTATTGTAGCAGAATCAAAATAATCACCTGCTTTAGTCATCCATTAAATGTTTTCTGCTACTAATTCACATTCCGGGACTTTTTTATTTGACCAAGGTCATCTCATTTTGCTATTTTATTTTTAATTTTATAGCGGATGTGGTGTTACTTTATTATATACAGGGTGTCCAGAAACTCTACCGACAAACGAAGACAGGAGGTTCCTCAGATAATTTTAAGACAATTTTACCTAATTCACCTAGTCCGAAAATGGTTCCTAAGGGAGCTAGAGCTCTTTGAAGATGGCGTCATGTAATTAGTTTTTCTCAAATACCTACAGAACGCTTCTATTTAGAAAAACGAAAATTGGTATGCATATTTAGTTTTTAGAAATGAAGCGATTGCATCCATTGCGAATTTCTAGTACCGGTCATAGGCATCCGTTTTGGGTAGGGCAATGGTTATCTTATCGCCTAACTTTTTTGTATTTAATTTTTAAGCATTTTTGACTCAGAATTATTAAATTGTGAGGTATTGTAGTACTAAAAGGTACTCTTACTTTAAGTCGATAGGATACACCGTTTTCTAGAAAAATCGATATGAAAATTTTTCGTTCTTTGAATTTCAAAAAAAAATATTAAAAAAAACTATTTAGAAAGATGAAAACTGGTACATTTATTTATATTCCAGAGATTAATTGATTTCATTAATGGCGAATTTCTAGAAACGGTCATAGGCGTCCGTTTTGGGTAGGTCAACAGTTAATTTATAGCATAACTTTATTATCTTTAATTTTTAAGTATTTTTGACACTACATTATTCAATGATGAGATATTCGAGTACTAAAAGTTACTCTTGCTTTAAGTTTGTAAAATACATTGTTTTTTTTTTCAAATTCCCAAAACTAAAAACTTTCAAATCGATTTTTCTAGAAAACGGTGTGTCCTACCGACTTAAAGTAAGAGTACCTTTTAGTACTAGAATACCTCACAATTTATTAATCCAGTATCAAAAATGCTTAAAAGTTGAAGACAAAAAAGTTATGCGATAAAATAACCGTTGCCCTACCCAAAACGGACGACTATGACCTGTACTAGAAATTCGCAATGGATGGAATCGATTCATTTCTGGAAAGTAAATATGTATACAAATTTTAGTTTTTCTAAATAGAAGCGTTCTGTAGGTATTTAAGAAAAACTAATTACATGGCGCCATCTTTAAAGAGCTCTAGCTCCCTTAGCATTTTCGGACTAGGTGAATTGGGTTAAATTGTCGTCAAATTATCTGAGAAATCTCCTGTCTTCGTTTGTCGGTAGAGTTTCTGGACACCCTGTATACATGTAGGTAAAGGTGACAAAAAAAAAACAAAATATTAAACGGACATAACATATTTATTTAGCTGTACAGTTGTATCTTACAGTAATACTTATATATAAAATGCTCCTGGGAATACAACCACAAACAATATTGTCATTAGGCTCGTTATATTTGTGCAAATCCCAGTGGTATAATCTTTTTTGGAAATAATATAATAAAAGTAGATAGAACTTATAACTGTTTTAACATTTTTATTTTTAGTGTGCAAGTGTCAAGATGGTGTTAAAAACTTAAAAACCATGCCAAAAAATATATTTTGGTAAAATTTGAAAAGATATTCATATTTTTTTTGAGTATTTGAGGTATTTTTCATATTTATGTGATATTTGTCATGAACAAAATATTTACCACATAATTAGATAATATTCTTCTATATTTTTTCATGACAATATTTGGTTAATAGACCTCAAATCAATATAAATCATGGAAATGTCCAGAATAATAATAAAAAGCTTATTAGAAACGTTATTATAGACGAATTCTCTTTGGTTCGCAAGAAATGACTCATCAAAGAACGAGCTAAGGCAAAAAATGAAAATATTTGTTCTTCTGTGGCATTTTCCCATAAAAATTCTAAAACACTTATATTTTGCTGGGTAGGGTGGTTACTGTTTCATGGATGGCTTTAGCAACATAGTTCACGTTGTCATTGTTCAAACCACTTATACTAATTCTTCCAGAACGCAGCAGGTAGACATGATGTTTCTTCACCAAGTGCTCTGACTGGATTTCTAAAAAATAATAATGAATACAAATTAAAGTGTAGTCAATGTATTTTTTTACATTTATGATGATTCAGAAAAGGGAACAGTTTCCTTTTCGTGTTATTTTTATCGAATTGTGTTCTTGTTAGTTGTTCCCCGCATTTCATATACAGGGTGAGGCAGATAAAGGGCCTATTAGAAATATCTCGAGAACTAAAGGTAAGAAAATCATGAAAATTGGAATACAGGAGTTTTGAGGTGTGAACTATTTAATGAAAATATTTTGGTCTCTTTGCTACTTCCGGTTAGACCGGAAGTTGATTGTAACTTCGTTTTTTTAAATGGGACACCCTGTATATTTTTACATTTTTGGATTCTCCTCGATTTCTTCTTTCTTAAAATATAAGATTTTGAAATATTATACAGGGTAGGTTAAAAGATAATTAGGTTTTCTTATTAATTTCGTAGCAACATTCGCACCCTGTAGGATTGTAGCAGTTTGACATAATAAACTATATTTATGTTCAAATGATTTTTAATATAGTCTACTATTGTCAGGAATTATTGGTATAGTTAAATTTTTCATTTTAGTATACAGGGTTGGTCGAAACTCGGAATGAGTATTTTCTGAGTTGTCTTAATTGGAACACCCTGTATTTTAATATTGTAATGAAATGTTATTTTATGGTACTTTTTAATTTCTTGAGCATTCCCTATACCTAACTGCTTTAATTTGCGAGTTATTGGTGATTCAAACCAAACATTAATTGCAACACAAAATATGTAAAATTGTATTAGGTTGGCCGTGAAAATATTCAATCACAAATAATTTTTTGGAAATACATACATATTAATCTAGCTAGACTGATACTTAAAATTGCCAATAATGGTTGAGCTATCAAAATACCATCGAAGTTAAGATTGTTGGTGCGATTAACAATTAAGCACAAATTAAAGCAGTTAGGTATAGGGAATGCTTAAGAAGTAAAAAAGTACCACGAAATATCATTTCATTACAATACTAAAATATAGGGTGTTTCATTTAACAAAACTCAGAAGATACTCATTCCGAGTTTCGACCCACCCTGTATACTAAAATTAAAAATTTAGCTAGACTAATAATTGTTAACAATAGTAGAGTATATTAGAAATCATTTGAACATAAATAGAGTTTATTATGTCAAACTACTACAATCCTACAGGGTGTGAATATTGCTACGAAATTAATAAAAAAACGTAATTATCTTTTAATCTACCCTGTATGTTATAAAACCTTATATTTTAAGAAAGAAGAAATCGAGGAGAATCCAAAAATGTAAAAAGATACAGAGTGTCCTATTAAAAAGCAACTTCCGGTATAACCGGAAGTACCAAATAGATGAAAATATTTTCATTAAATAGATCAGTCTTCAAAACCCACTTATTCCAATTTTCATAATTCAGTTGCCTTTAGTTCTCGAGATATTTCTAATAGGCCCTTTATCTGCCTCACCCTATATAGTCTCTCATGTTTTTCCAGTGGGTTTTTTTAAGATTTATAAAAATTGTTTCTAACTACTTTTTGGGAATGCTGAGTGTAATTATAATAGTGTTGAATATAAAAAAAAACGAAAAAGAGAAGTATAAATAAACAGTGATAGGAAACATTGGCAAAAACTAGGTATGGTCGGTTCGCTAAACTCAGACACAACTGGCTAGTGATTTTAGTAAGTAATTTTGCCAATTTGGTAAAATTGGCGAAAAAATATTTACTAAATCAGTGGCGGGCAAACTTTTTTAATGGGGGGCCACAAAATTTAAGAAATTCTAGAGGACGGCAATAATTATACAAAAAATGCGTTTTGGGTTAAAGCGGGCCATATACTATCCATTTCGATGGATCCTCGACGGGCCGGATTAAATACTTACACGGACCGGAGTTGGCCCGCGGGCCGTACTTTGCCCATCACTGTAGTAAATAATTAATAATTACTTAATAGTTAATAATTACTTAATTATTCTTAAGTAATTTTGCCAATTTTGAAACAAAAAAATTACAGACTAAAATCACTAGTCAGTTGTGTCTGAGTTTAGCGAATCGACTATATGACTCAGCTTTTCAAAACTATAAGGAAAAAACCAAAATGAAGCTTAATTTAGCAGTAGCAAAAGCTAAAGCAGAAGCATTCAGAAAGCTATACTATCAATAAGAACGCACTGATGATGTTGAAAATAAGCTGTAATTTAACTTAGTACCTTATTCTCTCTCTATTTTAAGGGGGAGGCGCAATACCTTAGTCCAATGCTAATGCATTCATTTTTTTCGAAACCTGAGAAATACAGACCTTTGAAAAATTTAAACGCAGAATGAAAGATTACATTATTACCGTACCGAGGGCCGAAAGTCCCTGAAAACTTCTATAATGTCTATTTTAATAAGTTACAGTGGTGAAAAAAAAAAAAGAAAAAATTTAATCGGATTTTTAATTTTACATATTTCATTCAAAAGAAACTTTTTGTTTAAGTGATTTTCGGCCGTCGGTAATAATGTAATCTTTCATTCTAAGTTTAAATTTTTCAAAAATATTTATTAGTTTTCTCAGGATTCGAAAAAAGTGAATGTATTTAAATAGCATTGGACTAAGATTTTGCGCCTATTTCCTTGATTACAGTAATGAAAGCATATAATACAACTCTTCGTTGTTGATATAAGTTAACACTAGGTAGAATTAAAGGAAGATTTTAATAAGATAGATGTAATTATAAGATTTTAATAAGATTAGATGTATCCGCCAAGTAAATAATAAAATACTATTCACGAAAGGGATGTCAAAAAGAAGCGGAAAATTACTTTGGCAGTTTATTAAATGAAGAATTTGACAGAAAAGCAGTTTAGATTACGGAGACAGTAACAGCAACGGTCATTAAAATATCAAACGAGGAAGCTGCTCAAGCACTTCAAAAATAAAGAAAGGTAAAGCAGTTGAACCAAATGATATCACAGGGGAAGTGTGGAAGAGGAGCTTTAGGAAGTACAGGAACAAGTTGGCTGACAGATTTATTTAATAAGTTAGACAAATACCAGACGAATGGAGAAACAGTATATTAGTACCTGTGTACAAAAAAAGCAGATATACAACAACGCACAATAGTCCAGGAACTGAAGCTTTTCAGCTCGAAATTTTTACAGAATGGATCGATTTACTTGAAAATTTGAGAATAAGTAGTGGATAGTCCAAGGATCAAAATCTATGTGAAGCCGAAAGGCGCTTTTACCATGGGAGTGGTTGCCACCCCACCTTGGGTGGAAATTTTTTATTATATTTTGACCGCAAAAGTTGATAAAAACATTCATTTTAAGCAAAAAATGTTCTATACATTTTTTTGATAAAATTAATATTTTTCGATTTATTCGCTATCGAAATTGTTAGTTTTATATCGAAAAAATCAATGTTTTTCTATATTATACTCATTTACAATTCACTTAATTTTTGCCGTAGAAACATTTTTTTCAAACCAAATTCTTGGGATTTAAGTAACCTACAATTTCATATTTAAACATTTTTTCGTATCTCTGATGCTAATCTTTCTATTCTGAAGAAAATGGCATTTTTACCAAACTACATAAATTCGTTATTCGCTTTTGACTCCAGTTTTTTTAAAACTAATCATTCTAAGCCAGTCAAACTTCTGGAATCTATTACTAATACATAAATAAAGAAGTATGAATAAGGCCAATGACTAAAAACACCGCTAACTTACATTATTAAGCTTCCAATTAGATTCTTCCTTTTTTTTTCAAAAAAATATATTGATTTTTTAACCGTTTTTAACTTTTTTATTTTTTATCCTAGAAAGTTTGGTAAAAAAGAATTTTGTAGGTCTCTAAAGATCTATAAGGCTATTAATATTAAATCCGTTTAAAATCCTAAGTCGCAAAAAGAGGTGACTGTAAAAGGGTTGGTAAAGGTGGGTTTTGAATGTTATTACAAGTTTTAATTGTCAATGGCTCACTCAGTTTTTGCCATAGAAAAAATTTTTGCTAACCCCCTTCTTGGGAATTAAATAAGATACAATTTTTTATTGACATATTTTCTCTGATGCTCTATGCATGTCTGATGCTAATCTGTCTATTCTGAAGAAAAGGGCATTTTTTTTACCAAACTACAAAAATTCGTTATTCGCTTTTAACTCCATTTTTTTTTTAACTAATCATTCTAAGCCGCTAAAATTTCTAGAACCTATTGATAATACATAAATATAGAAGACTAAATAAGGTCAATGACTAATTTTAATTAGGGTGGTAAGTAGGGGAAAGTTTCCGATCACTTTTTCGCTGAAAAAATAGGAACTGACATTCTTTTCATAATAAATCACTTAATTTTTGAGCTAAATACATTTTTTTATTTCTGTAGATAGATATTTTTAAATGCTTTAAATTAGTTTCAACAAGTTATCCTCGAAAAATGCACAGTTTTCCCGTCTTTTGAGTTTGAAACTACAATATTTAGCATTTGACGAAGAAGAGCTAACATAATATAATACAGTATAGCTCGATTACTATTGGTCTTAAAGAAAATAAAAAAACTGTTTTGTTTACTTTTTAAAAAGGTACATGTTTGTTAAGCAAAGTTGTTTTGATAAAACGAAAACTTTTTTAGTTATTAGCAGAAAACTGATTAAAAACATTGATTTTTTCGATATAAAACTAACACTTTCGATAGCGAATAAATCGAAAACTATAAATTTTATCAAAAAAATGTATAGAACGTTTTTTGCTTAGAAGGAACGTTTTTACCAACTTTTGCAATTAAAATATAAAAAATTTCCACCCCCGAGATGGGGTGACAACCACCCCCATGGTAAAAGCGCCTTTCGTCCTTATATAGATTTTGATCCTTGGACTATCTACTACTTATTCTCAAATTTTCAAGCAAATCGATCTATTCTGTAAAAATTGCGAGGTTTTGTCCTATTTTAAGCTTCATTACTTGGACTACAAAGTACAGGGCCATAAACTACGTAGTCACACCATAATAATATGTGATGAAATATCCGTAAATCAGTTTGGATTTATACGCTTTTAATTTTTCCAGAATTATGTTAAAATAATTTAAGTATTTAATCATGAAAGTATAAAATGTTAAGGTAGTTAATATGATTTAAAAAATAATTTGATTAAAATTTAATCAATCTTGTAAAGTTTGCCACACATAATGCGATTAAATAATCAATTTGTCAATTTGTTCTGTACTAAATGAAAAGTTTTAATTACATTGTTATCAAAAACTAACATTTGTTTAATTTGCCATTGTTGCACACGTAACCTCATACCGTGTGTTTACTTTTAAATTAGATATAGGAGTATACCCAATACATGGCAACACTGCTCTTCGCTTCCAACACCCGAGTCAAGCGGATTTATTCAGTCATTCGTCGATTCTACAGTGACAATGCCATATTCTCATAAGCAATGTTGCCGATTTTAATGTTTTCTTCAGTCGCATATCTCTAATCGAAAACTAAACGTATGGTATATTAAAACAAGCTAAATACTCATGTACTTACCATTTAGACCTGTGTAAGAGAACATTCCGATGTGTTTAGTTAAATGGCTCCAGTCTCCTGGAGTGCCCAACTCCTCTAATGCGTTTCTCAACAGAGTCCTCATTTCAATTATTCTTGAAGACATCGTAGTGATATTATCTTGCCTGAAAATAATAAAAAAAGAATCTAAGAACTTATTGTATCAAACTGGAACAACACCATTTTTAGATATCGTTCAGATCAATTATTTGAGCATTGAAATGATTACTTCGAGAAAAAAACCTCAAAACGCCAGAAATTACATGTCGGAATTTCCTAACGTTTTTACTTAACACTTTGATATTACGTTTGAGATTTTCGAAAGAGAACAAATATAATCCAATTCTTTATTTACATTGGAAAGAACAGCTAAGCAAAATCAAGTGTTATCCTTGTTTAATCCCACTTTCTTTCGGTCTCACGGAAATTTAAAATAATTATCTGAGCTTATCAACCAATATAATATGAGAGAGAAAATCATATGTCGAGGAATATTGAGTGGAAATTAAATTTTTACGGTCCCCCATCACCTCGCGGAGAGAGTGAGGATCATTCTGGTTTTGGCGGTCTAAAAGGTCAGTTAAGGGGAGGGTATGGTTTGAAATCAACATTTCAAGCACATTTTTGTGATTTTTTTAAACTATGGTACACTTATTTTATTTTTAAAATAAAAAAGTACAATTCACAGAATGTCCAAAAAAAAAATTTCAAGGAAAAATATTGGAATATAAGCCAACAGTGGCAATTTTTTACAGATACTTCAAAAAACTGCAATTTGCGGTGAACATCAGAACTCGTCACTGAATTCTGTGAAACAAAGAACTCAAAAATATTTTATTAGCCTAGGAGTTTCTCGAGGTAACTCTGTAAAGTTTATTATTTTTAACGATTTTTGAGTTATTGATATCACTCAGAAGTCAAAAAACGAAATTCTTTGTAACAAAAGGGTGAAAATGAACATATTTATAATTTATAAACAAAAATAAGCATAAAAATAAATATATCTCGACAGCGTTACTTCATCAAATGTCTAAAGAAAATCTATGCAAAATTTCAGGTGGATCAGTCGAGCAGTTTTTGAGTTACAATGTCCACCGCATTTGATAAAGCAGATTTGAGAAAAACGCATTAGTCTATTCTTTCACGGTTTTTGCTCTAAATTTTAAAGAACCGCTTGGATTGACATGAAATTTGGCATACGTATAGCTTACATGTCAAAGAAAAAAAGTGATATTGTGCCGATGTGTGCTTTTGCCCTGGGGGTGACTTTCACCCCCTCTTGGGGGTGAAAAAATATATGTCCAAAATAAGTCCGAAAATGGATAAACTGACTAATTTTAAGTAACTTTTGTTCTATAGAGCTTTTTCGCCAAGTCAACATTTTTCGAGTTATTTGCGAGTGAATATGTTCATTTTTCAACAACATAACCACATTTTTAGACGGTTTTTTTGCAAATAACTCAAAAAGTAAGTATTTTTTCGAAAAAAATGTTCTTAACAAAAATATAGCCTATAAAAAAGTAAAAAAAATGGTGTACGCGTTAGGTCTCTGGATTTCGTAGAACCAGAGTTATAGCCAATGAAAAATATATTCATATTTACCAAATTTCAAATAGAATATTTCGACGTGAAATATCCAAAAAAGTAAGCACTTTTTGGGGAAAATCCATTATAACTTTTTTAAAGTGTTTAAAGAAAGCTTTACTTCTGTTTTTACAAAAAGTTTCTGGCATAAATTTAAGCAAGTTACGCTCAAAATAAAGTTGGTCCCTTTTGTTTTTGCAAAAAAAATCAAGAAGACCACCCCCTAATTAGCAACTTAAATGAAATTAATCGTTACCGCTCCACAAATTATTTTACTTATGTTGTGTTTATATGATCTGTAAGTTTCATCGATTTAAAGTGCTTATTTTTGAAAAAATTTGGTTTCAAAATAAAATTTTTAAAAATTTAAATTTTGAAAAATATGCTTTTTTTAAAATAACTTAAATTTTGTTAGAGATATCAAAAATATCGAAAAACAAAAAAGTCAAATTTGCTTTTCTGAATATCATGTATTTTTTTGTTTTTCTGTTAGACAAAAATTGATTAAGATTTGGTGTTTCTAAATTTGCATACATTCGTGATCAGTGACTCGTTCAACCCCTTTTAACTACAGCCCTTTCAATAATAAGGACTTTGAACCGATGAAACTTACAGATCATATAAAAAATATATACACGACTCAAGAAACTTGTGAAGTCGTAACGATTAAGTTCATTTAAGATACTAATTAAGGGGTGACTTTCTCGATTTTTTACCAAAACCAAAAGGGACTAACTTTATTTTGAGCGTAACTTTTTTAATTTTGATGCTAGAATTTTTTTTATAAAAGAAAAATAAAGCTTTTTTTAAACACTTTAAATAAGCTGGAATGAGTTTTCCCCGAAATGTGCTTCATTTTTGGATATTTCACGTTAACGTATTCCATTTGGAATTTGACGAATATGAACCTATATTCCATTAGCTATAACTCTACTTCTACTAGGTGTAGAGACGAGATATATACACCATTTTTTTAAATTTTTTACAGGCTATATTTTTGCCAAGAATGTTTTATCGACAAAATTCTTACTATTTGAGTTATTTGCGAAAAACCGTCTAAAAGCGTGGTTATTTTGTTGAAAAAATGAACATATTCACTGCCAAATAACTCGAAAAGTATTGACTCAGTGAAAAAACTCTATAGAACAAAAGTTACTTAAAATTAGCCAGTTTATCCATTTCCTGACTTTTTTTGGGCGAATATTTTTTTACCCCCAAAAGGGGGTGAAAACCACCCCCAGGACTAAATCACATATCAGCACAGTATCACTTTTTTTCTTTAACTTATTAGCTATGTGTATGCCAAATTTCATGTCGATCCAAGCGGTTCTTTAAAATTTAGAGATTTTGCAATATTTTACCGTTAAAGAACGGACTACATTTAGTATAAAGATTTGACAACTGCATCTTCATCTTCTTATTTGTCTGTCAAATCGTTAAGTGATGCACATTGTAATATGTTGTTGAACGTTTCTCAATACGCTCAAGCGTGCTGGCGCGAAACCGCGACAAAGCGAGTCGAAGGTATATTCAACACTCTGTATCTCGGGTAATTTTACTCCGATCAATCTAAAATTATCAGAGAGTATTCTTGAAATTCTGCACTTTTATTTAAAATAATACAAACCTTTAATATTTCAAACCATACCCCCTTTAAGTCTCGCTAGAATACTCTGTATCTCCACGCGACATTTCAATGCAAAAGCACAGCTTTGTGGACCTACGTATTTCTTTGAAAATGTTTGTTTTCATTTTTGAGGAACCATTATTGTTTTCTTAATTTCTGGGTTATCTCTTGTTTTCAAGATAAGGAAACATGCCCAGTGATATCCCTACAGGAGCAGAGCTGAAAAGCCATCAGTTCAATGGTTTCTGTTGGTAGCTTGCGTCCAGAGTCTGGGTATATTTTCACGTTGGCCAAAATAGCACCTAACTTCTGGGGCCCTTTTTGGCCATTGTAGGTTTATTTTTCGTTACAATAAAATGGATCATAAAGTGCAGAAAACAATGTCTATGTTTAGTACAAATTCATATCTTACGCTTAAGGGGCTATCCTAGTGTAAAAGTACGAAATTCATATACTTTTTTTGTGAATTTCTAAAATAAAAAGTACTGTACCAATTGTTTTGATTTGCATGAGCAGTCATTATAAAAAGAAGTATATGTAAAACAATTTTTATAAAAAAATATTGAAAATTAAACGATTTATGCGCCATCTACTGGCACCGTGAAAATATAAACACTGCTGCAGTGATTGGGACTAATCGAGATCCTGCAACATAAAATTTTAAAGTGATTATTGAAACATAAGTTATTTCCTATACCATCAACTAGGATTTTTGAAAAATATTAAAATTTGGAAAAATAACAAGTGATAAATTTTTTTTTTAAATTAACTAAAACATTTTCAGTTTCAAATACCACCAAATTGACATTTTTTATCCGATCAAAAAACCCCTAGTTGATGGTATAGAAAATAACTTATGTTTCAATAATAACTTTGAAATTTTGTGTTTCAGGATCTCTATTAGTCCTAATCACTGCAGCAGTGGAGCTATGTTTTTATTTTCACGGTGCCAGTAGATGGCGCATAAATCGTTTAATTTTCAATATTTTTTTATGAACATTGTTTTGCATGGACTTCCTTTTACAATGAATGCTCATGCAAATTTTCAAAACAATTGGTACAGTACTTTTTCTTTTAGAAATTCCCAAAAAAGTATATGAATTTCGTACTTTTACACTAGGATAGACCCTTAAACTGTTTTAAAAACATAAAAAGTATCCATTTTAATAAACAATAATTTTCAAATAATCTAAGAAAGTCTACAAGTTGTTTCTTTATTGAAGTAACTGTAGATCTTCCAAAAGTGAACCAAAACAAAACAAAAAATTGTTCTGAAAGTGACTAAAAACACATATAACTCTTTGGAGACAAGTTGACAGTTGAACTTTTTTTCAACAATTGAACTTTTTTTGGTTTTTAATTACAAATGAAGCAACCAATATAGTAGAACACAATACTTACCACTGCTTTGCCAAATCTGGGTTATTGAGCACAAAAGATACTATCCTGGCTCCGTGACTAGGTGGGTTTGAGTACATTCCTCTGACGATGAGAGTAAGCTGCGATTTTACAGGTGCCATAAGGTCTGGTTTGCTAACCGCTACTGTTAGGTTTCCAACACGTTCATCTAAAATCAACAACTGTTAATTTCTTCATGTTTTTTAGAGAGAGAGAAAATAATTAACTTACTGTAGAGACCGAAGTTCTTGGCAAAACTCTGGGCACAGAAGAACTCATAGCCTTCGGCGGCGAATTTTCTTACCACAGCAGCATCTTTGACCAAGTTACCAGAGGCGAAACCTTGGTAGGCACAGTCGAAGAAGGGGAACAATTTTCTTTCTTTTAAAACAGCTGCGATTGCTGTCCATTGTTCAGGAGTGGGATCTGTACCTGGAAAATTGTAAGAGAACTATATGAAACCTGCATTTCGTATTCAAAATTAAGAAAATGCTGAAAATTTTAAACTTGCTTTTATAATTTTTTAAATTTTCTTAAAATCTGGTATTTAAAATTTATGGCCCAGAAAACCATTCTGTGGCATCACTAAAGATGTTACGAAAAACGAGGTTCAGCAGTGACTTATATAAAATCATCAAAAGAAACGGAGAGCCGCTCAATGGCAAATCCAGACTACGAAAATAATCAAGAAGCCGTTTTCAGATTTGAATTCAGGAGACAAAACTACATACGAATCCATCGGTACATCGGCTCCAAGTATTCCAGGGGCGGTGACCCACAAACGAACGAACGGACTTTGCGAATTTATCAACAAAATCAAAATTTTCGTTCAAAATGGACAAATATAATCCCAGATCACATTTACAAAATGGACAGCTTGTATACCAGATTGTCACCCCAGTGAATCATACGATATAGTTGTAGGATACATTCTCAGTAATGTTAACTTTACAGTAAATTATAAAATAATTCCACATTAGTTATAAAATGATTAAGTTGTAATTTAAATTTAAATTTTATTAAACCACAAGTGATAAGCTACAAGTAACACCTTATAAATAGAAGTTTAAATAAGATTGCATGAAAATTTGTAGCTAACAAATAAAAATTAAATTTTGAAATAAAATGAAGATAACATTCAGTTAGAAACATAACTTTTCAATTATGTGTTTTCCCTTAACAACAAATAACTTTATTGATGTCTTATACTCAACATTTCGTCAAACTGAGATAATTTTTATCTAGTATGCGTTCGTTAATTTCAAAATGTTGTTCACTTGTTGTTATTAATAGATAATTTGTTAATAATGTATAAATAAGTGTTAAGTAATATTTTTGATTTTTAATGTTAATTAAAATATGTAAAAAAATATCTGAAAATGTAGAAAAAGCTCAAAACTAACAATCACATGAAATTTTCAGTTAATTAGAAAACTCTTTAAAATATAACTAATTTAATATTGCTTTGAAGTTATTACTTTGTGGCATCTTATGCAATTTATTATTTTTACTTGGGAAATAAGCCAGAATTTGAGTTGGAAATTAATTTTATTGATGTTTCGACTTCCACTTCGGAAATCGTTTTTGAAATATTTTATATTTAACGTATGTCAATATTGTAACGATGTGAATAAAATTAATTTCCAATTTAAATTGTGGCTTCTCTGTTGACCGCCATTAAAAGGCGAAACGCAGCATATTTGTGCACATACTTAGAAATGTTAAGTACCAGTTCTTGCAGCTGATTGTGAAAGGTAAAAATCGAAAGAAAAGGGGGTCCTGCTAGACGACAAATATCCTGGCTGAGAAATATTCGCGACCGAACCGGGTTAAACACACATACGCTTTTAACCCTTATCCGGGCAACACATTTTACTTACGTAACCGGGCAACTCGGGCCCGTTGGGCCCACCACTGTTCTTGAATGTACTATTCATATTTACCCATATATTTCTAATATTCTGTTTTGATTTTTTATTAAAGTTAAATTTAAATTGTCTAGATTAAAAAAAAGGTGCTACTATAGTATGCGGTCTACCTCGAGGGTGCGATCTACCTGACGGATTTGCACAAAATAATGAAATGCAAGAAAACTTTTGTAGAAAAAATATTTATTCACAAGTAATAAACATTTGGAGCCAAATAAAGACTTAATTAATAAATAAATAAAAACTTTTGTAAATGTACCAGGCTATTTTATTTGAAAAGAGGGGTTGATGTTTACGCACACCCTGGAAAAAGATTATGGTGCTGTTGCCTTTCATTATTGTGTGAAAACCCTTCTGAGAAAAGATTATGGTAATTAGCAGCTCATGTATAAAGTACCGACAAAAACAATCTTTACAAAATGAATAAAACCCATAAGTTAGAAGAATACTATTGTTTTACTTTTACAAATTAATACTTTGTCATATCAATTTACTATTTTAGTTGGGACTAAGTCACAAGATTAGCTTATTCCCAACTAGAATAGCAAATTGATATGACAAATTAAATTATTATTAAGTATTGGGTTAAAACAAACAATAAAAATAGATTAGTCATTTATTTATTTTTAGGGGTTTAGTTGTCGACACTAACATCGATATCAAACGACTGATAGCAGATGTATTATTTATTTCAAAATATGTATAGGTACCTACCTAACAATATTATTGCATTCCAACAATGATTATCAGTTTTTAAAATTCATTTAGAATAGATATAACACCTATTGTAAGCATCTATTTGATGTTCACATCAAAGAGATGTTTGCATTGTTTGTTTGTGACACGTTTAGACTTTATTATTGGATTTCCGGAATCATAAAAGTCGTTTAGATAATCCACAAAAACATTATCTGACTGCCAGATTAACTTCTGTAACAAAGATTTAGACTTTAGGTATAAATACAAATGAGGCCCGACGGGCCCGTGTTGCCCCTTTACGTGACAAAATTCTTTCGACGCAATAATTTTAAAAATGATAATGAATATTTTGAATAGCTCATGACTATGTTGAAGGAAACATACTTCTAAACAAATTCAGTGATGCATAAAATTCAATAAAAACTTTATCAGTTTATGATAAAAGAATTGGCGTTTCGGGCCCGTTGGACCCACCTTACCCGGATAAGGGTTAATAAAACAGAAGATAGAGACGAATTTGCAATGGTTATAGCCAACCTTTATTAGTGGAGACGGCACTAAAAGAAGAAGAAGAAGAATACAGTAAGTGACCAACGCATTACCATTTCTATCTAACTCTTTCAACCCAATCAACTGAGTAAATAAGCTATTGATTTTTACCACAACTATCTACATGAATGACAATTTTAATTATATTATTAATATTGTTTCACTGCTCGCCCCTATCTGACCATCGGCATCCGAAAACCAGTCCCGTTGTTTGCATCCAGGGTGGAAAATTCTAGAAATCTATGCGACGAAGCTATGGACCTGTCTCGATGATTCCAGAAAAAACGAAAACATATATATTACGATATTTTGAAGTGCTCAGGCATTCATTATTTTGGTACGAAGTGCGCGTGTTATAACATCGAAAAATAAATTGTAAATAATAATTGTAGATATTATAAATTATATGTTTTAGTATAAATAAGTGAAAGTAATAAATTAAATAAAGAATAATAAATAAAGTACAACGTAACATTATTCTAAAATTTACCTGTAGGATTGTGTGCGCAAGCGTGTAAAATGATGACAGCGCCCTCTGGAGCATTTTTCAAATCCTCTATCATACCATTGAAGTCTAGACCACGGGTTTTATTGTCCCAGTATCTGTAGCTGCGTTCTTCTGTAAAGCCGGCATTTTTAAAGAGCAACTTGTGGTTTTCTGTAAAGAAACACTATTGAATTCATGTTTATGTCAATATTACGGATACAATTCCAAACAACTATAGTTTTCTGGAATTCTTCTACTATATCTAAATGAAGTTGGAAGTTCTTACCCCAAGTAGGATCAGAAATGTAAAAGGTCTTCTTTCCTAATACTCTGGCAAGGAACTCGGCACCAACTCTAAGAGCTCCAGTACCAGATAGAGATTGGACACCAAATGCCTAGAATAAAATAGTAAAATAATACAAGTTTTTACATTTTCTAATATCTGTTGGGTTTGGGTATAGAAAACACTTATATGGAATGAAGGATAATTTAAATGTCTTCCAAAAAATGGTATAGAATATATGGTACGGAATTTAAAATAAGAATATTATTCAATATCACATGTAGGCTAAATTCTACTAGAATAATAAAACACCCTGTGTAATGAAATATTTTTTTTAATTTTAACAACACCCAGGCGGTGCCTTGGTTATTTACAACTAGTCACAAAATATTAGACTAACGAGCAAATTTTCTTTATTGACAATCATAAAACTAATGTTTGTTGAGTTCACCACAATGGTATTTCTCAATTTTTTTAGGTAATAAAAATTTTTTCTTTTTTTTTGTAACGAAATAATAAAAATTTAAAACTTTAAATAGGGGGTAAACCCCCTTTGGAGTTGGTCGTTAACCTCTCACTAGAACACAAGTACCTTGTGCAATTTTTGAGCAAGGATGAAATACATTCACATGTGGTCTTTAAAATCTTAAGACATCGACTTAATGTCGACTACTTCTTAATATAGAATGTAACAATAATGTAATTTAGAGGTTTTAACACCTTTTGAAGTGGCTAGTTACAATTACTTGTACACTGAACGTTTACACTGATTGATGGTCAGTTTGACCGAAAACGTTTTGTACTTCCACTCCCTTGTGGATGAATTTTAAGAATTTTAATAAATTCATATGCCTACATACAACAGAAGTGTTTACTTTGTAATAAAAATTTAAATGTTACAGATGACTGTATCTTGGCTACGTATATCGCCGGTCTTTGGTGATGTGTTGTACATAACCATGACATACTTGATTATAATTGCTAAAGCTTACAAATAGGGAAATCTTCAAGTTTTTTAAAAGAGAAGAGTGGTAGGTATTGAAACCCTAATATAGATATGTAATATATAGGAAGCTAAGTAAATTTTCCATACTATATACTATACTAGTAAAATTCGGGGTGTTTCATTTAAAATAAGTATGTATGTTATTACAGCTTGAATTTGCAAATAGAACAATACTATAATTTGACCACCTTGTCAAAAATGTTGTCATAATAAACATCTGTTTAAATATGACAAATTTCTATTATTAAAACCAACATCTGTTTAAATATGACAAATTGTCTATTATTAAAACCAAAAAAAAATTGTGTCTGATTATTAGATTCGTAGATATTTAATTTTTTCTAAGACCAAACACCCTGTATTTAGGTATTGGGAATTCTAATTCTTCATAAAAATCTCAGCATGGCCCAAAACCTAAGATGCAACCATCAGACATCAAATTGTATCAATCTAATATCTCAGTTTGAAATATAAAGGTACTTTATTCTTGTGCAGAACTCATACTGTTTGACATATCTTATATACAACTGATAAAATTTGATATCTGATGGTTGCTAAATATGTACAAAGGTGAAAGAAAATTCGGCATCTATTTAACTAAGAAATAACTCACCCTTCCTTCACGGATTGCAGGTGAATCTTGTCCTAGCAACATGGTAGTAGCTGCAGTACTGAAAGCTTCCAAGCCCAAAATTGGTAAGTACTCTTTGTTGAGCGATTCATCATTGGCTAGAGCTTTTTCCGCTGTTCTTACAACTGGCAGAACCCATGGTTTACCTTCAGTGTTTCTGTAAGCTGAAAAAAATATGAAATTTGATTAAAGCATAATATAACTTAATATTTTTAGGATTGTTCAGAATGAATTTTAATGATTAGTTTTCAGCAACTCTGTTTTACCCTCAGAACGAGAAAAGGACAAATATAATAGCGTATGCTGAGGATATTGTGCTAATATGCAAAAATAGAAAAACAATGGAAAGAATGCTAAACGAAATGGCAACAGAAGGAAAAGTAATGAGATCAAAAATAAACCAAGAAAATAAAAAGGTTAGAGTAGGAGAATACATTTTTGAAGAAGTTGAAAAATGTAATTACCTATTTGGGAATATTAATAACAAACAATGGAGAAAGAGAAACAGCAATCAAAGACAGGAAAATTACAGCAAATAAGACCTAGGTACCATGCAAATAAAAAATTATTAGAAAATAAATTATTGAGCAAGAAATCGAAAATGATGGTATACAAAACAATAATTCGACCTATGATGATATATGCAGCCGAAACCCTTAATATAACAAAAAAACAAGAGGAAACCTTAGAATAAACGAAAGAAAAATACTAAGAGCAATATTAGGACCAACAAAAATACATAAAGATAAATTTAGACAAAGAACAACCTTGAGCTACTGGAAGAAATTAAGGAAAATATAGTTTGACCTAGCCGAAACCCTTAGCATAACAAAAAACAAGAGGAAACCTTAGAATACACGAAAGAAAAATACTAAGAGCAATATTAGGACCAATAAAAATAAATAAAGTTGAATTTTGACAAAGAACAAACCTTGAGCTACTGGAAGAAATGAAGGAAGATATAGTTTGAAAAGTAAAACAGCAAAGAGCAAAATGGCTATGCTATGACATACCTATATGAAGATCAGAATCAACTACTTCGATATTACCAATATTGCAGTGGACACCAGCTGGCAAAAGAAAATGTGGAAGACCAAGATCTATACGGTTACAAGAAGTAATAAATGACCTCAACAGGGCGGGTATAAGACAATGGAAAGAAAAACCAGAGAGAGGAAAAAATGAAGAAAAATAACTGAGAAAATGAGGACTGACCTACCTCAAAACATAGATCTAGAGAGCTTAGAGGGTAACCCCTACGGAGTGTTTAGCCACTCTATATTGTCTATACAGTGATGAGCGAGCTAATTACGGGCAAAATAACGTAAAAGATGGAAAACATAATACATTGTGAAACAAAGAGAGATGAAACTAGTGGAGGTGGAAATTATCGTTATAAACGTACTTACAAATTAACATTACATTACATAGTTTCCCATCTTTAGACATCTGTGACAGGAGTATTTTATAAAATTCTACTGTCACAGTGACAGTTGTCATACTACTTTGATACGTCTAAAGGTGCGAAACTATACATATGTAATGTTAATTTATACATTTATAACGATAATTTTCACCTCCACTAGTTTCATCTCTTTTTGTTTCGCAATGTATTATGTTTTCCATCTTTTGCGTTATTTTCCCAGTTATTAGCTCGCTCATCACTGTATATAATATTTAATTCTGATGTTATAATGGCCAAAAGAAATATGTTATGATTATTTTCCATTTAAAATTATGTAACTATTATACACTTGAGAGTAAAATAATCGACTCACTTGCTGAATTGTACACGTTTTTTTCGTGTACGAATTTCCTAAACCTGTTGTTGGATTCGAGTGATTTTTTTAGTATGTTACAGCCTTATTATTTAAGAAAATCGATGTAATATTATTATTGCTAGACAGGTAAAGGTCATTTTATACCGGGTGTAACAATCATAGGGTGTTTTTTTTTTCTTAAACGTACCTAACTTTTTTATTATACAACATAAGCAAATGAGTCAAAAAAGAAAATGTTAATAAACCATAAGCCTACAATTGAATTTTAATTTAAATATTTTTTATATGCTAGAATAGTCCACAGGGTGTTCCGAATTTTAAGAAAAAACACAGTATGATTGTTACACCCGGTATAAAATGACCTTTACCTGTATAGCAACAATAATATTAGGTACATCGATTTTCTTAAATAATAAGGCTATAACATACCAAAAAATCACCTTTTAAGGGTGCCAATAACTTAATGCAAGTTATTGGCACCCTTAAAAATAATAATTTAAATATGAGTTTTTAAGCCTCGAAAATGCGTATTTTCGCATTTTTTAGATTTTAAATCGTCTATAACTCGAAAACTGTCAATTTTGAGAAAAATCACAAGATACCTTTCTTGTTTAGAATGACCCAAAAAACCGAGAAATATATTTTTGGAGCAATAAAAGGTGATCTTATGTATTTGTTTAAAAAAAATTGTTTAAACAATTTCTGCCCAAAAATTCCGTCCGGCACCCTTCAGATTTGTTTAAAGGGGACATTTTTGAATATGAATCCGCAGAGAAACCGAATTAGAAATGTTTTTCAGGCGGGAGCGGTCTCACCACATGGACTATAATTAGTTTTAATTTAGAAAATGATCTCTTGGCTGAAGCTACAGAAATTGGTATAGTTAATAATTGGTAATGAGTGGGCTAAGTTATTTTTTGCAATGTAATTAAGTGTTTCTACTACAGATGTTACCTTTCCGTCGCAAATTTGTAGAACTTGTAATTCGGTTAAAAGTTCCGTTCCTTCTATGTCTCTCTCATTTCGATTTTTGTCAGTTAACGATTCTTCAAGTTTTTTACGAAAATTAAATTAATCTTCATCAGAATACTTGCCGAAATCCTCAGCATTCCACAAAAATTTAAAAACATCGGCATGGGAAAACATTCTAAAACATCATTTGACTTTGAATTTTAATTTTTGGTTTTCAATTGGCTGATCTTCACTTTCATAGGAAAATTGTTTTTTATTCTTCATGGCCGTAAGGTTTCTGCACTTTTGAATTTGGTATCTACGTTCAAGGCAGTTGCTAATTCTTTGGCATCTACTAGCATTTCACTGAAGTCTTTATCTGAACGATATTCTTCTAAAAAGGCATTTAGGCTGTTCAAACTTTCGCAATAATTTGAAATATTAAATTTTTTAGTTTGCAGAATCTTATAACAATATCGACTTTACCCAGTAGGTATCTTGTACAACAAGACTAACATACAGACAAAGCCAAAATTTTTAATTTTTTTAGCTAAAGAAGATGCTACATGTTTTGTAGAGTTATCAAAATTATTCTCAGAAAAAAATTCATATAGATCGTCGTAAATTTCGACCAACTGGAATCTTGGAGAGGTTATCGCATCAATTCTGCTAGTCCACCTAGTCTCTGACAAAAGTATTAGTGTTAAATTTGAAATGTTACGTTTCAGAACACACCACCGATTGTTTGAGGCAGAAAAAAGTTATATAACTCTTGAACAGTTCAGAAAAAGTTTTACTAAATAATATTTAATTTCACAGCATCGTTAATGACAAGGTTCAAACTGTGGTTATTCGCGGTGTGCAAGTACTTGGAAGGGAAACGAGAAACGACCGTGCGCGAGTCGCGGAGAAATATTGCAACTATCTTAAATAATTCATATTGTCAATTGAAATTGTCAAATTGACGTATATTTCATACCTTCTGTCATTGAAGCAGAAAAATTATATATTGCTCCACAATATCGATATGATATGCAATTATTATATAAAGGTAAATTTAATTAATTGTATTTTGCTTGCAGTACTGCATTTTAATAACTAATTTTATTTACTACATACAATTTTTTACGTTTGTATAACATAACTTGCATCTTATTTTTTCTTCTTATTATATTTTGGACTATGGCCTTGACAATTATCCAGTAACCAGGACTAATATAATTGGCCAATATAATTAAAAGTGCGAATAAAAGTACAGAGCGTAGAAATAGGGGTCGCTTTGCCGAACTTGCACGGTCCCAATAGCAAGGAACAAAGATTGCACGTGGATTAATATTAATTCTTTTTTGTACACCTTGATGTTTACCTTTCATATTCGAACCATTGTCGTATCCTTGTCCGCACATATTATAAATGTCTAACCAAAATTTTCTAAAATTTTCAGCAAAAGTTGGTTAAATCTCCCCTGTTGTATCATCTAATAGCTGAAATGTTACAAAACGTTCTTCTATATTTGCTATAAAAATTTCTTCAGAAATTTGCTCCTGATGACTCACATCAGGAATACATGTACAAATAGAAAAATACTTAGCTACATAATTTAATTTTTTTTTAAGATATTGTTTCTTATATTATCACCCATCAATTTCATAGTTTGATTTGTATGACATGACTGGGTCAAATTTTGCTATCATTTCTATACATTTCAAGAAATTTCCATTATTTCTTTGAAATAGCTTGTTACTAGATTCTCGAAAAGACCAGTTTGTTGGGCCAAAAATTAATTTGTGTAAAATATTCTTTTAACGACACTGTGCCAGTGAACCGGCCATGGTTCACTCCGGGAGCCGTAAGTAGGTAGTTAAAATAGCATTAATTTCACCACCAGTCAGTATATTGGTGGGTAATAAATTTCACCATCGGTATTAGTAGAAAAATTTTTGTTTTTTTATGTTGATTTTCTGTGAAGCTTCAAAAAATATTTAATTTTGAATTGGATATTTATTTAACTTTGCTGAATCAAAGGGCGCGCCTTGGCGCCTTCGTGTGCTGCACTACCTTGCCCATATGGACCATATGTCCAAAGACAAGAGGATGTAAAAACAGCAAAGAAAATATTACAATAGAAGCAGCTAGGAAGGTGAAAAAAAGGGTCAGAATGAGATGGTTGGATGATGTGGAAGGCGACCTGAAAACCATGAATATAAGACAATGGAGAAGGACACAGACAGAATAGAGATCTGAATGGAAGGACATAGTCAAACAGGCAAAGACCCATCCAGGGTTATGATGCCAAAAGAAGAATATATGAGGCTATGCATGCAACAAGGGCAAACTGGAATATCCCTGTTTGGTGAAAAATGCAATTTTATTAAAATTAATCAACTATTTTCAAAGGGAAATAAGCCACAATTTTACCAAAAAAATGATTTTATTAACGTTTCAATGCCCAAGTCGGGTGTAGTTGTCAAAATACAAAATAATACTAAATTAAACAAAAATGATGTTGCTTAGTAAAAAATTTTTCTAATAATTTATTTAATCTGACTCATTTATATTGGCAATTCAGACATGTATTATACATTTTAAAGTGGAAGACTTATGAGCTGCGTTCCTGGGACGACTTTACTAAAAGACAGTTCATTTGATTACATGAAATCAACCCAACTCAAGAATATCTGCCACAAAAATCATAGCATATGATCTGTCTTTAAAAAGACAACTAAATGCAAGGGTGGCAGTAAAATTCTCGCGCTAGAGACTTCATAGTAAATCACCAGAGAAAACCAGGAAAAACCTTGTGATACTATCCCGACATCCTAAGTATTTGGTGATTAAAAATTAAAATTGTTGAGTGAGGCAAACTTGAAAAATTGGATTTTTTAATTCAATAATTATTGAAGACCATAATTATGATTATCAATTAATGAACCAATGTGTCATGTGAAGGGACATACAAAAGAATGCTAAAAAAATCTTAAAGTCGAGTTCGCCCTTACCAGGCATAGCCTCATTCATATATCTTCTAAAATATTTTATAAAACCTCTCCAGATAATGCAGAGTGCCTATTACATAATAAATATTCTTTGGAATTTGTCTATGATAATACTTTATTAAATTGTTTACCAAACCTGTTTAATTAATTAAAAATTAACACCTACCTCCGACTCCAAGATTCACTTTCTTATCGAAAGTATCATCGTTGTAGGCCTTAGTGAGAGCAAAAACTTCCACTGGAGGTCCTAATTCAACTTCTGAAAACCAGGACATTGTTTCCGGCACTTGTATTTTGAACCTTGAAACGAAAGTGTATATACAATTAAGAATTGCCGAGCGCAACTGCCGTGCGTTAATTAAAAAACGTTTGCTTTATTTAAACAAGATAACTGATGTGATGTGACCTTTCGAGAAGGTCATCTAAAAAGTGATCAGTATGTCAGAATCAGATGATACGGTTGTCACTGTCAGAAGTGTCAGTACTGTGTGTCAGTGCATACCATGGGCGTAGCTACCGAAGAATCTAGGAAAAAAAATAATCCCTTGACAAAAAATCCCCACAAATTTTGTTGGACAAAAATATCCCCACAAGAAATACCCAAGAAATTTTTGCTGCCGTCTGGTGTCAAGAAACTCTCTTGACATATTAAAATATTCCTCAGATAATGTTTAATCAGACAATTTATAAGGAGCTAGAGATCTTTGAAGATGGCGCCTTGTAATTAGTTTTTTTAAATACCTCCAGAACGCTTTTATTTAGAGAAAAGAAAACTCGTACGTTTATTTATGTTTAGTCCTGTCGCCAGGGGGGTACAACGGCCTCCTTAATTCAGATGGAATTACCCAAGTTTTTTATGTATTTTGACCCGTAGAACACGAATTTTTTGGGTAACAGTTGATCAGGATATCGATAAGATTGTTATAAACAAAGAACTTGAGGAATTACATAGCAGCGATTTTTCGCAAAACAAAACATTTTTTTTTGTATTTTTTGGGTGATTCTCAGCAAAAAATGGTCTTACAAGTTTTTTCGTAGGATGCATAGTTTTCGAGATAAACGCGGTTGAACTTATAAAATAGCAATTCTGCTTACTGCATTTGAAAGTTCAAGTCAAATTACATCGGTTTTGATTATTTGCATTGCTAAAAATTAAGTTTTTATTTGTCAAACAAAGCTATAAACACATAGTGTTTCCCGTGCCAAATGCATGCGTTTTAATGTACGTAATATACGTAGACATTCTGTATGCCCGCCTACTCGTTCGATTTCAAATTAGAAATGCATTGAAGGCACCATTCAATCACTATGTGTTTATAGCTTTGTTTAACAATAAAAAAAATATTTTTTAGCAATTAAAATAATCAAAGCCGATAGAATTTAACTTGAACTTTCAAATTCAGTAAGCAGAATTGCTATTTTATTTTTCAATCAAAAGTTATTCGGGTTCAAAAATTGCAATTTTTCGATTGTTTAAAAGTTCAACCTCGTTTATGTCGAAAACTATGCATCCTACGAAAAAACTTGTAAAAACATTTTTTGCTTAGAATGACTCAAAATATACAAAAAATTGCTTTGTTTTGCGAAAAATCGCTGTTATGTGATTCCTCAAGTTCTTTGTTTATAACAATCTTATCGACATCCGGATCGACTGTTACCCAAAAAATTCGTGTTCTACGGGTCAAAATACATAAAGAAAACTTGGGTAAGTCCATCTGAATTAAGGAGGCCGTTGTACCCCTACTGGCGACAGGACTACTTCCAGAGATGAATTGATTTCATCAATTGCGCATTTGTAGAACTGGTCATATGCGCCCGTTTTGGATAGGTCAACGGTTATTTTATCGCATAACTTTTTGTCTTTAATTATTAAGCATTTTTGACACTAGATCAGTAAATTATGAGGTATTCTAGTACTAAAAGTTTCTCTTGCTTTAAGTCGGTAAAATACACCGGTACCTATTTCAGAAATTTTTTTCAAATTTAAAAAACGAAAAATTTTCAAATCAATTCTTCTAGAAAACTATATTTATATCCTGCCAACTTAAAGCAGGAGTACCTCTTTTTCACTAGAATACCTCACAGTTTAATAATCCAGTGTAAAATGCGTTAAAATGTAAGTTAAAAACTAAAACGTTAGACGATAAAATAACCCTTGCCCTACCCAAAACGCCTATGACCGGTACTAGAGTTTTCGGTTTTATAAGTATAATAGAAGTGTTCTGGAAGTGTTTAAAAAAAACTAATTACAAGGCTTCAGAGAGCTCTAGCTCGCTTAGAAAGCATTTTCGGACTAGGTGAATTGGGTTCAATTGTCTTAAAATCATCTGGGGAATCTGCGGTCTTCGTTCGCCAGGAGAGTTTATGGACACATTGTGAAATGTAAAAAAATTTAAAAAATTATTCCACAATAGGTAATTTCACTATTACGTCGTATAGTAAGTCTAAAGGTTTTACAACAGCAATAAAATTGTTGCCGCTTTTCGAAAGCGCTTAGTCTAAAAATCTAGCAAGAAAGTGGGGGGTGACAACTATTTTTAAACATAAAGGACGAAAAGTAATAAATCGATTTTTTTGATGATTGATCAAAAGATGAAAGGATTTCAGACACGGAATCATATTTCAGTGGTATTTGTAGGTTTTACAACCCGAGGAACTTTTATTATTTCCAATTGAAATTAAAAATAAAAAACAAGTTGAAAGACTGACTGCTAAATACGATACAGATATTTCATTTGATATTTATGAACACTTACTTATTATACTTTAACAATCTGCTTCAAACTGAAAATCAGAAAATTCAATATGTTAAAGAACCTTGCATCCAGTTTTCCGGAGGTATCTAATAACAGCATGTTTTCTGGTTTTAACCATTCAGGTAACTACATATACTGCCGTAACTAAAATAAGTTTTTCAAAATTAAAATTGATTGAAAAGTAGCTTAGGACCTCAGGTAGTTACTGTCTATAAAAACCGAAAATCTAGAGAAATTTAAATATTCTTCAGCCATGAACGCCTTTAATAAATAAGTTTGCCGAACACAAGGCGAGAAAAATTCATTTTTAAATTATTGTTTGGTTAACATCTTATTGACTCTTAGGAGCATTTGTATTGGTAATTAATTATATTTGTGTACTCTATAACTATACTCAATATATATATTGTGTTCAATTCTTTTGTTGAACATTTTCTTAGCACTATATCTGTGACTATACCATAGCAGTCATGAAGACGGGACCCGCGAACAATTTTGATAAGTACCCCTGTGGGACTAGCTGCGCCACTGGTGAAAACTCTTCTGTATCATAGAGTACATAGAACATAAAAATAATCATCTATATACACTACATAGTAGACAAGTAACAATACAGAAAGATACAAAAATTCAAGCAATAACTACTATTCTCCTCAAAACGAATACACATTTAATCAAACAGCAAATATTCACAAAATTAAAATATAAATAAGAATTGTATCAGTATAAATACTTACGTCATGACGATTCACTAGTTCTTCAGTTCCACTATCAATAATCCCACTGCATTGTCCCTTCAATAAATATTGTCTTATATATATCCTTAAAAATGGATTCAAAGGTTCAACAAACCTTACAACTACCTAACTAAAGCCGCATCCTGTTTAGGCGTTCGTAAATATCGGTTTTCTATTTGTACCCCCTAGTGGTTGTTGTTGCGATAACGTATCAATAGTTCTTCTTGACATGTTTGTGTAATTATTTTATAGATACATGCTTTTAGCCCAGTCGGGATAGCATTTGACCTTGCATTACGAGCTGCCCCAAATTTTATTTTTCCAATCATTAGGGGGTCAATAGTAGTATAAATTTAAAATCTCGACTGAATTTGACCGTTGCGTTAACAGCCATCTTGATTTTAAACGAGAATTGTTCTTGCTCAATACCTCCGCCATTTTCAACTTTTCGACAAAAAGTGTAGAAACTGAAATTGTTGAAAATGCGGTTTTCTATAATTTCGTTTATTATAATTTTTTTCGTGTGGTCGATATTTTCCGAGTTATGGGGAAAAATAGTGACAGATAGAGCATAATTAATGATTTATTGAATTATCTCGTTTATTATTAGTTTTATGACAAATTTGAACCTGTACAAAAATAAAGAGAATTACATTTTGTACAATTTTGATCTCTTTAATTTTTTATAAAATCAATATTTAAGGTAGTACGTATGCTGTAAAGGCGCGAGCGCAAGACCTGATTGATTTAATAGCAATGGTTTTTGTTCAATATCTCCGCCCTGTTCAACTTTTCGATAAAAAGTGTAAGGACTGAAATTGTTGCAATTACGATTTACTACAATTTTCCGAGAGACCAGTGGCGGGTCTTCGAGGGGGGGGGAATGGGAAAATTCCCCTTGACAGGGTCCAAAATTTAAAAAAAAAATTTTGAAATATTAAAATGTGTTAGCTAACATGAAACTTAATTATAGACAGGCAAATTCAACCAATAAAACCCGCTAGTTAATAAAATTAAGTGAACTTAATGCATATAATATAAGTTATTATTTATGTCTTTTATGTACTTAGTTTGGTTGGTGTTCCTTTGGAAGTTGCAAAAATTGTATAAAATATAATTCTCTTTATTTTTGTTTATGTACAATTATGTCGTAAAGTTAATAATAAATGAGACAATTCAATAATTATGCTTCCCCTCCGCTTCCACTATTTCCCCCCTTAACTCGGAGAATATTGATCGCATAAAAAAATTGCGGAAAAGAAATTGTAGGAAATTGCGTTTCCAATAATTTTAGTTCCTACCGTTTTTGTCTAAAAGTTGAAAATGACGGAGATATTAAGCAACAACGGTTCTCGTTTAAAATCAATATGGCGGCTAATGCAACTGCGGAATTCAGTCGAGATTTTAAATTTACACGACTAATTGATCTCCCCTAAAGGATAGAATTATAAAATTTGGGGCAGCTCGGAAACAAGATTCAATTCAGTAATAAAATGTTATAAATCACAACAGAACATCATTTAAAACATGTATCAAAGATAAAAATTTTTTGTAGGTCTTTCGTTTGGCCCCCAAAGGCGATTAAAAATTCAAATTAAAACAGGTGGCCTAAAACGCGTCGTGACGTCACTCGTTTGTACATTTACATTTTTCCAACAAAGTAACCAGAATTTTAAATTAGACGTTATAAACGTCAGTAGAAAATACATTTATTTGACGTTACAAGTGTTTTGATCGTTTGAACTATTCATAGAAAACTGTACTTTTACAAAATGGTTTTATTTCCGTAGTAAACCTTCTTTCCTTTCCTTCAATAACTATATCAAACTCCAATGTCAACAAACTGGTATATATATTATTACAATGACATACGATAAATGTTAATAGAATATAAATATTTTTCCTTTATTTCGCGACGAGGTATACCAAAATAGGTGGAGACCAATAAACTAAAGAAGAAGAAGAAGAATATACCTAATTATAACCATAAACCGAACCAACTGAGTGACGTCACGGGCCGTTTGACCTATTTTAAGATACCGAAGACTTTAAATTTGTACTTCTAAGTTATTATGAGTTTTTGAAGCGTGAAATTTTGGAAATCTCATTTTTATACAAAACTGAACATTATTATGTAATAAAAAAATGTGCAAGTTCCCCATTATGCTCCCAAACACTTTTCACTATTTTCCCACTTAACTCGGAAAATATCAACCGCATGAAAAAAATTGTTAGAAACAAATTGTAGGAAATTATATTTGGAACAATTTTAGTTGAAAATGGCGTAGATATTGAACAAAAACAATTGCTACAAAATCAATCGGGTCTTACGCTCGCGCGATTATCGCATACGTACTACCTTAAGTATTAACTTTAGCAAAAAAATAAAAGAGAGTAAAATTGTGTAGAATTTAATTCTCTTTATTTTTGTATAGAAACATTTTGTCGTAGAGCTAATAATAAACCAGATAATTCAATAATTATGCGCTAACTGTCACTATTTTCTGCCATAACTCGGAACACATCGACGGCACGAAAAAATTGTAGCAATAGAAATGATGGAAAATTACATTTTCAACAATTTTGGTTGTTATACTTTTTATCGAAAAGTTGAAAATGGCGGAGATATTGAGCAAAAATGGTTCTAGTTTAAAATCAAGATGGCGGCTAACGCAACGGTGGAATTCAGTCGAGATTTTAAATTTATACTACTATTGACCCCCTTTAATGATTAGAAAAATAAAATTTGGGGCAGCTCCTAATGCAAGGTTAAGCCTGTTATTCGTGTAACCCGACTGGACTATTTAGACATACCTATTGGTACATAAAAACATTGGAATTAAAAAACTTCTGTAGGTATAGTAGGTAGGGTTGAGAAAAATCAACTCTTAGGTGGGCAAAAATTTGTTCAACATGGCGTCAGCATGAAATCGGTTAAATAATGTATACTAATATTACCATACAGAGAAATAATGCAGAAATATACCATTTTCCCCTTAAATCCAAAAATAGGGTAATTTGGTATATTAGGTAGGTTAGAGTACTTATCTTAGAGTAGGTATTCATCTTTTAGTATATTGGCATTGGCAAAGGTTAAAATGGTGGCTTTTAAATTTTGGTCCGATCATTTTTTATTGCTTCGGAAATTGTAAAATAAGCTTAAAATTTCGAAAATCAGAAATGTTTTATAAATTTGGCAAAAATGAATCTAGTTTAATATTAAATGAAAAATTGAGTCAAGTAATTCTTAAAATGCACAAAAAATTTCAAGAAGATTCGTCAATTTGTTTATTCCACAGAGCGATATATTTTGCAATATTATTGCCCAGAAAATTATCATGATACGGTGATTTTGTGCGTGCCACATGAAAAAAGAAGGCGCATATTTTCAACACATTTAATAAAAAATTAATAAAAGTAATTTTTTACATTGCAAACACATTTTACTAAAGTAGACTAATTTTTGGCTTATAAATAATTTGAATAACTTTGTTCATATTGACTGTAGGCTAAATTAAAAAAAAAATTTTTTGCCTAGACCCATTAGGGTCAAAGTTAGCCACTTTCTTTATATAATTCACTCACAGTTACTTTGTTTATAACACTTAAGCAACCTAACTAGCGTTATTTTGAAGTTCAAGTTACTCATATCCCACATAACAATGATGTTCGGATCATGTTCTAAGCATATCCTACCAACATTCGTCGAAGTATATCCTTTTTAGTATATGCGTAGTACAAGCATAGCATGTACCATAAAAAACATTCTAAATTTCATGTTCTTTGCATGTGCCTCAAAGAATATTCTTGCACCGAATATACTGAGCACATTCGGGTACGTAGTATCTCGGAATTTTCGTAAAAGTTTATTCTTAGAATATACCTTAATCGAATATTCTTAGTATATGCGTAAGTATATGCAAAAGTATATGCTTAACACATCCTTGTATATACTTTTAAAATATCTTAAAAAGAATATACTGAATGTACCTATAGGAAGAAGAACAATATGTTAGCATATAGATTATCAACTTCGCATTAAGAATAATTAATAAAATTTATGTATTTTGGTAGGTACTACTGAACTATCTAATTCATTTTTTCTTAAACCGTTTTAATTGTATGGTAAAAAGTTTAAAACTTGATTCTATTGAAGAAAAATGAGAAATTCTCGTTTCGTTTTCAGTTGAAATGAAATACCATTTTGATTTGAGTTTATACCATAAGTGTTAAGTATTTTTACCTATAATTTTCGGGAATCCGGAAACGGCCATTCATTGTCATTCTGACCCTTGCATTGCATTTTATACCTGCACAAGGGAAGGGGGTAGGTAAAAAAAGAGCAAAATTATATGAAAATAGTTTCCAGTACCCAGTACAGTTATGCATTTATGTCTACGATGTTAGGTAGGACCAAGTATTTCTAGCTACAAGGACTAAAACATTTTTAAGAACATAAAAAGCAGTTTGAAAATAATAAATTCATATTGGTACTTCAATATTTCCTAAATACCTAGTAAGTAAAAGTATGTATAATGTATATAGATACCTATAAATTTTAGTAATTTACATACATATTTATATATTTGGCTATTATATAATTATATAAGCAGCATTTTTATTTTGATGTGCACATAATAACTAAATATATTACTTATATTTTATATATTATAGGCTACTTACCCATATAATATTTATTATACATAGGTACCTATATAACTAACTAAAGTTTATATATTTTATCCTTACTTTTTACGTAATATTGTAGAATGTAATAACTACATTCTCATATGCAATTAGAATATGTAACTATAATATATTAGTAGAACCAAAGAATACACACACCCCCATAGTGGGTGTGTTAGTATTCTTTGGTAGAACCTATAGGATGAGATTGGGTGATGTTGAAAACATACTTCTGAGAAATACAGCACATCCTTGGAATATTCTTCCCATATACTAAAAATATGTGCGATAGTACATTCTAAGTATATACATAGAAGGTATATAGCACTTCCTTGGAATATTCTTCCCATATACTAAAAATATGTGCGATAGTACATTCTAAGTATATAACTAGAAGGTATATAGCACTTCCTTGGAATATTCTTCCCATATTCTAAAAATATGTGCGATAGTACATTCTAAGTATATAAATAGAAGGTTTATAGCACCTCCTTAGAATCTTCTAAAAAGTATGTTCTTGGTATATACTGAAAAGAAGTGCGGTAGTACATTCTAAGTATATATACATAGAACGTTTAAGTACTGTAATGTAGTATATACTCAGTATATGCTCTGCACATTCGCAATGGTAATTACGCATATTCTAAGTATATACTTTTTCTGAAAAGTATGTTCTATGAATCTACTAAGAACATGAAATTGTTATGTGGGATAGTTTATGTGTAAAAGTTTGAGTAAACTTTGTACTTCAACAGAGCGGTTAATAAAGCTTTAAAAATGAAGTCCTAACGAAATCGGCTGGGGGCCGGTGGTGGGGAAGTATAATAAAATCCGCTCCCTCAAAAAATGAAATTGATTCTTCAATTGCTGCGATTATATATCTCCAGAAGTTGTTGATGAATTTCGATTATTATTGTTTTAATTTGTATATGTAGGTACTCGTAGTCGTGTAGAGTAGGTACATTAGTGCGTTCGCGGGTGCTTGTCGGCGACAAATTAGCAGCAAAACGCATGCGCACTTAAAAATGATATAAATAATATCGTTAATAGATAAATATACAAGGTATTATTAACGGTATCATTTATATTAAGTGAGGTTAGAAATTGTCAACGACAATTTGTCCACGGTACCCGCGAATGCAACTTACGTAGGTACCTACATATACAGGGTGTCCAGAAACTCTACCTACAAACGAAGACAGGAGATTCCTCAGATAATTTTATGACAATTTAACCCAATTCACCTAGTCCGAAAATACTTCCTAAGGGAGCTGAGCTCTTTGAAGATGGCGCGATGTAATTAGTTTTTCTTAAATACCTTCAGAACGCTTCTATTTAGAAAAACGAAAATTGGTATACTTATTTACTTTCCTCAAATGAATCGATTCCATCCATTGCGAATTTCTATTACCGGTCATAGGCGTACGTTTTGGGTAGGGCAACGGTTATTTTATCGCATAACTTTTTTGTCTTCAACTTTTAAGCATTTTTGATACTGGATTATTAAATTGTGAGGTATTCTAGTACTAAAAGGTACTCTCACTTTAAGTCGATAGGATACACCGTTTTCTAGAAAAATCGATTTGAAAGTTTTTAGTTTTGGGAATTTAAAAAAATAGTTAAAAAAAATTTAAAAAAAACCGATGTATTTTACCAACTTAAAGCAAGAATAACTTTTAGTACTCGAATATCTCATAATTGAATAATCTAGTGTCAAAAATACTTAAAAATTAAAGACAATAAAGGTATGCTATAAAATAACTGTTGACCTACCCAAAACGGACGCCTATGACAGGTACTAGAAATTCGCCATTAATGAAATCGATTAATCTCTGGAATATAAATAAATGTACCAGTTTTCATCTTTCTAAATAGTTTTTTTTGAATCTTTTTTTTTAAATTCAATGAACAAAAAATTTTGATGTTACAACTACTTGATGGTCTCTGCGGGGTATGGAATAGTAATGGTGTTAAGCGTATAGAGCTCAAAGTACATCCAAATGGGGGGTTGTAACCCCCAAAACCACCGCCGCCTGGTTACGCCTATGATTTCAATGGCCATTGGTAAGATGTTTTTCGAACTATGGTAATGAAAAGAAGTTTAGCTAACGATTAGTTTGGATATATACTTTTGTTAGAGGTTTTTGATTTTTCTGTGTTGTTATATTGTAATAAGTATGTACATATTCTCAGGGATTTTAAAGTTTCTGTGCACAAAGAATATTTATTTAAATTTCTTTTGTCCTTGTTGGTAATTGATTGACGTTAATTTTATATGTCTCCAAAGTATTTATCATATTCCAAACATATTTGACTAAGAAAATCATAACGTATATTTTAAAATTAGTTTGTTATTTTAGGAAAATTTGATTAGAGAAGTTTTTCAAATATAGGCACCACACATTACACTAGTAGTCGAAATTTCTACAATCGATTTCAAGTAAGTGATTAAATCGAAATAATTTGAAAATTTGTTAATACAGCTCATAGT
This sequence comes from Diabrotica virgifera virgifera, assembly GCF_917563875.1. NCBI lineage: Eukaryota > Metazoa > Arthropoda > Insecta > Coleoptera > Chrysomelidae > Diabrotica > Diabrotica virgifera. Next base: position 287,162,898 of record NC_065443.1, on the reverse strand, counting down.
TTACATTAAATTCGTATTGTTCTTATCTATTTGTAAAATAAACAGGTATTAAATTAATAAACACCATTTTTAGTAATAAATAAAAATATTTAAAAAATTGTTTTATTTGTTTTTTATTTTGCCTTTGTCTTTTTAAAAATCGAATTGACCGTTTCTGTCAGCTAACTGTCGGTTGTCGCGCTGTCTGCTCTTGTCGAAAGGAGTGGGGGAAGAATTCCATTTTATAGTGACTGTTTTATGTTTTATTTAGTGTTAGTTGTTAAATAAGAACAAATCATTGTGTTTTTCTTGCTTTATTTAAATATTTTAGTGATATTAAGTTTAATAATGACTAAAGCGTAGCGATATGGCTTGCGTACGAACCGTGTACAACCTAATTTCACATCAGCAGGTGTTAGACTGACACTAGGGTCAATTCAAATACCTATATCCTGTATATGAACTCTTTTTCTGTTGCTGAACAGATTGTAATGGTAAATTGGACAATTTCGCTTTACTTAGGATACGCTTATACGACATGCAGGTACGTATATTCGCTATTAAAATTACATTTTAGCGATCTTTTATTCTCCAATGTCATTTACTGGATGTTCTTTCTGTCAAAAGTTTCTTATTTAGAGAAAAGACCACTGTTTTTTATTTTCGTTTTGTTTAAGTTGTATTGATTATAAATTCTGCAAGTGAATGTTTGGGTTATTCCAGCTGTAAGTGTGCCCTGCCTAAGGGTTTTGTTTGTTGTGATCCATCAAGAAAGGGAGTGTCTTAATATGGATATGAGGCTCTTTATACAAACAATGCATCTATCAAATTATTGCTCAAAAATAAATCAGTACCTATTTTTACAAATTGCTTATTAAAAGTGTATTTAGATATTACCTACATATATACAGAATGTTTGCCATAACCAGTAAGTCATCTTTTACTTTACACATTTTAGAAAGTTTATTTGGCAATTTTTAGAAATGAACACAAGATTTTTAAGTTCTCACAGCAGTTTATCTTTTATTTACATTTAAAAACTAAATTTGACATTATGCAATGTAATTTTAACTAAATTAGTGTTTTCTACTAACAATAAAAATTGAGGTCATCATTAAAATTATAAAAAATGTATTGCTGATGATTTTAAATGTATATAAATTTATATAGATTGGATCTATATATGCACGAATGTTCAAAACTGTAACTGAGGACATTTTAAAACCTGAAATTCGTAGAATGAATTCTATAAATTGGGCGAGTTGTGCTGATCTTGCTTTAAAATCTTAAGAAATGTAATTATGGTCTGCAGAGTCTTCGTATTAGTGGAAGTATTTGTAACAATTTATTTAAGATGGCTAACAAACATTAGTAATAACATATACAAGATATTTAATGTACAGTAGAGCGTCGATAATCCGAACTAATTGGTACAGGGGTAGTTCGGATTATCGAACATATGTTCAAAATACATACAAAGCTCATAAACATAGTACATATGTACAGTTACGATCACTGAATAGTTTACACCTTAATTTTTATATTGTAATACTGTAAAATTGCAGTGTTGTACGGATTTCATAAATGTCAAAGTCAAAAAGTCAATATTTGTCAAAAATTTCGCGAGTGTTGAAACATAAAATAACGATATCAAACTCCTCCAAAATGGTTATAATGAATTTGAATGATGCACAAAAGCGAGAGCAATTGCCAAACTCGAAGAAGGTTGGTTTTTAAGAACAGTTGCTGCAGATTTGGATGTGAGCCATATATGTGCATATGGAAAATCAAACAAAGATTAGATAATTTTGGATAGATATAAAATAAAATCGGTATTTCTAGACCAGACTTCCTTGTTTTCATTATTAAGACCATAATCCATTCCATTCAAAAAAACTTCTTTCTATACTTTCCATTTTGATAAACTTTGTAAAATATATTTTTATATTATCTTTATTTTTTAATTTTTTTTATTTTTATTTTATTTTATTTTTTATTTTATTATTAGAGTAGAGTAGAGTAAATTTTTATTTGCATAAATTTTTAACATAATTGAGCAAATAACGTCACATTACTAACAATCACATATTAAAAAATGCTACTAATAATCACATATTAAAAAGATATATTAACAATACACTAAAATATACAAACAATACAAATTACATATATGCTGATCAAGGCTGATAGGCCAGGTACTCCACCACAGTATACGGCTCAATGTTAACCAGGTGTTGAAAAACCGTTTTTTTAAAAGCTTTATAGCTTGTTTCCCGTTGAATGTCAGATGGTAGACTATTGTAAAATTTAACGCACGCATACAAAGGACTTTTCTCTGTTAGGGACAATCTGTGAAGTGGAATATTCAAATTAAGGCTTCTTGTGTTATATTCATGATTTGGTTGTAGGTGATAAAATAAAGTAAAATTTTTAAAGAGAAACATAATACATTCATATATATAGACAGCTGAGAAAGTGAGTATATTGAGTGATTTGAATCGGCCTCTACAGGATTCTCTCGCCTTTAGTCCTAGGATCACCCTGACTGCCTTTTTTTGGACTATGAAGACAGTTGAGCTATCCACCGAAGCACCCCAGAAGACTATTCCATATCGCATAAGAGAATAAAAGTTTGCATAATATACCGATAGTAAGATTCCCTGGTCTAGATAGTTTTTCAAAACTCTTAATGAGTAGCAGGCTCTATTTAGTTTTTTTGTCGCATTTTTTATTTGTTCTCCCCAATTCAAGTTCTGGTCAATATGAAGACCAAGAAACTTAACTGATCTAGAAGGTTCTGTGTTTTGGGATAAAAGATTGACTGTATCTGGGAACTCTTCTCGTGATTGGCTGGTTCTAAAGTAAACAAATACTGTCTTATCAGTATTAAGCACCAGCTTATTTCCACAGAACCACTGTTCAGCCTTGTCCAGAGTTTGTTCTGCCACTGTGAGGAGTGTTTCTAATGTTTCTTCCCAAAATAGCATGTTTGAGTCATCAGCAAAGTTTACCAGGTTTGAGGAACCACTAATCACTGCATTTGGCAGGTCATTTATATAGACCAAAAAGAGAAAAGGCCCTAAAATACTCCCCTGTGGTATACCTAATTTTAAGTTTATCGGTTCAGAGTAAACCTTACATCCCTGTTTCTCCAAGCATACTTTTTGTGATCTATCTGTAAGAAATGATTTTATCCATTTCAATGCTGGTCCCTGTATTCCATAACAATATAATTTTTGCAATAGGAGAGCATGATCTAGGCTATCAAAAGCCTTAGATAGGTCTAAAAAAGCACCTAGTGTTTTCATTTTTGACTCTAGTTTTTCTAAAATTTTTGATATAAAATCATAGGTAGCTGTCTCAACTGACCTCCCTGCAAGAAAACCATGCTGCGAATTACTAAATAAGTTGTTTGTAGTAAAAAAGTTTTGTAGTCTGTAATATATTGCTTTTTCGAATATTTTTGAGAATGATGGAAGAAGGCTTATTGGTCTATAGTTCTCCATCTTAGTAGCATCACCTTTTTTATGTAGTGGCTTGACAATTGCCAGTTTTAGACTTTGAGGAAATTTACCTTGCCTGAAAGAAGTGTTGACTATAAAGGATAGAGGAAGACAAATCTCTGATGAAACAAATTTAATTAAGCTGGTTGATATTTCATCATAACCAGAGCTATGCTTGTTTTTTAAGTTATTTATTATATGGCCTATTTCTTTTTCTGAAACAGGAGTTAAAAACATGCAATGATTATTTTGTTCGATATTAATTTGAAAGTTTTTTACAGGCTTAATTTTCTTTACAGCTTCAGCCGCAGCATTTGCCATAAATTGATTTATTTCATCAGAAAGCACCTGAGGATCACCCTCTAAACAAAAATTACCTTGATTTTTTGAATTGCCCTTAATCTCTTTTACCAACTGCCAAGCCATTTTAGTTTTATTTTCACTATTTTCGATTCGTTCCTTATAACAATTTTTTCGATATTGAGTGAGTAAAGCATTATACTTACGTTTTTCTGCCCTGTAAATATCTTTATATTCATCATTATTACTAGATAGTGTAAACAAAACATCAAGCCTAGATTTACAGTTTTTTATATCATCATTTTGCAAGCACTGTTGAGATTTTTTTTTATTTGTTGTATTTATCTCTTTAAGTGGAAAACAGTTTACAAAAATTTTTTGAACTATATTCATGAAAGTATCCCACTGATCATCTACTTCTAATGTCTCGATAACAGATACCCAATCAACATTACTCAACATAAGTTTAAAAGAATCTTTATTCTCATTGTTAAATATTCGTTTTTTTGTTATATTTGAGTCAATATTATTTAATTCAAATTTTACCTTTTGAGCAGTATGATCAGATGTATGGGGATTGAATATAACAGAATCAAATATGTCTAGATTTGTAAAAATATTGTCTATACAGGATTTTTTGTTACCTTGTATGCGTGTATAGTCTTTGATGGAGGGTTTAATATCAAAGGAGCTCAAAAACGTTTTTAATGTACCTGGCCAACCTACACCATCAAGCAGCATATCCAAATTAAAATCGCCAGCCAGAAAAATGATGGAGTCCTTGTCAACTAGGTCACAGAGTATTTGGTCCAGTTTATCTATTAAAATTTGTGGGTTTTCGGTTCGGTATATGGACAGCACTACAATCTTTTTCCCATCAATTTGCACCTCTGCAGCAGAACACTCAAACACTGATCTTTCTGATAAGCTTGAAATGTCTTCCCGGGCTTTTGCAATAAACGGTTCTTTGATATATACCGCACTACCACCATGTTCCTGTGAACTGCCTCTACAATATGAAGATATCAGTTTGAAATTTTTCACATTGTAGTCCCTCAGTTGATCTTCTGTTTTCCAGTGCTCAGTTAGACACAGAGCAAAACATTCATCGTGGTCTTCTACAACAAGATTGATTGCATCAATGCTTGTTGCGATTGACTGCGTATTCAAGTGTATTATTGATATCTTTTGCTGTGTCTTCTGACACCTGGGTGCCTCTGAACGTTCTGAAAATGGTTAAATATTATACCATTAGGCCATAATTCTTCCTTCATCAACTGGGGTATTTTTAGTTCTGGTGCAGTTATTTTAAATGAACTTTTGTATTTATCTGTCCTGGTTTTCATTTTCTCACAGATAACGTTTTCATCCAGTTCTCTTTCTTTTAGGTAGTTGATAATTTCCGGAGTTTCCGTTTTTGGATCGAAACCAGACAGGAAGATCGCCATATGTTTTGGGGCCACACGCAGGATACTTCCAGCATTTTCATTGGTTCCCTGAAGCGGTTCTGATCGTTTTTTGTTAAAACCTCTCTTTGTTTGTGTCTCCCATTTATCCTTTCGATTTTCAATCAGCTGACAATTGACATTTCCAACGGGTGTCACTGGTTCAATTGAACTACTTGTCTTTGACAGACTTGATATTTTTGGTTTAGTTGACAGCTCAGTTAAATCCGTAGAAGAAAGTGGCTGTTCTATGTTTGAGTCTACTGACACTGATGACCTTGTGTTTTGTATCTCTGTCTGCTGAGTCTTATGACTTTGTTCTGTGGGTGGATTATTTTTAGTTTTTGCTGCAATTTTTACCTCGGATTTTTTTTGGAACTTTTTCTCTAGGGTTTCTACTTTTTCCCGTAGGAGTTTATTATTTTCTTCCAGGATTAGATTTTTGCTTCTCAACTCACCAATTAGTTCATTTAGTAGAGAAATGATTGTCGTATTGTCCATGCCATCTCCACTGTTTGAGGTTATTTCTGGATCACAACAAATCACACGCGTTTCATCCAAGAATTGAAGTTTTCCGGCCCAATCACGTGCCGTGCACGATTATTAGACGGGAAACCCCCATTACAAAAAAAAAATAGTACATTTTTGATTAAAGGCTATATCAAAACTAATCTAAATAGCATCCTATTAAAAAAAGCTTAAAAGATACATATAGGTACAAATATATCACATACAGAATGAACAAAAAGTTATTTAAATAATAAATCCATTAGGTACATAAGTTATCACTAATATACTGGCACATATGTAATAGCAATATAACATTAACATATTTCCAAAAGAGTTCTCTTAAATGACTGAAAAGAGTTATTAAACACATCCAATCTATCTTCTCTATTCATAAACTCTAGGGATCGATTCATGAATGAGTGTCTACCATAATTTGTTGCATGAAAGCCAATAAAAAATAAGTTATTTTGTCGAAGCATTCTCTGTGGAACAGCAAATTTGATTTGTGAAAGAATTTCTGAACATGATATATTTCCATTCAATAGTTTGAAAACAAAGCAAATATCAAACATGGTTCTTCTCTTCTCTAATGTATCCAGTTTAAGATACCTTAAAATATGAGAATAGTTGTGGTCAGGAATCATATTCAGATTGAACATATAATTATAATATCGTAGGAATTTATGTTGCACACTCTCCAGTAACGACTTATAGACATTATACTGAGGAGACCAGATAATTGACCCATATTCAAGCTGTGATCTGACCAACCCAACATATACTGTCTTCACTGCCTCCAAAGATAACCCTTTACAATTTCTTAGTGTAAAACCTAACATCCTGTTCGCTTTTACTGCTAGTTTATCTATATGATCACTAAAATTCAGTTTGGAGTCAAATAGTATACCCAAGTCTTTAGCTACCTCATTTATTTTAAGATTTTGCCCATTTATAGAATAGAATGATGGTATTCTATTTTTTTTCCTATGAAATGAAATCTGAAAGCATTTATCAATATTAAGGTCTAAGAGATTATGTTCACACCACTGAGAAAGACTATCCAAATCTTTTTGTAGTAAACTAATGTCAAGATCATTACGTATAGTTAAAAATAATTTGAGATCATCAGCAAACATGAGAAAGTCACAATACTTCAAGACCTTTTTGAGGTCATTAACAAACAGGTTAAATAACAAAGGAGAGCAGTGTCCCCCCTGAGGAACCCCTGAACATACCTCAATCACTCTAGATATAAAGTTACCGATTTTAACTACTAGCCTTCTATCGCACAAAAAACTACGCAACCATTCCACCAATCTATCAGAGAAACCTATATTTCTCAGCTTCTCAACCAATAACAAGTGATTGACCTTATCAAATGCCTTGGAGAAGTCAGTATACACAGCATCAACTTGATACCCCCTCTCCAAGGCATCCAACAACCTACCATGGTATAGAAGCAAGTTGGTCATTGTGGAATGACCTCCTCTAAAACCATGCTGTTCATCAATAATGATGTGTTTGCAATGCCAGTTCAAATAACTATACATGAGACTATCAAATAATTTTGGGATAGATGATTGTATGGATACACTACGATAGTTTTTTACATCATTTCTGGAGCCTGTTTTAAATATAGGCGAGATATAACTTTCTTTCCAGATATGGGGAAAAATTCCAGTAGATAGAGACAAATTAAACAGTTTACACAATGGCTGAGATAATGAATATTTGCACTGTTTTAAAACAAGATTTGGAATGCCATCAGCCCCAATCATTAGCTTATTAGGAAGAGTCCCTAACTTTTCGAAAACCTCAGATACACATATCACAGGACAATCTATGTTAATTTGGCTATAAAATTTTTCAGGAGACATTGCCTTTGCATTTGAGAAGACTGTAGAAAAGTGATTAGCAAATAAGTCAACAATTTGTTGACCATTGGTAGCAACTGAATTATTTAGAACCATGTTTTTCGGAATATTACTTGATGTTCTCCTACCACCAATGAATTTCCAAAAATTCTTTGGATTACTAATCAAATCCCTATTTACAGATGTCAGATAATTTTTGTGACACTCTTGACTCAATCGTTTACATTGTGCTCTCAACATACTAAATTCATGATAGTCCCTTTCACTATAAGACAGCTTATATTTTTTATGTTTACTCTTTTTTAGTGATATCAATTCTCTTAATTCCCTAGAGAAGAAAGAGGGATAGCTGGATGTTCTAAATTTTTTCTGTGGAATAAAACATTGAATACCAAAAGTTAAGATATTATAAAAATCTGACACAACAGTGTCAATATCATTATGTATAAATATATTGTCCCAGTTTACTGAAAATAAGTAATCATTTAGACCCTCATAATTGCCATTCTTAAAATCAAAATAAAACTCCTCTATTTTAAGTGAATCCAACATTTCATTTTTCCCTATTTTAAAATTACAGGTGTAAGAGGTATGGTGAATAGAGTCACAAAAAAGTGGATCTAAAGACTTACAACATTCCATTGAATTATCATTGGTAAAAAGAAGATCCAGAAATACATTTCTGCTATTTGGTGTATTAATCATTTGGAACATATTATAAAAACCATATGTTTGTGCTAGATAAAGAGCTGGAGAACCTGAAGAACAGTTTACTTTAACACCATTATTAGAATTTGACCACTGTACACTAGGCAGATTAAAATCACCCACTATGTAAAACTTGGTATCAGGATATGTAGCACAGATTTCTTCAACAGCCAGACAGTGGTCACTGTATTGATCCTCAGTTGATCCAGGTGGTATATATACACCGCCCACCACAAAACTTGTTCCAAAATATTTACATAATATAAACAACTGTTCGATGTGGCTTTCAGTTTTCTTAATAATTGAAGCTTGGATGTAACTTTTAACCAATACCAATATGCCGCCACCTCTGGTTTTTGATGTAACTTGCATGTTCCTGTCAGCACGAAAAACATTATAGCTACTAGCTCCACCAAGCTCCTCAGATAAGATGTCCTCGCTTAACCAGCTTTCTGTAATAACAAGGATATCATAACTTGAGCAACTCAGCATTAAATCCAACTCAGCTAATTTAGTGCGAAGTCCACCAACGTTTTGATAATACATTAGTAATGGGGTATTAGCTAGTTTTTTCTTTTATTATTCGAGCCATTATCTGAGCGGTTATCCCTTTTGACTACTTTCGGATTTTTTAATTTTAAATACCCTATTCTAGATACACCACTGTTAACGTCACTTTGACGTAAAAGGTGAGTTTAAATGAGGTACTAATTTAAAAAATCGGCTCCTGGATACGTAAGCCTGTAAACTATTTAATGACCGTAACTGTACATATATGTACATAAGTTTTAGTTACAAGGAATAAAACACCTGCATAATAAACAAATATATTGTATGTATTTCTGCATAAACAAAACAAAAATCCGTGGTCATATTTTGCCCATATTGTCATATTAAATCTAAAAATTCGGTCTGCGATCATATTTTTTAATTTTTTTTTGCGTTCAGATTAGCGAACGTTTGGATTACCATGGTTCAGATTATCGACGCTCTACTGTATTTTGAAGATATTTTATGGTTTTTAATCTCCTTCCTTACTGGTTTGTTTTTTCTTCAAACATATCATCTTCATTCGCGTTTCTACATGTTTTGGCTGGGCGTCCTCTGATTCTTTGTCCTATTGCATTCCATTTGAGTGCTTGTTTTGTTATGTCTCTATTTTCCTTCCCCAACTTGTGATCCAACCAGTTCCATCCTTTTCTCTTTATTGTTGTTCCATTCTGTCCATATATTCCATATTTGCCAGTTTCTTATTCTGATTCCATTTTTTCTTTCTATTGTTTTTTCCAATATGTGATTAAGGCTTATGTTAAAGAGCAGTGGTGACAGTTAGTGTTGGAAAATTCTCTAGAATGAAAAATCGGAGAATACTCTAAACAAGTAATGGATGTGGTGATGTAATCAGAAAAATATGAGGCCTCAGATTCAGAATCTATTTCTATCATCAGCTGATCCTGGTCATCTACATTCTGCATTTCATTGTACTGATGAGAAGTTGTGGGATTTTGTTTTTCATGAGTCGCCAGCTCAGTCATGGATTGGTCTAGGTCTAAAGTGGCATTTAGACGGGCTAGTTTCTGAAGCAATATGTTGCTGAAAATATATATATTTGGTATGTTGCTGGCAACATTACAGCCATCTAATTAAAATATCGCCATATGGCCGAGCCATGTGGCTGAAATATTGCTGGTATTTGAACACTATTGCAGTTAGTTGCTGATGCGTTGCCGATAAAGTCAAACTGTTGTGGAAAATTTTGCATGTTGCTCTAGATTTCCTCTTTATTTCCTGTACTCTGTTGAAATTTAATTTGGTTTTGTCAAAACATACAAAGAAAAGATGAATACATGGTCAAATGAAATCACAATGAGGTTTATTAATGCAGTACATTTACGTCCAGAGTTGTGGAACTTGGCATACTTCTGGAGCTATAAGACAAATGGAAGAGTAGTGCACCCTGAATAAATACATTAAACTAAAACCTTTAGTATAGGAGTCACCAGTCGCCAAAAACTGAAGAATTTGAGATTGATATTGCGTTTCTCATGTTTGATCTTTCTTCTTTATTCTTGGCCCTATCATATTTATTAATAGTTAGAAATCACTTTTTGACATTCTTGTAAAATTCTTAAGCAAATAATTGTCTAGCATTATTTCCATAGTTAAATTCATTGTCATTGTTTCGCGTTTACTTAGAAAAGTTGTATCCACATTTTCTGTTTTTCATTTTCCTTTTTATATGTATCGTCTTAGCACGATTAGGGACACAGCAACTCTTAAGAGAATATTCTCAAGAACGAGAATATTCTGGCAGAGAATATTCACTTGAGAATATTCTCTTCTTACATCACTAGTGACAGTGTGCAACTTTGTTTTAAATCTACTATTTCTATTTTGTCTGTCATTTGCCCTTTATGTAATACTTGACATATTGTTTGATAATACTTATGTACATCATTTTGACTATTTTAATGACCTTAGGCTGTGTTCTATTTAGATTTAAGATTTTTCATAGGACTATGTTTTATACTGTCAAAGCCTTTGGCAAAATCTATATCATTATCAAGGCTGCATTCTTCTCTTTATGGATATTTTATGCTAATTAAAAATATTAAATATTATTGAATGTTCAATATTCATATATACCTAATATTGTTATTTTTTCTTTATTATATTAACATATTTGTTTTATTTTAATTGATAAGTACATCAAGGGGATTTCCTTCCTATTTTCAAAAACTATATTTCTCTATTTTGTGCATTGAAATGTTTAATTTTTTTTATAACGATAGAAAATTAATCCATATTCTGTTCATTTTCTTTAGTCCTATAATATATAGGCTATTGATTATGTACTGTAGAAAGGAACTTCAACTGGGTTTTATTGTTTCATATGGTCAGTGGACCTCTAAATATGAGAAAACCGAGGATTGCTACCATATAAAGGGGTGCGTTTTTGAGAAAGGGGTGACTTAGTCCCTAGGCACAAGGTGCATTAGGGTAAGTTCTATGCACTTTTGGTACATAGATGTCTACAGAAAAATTGTTTCAGATTAAATTTACTATCAAAATATCATGTTTTAAAGTCAAAGATATTTTTTTTACATTAATTAATATATATACAAAAATATATAAAAAAAAAGAAAAAAAAAACATGAAAGAAAGCGATTTTGTTTTTTTGCCCCATTCCACAAGGATATAGGTAGGTATAGGCATTGCTACACAGAAAAAAAAACTTCCACCCTTTCTCTTTAAAATGACGTTTGGTAGAAGTCTCTAGGTTTTATAGTTTCCGAAATATGATTTTTCAAAGTTCGCCGCTCACTGCATTTTTGGGCCATATTCCTCATTATTTCGCAAACATTTTTCTGTAACTTGTTCTACACATTCCTGGGTATATGCAATGGTACATTTTGTATGAAGAGGAGTCATTGGCCATTATTATTGTTAATTTTAGAACATTGTAACACTATTTTTAACCAAGCTATGGTTTTTCAAAGTTTTATGCTTTTAATGATTTTTGATTTTTTTAAATTTTTTTTTATATTTCTCATTATAACTTTTTTTCTTCTAAATTTAGCTTTACATACATTGCTAAATACAAAAGAAAGATTTTTTTACTTTAAAATAGTGTACATATTGTAAAAAATTCTAGGACTATTTTTAAACAAGATATCCTTAGTATACCCAAAGATATCAGTAATTTGAGAAAAAATTTGAATTTTTTTTTAATTAAAAGAATATAGTTACATATTAGAACATAATTTTTAATTCCAAATAACACTTTTCCATATTGTGAAATATAAAGGTACTTTACTCTTAAGCGAAATTCATATTTTTAACATATCTCGTATACCATTGATAAAATTTGATATCTAATGATTGCATCTTGAGTTTTAGGCTATGTAGAGAATTTTATCAAGAATAATTTTTTTTTATATAATTAATAATAAGTTTTCCATAATAATATGGTTCCAACTTAGTGGGACATATTGCATGTGTATATGTCACACTTTGAAAAAGCATATCTTGTTTAAAAATAGTCCTAGAATTTATTACAATACACCATTTTAAAGTAAAGAAAATAAGCTTTCTTTTGTATATACCTAAATGTAGAAAAACAAAGTTTTATTGAGAAATTTAAAAATATTCATAAAACATAATATCAAAAATCGTTAACAGTATAAAACTTTAAAAAACTATATCTTGCTTAAAAATAGTCATACTTGTTTCTACAATAGACCATTATAAAGGCAATTGACTTCTGTTCTTACTAAACGTACAATTGTATTTACCCAAAACTGCGTAGAAACAGTTACAGAACAATGTTTGCGAAAAATAGGGAAAATGACCCAAAAATGCTGTGAGTGGTGAACTTTGAAAAATCATTTTTCGGAAACTTTAAAGCCTAGAGACTTTTACCAAACGTCATTGTTTTTTTTCTGAGAAGCAATGCTTATACTTACCTATATCCCCGTGGAAAAAAGTTACGGGGCAAAAAACAAAATTGCTTTCTTTCGTGTTTTTTTTGCTTTTTTTTAAATATATTTTTGTAAAAAAAATATTTTTGACTTTAAAAGGTGATATTTCGATAGTAAATTTAACCTGGAATAATTTTCCTGTAGACGTGTTTGTACCAAAAGTGCATAGAACTCACCCTAATGCACCCTGTGCTACTAGGGACTAATTCACCCCTTTCTCAAAAATGCACCCCTTTAAATGGTAGCACTCCGCGGTTTTTTCACATTTAGAGGTAAATTAACCATATGAAACAATAAAACCCCGTTAACATTGTAGTTCCTTTTAGCTCTCTTAATACTCAATAGCCTAATGTTTCCTTTTCCATTTTGTGCCAATAATAATGTTTAAACAATGATTTTTTTCATATATTTTTTATACAATTTTTTGATTTCAGATTAACTGCAAATTAAAAATAAGCTCTAAGATAGAGCCATTGGTATGCTGTTGCGATGGCAGGAAAACCTGACTTATCCTCTGCCTCTGGCATCCAAAATGTTATAGTATATGTCTCTGATGACAATTTTGCTCAGGCTTACTCTCTGGGACAACAAACAGTTCAAGAATCCAATCATATTGTTCAAGGTATGTATAATGATTTAAAAATTTACTGAGGTGTTTGCAATGGTTTTGTCTTTTATAGGTGAAGGATATAATGTCCTTTCTGCACCAAATGCTTCCCTAGTTGGACCTGTTAAGTCCTTCAGAGAGAAATCAACTGTTAAACTTGTGGACTATGCAGTTAAGCAACCACAGGTTGAAAATGTTCAACAAAGGGAATATTACAATAATACATTACCTCAGAACAGAGGGTAGGTCTTTGTTTCTTATAAATTCAAAAATAATGTACTGATGTATGTGTGTTTTTCAGTTGTACCTATCCCCCTTTACCACAAGGTGGTTTTCCACAAAATGATGTCACTTTCCACAATGGCACATGTGAGAATGTGGAGTTACTACAACAAGAAGAAAAACAAGCCTCTGGTGCTGTTTGTAGCACCCTCAGGGTGAGGGAAGATTGTACTAACTGTGATTCTTATGTGGACCAGGACTATACTAAGGTGCTGACGACAGAAGGGGCTATTCAGGTATGTTTTTTTATATAGTACAAAAACTAGTAACTATTTAAAAACCTCTTTTAGGGTGTCTGCTATGACACTGTTCGCCTTGAAGCTGCAGACTCCAGCTGTAGTAGTTTAAGTTCTTCAGATGATGGATCACAAGTGCTCCACAACCAATCATCAGAAATGGTTGTATATGATCCCAGTATTAATGTACCAGCTGGTAATGTAGTGCTTACTGTTGGCTCACCACTATCACAACATCAACAACATCTGCATCAACAACAAATCCAGCAGCAACAACAACTTCAACAGCACCAGCAACAGCTTCAACAACAGCAGATTCATCAACAACAACAGATTCAGCAGCAACAACAGATTCAGCAGCAACAACAGATTCAGCAGCAACAACAGATTCAGCAGCAACAGCTTCAACAACAACAGCAACATCTACAGCAACAACAGCTTCAACAACAACAGCAACAGCTTCATCAGCACCAACAGATTCAACAGCAATCTTCCAGTCAAGTAGTTGAAAATTTTGGTCCTATACAGAGGCCTACTATTACTGTACCTTTTGGGTGGAAGCGTTTATTAAATAATGGATCTATTGTTTATCTTAGGTAATGTTCTTTAGTAATAAGTTCATTGTTTAGATCAATTCTATGAATTCCCTCTTCTTTAAGTTCCATCTTCTGTCGAAGGTTGAAAATCATTATGGCTATGCACATCCTGTTGATGTAATAGTTATAATTTACCGGTGGCGCCCAAAATCCCTACAGCCAAAATCACGACAGCCAAAATCCCGACGGCCAAAACACCGACACGCCAGACTCCCGACAGACCAAAATCCCGACATGCAACAATCCTCGCATAAGTAAAAATTCCGACCACTACATTTTGAATATTTATTGTTTCCTTTTCAAATGCAATACCAAATCATATTATAGAGTATTGAAATTGAAAAATTAGTACTTAAATACTAATAAGTACGGGTACTAATTATTATGTATTTTAAAAGAACAAATTATTTAAACACTTCATTTTATAATATAAAAGCTATACTTACTGAAATGGAAGGTTGTAAGTGACATGATAATATCTATTATATGAAAGTAAACTTGAATTCAGGATTTGATTATACATATATTATTGGACTATATATTGGCAAAAAAAAATAATTTAATTCATATACCCATGTTAGAAATTTTATTTAGAAAATTAGTTCATATTAAATGGTTAATACTTTTGTTTAGTAACACAAAATAAAAACAGATGGCCATAAACAAAAGACAAGAAATAATAGTTATTTATGTACCAAGTCAGTAAAGTGACTATTTATCGAACGAGTCTGATATTACGAGAAGAGCGAGCGTAGCGAGTGAGGCGAGTAACATACGAGTTCGATAAGGAGTCTTTACTGACGTGGTGCATACAAAATTTTATCGCCAACATATATTTTTTTAAATGTAATGTCGTCCGAACCATTGGGGTTATAAACGACAACAATGGAAAACACATATTAAAAATAAAAAGAGATTGTAATATTAAGTTAATACATATGTACTAACAAAAAGTATGTTGTTCTGAAGCTATTTCCTTGTGGCATTTTTATAATTACGTATTTTTTATGGGAAATAAGCCACAATTTTACTAAAAAATGAATTTATTAACGTTTCGAAAGGTTATTTAGGCTTCGAAACGTTAATAAATTCATTTTTTAGTAAAATTGTGGCTTATTTCCCATAAAAAATACGTAACAAAAAGTATACCTGAAAATTTTGAGATACAATTAAATGTCTTTTATTCCTATTTCCGTTAAAAACTGTATGATATTGTTGATATTTGTATTGTCTCTAAGAAGCTCAGATATGTCCCTGGGAAGGTTGAGTTTACTTCTCGTTTGCTGGTATATTTGACAATTGGTTAAGATATGTTTTATTGATATAAAATAATATTTGCCAACATAATTTGATATTGGTTTTAACACTTACTTGCAATTTACAATTTAAGAACTTTTTAAATTTTAGACGTCATAATAATTTCATGACTGATGACAGATAACTTGCAAGATGGCCGCTTTCGATTTTCAATCGATAGTTATCAATATTGAATAATTACTAAATCGGTAAAGTTTTAATTTATTTTATATGAATATAATTACAAAATACTACAGAATTTCACTTTTTGACATAAATATAATTGATAATATCGCAAATTGCGTACAATATTTTTAATAATAATTATTTTGGGTATTGTGGCTGTCGGGATTTTGGGGTATTCTTTTTCTCATGATCATCTTTCAGTGCGTCACAGTTTTTCGATTTCTCTCTAACACATGGACTTACAATTTATTTACTTTAATTATTAAAGTAAATAAATTGTAAGTCCACTCAAATACTCGCCATTCGATTACTGCCATCGACCACTTACATTTAATCTCGGTTAATTTGATTAATCGCGGCAGGTAGAGTAAAATTCTTCTTTCAGTACAATAAAGTGTTACTTTACTGCCGCAAATGAGGGCAAATGAGTACAATAATGAATGACTTTAGTGACGGTTGGCGATAAATGTAATTATATGTTAAAAAGAAACTTATCAAACCTGTCGGGATTCTGGCCTGTCGGGATTCTGGCGTGTCGGAATTCTGGCGTGTCGGGATTTTGGCCGTCGGGATTGTGGCTGTCGGGATTTTGGGGTATTCTTTTTCTCATGATCATCTTTCAGTGCGTCACAGTTTTTCGATTTCTCTCTAACACATTAAATTGTATGTGACAGAAAAAAAGGCACGTCTGTGAATACTTTGGTAATTATTCTAGTTTGGTGATTATTCTAGTTATCGATAGATGGCGCCATAATCAAAAAAGAATTATTTATTAAATAAAATAATACTATTATCAATATAATCTGTACAATTTATAAGACTATACAAATGAAAGAAAATACCATTTTATAAATGCAATAGACACAATTGATTTGGTTTTATTCCAAATTGAAAATAAAATTTGACAACTGTCAGATTTAACTAAAATGTCAGGTTAGAATAAATGTCATAAATGTGTATTATCACGGACTTACCTTTTTTTCTATAATTTGTGACGCACTGAAAAATGTTCATGAAAAGGAGAATAGACCCATAATTTGCATATAAAAGCTGTCAATAATTTTGCTTTTTAATAATTCTATTCTATTCTACAAAACATAAGTACATACATTGTTCAAGTTGCACAAAGCATCTCCTGTGCCCATATCACTTCTAAAGCCAAATTGTGTGTCACTATTTTCATATTTAAGAGTTTTAACAATCCTGCTGTGTATTTCTTTCAAAAATGTTTTAAGCATCTACCTATTAGATGAAGTGATGTTTTGCAGAATTGCGTGGATGTTAATTAAACACCGAAGTACTTCTAGTCAGTTTTATTTTAAAAGAAAACTCAATAATTCTACAAATAACTTAAACATCAAAATCAACATTTATTTTTCTTTTTGACACATGTTTTACTTCTAGTTGACATCTGACACTTATATAACATTGTTTCCAACTACATCATACAATAACAAAAATCCCCTAGATTTGCCGTTGCTTATTTTTACTGGGTATTCAACACCCCCCCTCAACGGTAAATCTCCTAGATCTAAATTAATTTTTTTTTATTCTAAACCTAGCAACTCTCTAAATTTTTTAAACAGAGTTAAACCTAATGGTTTTGTACATATGTCAGCCTGTTGGTCACTTGTATTAAGATATTTTAATACAACAATATTTTCCTTAATTTTATCTCGTACAAAATGAAATCTAATATCAACATGTTTTAGTCTTTTATGAAATTCCGGATTTCTACTAACCCTTATAGCGCTTTGATTGTCTGCATGAATTAGAACCGCTACATAATCAGGTTTTATTTTTAAATCATACATTAAGTATCTTAGCCAACATGCTTCACTCACACATACACTTAGTGCAACATATTCAGCTTCAGTAGAGGACAAACTGACTGTAGACTGTTTCCGTGATGCCCATGACACCGTGCAATTAAAAACTTTGAATACATATCCTGATGTAGATTTTCTATCAGTACGGTCACCTGCCCAATCTGAATCTGAGTACCCTACTATCAAATTTTCCTGTTTATATTTATGTTTATAGTATATCAAACTCATAGTAACTGTGCTTTGAATATATCTCAATACTCTTTTTATTGCTACCCACAAATCGTTACTTGCACATGTTTGATACCTGCTTAATATACCTATAGCTATACACAAATCTGGTCTTGAGCATAACATTGCATACATCAAACATCCTATAGCAACTCTACATTTCTTTTCTATCTCTATGCTCTCAGATTTTTCTCGTTTGAGAAAATCGTGGTGAAAATTATTATCCATTGGTGTTGTTGATGGTTTGCAGCTTGACATGTCAAATTTCTTCAAAACATTTTTTAAGTAAACAGTTTGATTAATTTTTATTTTGCCTTCAGACAAATTTTGAGTTATGCACATACCCAAAAAATGTTTTATTTGACCTAAGTCGTTCATTTTGAAGTTTTTGTTTAAAATGTATTTTATTTTCTCAACTTCTTGATCATTTGTACCTGCCAACAGCAAATCATCAACATACAGCAAAATGTATATCCTACCTTTTTCATTTACTTTAATATAAAGACAATATTCATATTCAGATCTTGAAAAACTCAAATTTTGCATCAAATTATGAAATTTGTCATTCCAATTTTTAGGTGAACTTTTCAAACCATATAAGGATTTTCTTAATTTGCAAATAGTGCCCTCTTTTTCTTTAAATCCCTTTGGGAGTGAAATAAAAACATTTTCTTTAATATCCCCATTTAGAAATGCACTACAAACATCTACTTGATGAATTTTCATATCAAAAGTATTACACATGGCTAAGAAAATCCTTATTGATGGTAATTTTGCTACTGGACTATAAATATCATTAAAACACATACCAATTTGTTGAAAACCTCTAGCTACCAAACGAGCTTTATATTTCACTACTTTACCATTTTCATTTTTCTTTTTCTTGAACACCCACTTGCACTCAATGACTTTTTGACCATCACTACTTTGCACAAACTCCCATGTTTCATTTTCTAGCAACGCATTTATTTCTGATTGCATAGCTTTCTTCCAATTTTTACACTCACTACTGGCCACTGCATCATCATACGTCTGGGGTTCTTCATCATCACTAAAAGTCAACAAACTCATTTCGTCATCATCCAGAACATAATCATCATATCTTGAGGGTCTTTTTATATGTCTTCTCAGGTCATATCCATGCTCCTGCTCTATTTCATTCACATCTTCAATACTGCTATCAGTTTCGAGGTCACTCTCACTGCTTTCTTCTCTATTATTTTGAGGTTCTTCTGCTTCACTATCATCTTCTTCTGACTTTATCTCCTCACATATCATCTGTATGTTTTTATTCATGTCTGTCTCCCCATTTTTTATTTCTATGGTTTTCTCGGGCAAAAATATGACATCTCGATGAATTTCAACTTTATTTTTGTCTGGGACAAATATTTTGTAACCTTTTACATCCTCACTGTAGCCAATAAAGAAACCAAACATATTTTTTGCATCCCATTTTAATCTCTTCTCTTTTGGGACATGCACTGATACTCTAGAACCAAAACTCTTGAGTGTAGAAATATTATTGACTTTCTTTTTGTACCATAATTCATAAGGTGTCACATTTTTTATGCTACTAGGGCCTGTTCGGTTTAAAACATACACTGCTGTATGTATGGCCTCTGCCCACAAGTTTTCAACTTTTGCCCTTGTATCATAGTTCGGGCTGATTCAACTAGGGTTCTATTTTCCCTCTCAGCCCTACCGTTCTGCTGAGGCGTATACACTACTGATCTCTGATGTTTTATGCCTTGATAGTCAAGCATCTCCTTTATTTCTTGGTTCATAAACTCTAAACCGTTATCTGATCGTAAAGTTTTCATCTTGTAGCCTGTCTCTCTCTCGGCTAATGATATAAAATTTTTAAGGTGTTTCTTAACTTCTGATTTATTTTTCATGAAATACGCGTACCTATAATTTGTATAGTCATCCTTTAACAACAGGAAATACCTATTTCCCCCTAAAGACTCTTCTTCCATAGGGCCACATACGTCTGTATGCACTAATTGTAATGGCTCACTTGCTCTTGATTCACTTAACTTGAATGGTATTCTGTGTTGTTTACCTGTTAAACACTGTTCACACACGAATTTTTCGTCTATAAAATCAATGTTATTTTGCCTTAAAAAGTTTCTCACATATGTAGTATTTTGATGTGCTAGTCTGCAGTGCCAAACTCTCAAACTTTCTGTTGTTTTTGCAGAATTACACTCTGATAAAAATACATCTACTAAACAGCTGTTTTCTTGAACTTGACCGTCAGACAAGTTTTCGTTAGGGGTGCGTTCCGAAATTAAAATATTTGCAAAGGTTTCAGTGTTTTGTTCTTGTGAGAATAACATTTTGTATAATTTGTTATCCCGTGTTGCCAATGCTCTTATTTCTCCTTTGTCATTATAAAATTCACATTTTTCATTGTTTGAAAACATCTTATAACCTTTATCTAAGGCACATCCAGCTGAGAATAAATTAAATTTTAAATCTGGCACAAATAATACATCTGACAGGGTTGACTTTATAAATTTCTTACCATTAAATGCCCATAGAGTTATTTTTCCAATACCTTTAACTGGTAATTTTTCTCCATTTCCGACTTTTACTTGTTTTTTATAGCTTATCTCTATCAATTCTTCAAACAGATCTTGATTCCAGCACATATGTTCGCTAGCTCCTGTGTCCAAGCACCATTCATTTTTATTTTTCTTACTCCCAGTATATACCATGAATGCATTACTGTCAATTTTATTTTCTTCTCTGCTTGTCTGTTGTTTTTCATTTTTATTTTTATTAAACCAACACTCTTGTAAGTTGTGTCCTCGTCTTTTACATTGACTGCATACTTTTATGTCTTTCTGGCTATTATTATCTCTCTCTTTCTTCTTGAAAAAGCAATTTTTCGCAATATGGCCGCCTCTGCCACAAAAATGGCACTTTAACCTGGTTTTCTTTTGCCCTTTAAATTCTCTGCTTGTATCACTTTTCATCGCCAATGCTGTGCTGCCCTGTGCTGACTTACTTCTTTCTTCTTCGATAAGTAGTCTTGATGTAAGTTCATCTAGAGTTTGTTTATCAGATGGTACGGATTCCCATGCGGACCGAAAATGCTTATATTCCTCTGGCAATGCCATAAGTATTTTTGTCATGATCATTTTATCGGACAGCTCTTCACCAGCTTGCTTTAGCTTATTTTTTATCTCTTCAAGCTGTGATATGAATGAGGCAACATTTTTACCTGATGAAAACTCCAAGAGAAAAAACTTTTGTTGCATTAAATGAATGCTCACCTCTGACTCTTTGTCGTAGACAGACTTCAACTTTGTCCACATATCTTTCGAGGTCTCACAGGATAAAATGTGTGTCATAGGGCCTTGCTCTATTCTGGTTACTATAAATTCTTGTGCTTTTGAATCACCAGCATCCCATTTCTTTTGGTCATCTCCAGTAGTGCTCGGTCTCACAGACTTTCCTATTACTATGTCATAATAACCACGGCTTTTTAGCACTACCCTTGTTTGAAATTTCCAGGCTACCCAGTTGTCACCACCACTAAGTTTCAACGCAGCCGATGAATTTTCCATTTTTCGGATTTATGTTTTTCTTTTTTTATGTATATATACTCGAGCTTCTTTTTCACCTTTTTTTCAGCTTTTCTTTTTTATTTTCGTTGGCCGCGGCAAACTACCGACACAGGCTCTTCAACACTGACTTTTTTTACTGGCGAAATACTCACGAAAACAAGTGATCTGGGCCCATAACCTGATGTTTTGCAGAATTGCGTGGATGTTAATTAAACACCGAAGTACTTCTAGTCAGTTTTATTTTAAAAGAAAACTCAATAATTCTACAAATAACTTAAACATCAAAATCAACATTTATTTTTCTTTTTGACACATGTTTTACTTCTAGTTGACATCTGACACTTATATAACATTGTTTCCAACTACATCATACAATAACAAAAATCCCCTAGATTTGCCGTTGCTTATTTTTACTGGGTATTCAACATGAAGCAATGAAGCACTCAAAAGCCCAAAACCTAGGAATTTTGTGCAATAAGATGAATCGTCATGCAACATTTTGCGTTCGATCCGAGAGAGTGTCAGGCAATTTTGTGAACTAAATTGATCTCCGGCAAAAATTATTGTGCATAAGTAAATGCATTTTCAAAGTGCATCTCAAAGAGATGGAAAATGAAAAATTTAAAACTCAGGAAATATTGACGGAAATAAGTTCAGTTTTTATACTTGGGGGTTTTTAAGGTCACTGAACACGAATTTTCTGACGACGATGGTCTCCGAGGTATCTGCTGCCCAGGGTGGAACTCGTCGCCTGGGACGATCGAATAATTCGCGAAACGATCGAATTCGCGAAATGAAGATTTGATCAAAAATTGAAAAATAATACCTGTTCAATATTTTTCAAAAATCTATCTAATGACACTAAACACGACCCCCTACTCCAATTCCTGGAGGTGGGGTGGGGGTAACTTTAAAATCTTAAATGGAATCCCCCATTTGTTATTGCAGTTTGGATTGTTTACGTAAAAATAGGCAACTTTTATTCGAGACATTTTTTCGAATTGTGGATAGATGGCGCTATTCGCGGTGTGCAAGTACTTTGAAGGGAATTGAGAAACGATCGTGCGCGAATAGCGGAGAAATATTGCAAATTTCTTAAATAATTCATATTGTCAATTGAAATTGTCAAATTGACGTACATTTCATATCTACTGTCATTGAAGAAGAAAAATTATATGTTGCTCCACAATATTGATATGATATGCAATTATTATATAAAGGTAAATTTAATTAATTATATTTTGCTTGCAGTACTGCATTTTAAAAACTAATTTTATTTACTATATACCTATGTACGCCGTTGCTCCCGCCTGGCGGCGCTAGTGTAGTTGGAGGTCAAAGTTTTGACTATTCGTGAAGTTTGTATATGGTGTTTTTGATTACGATCTAATAAATAATAAATTATGGCCGAAATATACGGATCTTGGAGACTGTTTGTGCGTTGAAAAACGAATTGAGAAGGGATGCGAGAGATACTGGAAAAAGGAAACACTTATCGAATGATAAACTATATTAATCATCGTCTCAATGTTTTATTTCTATAGCTCAGAGGGTATTTATTTGATATTGATTAACTCCCCACACGAGTCTGATAACTGTATAATATGATATGTGCGATCTGCCTTACTTTTTTTATCAATTTAAAATTCACAATTAAGTGCGCTCAGCATTAATTTTTGTGTTTATCTTATTTAAAAATGTGATATTTTCAAAATATGGCTGCCATGACAGTTGCGCATTTGGTGTAAATTTGGCTTAAGCACGGGGTGAGCGCAGTTGATTCTGCAATGTTGTCTTATTTAAAAAAAATTATAATTCCTTATGGAAATATAGAATGTGTTAATTTAATTAAGTATAATTATTTGGGTGTTTGTCTACGTGAAAGGCGACCTTAAATTTAAGGTGAAATTAGAAAAAATTAGGGTTAGGTTTGATCAGGTTATGTTTTAGTCACTAAAGAATATTTGAATGGTACTAGGTCACTTTAATTTTCAGTTATTAACTTATTTATATTATTTTCGATTAGGTTAGGTTTGCTCAGGTTATGTTTTAGTCATTTTAAAGCATATTTTAAAGATAATATATCACTAAAATATCACTCATGTGTCATTCTACCTGGTATAATGACGGAGGAGTTATATTCGCAGTCGGACGGAGAGACAGACTAGGTCAAATTTCTCACATTTAGTACCATCCTTGCATTATAAGCTTTCATTTGACACCTCATTTGTCATTCTACCTGGTATAATGACGGTGAAGTTATATTCGCGGTCGGACGGACCGACAGACAGACAGTCTAGGTCAAATATCTCACCTTTAGTACCATCCTTGCATTATAAGCTTGCATTTGACACCACATTTGTCATTCTACCTGGTATAATGACGGAGGAGTTATATTTGCGGTCGGACGGACCGATGGACAGACAGTCTAGGTCAAATATCCCACCTTTAATACCATCCTTGGATTATAAGCTTTTATTTGACACCTCATCTGTCATTATACCTGTTATAATGACCGAGAAGTTATATTCACGGTCGGACAGACAGCCTAGGTCAAATATCTCATCTTTAGTACTATCCTTGGATTATAAGCTTTCATTTGACACCTCATTTGTCATTCTACCTGATATAATGACGGAGGAGTTATATTCGCGGTCGGACGGACCGACGGACAGACAGCCTAGGTCAAATATCTCACCTTTAGTACCATCCTTGCATTATAAGCTTTAATTTGACACCTCATTTGTCATTCTACCTGGCATAATGACGGATGAGTTATATTCGCAGTCGGACGGACCGACGGACAGACAGCCTACATCAAATATCTCACCTTTAGTACCATCCTTGCATTATAAGCTTTCATTTGACACCTCATTTGTCATTCTACCTGGTATAATGATGGAGAAGTTATATTCGGGGTCGGACAGATGGACGGACAGACAAATTTATCACCTAGATCAAATTTATCACCTTTAGTACCATCCTTGGATTATAAGCTTTCATTTGGCATCTCATTTGCCATTCTACCTGGTATAATGACGGAGGAGTTATATTTGCGGTCGGACGGACCGATGGACAGACAGCCTAGGTCAAATATCTCACCTTTAGTAGCATCATTGGATTATAAGCTTTTATTTGACACTTCATTTGTCATTCTACATGTTATAATGACGGAGGAGTTATATTCGCGGTCGGACAGACCGACGGACAGACAGCCTAGGTCAAATATCTCACCTTTAATACCATCCTTGGATTTTAAGCTTTCATTTGACACCTCATTTGTCATTCTAGCTGGTATATTGACGGAGGAGTTGTGATTACAGACAGATAGACAGACGGACGTGGATAATTCATAGTTTTCACATTTTTTCAAAATTGGGTGAAAACAAAATTGCAAGTGTCTAGGTACTGTATTAAAAATCGATTTATTTTGGTGTTTTTAGTGCTAAATGCCCTGGTATAATAGTTTCCACATTATCTTCTTTGACTTTACCTTGGTTATTGTTTATTTTAAATTTCGTTTTCGCATATGTGTTGTCTTGTTTCAGCCGCCTTGTACGGTTGAGTCCGCGAGTCTTTACCCGTGCGTCATCATTTAAAGCATACGAAATAAGTCGGAAATCTATTTCACGCAACAACAACTGACAGAAAGTGGCTACTGTTCCGATTACGGGTTTTATTATAAAATTTGACGTTATCAAATAATCAAATATATAGAATGTCAAATGTAAGTTTTGCTTCAAAATTTTTGTGCAGTTACAGCTACATTTGAAGTAGCTTAATAAATTATTTTATTATTATTGATTAATAAATAAATAAACAATTTATAAAAAAATTCAATAACATATTTTATTTTTGTTATTTTATTCACTTTGACGGAAATCTAAACATAGTCATTCTTTACCGTGTGAATGACGTTAGCTTTGTATGTTTTAAATATTAATTGCCAAAATATAATTATTTACCTTAAAATTTCAAAGCCCAATATAAAATTAGTTGTGAAAACAACTGTTTGTGTAATATAAAGAAACTTCAAAACGCAAAAATTCGACAAAAACCGCAAAAAATTCAACTGACTGACAGCCACAAAATTAAACAAAGCAGAAACGTCAAACAAATTGTGCTTAAAATATGAAAACATACCGAATCGTTTTTTTTTGTACCTATCTCTTTTCAATGCACTGACTCTAGATGGTTCATAAAAATAACATGTGTTTTTACTTAATAACAAACGGCAGCTGGTTTGTCATGAGTTTCATGCGTGGAAGAGAATGATGCTAGATAAAAAGTATGTGTTTTATCTCGCCAGGTATTAATGACGCACGGGTAAAGACTCGCGGACTCAACTGTATACATGGTTTTCTTGGAGCTAGGGATCTTTACATTGTATGGTAACATCGACAAATCAACCGGGTTGGGATATAGATTCAGACATTGTCAAACGTATCTATGTTGCTAAATACTTGATGTTGAGTTCATTTTGTTATTTTTTGTTTATTTTCAGCCCTAGTTCTACAGTTTTAAGGTCTCCTGAACAAATTAAGGAGTATTTGCTGACAGCAGGTACTTGTAAATGTGGTTTGGAATGCCACTTCAAGCACGAAACTGTCTTTAATTTTGATCCCAAAGTAAGTATTAAAATAAACAAGTTTAGATTGAAAACATTTGAACACTATCTGCTTTAGGTCATTGGGAAACCTTATGTAATGATGCCAGATTCAAAAACTGGAAATATGACAAAGTTATGCAACCACAAAAGAAAAATAATGCCTATGGTAGCTTTAGATTGTCCTCCTGTTGATCCTAATATAAAGTTCCAAAGAGGTATGTACTACGTTATTATTAAAATCAAAAGTTTAACTTCGTCTCTTTGCTTTTTATACATATAACATCATTTTTGAATTTTAGACCAAAATATGAAAAAGAAAAAGCGAAGAATTGGTTTGCCTTATATGGAAGGAGTACCTGTCTCCCAGATAATAACTCACCGTGAAAAAGTAGCATTGAATCAAAATTCTGATAAAGATATATCAACACAACAACAGGTAAGTGTTTGATTTATTCAGAAATTTGTATTTATGCTTTATATAATAAGCGTCACGCTACTAGATACATGGGTAGGTACCTAATTGCTATGCTTATGGGCTAATCCGATCCGTTCTCAGATGTGACTTTCATCTCTGTCATGTTACTGTCAAGAAACTATTCAAAATAATTGTTTTTCCATACAAAAAATTCATTAATTAATAGTATTGTTACTCTGCTCTAAAATAATTTTATTCAAACATCAAGAATATTACAATACTTTAAAACTTTTACAACTTTAACAAAATGACAACTATAAGCGTCAAATACAGCTGATCTACTAATTGTCAACTTTCTATGTTAATATTCAGTTTCTATACATTTTCTGACGTTCTAAACGTCACTAGACATAAAAATAAACATTGCAACAAGTGAAGGGTCCAGGACTGTAATAGCTCAATGTTCCTATGTGTCTAGTTGGGTGGCGGTTACTGTATATACATCCAACCTTAATGTATTTCGTTTTTTAATTCCAGATATTCCCTGAGTATCCCCCAAATATACCACAGCAAAACCATCTTGTAAAATATCAAGACCATCAGGGTAATAGAGTAGTCTTAGCTGACGGAACTGTCATGGTTCAGCAATCAAACTCCACCAACGAATCTCAAGAGGTCCTAAAGAATGATCAAATTCACCAGATCAATAACATGCCTAACACATTCAACTCACAGCCTCGCCAGGTATTGGGCCCCAATGGACAGATCATTCAAGTCCGAAGTGGATCAAATAATCCTCAAGCAAATGTGTATCATATGGCACATCCTACTGGTATGTAAATGTAACTTATTTTATCAGATTTTACAGTTTTAAGATATTTACCCTTTCAGTTCTGGTATGTTTTACAATATTGCACATGTGGGTTGCAAGAAATATTCATTTTTCAAACTAAGATTTATGGCATTGTTCTGAAGCTATTTTCTTCTTGTCATCTTAATGCAATTTACTATTTTTTTGGGAATAAACCACAATTTTACTTTAAATCTTTTGCATGCTATTGATGTGACCCTTACTTAAAGGATCAATACAATATGATTTGAATTTTATTTCCGCAGTATTTCATGAAATATATTATTGTAGGACCTAGAATGATCGCCCACATGCCAAAAGAATCAGAAGAACATCGCATTTTTATTAGTCGACAACCAAATGAACCTACAGGACCAGGAAGGCCCCAACACATCCAAATAGTACGAGTTAATGCTCCAAATCAACAGAAATTGGTAGAAAATAATCAAATTATAGATAGGAATCAACCTAAACGTCACATGCAACCCCTCCAACCCCAATTCTGCAATCCCCAACAGTACCAACAGGTAAAACACTAATTTATTACAACATTGGTGAATACTCACTCTTGATTAATTCGTAGGTTCAATTGTGTGGTCCCCATAGGCATATTAGACCATTCAATCAGGTAAATCCCAGTTTTAGACCTCATAGAATGCTTTATCAACCTAATCAAATTGCTGCCCAGGCTCCTCTCCAACCCAACCAGCAGAAAATCAACTGGCAAAATCAAGTGCGTCGGCCTACGACTATAGATCAACAGAAACATCTGGAACAACAACAAAAACAACTAGAACAGCAGCAACATCAGAACCAACCTAATGTTTGCGAGAGAGTACCACCGCTCTACCAGCATACTCCTCCATTGGCAGTATGCCAGGAGGAAGTCAAGAGAAAGAAGGTAAAGATGGCGAAGTTTGGCAAGAATAGACCTTACAGAGTGGTGAGTACATCGAAAATTATTATGATTTACTATTTAGTAAAATCATGATTTTGTTTAGGTTGAGGGAGGATGTTCCAATAGCCATTTCTCATGTCCAAACATTGATATTCGTCATATACCTCAGGAGAATAGGCCTGTGATGATGACTAATTTTTCACAAAATCTCAAAAGTTCCAGTCCATCTTTTATGGAAGACCCTAGCGGCTACCTGGCTCAACAAACAGCTTTGCTGAATAGCACCATCAACAGACAAACAGGTGAGATAAATGATAATGATCTAATGTCTATACTACCCTCATAAGTTAAAAGCCCTATCTCCAAAGAACAAAATTTTACAGGAGACAAGGAAAACCAATTTTTTCTCCAGCATCACTCTATTTTCTCGTTTTTATTGTTTAAAAAACCATAAAGTCGAAAAGATGTCCTTAGTTGAGGAGAAAGTAGTAATAATAAAGATGTTTTATTCAGTCAGTAGTTTGCGTACTGTCAGAAATAGTAACGTGTGGCCTTACTTTTACGCACTTACTTAGGTATGGCAAATGTATTCCATTTTTCAAAATTTTGGCTCTGTTTAAATCGTAGAACACTTTTAACTTTTGTTTTTAATACAGATTTTAATCCTCTACAAATAGTTTCTCATGACTTTTGATGTAAAATAATTAGGGAAGCAGGAATTAAACAATTTAGAATTTTACATTAAGTTTCCTATGGCCCGTTTTCCAATTCACCACCCGGTATATTATGTTTTAATTTTTGAGCAAGCAACTTTTAAACTGTGTCCAAATTGGTAATATTAGTTAAGCAACAATGTTGGTCAATCAAAATTAGATTAAATAACCTAGACTATTACATTTTGAGGTTAACGTAGATACAACTTTACTGATAACTGAATATCTTTAAATACATAATATGAATGAACTTAACTGATTAAATAATGCGAAAAATAAAATGGATATTATATCTTCTTGGGAAATTGGGATCTTAAAGTTACAACTAAACAAAATTAAATCCACAAACGAATGAAGTAGTACTTGTCAGCGTCAAACAATTAATGACAATGAAACTGGCAAAAGCCCCGTCAAAACAGCCAGTCACACCAACATTTGATGAAATAATACCCTAACTCCAAAAACTATTCCGCGGTATTTCACAGAAGACGGCCTTAATTCCGTATTCATAGGCGTAATTTGAAGAAAAGGGCCCTAAATACAAATGTTTGTGGATTTGGGGTACTTTTAGTTCTTTTTCGCTACATAGGGCTCTCTTTTAACAAAAATGACACCAAACTGGATTTAGGGTCAATATATATTTCACAATAACTCGTCATTTTGATGGATTTAAGGCCTTCTAACGACATTTATAGGAGTATTTTAATACGCCGATTCATAAATGCCCATAAAAAACATTTACAAAAATTTTGGAGTTAGGGCCTTTTAGCTTATGAGGGCAGTATACTCAATGTTTGGCATACGTTTTTTTGCTGAATAAGTCTACATTTTTTAAAAGTATCTATATGTATAGGTGCTGCCGGATGTTCAGGATACACTTGTAATAGTCCTGGAACAATGTGCCAGAACCCTCAGCCATTGAATATCAATAGTCCTTCAAATTCTCCATCCCAGGAACTACCTGCTGTGGCAAATGAACCTACAAATAATCTCCTCAAAACAGCACGAGGAAATTTCGCGAGGTTGCCTCAAGATCCCAATGCATCACTTCCACACAACAATCTGGTACAAGTCCAGCCGGGTTTCGACAGTACCAAGTCTCATCAATATTGCAGGTGTTGCGTTCCTGAAGGATTTCAACCGAATTACCATGTAAAAGCTCCCAAATCTCATGTTTCTAATCCCGACGATCCTGTAACGTCCTCTACGTCGTATGACAAGCAATTCAATCAAAATACAGTCGATATTCAGCCGATACAAGGTGGTACTGTCAGTACCAGCAACATTTCGCCTATGGAAAGTACTTCCGACCCGCCAACTCCGGACCCGCCTCAAAGGATTGTCGAAAACTCACAGATCACCAGTACTTATGTGACGTATTCCAAGCCAGACCAAGAATACCGACAGGCGATGTGTGTTAAATCCAGTGAGCCTGTGTGTTGCTTCCACTCACAAGCACCAATGGTTACAACTATGGCCAGTAGCAGAACTGTAGGCAGCAACACAATTACTTCAGTACTTGCTGGAAGGACAAATACTACAACAACTTCATTGAATACACCGTCAGGAATGACAAGAGGTAAAGAGATATCCATTTTTTATTTGATAGTACATATTCACTTTTGAACATATATTTTAAACAACGTGGAATGAAGTACAGTTGAGTCCGCGAGTCTTTACCCGTGCGTCATTAATACCTGGCGAGATAAAACACATACTTTTTATCTAGAATCATTCTCTTCCACGCATGAAACTCATGACAAACCAGCTGCCGTTTGTTATTAAGTAAAAACACATGTTATTTTTATGAACCATCTAGACTCAGTGCATTGAAAAGAGATAGGTACACAAAAAGACGATTCGGTATGTTTTCATATTTAAAGCACAATTTGTTTGACGTTTCTGCTTTGTTTACTTTTGTGGCTGTCAGTCAGTTGAATTTTTTGCGGTTTTTGTCGAATTTTTGCGTTTTGAAGTTTCTTTGTATTACACAAACAGTTGTTTCACAACTAATTTTATATTTAGACCGGGCAGTATCGTCGCCGTCGCTAGCGAAATTATTCCGATTCGATTTTTTTGCACAAACTTACTCAAAAAGAGGTCCTTATAACATATCCACAGGGTGCCGGGCGGTGCCGTGGTCGAAAAATTGTTTAAACAATTTTTTTAAACAAATTCACAAAAATAATTTTTTCATTCCGAACAATTTTTTTTTTCATTCCGAACAATTTTTTTTTCAGATAATTTGGGTCATTCTGAGCAAAAAAGGTCTCTTGTCATTTTTCTCTAAAATTTATTGTGGTCGAGTTATATGCGATCAAAAATTTGAAAAATGCGAAAATGGCCAGTTTCAAGTCTTAATAACTCGATTAAAAATTATTATTATGAAATTGAAAATGTGACCAAATCAAGTTTCAAACCCTTTCTTCAAGGTCCTGTAGAGATTTTTGTCATTGTTTTATTACAAAGCTGCTATTTTTAATTATTAACAATTAGCGCCGTACATTCTATAATAAAACCCGTAATCGGAACAGTAGCCACTTTCTGTCAGTTGTTGTTGCATGAAATAGATTTCCGACTTATTTCGTATGCTTTAAATGATGACGCACGGGTAAAGATTCGCGGACTCAACTGTAAACACTTCTGTTGTATGCAGGCATATGAATTTATTAAAATTCTTAAAATTTATCCACAAGGGAGTGGAAGTACAAAACGTTTTCGGTCAAACTGACCATCATCAGTGTAAACCTGGAAATAAGTGAACCACTAAGATTAAAAAGCAAAA
The DNA here is from genome assembly GCF_917563875.1 of Diabrotica virgifera virgifera. Classification (NCBI taxonomy): domain Eukaryota; kingdom Metazoa; phylum Arthropoda; class Insecta; order Coleoptera; family Chrysomelidae; genus Diabrotica; species Diabrotica virgifera. Next base: position 287,130,993 of record NC_065443.1, on the reverse strand, counting down.
GGGTGAAATTTTGACAGTTGAAAAAAATAAGAAAATGTGGTTACTTACGTCCAGTGTACAAGTAATTGTAACTAGCTACTTCAATAGGTGTAAAAATCTCTAAATTACATTATTGTTACATTCTATATTAAAAAGTAGTCGACATTAAGTCGATGTCTTAAAGATTTTAAAGATCACATGTGAATGTATTTCATCCTTGCTCGAAAATTGCACAAGGTACTCGTGTTCTAGTGAGAGGTTAACGACCAACTAGTTATTAGACAGTTTGGTGCCAGAAATGTATGACGAGATGTCAAAGGAAGGTAGGTGGATTTTTCATCTGTCATCCGAAAAATTTTGAACAAAGAGAATTAATATTTAATTTTAATTGGTGTATTGAAATATGCAGGTATTAACCTTCGGATGACCAAGCGGGGGAAAATGTGACCCCAGCGTATGTTTTTCTTTAATAAATTCAAAAGTATTTTCAATGTTTAACTCATTATTTTTTTATTTGACTTTAATATCATTCTAGATATCCTCATATTTTGAAATAAAAAAAATTCCCTATATTTTACGAATAAAAAATATATTCTGAAGTTGATGTTTAGTAAAATACCGTGTATTATGTGTAATTCCAAGTAGTGTTACGCTAATGACGTCGACTTTGCAAAGTATCAAGACACTTATTCAACATACACACTACACATGACACTAATACTCATGTTGTGACTGGCTGAATGACATAAAGTCCATGCCAAAAAAAAAATTAATAAAAAAAAAACTTAATTTTTTTGTTAATTGTCATTTTTGACATTTTTGACTTGGGTCATTTCCCCCCCCTCCCCCTTGGTCATCCGTGTAACAAAAAAAGGTTGGTTATCGGAAGGTTAATGCATATTAAAATAAATTCTATATGTAAATATGCATATAGAATGTAACAATAATGTAATTTAGAGGTTTTTACACCTATTGAAGTGGCTAGTTACAATTACTTGTACACTGGACGTAAGTAACCACATTTTATTATTTTTTTCAACTGTCAAAATTTCACCCTTTTGCTTTTTAATCTTAGTGGTTCACTTATTTCCAGGTTTACACTGATGATGGTCTGACCGAAAACGTTTTGTACTTCCACTCCCTTATTAACAAATTTTAAGAATTTTAATAAATTCATATGCCTACATAAAACAGAAGTGTTTACTTCATTCCACGTTATTATATCGAAGGTATACAGCCAACTACAGGGTTTACCCCTTTTTATAGTTATATATTTTAAACATCCTTTATACATTTCAGCAATTGGTCACAATACTGCCACTGTTCAGTCTCAATCTATGACAAAATCTCCTCTTGAAATGGTCCAAAGCATCGTGAGCAGTATCCAGATGCCTAATACATCACAGAACTCCCAAATAGGTAAACCAGATGGTACTCATCAAGAACAACATATTCTCGTATCTTCTGGAGAACAAATCGTTATGGGAGGATCACAAGAAGATATACAAGTACCACCCAAAGTCATCACTAATGAAGGTAGTAAAATGTTCAACCTTTGTAAATATTTATTGAAGTGAAAACTTCTTTAGGGACGTTGTGCGATTTTTGGATAGGGGAAAAAGCATTGAATTCGCGACCGTCATCGCGACCGTCATTGCGACCGTCATCGCGACCGTCATTGCGACCGTCATCGCTTATGCTATATATTATTTGTATGTATATATAAATTGTATAGAAGTATTTAAATTTAAAATAAATGTAAAACCTATTTTAGGATGGGGAAAAAAGATTTATTTCGCGACCGTCATAGCGACCGTCATCTCTTCGACGAAATATATTGTGTACGTATATATATTATGTGTATCTATACATAAATTGTATAGAAGTATTTAAATTTAAAATAAATGTAAAAACTATTTTTCGATAGGGAAAAAGGATTTATTTCGCGACCGTCATCGCTTCGAAGAAATAAATTTTTGAAGTGAAAACGTCTTGAGGGTCGTTGTGCACTTTTTGGATGGGGAAAAAGTAATTAAATTAGCGACCGTCATCGTTTCGACGAAATAAATTTTTGAAGTGAAAATTTCTTTAGGGACGTTGTGCACTTTTTGGATGGGAAAAAAGTATTAAATTAGCGACCGACATCGTTTCGACGAAATACATTTTTTAAGTGAAAATTTCTTTAGGGACGTTGTGCACTTTTAAGATAGGGAAAAATGTTGAATTAGCGAACGTCATCGTGACCGTCATCGCTTCGTTAAAATAAATTTTTAAAGTGAAAACTTCTTTTGGGGACGTTGTGAACTTTTTAGATGGGGAAAAAGTATTGAATTAGCGACCGTCATCGCTTCGGCGAAATAAATTTTTGAAGTGAAAACTTCTTAGGGACGTTGTGCACTTTTTATATGGGGAAAAATGATTAAATTTGGATGGAGAGAAAGTAATAAATAAGCGACCGTCATCGCTTCGACGAGATAAACATTTGAAGTAAAAGCTTCTTTAGGGAAGTTGTGCTCTTTTTGGATGAAAAAAAAAACTATTAAATTGTCGACCATCATCGCTTCGATGAAATAAATTCGTGAAGTGAAAACTTTTTGAGGGACGTTGTGCACTTTTTGGATGGGGGAAAAGTATTGAATTATGGACTGTCATCCCTTCGACGAAATAAATATTTGAAGTAAAACTCTTTAGGGACGTAGTGCACTTTTTCGATGGAAAAAAAGCATTAAATTAGCGACCGTCATCGCTTCGATGAAATCAATTTTTGAAGTGGAAACTTCTTGAGGGACGTTGTGCACTTTTTGGATAGGGAAAAATATAAATTAGCGACATTTATCGCTTCGACGAAATAAATTTTTGAAGTGAAAACTTTTTTAGGGACGTTGTGCACTTTTTGGATGGGGAAAAATTATTAAATTAGCGACCGTCATCGCTTCGACGAAATACATTTTTGAAGTGAAAACTTCTTTAGGAAAGTTGTGCACTTTTTGGATGGGGGAAAAGTATTGAATTAGGGACCGTCATCGCTTCGACGAAATAAATATTTGAAGTGAAACTTATTTATGGACGTTGTGCACTTTTTCGATGTAAAAAAGTATTAAATTAGCCACCGTCATCGCTTCGATGAAATCAATTTTTTAAGTGGAAACTTCTTGAGGGACGTTGTGCACTTTTTGGATGGGGAAAATATTATATTAGCGAACCTTCATCGCTTCGACGAAATAAATTTTTGAAGTAAAAACTTCTTGAGGGACGTTGTGCACATTTTGGATAAGAAAAAATTAGCGACCGTCATCGCTTCGACGAAATAATTTTGTAAGTGAAAACTTTTATAGGGACGTTGTGCACTTTTTGTATGGAGAAAAAGTATTGAATTAGGACCGTCATCGCTTCGACGAAATAAATATTTGAAGTGAAACTTATTTAGGGACGTTGTGCACTTTTTCGATGTAAAAAAGTATTAAATTAGCGACCACCATCGCTTCGACGAAATAAATATTTTAAGTGAAAACTTCTTGAGGGACGTTGTGCACTTTTTGGATGGGGAAAAAGTAGTAAATTAGCGACCGTTATCGCTTCGACGAAATACATTTTTGAATTGAAAATTTCTTTAGGGACGTTGTGCACTTCTTGGATGGGGAAAAAGTATTGAATTTGCGACCGTCATCACTTCGCTGAAATAAATTTTGTAAATATATAAATTATGTGTATGTATACATAAATAGCATAGGGTATACGCATCGCGTATATCGTAAGTATATGATATAGGTATAGCACTTCTTTTAGGATGGGGTAAAAGCATTGAGCTCGTAATTTATATACTATAAGAAGTTTTCACTTCTGTCGGCACTCCCACGAGTGCCTTTAATTTTTTTTTTAAATATACATTTGTTTTCGCAGGTATGCCTCCCGTTACTGTATCACCTATGGTAACTACTGTTACATCATCCGTAGGCACTGTTATTCCAACTGTTGGTCAGCAGGTTCTTGGGCAACAAGCAGTTTTAGTAAATGCTCTTCCAGCACCTTTCGTTCTTCAACCTGGAGTCACCATGACTATGGACGGTGTTCCTGTCGGCCAGAACTTGCAGCTACCCCAATTTGTGACAGGAAATCTCATTCAGCAGCCTATACAAATTGACAACTCTGACACACGGAGGGTACCACCACTACTGTCGCCGGACACGAAGAAGAAGGGTAAAAAAAGGAAGGAATCTGCTCAGACTGTGGCTAGTATGTTGCAATTCGCGACCCAACAGAGTCCCGGGGTGGTGATTTCGCCTCAAGGGTACCCGCAGCAGATACAGATGAACAGCCCGCAGTCTGTGACAGCTACACCCGTCATGCAAGCTGTGACTATTGTTCCAAATAAAACAGGAGCTCCAGCTCAGATAATAATGAATGATCAATCTATGGCGAACTCGAATTTGGGCACCCAGCAGCTTATAACAAATTCTCAATCTCAGCAAATTAATTTATTACAACCGGTTAATTTGATTAACAGTACCGGTGTAGTTCAAAACTTCCCGGCTATTCATCAGTTTATCGTACCAAACTTGGGTGGCATGGTCGTTAATCCAGATGGTACAGCCACAATCCTTCAAGATACTTCCAATTTGGGCATGCAGCTACAATTCCAGAACGTCAACGGCCAAAATATGCTCACGTCAGTTCAGAATAATGGTCTGTTCAACAACGGACAAACTATATTTGCAGCTGGCCCATCTGGGATGGTTATCAGAACTCCCACTTCTCAAGGGAAGATCATCCAGCAACAGCACAGTCCAGTAGCGCAGTTTTTGTCTCCTAATGGGGGACAGTTTATCATGAACGGCTCCCAGTTCAGCGGACAGCTTAGTCCTCTTGTAGCGAGCGTGAGTCCCAACCAACAGGTGACTTTCAACAGTCCTCCACAGCAGATCAGATCTAGCAACTCTCTACAGCCGCCCCAACAGGAGTATATCCAGATGAATGGGCAAACTCTGATCGTTCCTTGCAGCTTGGCTTCCAGTATTCCCGTTTCCAATCAGACTTCCAATCAAAATACTACGTTTCTGCAGCAAAACACGACGATAGTGCAACAGCAGACTACAATGTTGACCAATCAGGGCTTGCAGAACTTCCAGAATAACCAGCAAACCCAGCAAGGCGGTCCCAAACCAGCAACTTTAACTGCAGGTACAGTGAAAGTACTTCCTGAAATAGTTAAAATTATTTAAGCATTGATTTTTTATTAGGTCATCTTTGATGAGTTTTTTTCATTGTCATGCAGGCAAATTTTTTTTCGACATATTTCATTAACTTTTTCGGGGAATACCGAAGGGAAGACTCCTGCTCTTTCTTTTATTGTATTACCCACTCTACTCTAGTTTAATACTTTTTAGCGCTGCAGCTTGTATACTAAAATCACATAAGTTATGCAGTAAATGTAAACATAAGTTGACAGCGATGTCGTCATTAGCAACGAACGAGATAGCTTTTTATTTCAGTTTTTGAATATTTTTGGATAACAGTTACTTGTATAAACGCGTAAATTATTCATTAATTTAATTAATAGGATTATTTTTTCACTATCTACGTATTCAGTGATTACAATAATTTATATACTATACAGTAAAAACTAATAATCGAGAAAAGAGGAAACTGATAAAGTGATTTTAATAATACACTGTTATTATGGAACGAGTAGGTACATAGATAAATTTTGAACATCTTTAACAACTTAAATCGTTGTTTACATGCACTGCATCGCTTATTGGAATTTAGTCTTGTACTTCCTAAGAATCGTACTATGTTAAATGACCGATAATTGTTGTTTTCAGGCATCGAAGAAGCTAGAGAAAGCCCGAAATCATCTAGTCACTGCAGACAGTCAGTGTCAACTCAAACGGCAGTAAATCAGAACGTCCAGGCGATCATTACCAACACCTCGTGCCAGACGTCGACGATTTCAGCCGCAAGTCCACCGGATACAACGACCATGAGTCCTGTTCCAGTGGCGTCCGAGATGCAGAGTCCCATTCTTGCCGATACTACCACCCACACCGATGACGGTCTCTCCCCTGTACCGTTGAGCTGTACTGCAGTAAGACACGATAATGTTAGATCCGAATCTCAATCCTGCACCATGGTGAGTACTTTTTTTTTATATAATTTTATTCTTTTCTATCTCAAGTTGTTTCTCTTCTTATTAGGCGTTCAACCACGACTTCGTCCTATTTTTTGTGTTTTTCTCTGGTCTTCTTGATATGTGTTCTAGTTTGCCAAATATTTTTCAGTTCACTTAAGCTTAAATTGGGATAGTTTCCGGGAGTTGTCTGTATACCATATTAGTTAAAAACTTTAACATCGAAGTGAAAACTTCTGTTGCAATTCATCATCATTTTTGGCTTTTACATTTCTTCTTTAGTCTTTGCTGCGTTTACTATTGTCTTCCGTTGGTTCCGATCCTCTGCTATTATTTCCCATGGTGCCACTTCCACCTTTTCCAGGTCTTCTCTCTGTACCATGCTCATCTCAGCCTATTGGCTTTTATGTATCTCACGATGTTTTCCTGCCCGAAGAGAGTCTCTAATTAATTGTTGTATCTGCTCCTCCATTGATTTGTCACATTCTTCTTCCCTGCAAGGACCATATCCATACCACTCAGAGAAAACGAATTAACAACATTAAAGTTTGATGGGTACTTTTTGTCAACTTTTTTCTGTCGGAAGGTAAGAGAACATGGAGGTGTTGCAATTTTTAGCGATCATAAATTTTCTACACGACCAATTTGTTTGAATGATATATCATGTGAATATGAGGGTGAATTTTGTGCATTAGAAATTACAGATATTAAAACTATTCTAGTAACAGTGTATAGAACCGGAAATGGGAATTTTAAAATATTTCTAGACCTTTTTGAAAAGTTATTGGTGTTTTGCTCTGCTAATTTTTTAGAAATAATAATAATTGGGGATTTCAACATTGATTTTAAAAAATCTTCTAATGAACTCAGCAATTTCCGTGATTTAATTTCTACTTTTGGCTTAACAATAAATATTAATGAATATACTAGAATAACAACTAGGTCAGCAACTTGTTTAGATAACATCTTAACAAACATAGACAGTGGGATAATTGGTTGTGGAATTGTGGACCCATGTATCTCTGATCATCTTGCTCAATTTATTAACTTAAAAATAAAATCTGAAAAAAACCATAGTGCAAATACATACACAAGACGTATAACGAGTAATGGCATACTGAAGTTAAAACATTCGTTAAATAACGTTGACTGGTCTTTAGCTATTTCTCTCGAAACAGCAACATAATTAGCTCAATTTATTACTGAAATGTATCAAAAGTTAACTGAAATAAATTTTCCATTAAAAAAATTGCGAACTCATAATAAAGCTCCAATTTCTTGGTTTGATGATGAATTAAAACTTATGCGAGAAAATCTTTCCACGGTCAAGGTAATTGCTGACGTTACAAAAGATTATAGTGAATATAATAAGTTTAAGAAGCATTATAGATCAACAATATCCTTAAAGAAAAACTAGCTTATGGGTATTTCTTTTCAAATTCTGAAAATATATCTCATGACAGTTGGAAAGTTATAAACTATCACAGAAATAAAGTTCAAAATAAAAAAGTTTGTCCTAGTACGATCTCATCAAACGATTTCAATAATTACTTTACTTCAGTAGCTTAAAATATTAGAGATTCTTTTAGTTCTACAAATGAAAATGTAGTTATAGATATTTTGAAAGATGTACACTCTCCTTGCCACTCTTTATTTTTACTACCTGCTACTAATATTGAAATCAGAAATGTTTTGCGTGGCTTGAAAAATTCACATTGTACAGATTTTTATTTCTTGGACAAAAAAATAATTGTCGAAACTATTGATATTGTTATTGACAAATTAGTTTTACTTTATAATAATTGCCTTACTGAGGGGATTTTCCCAGATGTACTAAAAGTAACAAAAGTGTTACCACTATTCAAAAAGGGGTCTTTAGATGAAATTGGAAATTATCGTCCCATCTCTATCATTCCCATTTTCGGTAAAATTTTTGAAAGCATTTTTAATACTCGTTTGATAGAATATCTAGTCTAGATAAACACAAAATACTTCACTGTAATCAATATGGCTTTAGAAAAAAGTGCAGCACTACACAAGCTATCAGAAAATTGTGAGAGATATAGTCGACGGCTTGGAGGAAGGTCATTTCGTGTCTTTGACATTGTGTGATTTATCCAAAGCTTTTGACTGTGTTTCGCATAAATTACTGTTGGAAAAAATGCATAAATATGGTATAAGAGGAAACACCCTCAATATATTTACATCTTATTTAACAAATAGAAAACAGGCAGTTTTTCTTAATAATAGCTATTCTGATTTGAACACGGTCGAATAAGCGTACCCGTTTTCGTTTTTCTAAATAGAGGCATTCTGGAGATATTTAAGAAAAACTAATTCCAAGACGCCATCTTTAAAGAGCTCTAGCTCCCTTAGGAAGCATTTTAGGACTAGGTGAATTAGATTAAATTGTCTTATAATTATCTGAGGAATCTCCTGTTTTCGTTTGTCGGTAGAGTTTCTGGATATATTTAATATTTAATAATATCTTCTAGGCTATATTTAGATTCACGTCTTGTGGGATGATCACCCTAGTATTTTATTCAAGCAGCAGTTGTTTTGTTGGCCCATTTGTTCACTATTAGTTCATATATGGAATTTAACAATGAGTCTGATCATTATTTTATTAATACTGCTCCAATATTGTCTAATCCGTGTGACTTTAACGCAAAACTCTTAACCAACTATTTATTTTGAATACGAAAGTTTTTTCTCATGTACTGTTAATGTTATTTAGGCGATGGTCCATTGTATATCGAGCAGTGAACCAGATCCTTCAGACGGGCAGAATCCCGATCATCCAGACTGGAAGCAAACCCTCCAAACCAATAACAGTAACATAAATGAGACGTATACAGGTAAATAGCTGATTGATTCAGTTGTTATAAAAATATTTTATAAAAAAATTGTTTGAAAACTACCCTTTTTGTTAATTTTTTCATTTTTTCTTCTTAATTATGGTATAGGTATGTTGAAATTTGATGTTATACATCACGTAGTATTATTTATATTATCATTTCGTTTTCTATTAACAAAAAATCAATACAGTAGGAAAAATGAAAGAATACCCATGAACGAACATATAAAACACGCTGTATTTTCCTGTCACCGTGTCACACAAAAAATTGACCAGCGCAAGTGCATGTAATAATTATAATTGACCAGCGCAAGTGCATGTAATAATTATTATTACATGTACTTGCGCTGGGCAATTTTCTTTGTGACACAGTGACAGGAAATACAGCGTGTTTTATATGTTCGTTCATGGGTATTCTTTCATTTTTCCGACTAGTATGGTATAACTAGATCCAAACCCAGACATCCAAAGTGAAAGTACTTTAACACCAAATTGTTCTATATGGTCCACATAATGTTCAGAAAAAAGTCACACCATTTTGAGCGTCGGGTTTGGGGGAGAGGGGGGAGAAATCGGTAAATTCGTAGTTTTTTAAGTTATTCGTCAATATTTCTAAAACTATGCGGTTTAGCATGAACAACCTTCTATACAAAAATATTCTACATTAAATTTGAAACAAAAAAGGCCCTATGCACAATCCTTCTAAAATGAACGGTTCCAAAGTTACGGAGGTAGTATAGTAAAATTGGTCCAAAAAAGGCCTAACCCAGACATTAAAAGTAAAAGTTTTCCTCCAACACCAAATTGTTCTATATGGTCCAGATATTGTTCAGTAAAAAGTTACACCATTTTGAGCGTCCGGTTTGGGGGGGAGATGGGGGAGAAATCGGTAAATTAGTAGTTTTTTTATGTTTTTCACAAATAATCTATACAAAAATGTTCTACATCAAATTTAAAAAAAAGGTCCCATACATAGTTGTTATAAAATCAACGATTCCAGAGTTACGGAGGGTGAAAAGTGGAGGTTTTCGATACTTTTTATATTTTTTGCTCAATTTATAATATTTTTACTGATTGAAAGAAATTTTCTTTTAACAGGATTTGCTATTTCAGTGGCCGATGGTATGTTAGTGATAAGCCCTTAAAGAAACGTCAACCTCACCACACAAAATCATCATCAGTTGCCCAAAAAATATAAAAAGTATCGAAAACCTCCACATTTCACCCTCCGTAACTCTGAAAACGTTGATTTTATAACAATTATGGATAGGACCATTTTTGCTTTAAATTTTATGTAGGACGTTTTTGTATAGAACATTGTTTATTGTTTACGCTTAAACATAGTTTTAGAAATATTGACGAAAAACGTAAAGAAACTACTAATTTACCGACTTCTCCCCCATCTCCCCCCCAAACCGGACTCTCAAAATGGTGTAACTTTTTACTGAACAATATGTGGACCATATAGAACAATTTGGTGTTGGAGGAAAACTTTTACTTTGGATGTCTGGGTTAGGCCTTTTTTTGGACCAATTATACTATACTACCTCCGTAACTTTGGAACCGTTCATTTTAGAAGGATTAATATATAGGGCTTTATTTATTTAAAATTTAATGTAGAACATTTTTGTATAGAAGGTTGTTCATGCTAAACCTCATAGTTTTATAAATATTGACGAAAAACGTAAAAAACTACGAATTTACCGACTTGTCTCCCCTATCCCCCCCAAACCCGACGCTCAAAAAGGTGTGACTTTTTTCTGAACATTATATGGACCATATAGAAGAATTTGGTGTTGGAGGATAACTTTCACTTTGGATGTCTGGGTTATGTCATTTTTTGAATCAATTCTATCATACTACAATACTAGGGGAGCCCAAACGGGATTTTGCGCGTTACTCGAACGCGTCAGAAAATCACATGGGGAGAAACCTTGTACCCTGTAGTGTACCCCTACCATATATGGACTCTTAATATAGGACTGGATAACAAACGATTTTGACCACGAGGTCGAAATACGTGCTCGTATAGAGTATGCTATGTCTGCTTTTCAAAGAATGAAACAATTCCTAATAAGCTCTACCTTATCGTTGGATATCCGATCCCAATTTGTAAAAACATTTATTTATTCCATATTACTATACGGAGTGGAAACATGGACTCTCGAAATTACAAGTATGAGGCGTATAGAAGCCTTTGAGATGGAGATGTGGGTTTTTCGAAGGATGCTGAAGATCTTTTGGACAGAGCACGTGACCAACAACGAGGTGCTGAGAAGAATGGGGACTGAGAGACAACCCCTAAATATTGTAGAAAACAGAAAAACGAGTTATCTAGGACATATTTACAGAGGAGAAAGGTACTTTTTACGACTCATGGACTGGAAGGGAAAGTGGAAGGAAGAAGAGGTCCAGGAAGAAGAAAATGCTCCTGGCATGGATACACATTCGATACTAAGCACCGCTCAAGCTAGAGAGCAATTTGCTATAGTTATAGCCAACGTGCAGTAATGGAGAAGGCACCTTAAGAAGAAGAATACACGACGTGCGTTGAGGACAGTCCGCAAGATTAGTAAAAAAACAAGAATGTGTGTGTACTTTGTACGCACGTAAGAAGTTATACTTCTACTACATATTATGTGATTTTTAAGACAATACCAAAAATTTAAAAAAATTAAAGAATAAAACGCACACAAACACATTGAAAAATGCCACAAAGAAAAAATGATTTCAGAACGATAATAATTGTTGGCAAAAATTTTAAATACGCATTTTCTGAAAAAAAAAATTATATAACAAATATACTTACAATCATAACATGCATAAAAAAAATAAAACTTGCATCGGGAATTGAACCCTTGAATTTCGTGCCGCTTTGACTCGTAACCGAAGCGTAGACTCACTCGTCCAATCCCACATTATTTATCATGTGGAAAAATACGGTAACTGAACGTTTTACTGTTTGACAGTTGTTTTGAAAATTAAATTATGTAGTTTAAATTTTGTGGAAGAAAATATAAAAATATAACAAAACAGTAAGAAAACAATATATTAGATGAAGATTGGTAGAACTTTTGTTGGTAATCAAATTAAGTATGTAAATCAAAGCATTACATACCTACTAGATAAATAAATCTACGCCAAAAAATCATAATTTAAAAATAAAAATCGAACCTAATTTGGGATTTCTCTCTAAAATCCGCATTCTTGAGAAAATAAATGTATGTATTTCAACCTAATCCAAATGTATAATTACAATATGATTATAATAAAAACTACTTACCAAATTAGAATGAGTTTTTCTTGCCCAAAATAGTCCAAAAGTCCAAAAATATAGGTATATGAAAACTATTTAAAAAGGCAGAATAACTATTAACTAACTTTTGTTTGTTGTTTCTTTTCACACAAATTTTAAAACGCAACAACCATAAATAATCTAACTACAGCTGTGCCACAGCCGCCATATTGAATAATTTTTGACATGTCATTTGAACATCCAATCAGAACAAAGTTATAATGCGCATGCGCCCGGTCGCTAGGTTTTCCCATATAAAAATTTACCCTCTATCGCCGGTAAAGAAGTATAACTTCAAAAAGAAAAACTCGAGCGCGTCAGATTAAGACAAGGTAAGTTAAGTACAGGAGGGGCAGTGTATATTTCAATAATCTGACTATTTGAGCGAGGCGTAAGTTGTATAACTTTGTAACCCGCGCATTTCCTTACGCACCACTCAAATTGTCAGATTGTTGAAATATATACTGTTCTTCGTGTACTTAACTTACCTTGTCTAAGGGCCGGTTGTTCGAACGCTAATCAACAATGATCATTATCAAATAATTAATTACTGTCAATGTCAATTGTTAAAACATAATTAATTACAATTCTGAGACTATAATCAATTAATATAACAATAATTATTAGCATAATTAATAATAAATCTCATAATTGTAATTAATTATGTTTTCAGCAACCCAAACAAAGTTGACATTGACAGTTTTGGTGACAGTAATTAAATATTTAATAATGATCATTGTTGATTAGCGTTCGAACAACCGGCCCTTAATCTGACGCGATCAAGTTTTTCTTTTTTTTTTTGACTAATTTGACAGACTGCCCTGAACGCAATCACGCAATGTGATTTTCGAGTAAGGCGCAAAATTCCCGTTTGGGCTTCTAGTCTAGTAAAATAAAATTACACTACATGTAAATCAAAAAATGCAAATTCGTACAGGTTGAAACAAATTTTATATCAAAGTTTAGGTGGGTACAAAAGATATTTTCAAGAAAGTATCCAAATCATACAAGGGGATCATTGTTTAAATAATTAAAAAGAAGTCATTTTTGCAAAAAAATTACTTCTTTAACTGCTGAGGTCATTCAATTACTAATGAAGGTCTATGGGATTTTTTTCTGCAAAGTTGAAGGGTAATTCTTTCACATATGACTTACTAAATTAAATTTGACCCCCTATTTATTTAAATAATTGTATATAAAACTTTAAAAACAAATTTGCAAAAAATTATTTTTTGCTTTCTAAATAAGCACTATAAAATATCCTACAATATCCTATTTTACAAACTAAGTTGCGCTATGCTATCAGTATTAAGCAAAAAAAATTGGTCCAAAAATATTTAATAGTTTTTGAGATATTGAATTTGTTTATTAAATGTTACTCTATTTTCTATTGCAAAAACGCGGTTGTTGCCAAAGAAATATTCACCTGTATTAAATCTTATTATTTTTATTTTTATGTATATTTTCAATAAATGTATTGATAAATTCAAATTTCAATTAAACTTCCCCCTAAAATGGTATTTGAAAATAATTCAAAAATGTTTATAATTTGTTTTTTTTAATAACGTCGTGGGGATTGAATATTTTGAAAAGCCGTTTCGATAATTGGGTTCCTGGGAATTTTTCACTAATTAACAAATTTTTTTGTCTTTTTTTCATCTTCTTTTTTTTTTCTTGGAGTTATATTATTACGGGCTCTTTTAGGGTTAAGTTTCATTAAGAATGTCGAATCTCTAAGTTGTAGATTCTAGACATAAAAATATTAAAATTGGTCTAAAATCACTTTTATAAAATGTGGCTACTTACTAAGTTACAGGGTGTTTTATTTAAAAATTTAAAAATTATTTTTACCAATTACTTTCAAACTATTTGACGTATCCTTATAATATTTGGCAGAAAGTGTGTCTACTATACAGTCTACTAAATTGTGATAAATAAAAGTTTCTAGCTACTACCAGAGGCGTACGACAGGGGATAGTTAATGGTTGACCCTTCTCAAATTCTACGCCACTGAGGGAATTACTATTTTAGCGAAATTTTCTATTCTCCAATACTTTCTATGTAAATAATATACTCTTTACTGATAACGATTGTCATTAGTTTTTGAGATATTGGACATTAAAAATGAAACGGCATAGTTATTTTGATTCATTCATTCATTAATTTTAAACTTCCAATATCTCTCAAACTGATGACTTTATCAATACCAATAAAGTTATTTACATACAAAGTATTGGAGAATCAAAAAATTTCGCTAAAATAGTAATTCACTCAGTGGCGTAGAATTTGGGAAAGCTCAATCATTCACTATCCCCTGTCGTACGCCTCTGGCACTAGCTAGAAACGTTTATTAATCACAATTTAGTAGGGTGTATAATAGCCACACTTTCTGCCAAGTATGATAAGGATACGTCGAAATAGTTTTAAAGTACTTGGTAACAATAATTTTTAAATTTTTAAATAAAACACCCTATAACTCAGTAAGTAGCCACATTTTATTTAAGAGATTTTAGTTAAATCTTAATATTTTTAGGTCTAGAATCTACAACTCACAGATTCGACATTCTTAATAAAATTTAACCCTAAAAGGGCCCGTAGTAATGTAACTCCAAGAAAAAAAAAAGAAGAAGCAGAAACGACAAAAAATTTTTGTTAATTAGTAAAAAATTCCCAGGAACCGAATTATCGAAACGGCAGTTCAAAATATTTATGCCTTGCGACGTTATTAAAAAAACAAATTATAAACAAATTTGAATAATTTTCAAATGCCATTTTAGGGGGGAGTTTAATTGAAATTTGAATTTATCAATACATTTATCGAAAATATACATAAAAATAAAAATAATGACATCTTAAGCAGGTGAATATTTCTTTGGCAACAACCGCGTTTTTGCAATTTAAAATATGGTAACATTTAATAAACAAATTCAATATCCCAAAAAATATTAAATATAAACATAGTACAACATCTGTAAAATAAGATATTTTATAGTGCTTATTTAAAACGCTAAAAATAATTTTTTGCAAATTTGTTTTTAAAGTTTTATATACAATTATTTAAATAAATAGGGGGTCAAATTTAATTTAGTAAGTCTTATGTGAAAGATTTACCCTTCAACTTTGCAGAAAAAAATCCCATAGACCTTCATTAATAAGTGACCTCAGCAGTTAAAAAAGTATTTTTTTGTTGAAAAAATGACCCCTTTTTATTTTTTTAAACAATGATCCCCTTGTATGATTTGGATACTTTCTTGAAAATATCTTTTGTACCCACCTAAACTTTGATATAAAATTTGTTTTAACCTGTACAAATTTACATTTTGACTTTTTTTTTATTTTATTAGGCTATTCCGTACTATAATAGAGAATTCATAAACTTATATTTTTTAATTACAGTAAAACCTGACATATCCGGATCAATGTGGCGACAGACCGATCCGAATATGAAAAAATCCGGATATCAATCCCAATTCTTTTATAGTCTCTGAAACGTTTTCTCCTTCATACATTCGAGTAATCAACGCCGTCAATAAGATTCGTCGATAGACACGTTTTATAGATTCTATAATACCTTGATCCATAGGCTGACAGAGGGATGTCACATTTGGGGGCAAAAAAAAGACACTTTATTTCGCCATCTTTTAGTTTTTTTGAACCGTCCGGACATGACAGGTCCGGATGTGGTAGGATGTATTGTATACCTTTTCTTTATGATTAACAAAATAAATATAAATAAATATTCTTTAGGCGGTATGGGTCATCTTGGTAAAATGTCATCGTCCTCCACGCAATTGGTATCAGCCGAATCGTCGTCTTCCGTCACGAGCCTTCATTACAGCGCATCTGATCAGGAGCCGATCAGCAGTTCCAAACATTTCGATAGAAAGAAAACGGCGGATTGTTGCGTCGTCATGGAAGCACATCACGAGCAGCTGTCGCTGTTCTCCGGAGCTGGCAATATGCTGAACGAAACCGAGGTCGACGAAGAGATAGAAGATAATGGAGAGGATGGGGCCGGGCAAGTTAGCGATGGAGATGATGACGATGATTCAAACGAAGGTAAGAAGTGTAGTACAAGAAAAGGCATTATAGCGCTAGTCTTAATTTTCTTAACCTTCATAAACCCACCGTAAAAAATTTACATTAAATACCGAGTGGTGTGCAAATCTACCCCAACAGTTTTGGATTATTTGTTATTAAACACGATTAAGTTCTCCATTTCTTCCTGTCCTTTCACTGAATATCAAAAAGGATACATTCTGATTATTAAATATTTATTATTTTATAAGCTGTAAACATTGATAAACGATTATTATTTATTTCAAGTTAAGAATAGAACATTACGCTTACGAAGATCAGTATTGCCAAACCTCTCGCGTACGGGTGGATACTCGACTGCCGATATACGATTCATTCTAATCAACACGGCATGGCATCGTCGCGCTGCTATCGCTCGTAAGAAATACATGGGGATATCTCCGCAATGTTTTATTCTAAACGTGAAACGGTTCATAGAGACATTTGAAAAATAATATGTAATGATTATAAAATCAAGAATAATACTTAATTAAGATAAAAAATCAGATATTGTGATATTTTAAATAATGATTTAATCACCCATTCAATATTTGAATAATTCAATTATCACACTTGTTACAAACTGTTATATTTTTTGAATTTTCTACAGATACGTATTGATTGCACCGAATACAAAACTTTTAAGATTTCCTGACTTTACTTCTGGCGCCTAAAAACATCGCTGCTGTCAGACAATAACGGGAACAAATTATTATTTATCTGGCAAAATAGTAAACATGAATTGTTTTACATTGGATTGTAATGACTTGTCATTTTGGTATCTACAAATTATATTTTTCCTAATTAATTGTTGGCCCAACTCCAATAAAAATAATGTTCCCCTATGTAAACGATTAATTTTCCAATCTGGATTTTTCAACGATATAAAGTTTATAAGCGTTGATGCCAGCAATGTTCAGCAGATGAACAAATATTGCCATTTGGCACCAGTTACTTTTTTTAGTCGTGAATTCTTTTGCCAATTTATCTCTTGTATCCACTTCAATTTTTGTTTTATTTTAGTGTAATATAATATCTGGTTCGTAATCTTTTTCTTCACCACTTATTTTGTCATCGTTGCATTTTTCTTTGGAACGTAAGAAACTAAGGTTTTAGTTTCCATAAAAGCACTTAAAAAGTTTTTTTTATATCTTGCTGGAAGTAGTTATTCTAGAATATAAGGTTTATTTTACGCAGTGTTCCATACAAGGTTATATTTTTATCTAAAAGCTTATTGGCTATCTCAATACTAGTAAAAAGATTGTAAGTAGTTATTCCATACCCTGCAGATAAATGGTTTACCAGGTCCATCACTACCCTCTGTCCTTGGCCTGTTTACCATTAACATGTTTGTTTCATTCTTTGCCTAAAAGTATACATTTTCTAATATTGCATTTTTCTTTCATAAAATAGCTTACCTAAATAAATTGGCATATTGGTTCTACATGCTGAACTTCAGTCAGCCAAGCCCCAAATCATCAAACCGTACTTTTTCGGCTTATTCTTCATGTAAACCCGAATAGGAGGAATGGGACTAACTGCTCATCCACGCACAAGTATTCAAATTTTTAAGACTTCCCATAAGAGCCCATGTTAAAACTTAACTTTGACCCTTAATAGTAATTAAACGGCACGTTAAAACAATTTTTAAAAAATCAAGTCTTAGTTTTTTGAAGTGAACTATAACATACTAAAATTTCATGCAAATCCTTAATTCTTTGCCGAAGGTGTAGAACGTCGTTAACTGCCGGTTTCACAAGGTAAAGTTAACTTGTGGTTAAGAGATAACCTCAAAATTACCCCAAAATATGCGTTTCAGTTTCATAATTGTTACCCTTCTGGCTATACCCATAAGGGTAACCCACTCCAACCTGTGGTTAAAAATTCTGTGAGTTAACCATACTTCGCCGTTGACCTGAAACTAAAACGCATATTTTGACGTAACTTCTGGTTATCTCTTAACCACAAGTTAACTTTACCTTGTGAAACCGGCCGTAAGAAGGATACCTGAAAGGAAATTAAATAAAAAAATATTTTTAAAATATCGCCAAAAATTGATGTCTGGGGTTCAACTGCATCCCGCTCGAGATTACGAAAGTTAAAAACAATTTCCTATTGTTTTTGGAGAGCTTTTGTGTCTATATTCTTTGTTTATGCCCATTCCATTATTATTTGTTAGCTTTAAATATTTATTTATTTATTTGTTTTGCATATTTTATAATGTTTTGTATTGTTTTTTTGTAGACCTTTTTGGTATACATTTCTTATGTTTATTTCATCATTCTTTTTAAACGTTTATATCTTATTTCACGGCATGATTAAAATACGAACATAATTAAGATCTGCTTCTACGTAAAAACGTATTTCAGTCAAAATTATACACAGAAGAACGTATAAAAAAATAGAAGATTTTGATGTATCATAGAACATATCAAACGAGTCGTAGATTAAATATAGTTTGCTGCTCGTTTATAACTGAAAAATTAATTGATTAGTTTCTACATTTCCAACATAAATATTAACTATATTGTATGCCTAATACAATCAATCTAATGGGTGTATATTTTTTGTTTTAGGTTATTTGGTTGGGAGTCTCCTTATAAATTCGTAAAGCAGCATTAGTAGTGTCCAGACATATGTCCATATTTATTCATTACCTTTAACTTCACACGTAAAAAATGTCCTTAACTGTTTTCATTGTAGTTATTTATAACAAACGAGCAATGCAGGGAATCCAGAAAATATCAAATGAGATTTATCTCATTTTATACATTCACATCCATTCTCATATTTGGACGACATATTATGTTACTTTATGGTGCATCAATGGAAACAGACAGACAGTTTAGACAAATATAGATTGCATCTGTAGCATCCATTTTTACCAGGAAACAGGTATGAGAGGAGAATCACAGGACAACAAACATATTAAGCAGAATCTCAGAAAAACAACGATAATAGAATGTATAAGAACTTTAAACAGAAACAGAAATTTAATGGAAGGACAAAATGATTTATTCAGATCTAGGCAACGTACTAGATCATATTTATACCCTTTTAATTATTAAACACAATATTAAGGAATAAAGATTTAAATTTATATATCCTCAAGAATATGTAAGTTTTTATTTATACAGGGTGTCCCGGAAAATTGTGCGTTCCTTTAAGGAATGGATAGAATGCATAATTTAGAACAAAAAAGTCCTATACTTACCATTTTTTCTAAAGTTAACCGTTTCAAAAAAAAAAAGAGATTACATTGTGTTCCATATACCTGTATTTTATTGTTTAGAAATTTAAATAACCTGGCAACATCGTACACACTACGGAATAATAACAGATAATAAGAACTCATTTGTGATTTACAGTATTTAAAATAATCCAACCTAATAGTACTTATGTATTTACTGCTTGTTTACTAAAATTTTTTTTTTGAATTGTATTGAAATACCTATGGCATAATTATAAACGAATTATACATCTTTTAACATAAAAACACATCTTTTAACTGAACTAGTATTATGTATTTAGTAAGCTTTAAATGTGTTGAATGCTGAGGGCTTTAACTGAATTACATAGTTTACAGTGGAACTTAAATACACCAGATAATGTATCAGTACCTAATTTGTTTACTTGTGAACTAAAATAATTAAGTTGTACTTACTTGAAAATAATTATACCTAATAAATGTCACGTGCCCTTTCACGAACACATGCATTCATATGAAGAGAAATAGGCAAAGCATTTTGAAAGAAATTATAGTATGCCTCTCCATTTAGTGATCTGCCATAAATAATCAACATAATAACATAATAGGTAATGAACTAACGATTCGAAAACATTTTCGGCATTGACACTAAACAGGATTCTTCCAAACTATCTGTTTACTAAACATGGGACTGTCTGCGTTTAAATTTTCGTACCTAACATAGTTGCCAGATTTTAATTTGCATACCAAAATGTATTTTAATTTGTTGGTCAAATGGTTGCATATAAGAGTTTTTTTGTTCTACATAGTGCCCTCTACCTATACCTTAGGTCTAATATACCTTATATTAATAGCATTGCTGCCCTCCCCCCCCCCCCCCGCCCACTGATATACTTGTTGCAATGACAGCTGACAAAGAAGATGTAGCAGATGACACTAGATGGATGTAAGTGAAGAAAACTCAGTTGAACATGACTTATTTTTGCTTCCACAGCTATACTTTCTTCTAAAGATTGTATTGCTGATTCAGTACATTGTATAGTTGGCTTGGTGATGTTTTGAGGATTTCCTGCTTTCGTTTCCTATTCATTGTTTTCAGTTGGAATACTAGGAGACCAGTGTTCTAGTCGCTTTCTTATCTAAAATACTAAAATATAGTAAGAGTTTTTGTATCTATATGGTAAAACAAAATAGATTTGTATAATTGATTTAGGTATGATGTAAAAAATCGTAGATAAGACATACACATTCGTTTAGATACGACTTGTTTCATTTTTCCTTTCGTTCCTTCTACTGCGAACCATCCTGAATCCAAACCTCAGTCTATGTGGAGGCAGTGGTGGCCGGTCAGGGTCGGCAGTGCCGACCCACACATTTATAGATATAAATTTTTTTAATATTTGTATCTGTGAAGTAACAAAAATCTGTCAGATAACGCAGACTAAATTTTATTCATGGTTTTTAAAAGGATTTGATCAATCCGAGCGTTAAGTGATCCCTGCGCATAAAAGACTTCTCAAAAAATGAATAATCCGAACCATTCATCTGACTTTTCGGCTAGCCGTACCCAACTCTCCGTAGCTTGACGATTTACACGTAAAACTCAACGAAATAACAAGTCGATGAGCCATTCTCTCCGTGGGCATTATAGCGGCCAGGTACGGCACTTTTAAATCTGCCGGTCGGTGTTTCATTTGGAGCATCGCATCGGCAGAAATTGTCAAAAATAATCACGCCGTTTTACGTCGTTTGATATTGTAATTTTTTTAAGTTGTCAGGAATTATCATTTAGTGGACATGATGGATCGAAGCATTTGTTAAAAATCAAAGTAATTATAGAGAATTAATAAAATTGTTTTAGAAATATTTACTTTCTGATTCGAAGTGTATTCGTAATACAGAATGAACTAATACATATAATCAAATAGTTACATTTTGAATAACGTTATTGAATCTGAGATTTAGAAAACCATTTGCTTTTCGCTGGAAGTAGATGAAACTTCTGATTATCATGTCATTCACAATTATCAATTATTGTTGTTCGATACGCGTTGCGTGGTAATATTTATGAGAGGTTTTTAGGTTTTAGAGACGTGAGTAAAAGCAATAAGGCAGAATATATTTTTGGTGTTTTAAAGAACAGATTAATAGTTATTTATGATATAAGTGTTAAAAGTACACATTTAAGGCACGCATGTGAAAGTTTGCAGAATGAGCGATAGCGAGTTCTGCAATTCACATGAGTGCCTTAAAATGTACTTTTTAACACGCATATACAATATTTTTTCTACAAACATAATTACAGGACACTATCTACAAAAACTTTTACTTGAACGTGACTGACATTCCATTTTTATATTTTTTTGACATTACATCTAAATTGTCTATACGGTCAATACGAACTGCAGTGCCTTAAAACTATTTTAAAGCACTAGTGCCTTAAAGTTTGCATTTTTAACACGGTTGTAGGAAAAAATTTTTGATATCAAAAATAAATTGGTAGGGCAAACTGGGGCAATCTTATGACGGCGTTGCTGTGATGTGTGGTGAATTGAATGGTCTCCAGGCAAAAGTTAAAACTATTGCATCACAAGCTTTATTTATTCACTATACTATGATGCGCATATAATGAATTTCGTTTTGCATGTTACGTGTAAAAAAATAAAGAATATCGTCTTTTCTTGCCAGTTTAGCTCACGGATTACTGCTTTAGAACAAATTTGTTTCGAAAAAAAAGCGAACAGTTTGTCAGACGCGATGAAATTTTAAATCTCGGTTCGTTTTATCTAAGCAGATTATCTCTAGTAGTTTTAGTATCTGTAGCAGATTTTCGTGAACAGCTTTTGAAAGTTTTTGATTTTATTATCGAAGGCGACGATTTTGAAAGCGACGATACCTCGATCCGTGAAGCAATCGGTTTGAGAACTTTATTAAATAATTACTCTTTTAATATTCTTTTAAATATTTTTAAGACAGAGTTGGCCCAAGATATTTATTGTTGTTCAAAATCAGTCAACTGACATTATTAATTCCAAAAATAGAATACGAAAGCTGGTGCAAAATCTCAGAGATTTCCGTAATGATAGTAGTTTCCAATATATACGCAGTGACGTTTTGGATTCGCTTGATATTTCCGAACCATCCCAAAAAAGACACCGACATGATACATATCTCGAAAAACGAGTAGGTATATCTTGAAATTTTGGATACCTAATATTATATGCAAATATATACTCGTTTTTCGAATTTTGAGGATTTGAAAATTTTTGACCTCTTTTACGATTCAAAATTTAAAAGTTCCCTTTGCCAAAGAATTTCCAAGATATTTATTATTACAAGTTAGGTTCTTCAAAATTATGCAGATCCAAATATTTTCAGAAAGTGGGATAAGTTACAAAATATGTATGTATAATTCTATGTAGTAAGTACTGCAATTCATTACAACAAACTGTTCATAAATTTTCTTATTACCACCAAATTCTGCCTCAAATAAACGGGATTTATCTTGTCTCAAAAGAATCAACACGTATTGTCGAAACACCATGAAACAAGAGAGAATGAAGGTACATCAAATAGAAAAAAACAAAAAACAGCAAAATCTCCTATGATGATTTAAGCCTTTTAATTTGATGGTATAGGGGAGAATGGGGGAATGGGAGCCATCGGGTAATGAGAACCACCCAGTTTTATTTAAATTACGCGCTTTTAAATACTTGCTGACACTGGCGACACGCTACCAGCAATGCAGAGAAGCAGCGACATCGTTGAAGATGTTATTCAGTGTTGTTTTTGATTCTTGTGTGAGCATAATAGACTTTTTGCAGTAATCGTTATAATACACGTGGTTTACAAAATTCACAGTAAGTTGGTCCCAATATGTTTTTCTTAAAAACTATTTTATGCAAACTAAACTTAACTACCTAAAGAATAACTACATGTGTATTGTTTTTTAATCACTTGGTTTTGGTAATTTTTTTCATAGGTTAAAATTTTCTAAACAAAACGGGTAATGGGAACCATTAGGCGTTTAGTGGCAGAACTGTGGTATCGCTGTACAGCTTGTGGTCGATGGGTAGGTACGTGCAGATTGTTCGGGGGTTGACACTGCTAAAGATTATCTCTGTGACTTTTGTTTAAACAAAATGAGTTGAAAACAATTTATTACTATTTTTGTTATGAAAATTAAAAATTTAATACAGATAAAACTTAAAATAAATTGTGGTTCCTATTACCCGACCTATTGGGGCAATTGGAGCCATTCACTATTTTTAGTAATTCCATAATAACTTATAACTAAATAAATTGACGCAATAATAATAGGGAAGGATAATTAACATTTTAAACTAGCTCTTAACCTGGACCGATTTTTTATGTAACTTAAAATTTATTTATTATTAAAGAATATAGTTAAGTGGTTCCCATTCCCCCATTCTCCCCTACCTATATGAGGAGACAAAAAAAACCTTGCCGACCCTGTCTCCAAGGCCACGAGCCGCCACTGTGTGGAGAACCGGTTAGTTAGGCTGTGCAACTACTTGAATAGCCAAAACTGACAATATTCAAGAAGAGTACAAATTTAAAAAAATTAAAAACTACTAAATTTACAATCAAGATGCAGTAGAAATAAACAAACCAAAACATGTTAAATGCTACTAGGAGCACTTCGGAATCTTAATTTACAATGTATATGCATTGTTATTCCCAAATCATAATTTCCATTAATTATACATGATAAATTATGATTCGGGAGTGCTCCTAGTAGCATTTAACATGTTTTGGTTTGTTTATTTCTACTGCATCTTGATTAAACAAACTGAAAAGTCTCAAATGCAGAATTCACCATTATAATAAAAACCAAAATGGTAAATAGTTATTTAAATCTGAAACTTTTCTTGTTGAAAGTTCTTTCTGGTACATACATCCTTAATCTGCGACTTTTACAATTTATAAGACAGCAGACGACGAATATAGAAAACCGAAAGGACTCTACTATATGCAGTCACATTCCGTTTTCATTCGTCTAGGAAAAGGACAGATAGAAACTTCCTAGTAAATCCTCAAATCTGAGTAAAGATAGAAAAGTAAAAAATGGTTTTGCTTGTTTTCGATTCAGAGGGATGCACAATCCCTGGACAACTGTTTCTGCCATTGCAGGCTTCTTCAACAGAGCTAGCATGCACACCTCTAAACTCTAAAGCGAAAACCAGCTACTAGTAAAACCATCTTTTACTTTGCATCTTGATTGTAAATTTAGTATACATTTCTGCACCAAGTTATTATAATCCGTCAGAAACTGACAGAAATCATTGGAAGCAATGACAACTGTTTTCAAATTCAACAAAATCCGACCTATCCGATTTAAGAAAATTCTGACTACTGAGCAAAATACGGCTATCTGAATGGCTGAAAAGTGTTTAAAATTTACAATTTTTTCCTAAATACAGACCCATCCAGGGTTATAATGCCAAAAGAAAAAGAAGAAGTCGTAGAAACTATGTCTAATAATTCGAAAATAGAAAATATGTATAATCAATGCGCACAAAGAGAAAAACATTTAGGAACTGGACTAAAAGATATGCGTAAATGACGCACTCATGCATTGCTTTTATCAATTATGCTTTGTGTAAAACTACATTTAATAATAGCAATGATGGTATTTTATTTTTAACCTAATTTGGCTAG
Source organism: Diabrotica virgifera virgifera (assembly GCF_917563875.1). NCBI lineage: Eukaryota > Metazoa > Arthropoda > Insecta > Coleoptera > Chrysomelidae > Diabrotica > Diabrotica virgifera. Next base: position 287,105,768 of record NC_065443.1, on the reverse strand, counting down.
CGTACAGCTATTAGTAAAACCAAGTAACAATTGTTTCATGGCCTTTTGCCAAATATAACAATTACTTTCAATTTCGGATAGATTTACGATCAAAAATATATATTTAGCTGTTTCATAAAAACCACCAAAGAATGAATTGAGTATAGTTGGTATCATTGGTACAAAATGTAATATGTAGTGTATGCCAGATTACTTCTAGTTATTTCTACAGGGAAATGTAATGAACCTGGAATGCGTAGGTAAATGAAGAAACCCTTCATCTGTCATAAAGAAAAGCTATCGTCTACAATCCATCGAAAAGTATTAAGGCCCCGTTCACCATCAAATAATTGACAGTTATTTGATCAAACTTGACAGTTAGTGACACAAACTATACATACTAACTGTCACTTTGTGTCACTAACTGTCAAGTTTGATCAAATAACTGTCAATTATTTGATCAAACTTGACAGTCAAACTTGACTAGTGACACAAACTATACATACTAACTGTCACTTTGTGTCACTAACTGTCAAGTTTGATCAAATAACTGTCAATTATTTGATGGTGAGACGGGGCCTTTAGTCTACATAACAAAGAGCTGGAGAAAATTCATGGATTAAAGACATGTGACCTCCACATATTAAAAGAGGCGGAAATAGTGGTACATATTAGGTTTGTTCCAACATGAACTTTTGGACGGCCCAAAAACCGTCACGAAACTGCTTGTACCGTTTGTTGTGCGCATGTTCGTAATTGTATCGCCCAGTTATCGTCCCATGACGGTAATCATATATTTGTCATTTTTGTTGGTGACAGCTTGTGTGCTTTTAGTCGATCAAAGGCTCAAAAAATTTAAAGAATTAAATCCTAGTGCTCAAGTCAGTCCAACCAGCACATTATGCATTTGCCCGATTACTGAAATGATCATCACGAAACCGTCACCGAAAGATCACAATTCTTGTTGGAACAGTGGGAAGGACGATCCGATGACGATCATATTTTTGTTGGAACGGATTTTCTTTACTGCGCAGGATCGTTACCGTTTCCTGACGGTTCTCGGTCGTGTTGGAACAAACCTATTATAAATTACGATGCTACAATGGATTTTCAAAGAAGTTTTTGCAGTATCTTTTAAAAACTTAAGATGTACTAAATTGTATCGCCCAGTTATCGTCCCATGACGGTAATCATGCATCAGAAACAAGACCCGATACAGCCACAACACAAAGACTACTGGAAACGGCAGAGATGAGAGTACTGAGAAGAATTACAGGAAATACACTGAGAGATCGAAAGAGGAACGAAGATATTAGAAGACAATGTAACGTACAGTGTATAAACGAATGGACACTAAATAGAAAAAAAGAATGGAACAACCATATAACCAGAATGGGGGAGACACGTGTGGTCAAAATAGCACGAGATAAATCACCAATCGGCAGAAGAAGTATCGGCCGACCGCGCAAAAGATGGAGCGACAACCTTCCATAGAGGTATCAATCCGCCAATGAACAAGCAGAATTGCTTATAAAGAGGAAGAAGAAGAAGAAGAAGAAATTGTGAGGTTGTAAAAACTATTGCTGGTGACGTAAATAATAGAAAAGAAAGATAAGGTAACAGACACAAGGTAAGTCGCACAAAAAATTGATCCTTACAATAAAATATATACAGCACACTCCTCGTTCGGCTTCTTTTCCATTTCGTGAGTAAAACGTTTGTGTATTATATTGAGTTGTTCCGTGGTGTGCTGCTACTTTGTGTTGTGTACGTACAATGTACAATATTCGCGATTGAAACGGAATATAGAGGGCAGGTCGAATGCAGGAAAATGGCCGATATAAATGGTATAAACAAACATTCATTTGAGGAACAGAACAATACCGATTTGATTTAAAATATTTTAATGTACTCATAATGCTGAAATTTACTAAAAATTTCTTAATAGTGACCAAATTCCATTCAAATCAACAATTTTTCAGGTTTGTTTATACCACTTATAGTGGTTAAAATTTATTCCACCAGAGGTCAGATACTTTGTTTTTCATCGCGAATAATACTATATTTTCATTATAGGACTTTTCATTCACAGTCATTTGTTTCGAGCTTCTGTTATGTGTCACATAATATTAATATATCTACGTCATACGTTATTGGTATATACCAATGATACAAACCCAAGACGTATGGCGTAGATATATTAGAGAGATATTGCTGAGTCTTTTTTGCACTTGCTGTATTACAGCACGCGTTATTTTGACAGTAGAGCATGCGCAGATGTGATATCTAGCTTACGCTGCGTTATTGAAAATACGGCCTACCGTTATTAGGGGAGTCGTTACACTGTGCGGTATTCGTTGCGCTATTCTGTTTTCAGGTTATGTTTGTTGTTTACCTTTCATTTAAACCAAATTTATTCGTAATAATTTGCTAAAATGGGTACCTCAGACAGTAGCAAAGTAGATTTACGTCTGATGACGATTTGTGTTTATTAAAACAAGTTTTATGTCAAAATCCATTGACTTCTCCAGAAAATTTTACGTTAGATCAGGAAAACATGAAGAGGATCAAGGATCATTTGTTTCTCTTGCTCGATATTTGGAAGAAAATACAAACCTTTCTTCCATCTAAATTAAATTCTGAATTTTGAGTACAAATTAGATAAACAACAACTAATCTTAATCGAGCCGTAAAATACCGCAACCAAAATGTTAAGCAATATCTGCATTTATGAAACGTCTGAGAAATGTCAATTCTGTCAACATAGCGCGGTGTAAATAGCGCAACGTAGGCTGTGTTAAATTTGCAATATCTCTCTATTATGTGACACATGACAGTAGATCGAAACAAATGACAATCGATGAAAAGCCCTATAAGCGCTAAACGAAAGCGTACTTTTGTGACAATGAAACAGCGACTTATAGGTTTGTTCCAACACAACGAAGAAACGTCATGTAACGATCACGTTACTATATAATTAACGTTCCATGGGAACGAAATATCTCTCTATTAGAGAGATATTGCAAATTTAACACAGCCTACGTTGCGCTATTTACACCGCGCTATGCTGACAGAATTGACATTTCTCAGACGTTTCATAAATGCAGATATTGCTTAACATTTTGGTTGCGGTATTTTACGGCTCGATTAAGATTAGTTGTTGTTTATCTAATTTGTACTCAAAATCCAGAATTTAATTTAGATGGAAGAAAGGTTTGTATTTTCTTCCAAATATCGAGCAAGAGAAACAAATGATCCTTGAATCCTTGATCCTCTTCATGTTTTCCTGATCTAACGTAAAATTTTCTGGAGAAGTCAATGGATTTTGACATAAAACTTGTTTTAATAAACACAAATCGTCATCAGACGTAAATCTACTTTGCTACTGTCTAGGTACCCATTTTAGCAAATTATTACGAATAAATTTGGTTTAAATGACAGGTAAACAACAAACATAACCTGAAAACAAAATAGCGCAACGAATACCGCACAGCGTAACGACTCCCCTAATAACGGCAGGCCGTATTTCCAATAACGCAGCGTAAGCTAGATATCACATCTGCGCATGCTCTACTGTCAAAATAACGCGTGCTGTAATACAGCAAGTGCAAAAAAGACTCAGCAATATCTCTCTAATACGTTTCAAGGTAATGCGATCGTTACATGGACGGTTTCTCGTTGTGTTGGAACCAAAGATATTATACACATAGATTAGTTACGTATTTTTTATGGGAAATAAGCCACAATTTTACTAAAAAATGAATTTATTAACGTTTCGAAGCCCAAATCGGGTTTCGTTGTCAAAATACAAAATACTATTGTATTTTGTATTTTGGTTAAATACTATGGCTTATTTCCCATAAAAAATACGTAATTATAAAAATGCCACAAGGAAATAACTTCAGAAAAACACATAGATTAGGCTAGGTCCGAAAAATAGCGTAACGCGGAGCAGTTCGAATCGGTGGTCTATCTATCTCTCTTTACCGGCGCTTAGCTTTCTCTCTCTAGCATATGATGGCTGTCTCCTCCGTGCCTGTATCGTTCCGTTACTCCCACCTCTTGGTAGATACGCTCACACTCGTACGACAGACAAAGATAGCTAGACCACCGTACTTGATATTGGCGTTAAACCCCGATGCATTGAGTGACATAACTAACCTAGTCTATTGTTAACATGTCTCTGGTTGGAACAAACCTTCTAGCGCTTAGACAAAGATGGATCGGTTCAAAGTTTTTCTTATGGATCTTGTAGTCGGTAAAGGCACTATATACGGTTGGGGTCAAAAACTATTGGCGGTGTGCAAGTACTTGGAGGGGATATGAGAAACGATCGTGCGTAAATGTCGAAGAAATCTTGAAACTTTCTGAAATAATTCATCACAACACTTTTATCTATGATAATTCATATTGTCAATTGGAATTGTCAAATTGACGTATATTTCACACCTAATGTCATTGAAGAAGAAAAATTATATGTTGCTCCACAATATTGATATGATATGCAAATATTATAATAAAATTAAATTTAATTAATTGTATTTTGCTTGCAGTACTGCATTAATAATTAATTTTATTTACTACATGCAATTGTTTACTTTTTAATAACATAACCTCAGTCTTAGTTTTTCTTCTTATAACTTTTTTGGGCTGTGGCCTTGACAATTATCCAGCAACCAGGACTAACGTAATTGGCCAATATAATTAAAAGTGCGAAAAAAGTTGCTGAGCGTAGAAACCAGGTGTCGCTTTTCCGAACTTGCACGGTCCCAATAGAGACTTTTTGTAAGCAGAAAGAAACGGATTAAGTTCTTTTATCTCGATGCTCGCTGGACAAACAGACTAGAAAATAGTTCATTTTCTTGGAGTGTGCGGTGCATTTTCAAATATAACGCAAAAATGATAGCTCGACAACAAAGCAAAAGTGAGGAGAAACTGGCTTCAAAGAGCACAAAACAGAGAAGGGTGAAGAACTTTGTCTAGGAGTGGATACGCAGAGGCTGAAGAAGAAGGATGTGACAGGAGCACGGGCGCCCATATAAAAATTTTTAGGGGAGGGGCCAGACGTGATGTTGCACATTATATTTTGTATACTTTGGATAACCATATTTATATAGTTCAAAGCACCCTGCCCATGGGTATGGGCGTCCATAGACAGGAGATATGGCCTGGTACCTACAGTAGACTGTGACAGTTTCTTTTAGATACGTAAGTGCCATGTATGTTTGTCTACGGTAGATATAATACCGTAGACAAAAAAAGGTCAACTCTACATCAACCAAACCCCTGTAGAAAGAGTGACGCACTACAACTACCTCGGACCATAATAAATGAAGAATGGACCAACAACCAAGAGATAAGAGGGCGCATCGGGAAAGCTAGATCCAATTTCAACCCGATGGAGACTTTCTTTAAGAGCCACAACCTCTCTCTTGGCGTAAAAGTAAGGATGCTACGTCTTCTCTGTCTATTTTTTATGGTGTTGAATCGTGGACCTTGAACGACTATATGTGCAGAAAATTGGAAGCATTTGAGATGTGGCAGCATCGGAGAATACTTAAAATCCCGTGGACTGACTGGGTCATAAATGAGGAGGTCCTCAGAAGAATGAAGAAGAACCGAGAGTCAATGACCACCATCAAATTGCGAAAGTTAGAATACTTCGGCCACATTATGCAAAACAAATCCAGATAATCCCTCCTACAAGCCATCTTGCAACGAAAATATTTGGATAGCGAGGTACAGGAAGAAGAAGAACCAGTGGCGCACCTAGGGGAGTTTTGCAGGTTAACACCCTTCCCAGGACATATAAAAAATATATAAAGAATAGTAGGAAAATGTAACTTGTCTTTCACACAAACAATACAAAATAATTTCGGTGCCCAAGCCAACCCCCCCCCCCTCAGCCTCACCCCATAGGAAAATTCTGGGTGCGCAACTGAGAAGAACATCCTGGCTAAAGAACCTCAGAACCTGGTTCAACACAACATCTGTGCAGCTTTTTCGCGCTGCGGCAGATAATATAAAAATTGCCATGATTCGTCATGGATAGGCACGTCAAGAAGAATATATAATACGCCTTTATCTTGCGTTTTATTATTGCCTTGATTCCCTGACGGAAATCTACTAGACTCAAAGCTACATCATCACTTCAAGAAGAAACAACACTCTGAGGATCTTAAAAGTTATTTTAACTATCTTCAAGCTGGAAAGACTCGTAATGACTTGTTGATTACTCCAGACCATGTGATAGAATAAACAATATTATAACGTGAATATATAACACGTATTATAACGTGTTACTATTAGCAAAGGAATGTTAAAAACCTCGACAAAATTTAGTCTATATCTTCTTGTAAAAACAAAAAAGTCATCTTAGAAAGAACAAGAAGTCTAAATATTCTGCATATTGTTCTGAAGGTATTTCCTGGTGTTATCTTAATACAATTTACTATTTTTACTGGGAATAAGCCACCATTTTCTACTTGGAAATTATTCTTAAAATACATTTAGAGAACGACGATTTACAAAGTGGAACGATTTACAGTTGATAAAAAATATGTTTCTCTCTTGAAAGCAAGAATAAACATACAAAAAAGAGAAAGATGAACTATCTCTCCCCCTCAGAATGAATTTGCAATTATTTTTGCAGAAGTTAGTTCATAGCAATAACGTATGTCCCTAAAGTTTTAGGAAAATTTTAGATTTAAAAGTATTATTGGTAGGAAGCATTGGATCAAGTTGCCATTGGAAACAAAAGTTAGTAAACAACTTAAACGATATAAACAATGTCAGTTTTGACAAATACGGTCCGTTAAAATGTCGTACAAACTTAATATTCGTCAAAGTATTTATCGTTTAGTTGGACATGTACCAAAACGCGATATTGTAAGAATTTTTAGTGCTCAAAATATTTCTATGTCAACGATTTACCAGACAATTAAAGAGTGCGAAAATGGTATACCATGACTTCAATTTGCCCAAAAGTGGAAGACCAAGAGTTTTAACTCCTGCTCGGGAACAGATATTAATTCAGAGTATGTATGGAGAATCAATTAGAAAGGTCTTTGCGAAATGTTGGCCGAAGATATAATGTTTTACGAATGGCTGTAAGTAGGACAATTTCTAGAAATAATTTAAAACAATATAAAAGAAAAAAAAGCTCCTAAGTATACACCAGCCCAGTTAGAAAAAGTTCCTAGATGTTGCCGTGCATTGAGATGTATTCATTTTCCTAGTAAAATTCTCATTATGGATGATGAAAACTACTTTTTTGCACGATTGATCATTTTTTACTGTTTACCGTGACATATTTTACGTCAGTAGGTGACATTTACTAGCAAGTAAGTAATCCAACTCGACGGTAAGTACTCCAAGTCGACGGTAAGTAATTCACTTACCGTCGAGTTAAAAAATCTCTTAATTTTAATTTATTTTTTGAAAGAATAAAAAAAACTAACGAATTATTTATTAATATTGAAACTTATGGTACAATTTGTAAATTTTTCTCTTCAAATACGCAATCAAAGTTGAAAACTTGGAAATATCAATGCCATCATAAAGAAAAACGGTGGATTTAATCATTGAATATTCTGCCCAGAGGCTTCCAGGAGCTTTCAACTGCATATGTCTTTGAACGAAATATGCCAATAGTCTTTTCTTCGATTCTTAAATTCTTGCCTTCGCACCATTTTTTAAAACTTTGGTAGGTATTTTGATAACGGATTTTGGATTTTTCGGGAATAATTGCGGAACACCCTCCTTCCCAAGCCCGTTCAATTTCTTCAAATTCACTTTCGCTCATATTTTAATTTATAATAATCAAAATTGTACTTAAAATTATTGACAACTAAATAAAAACTCAATTCTCCATTGTTGTTATGCACCCTAGTTACTACCTAACAACCAAAGTATCTAACTTGATAAAATGAATGAAACTAGTCAATATGACGAAAATGTTTAATTTTATAATTTATAATGGTATCAATCGTGCAAAAAACGTTATAAGCATGTCGAACGTTAAGGGTAACCGATCTCAGACAATAATTGAAATCGTCCCTTACCGTTCTCCATACTTAATATACTATACTTTATCCAATTCCGAAATGAAGGGCAACGACGCCGACGGATTTTATACACGCAATGTACAAGATGCACCGGACGAAGTTAGGTTTAAGGGAAAAGTGAAATTTGCCATACATGGTGTGCCATCTCAGAAATTGGTGGTTCACAGCCGTTTGTTGGACGTGTTCGCGGTGAAGCTCTCAATGTTGACATTTGAGTTGAGAGGTGTCTTACAAAGCTTGTTCAATTTATAAATACTCATCACCCCGATGATGAAATCATATTTTAGCCCGACTCAGCGTCATGCCATTACGCCAGGAGAACGACAGATTGGTTAACTGCTCAAAATATAAATTTTGATCCCAAGCGCGACAACCCTCCAAATGTGCCTCAGGCGAGGCCTATAGAAGAGTTTTGGGCTGTTTTGAGTCGAATGGTGTATAATAATGGCTGGGGAGCCCAAAATGAAGATCAGCTAAGGCGAAGAATTTTGCAAAAATTTCGTGAGATCGATTTAGAAACAGTTCAAAGGCTTATTGCACATGCAAAACCAAATGTACGTGCCATCGAAGATCACGGACCTCTTTTTGTTCTATAAAAATACATTATAAACCTTAACTACGTAGACTTAATTTCGTGTATTTAGTAAATAAAATAAACTTTATTTACAACTAGAAAATACGTATTTATTTTTTATAAGAATTTTTATATTCCATATAACGTAGAAAATACGTTATATGGAATTTAGGAAAAATATGTATAAAACTTAATAGGCAAGAAGTATGTAGGTATATGACGTATATTTATGCCAAACTCTAAAAAAAGATGGAAATAAAGGAACGAGAAAAGCGAATAAACAAAGAATGAACTAATCATAAACATAACATATGCGACGTTCAAGATAAAATGGAATTAAGAAGACTGAGGAAGAAATAGTGATCATTTAATTCCATATGTTATGAACGCCAAAAGGCGTTAGCGGCACCTGACTCAAGTAGCACAAAACGCTTTTTGGCGTCAGTGGAAGCGAATTTGTTAATAGCAAAACTATTCTCAATATAACCCATTTTTGCATAAATAAACCCGCCTTTGAAATTTTTTGGGTATTTTTCCTACCACAAACCATTTTGAAACTGAAATTTATTAACTGTTGACTTCCCTAACAAGATTTTTGTTCCCGCTGTGCTATATTTATTATTATAATACCCAGACGTAAGCATCAGAGGTTCCTGTTTATAATTGCGGATAGAAGAAGGCCTATTTTTATCCTGGAAAAATATGTAAAATTGACTAAAAATATTTCAGGGTGTAGGTGTAGGGTGTTTTATTTATCACATCATCAAAGATTAAAATATAATTTTTGTTATAGTCTAATATCCGATATAATGTTGTTCTGAAGCTATTTTCTTGTGGCATTTTTATAATCAAGTATATTCAAATGGGAAATAAGCCACAATTTTACCTAAAAATGATTTTATTAACGTTTCGACGCCCAAGTCGGGTGTCGTTGTCAATCATTATTTTGTATTTTGACAACGACACCCGACTTGGGCGTCGAAACGTTAATAAAATCATTTTTAGGTAAAATTGTGGCTTATTTCCCATTTGAATATATCCGATATAAGGACGACATGCACCGATCCGTTTAATGGATAAAAATTATTTAATAGATATATAATTTAGTATATTAAAAACTATAACAACCAAGGGGGGGGCCGGTATAATTAAGTAAAAAATATCATTTTTGAAATAACGAAGTACCTACCTAAATTCAATTTCAAACCTTATTCTGCCAGTCCTTGATAAGTATTATTTTGGGCTTATTTCATTTAAAGCATTGTTTTTTAGTTGTTAATGAAGCCCGATCCCTCGCTTTCCCATTTCCTTATTAACAATTTAAAAAATATTCACTCACCGGCACAAAATTCCGCCACCCAAATTTTTTTATTAAGTTTAATAATGTATGGGCCATTCCACGAACATACGCCTGTTTTGGATTACTTCGACAAAGAATATTTTACTGTGCAACATAAGAAGTACGAAAGTAAATGGCGCTAATAATTATTCCAATAAACAACAATGTAATTTGCAATTTACTTTCGTTCTTCTTATTTTGCACAGTAAAATATTCGTTGTCGAAGTAATCCAAAACAGGCGTATGTTCGTGGAATAGAGTATATAACTTTATTATTTGTGCTCCGATTTTCAAGATTCTTGCACCAAATAGTCCTGCCATATTATCCTGGAGGCATCACTAAATTTTTTTTGAATTATCCGAATATCTCTTTTCTTGTAAGAGCTGTACAATTTTTTGTAAATAAAAACACTGATTGACTCATAAAATAGAGGTTGGATTGATAGGATTAGAATGGCCCGCATGTAGCCCAGATCTCAATCCTGTTGAGCATTTATGGGATGAATTAAAAAAAGCTATTCGACGTCATCCTAGGCCTCCAGAAAATTTGGTACAGTTATGGCCCTGGTAGAGGAATATCTGACTATTCCCCAGGGAAGGATAACACATCTTTATTCGATGCCAAACAGATTGCGCGAAGCCGTTGCTGCAAGAGGTGGACAAACCCGCTATTGAATTGTTTAGTTTTGTTGTTAATTTTGGTTTGTTTTGTTAATTTTAGTGTGGTTGTTATTTTTAATTAAATAAACCTCCAAAGCAGTGTTTTTATTTACAGCTCTTACAAGAAAAGAGCGATTCAGATAATTCAAAAAACAGATCTTTAGTGATACCTCCAAGTATGAAACGAAATCAGACCTCCAATTTTTCCACACAATTTTTTAAAGTTAGGAAAAAATACAACACTTTCGTTCACCCCCGTATAATGCCATCTAAGCAAACATTTTTGTTACCGGAATAATATCAAACGACATCAATACATGTACCTACAAATTGATGTAAGAATCTTGAAAATCGGAGTACAAATACTAAAGTTATAGATTCTCAAACCTAAACAAAAATTTTGGGTGGCGGAATTTTGTGCCGGTGAGTGTATTTTAGAATGCAACATGGTAAAAATTGTTATCGCAACCTTATAGAAAAAGGTTTGAAATTGAAATTAGGTACTTGATGATTACAAAAGTAATATTTTTTGCTTTTGTTTTTGAGCCTTAAAAATAGTCACTTTTTAATTTTTTAAAAATTTTAATTTGTTTATAAATAACTCGCAAACGACCAACTTAAGAGAAAAATAACAAAGTATCTTTTTTGTTTAGAATGATCAAAAAAATCTAAAATAGTACAATCTGCCCAACCCGAAATATTTTTTGTAGAATTTATACAAAAAAGTTATATTTTAATTATTAATTAATTATTATAGTCGGGACAAATATATAGTGGGCAACCCTTGTTTTTTTTTATAATTTCTAACATACTAAATTACATATCGAATAATGTTTATCCATTAAACAGTTCGGTGCAGGTGGTCCTTATATCTCATCCTCTACTTTTATAACAAATCTAATCTTATAAAAGCTTCATGCGACAAGTCGTGCAGTTTGTCCGGAACATTTGTCAATACGTTGCATTGGAATGACAAAGTTCTATCTGTTTCAGGTGCCATTTTTAGTTATGACTATTTAAAGTTTCTATGTTATGTATTTATTTTACTATTATCGCCACCTGTATGTGATAACAATGTAAATTAAAAAAAAAATATTTTTATTAACCCTAAAAGGTTACTTCAAGAGTTAATACAACGGAGTTCTGATTTGAGAAATGATTTAAACTTATTTAATAAAGGTTTATCTTTCACATATACACTTGTTTAACAATTATTATATAATTAAACAACTTCAAGTTATTTGATTTAGCCTTATTGTTAACTTATAAACACTTTTAGTTCTTGCAGATAAGACCTTGTGTACTTAGTTGACTGTTTTTTATTTCAGTTAGAACCTTGTTAACTTATCAACATGTAAAATTCTCTCAGATAGAACCTTGTAACTTATGTATTTCAGCCACCTGTTAATAATAGATGTCAGTGCTAGTATCATAAAGGTAAAGAACATAAAATAGAGCCAAGTTACATAAAAATCTCAGTTTAGACAAAAATTGCAGATAGAACTTTGTAATTCTGACGCAACGAATATATAAACATTAAGTAACGTTTAATAAACGTACTTTTATTATTTTATATCTTTTTTATAACAGCTTCTGAACCTATTTTTTATATTGATGGAGATACGTAGATGACATATCTACTAATATGCTTTACAGGAACTAACAAGCAACTTGGCCAATTCTTATGTTACATTAATTTACTCCATAGTCATGTTGAATTTACAACAGAAAGAGAACAGAATTAATCCCTAAATTTTCTAGATTTAAAAATTATCAGACTTGAAAACAAAAAATATGAGTTCTCAGTGTTTCAAAACCTACCCATACTGACCCAACTATACACAATGCATCATCCCGTTCTACACAACAGAAATTAGCAGCATACGTCAGCATGTTACATAGATTAACAGAAATACACATGTCAAAAAATAACTTCGAGGTAGAATTGAATATCATTAAACAAATAGCAGTAAACAGTATGTGTACAGCGAACAAACAATAAACATTTTAAACCCAAAATTGTATAAGAAAGCCCTGAAATTAGTCTTTCCACCAACAGAAAAAACTCAGTCCCTTTTGCTCGATTACACATACAGTAAAAATATCAACAAAAAGAGCTAAACAAAAAACAAGGAATAACACTAGCTTTCAGAACAAATAACAACTTAAGCAAACATATTAAGAACAAGAGCCAAAAGAAAAAGCACAGTAGTGTATACAAATCGAAGTCATAACTACTCGAAAACTTACATCGGCCAAACTGGTCGAACCTTTAACAACCGTATAGCAGAACCCAAAATGGGGGTTTCAATAATAGAAAAACAGATTCTACGTACATACTTTACCTTCTAGATCATAATTAATCTTTTAATGACCAATTTCAAATTTTCCATAAACAAAATAAAGGCTTAAGTTAATCATTATTAGAATCTACGAAAATTAATAAATTAAAAATACAAATATAATTGTGAATGACCAGGGCCGCCGAGAGGGATGACCGGGCACCGGTAAAAAGTGAAGGGCGGGCCCCTGGCAAAAAATGAAGAGCGAAAAAATTGTTTAATTTTTATAGAAATCAAATTATTAATAATTAATAAGAAACATTTCAAATATAAATTTGATTAAATTTTTGATTATATCTATTGTTTATAATGGTGAAAATATTTATATGTATTAAAGGTGCTTTTCGAGTTTTCTGATTGGCAAAAATAAAATGTCTCTAATTTTTGAAAAATCGCATGTTTTTGCCAAATCATTCGCAATTCGCAAAGTTGATAGGTAGCTAACCGATCCTGTTTCAATGTACCTAGCTATCATTACCTCATAGAATTTTTTATGCGAAAAAGAAAACTAAAGGATCTTTCTGCTTCTGTGACTGTCCTGTCACCGGTAATGTGCAAAATATTTTTAACGCAATAACGATTCAAATTTGAGATATTTAATTTTATTTAGCAAATAATAATATATTGGAGAAAGTTGAGATTCACCAACATTACTTATCCTTGTATATCGCTCTCAAATGAAAAATTTCATCTATCAATTCTTCACTGATGTCTTCTTTATAAAACTTGCGCAATACGTACCTATATCAATTTTTTTTCTTAATATTGTCGTCATCTTCATCTCGGAATATCCATAAAATGTTAACAAGCGAATGAATTTTATTTTCCGCATTAAATATTCTGGTTAAATTGCTTATTATATGACAATATAAAATGCTCAAAATTATTAGTCGCATCACTACTAAGCCCAGGCAAATCATCAAAAAATCTCACAAGCTTTTTGAACCGTTTTTCTTTACTTGATAGAGTAGAACAGAATAAAATAGAAATATGCTTTATTTGAATACGCTTTACTGAAAATTATCACAATTTTATGGACAAAGGTTAACATAGAGTCAGAGTCATGTAAATTCTGGATTTATTCCATAATTGCTGGTAACTAATTTAGATTCTTCAACATAGATTCTTTTGATTTTTTGTAAATTTTCTAGAAGTCCTAATATATTTTTAATCTCCATATCCATACCATAGTTTTATCTGACTGCACTTTAGTATTTATCTCCTGTGTTTTATTGGTGTGAAAATTTTAAACAAAATCGATTAAAGGTCATAATATTAAATATAGCCGAGTATTAATTAAAAGCATTATGGGCATAAAGTGAAGAGCAAAAAAAAATCGGAAAAAATTACGTCTTTGGTCTGGTCGACGCCGGGCCCCTTACATTACCGGGGCTGTACCGGCTGTACCGCCTTCTTGGCGGCCCTGTGAATGACTAACTTGAGTCAAATAGCTCCCTCCTCAACTTATTCAGTTAAAAACTATAAAGTGTAGACGTACAGTAAAAATACATCACAACAGGCACTCTGAACTTCTATCAAAAAACGGTTGAATACATTACAATACCAGTTAGTTAGACGAATAATTAGACAAAAAAGATTTCCGATTTCGCGGAACCAATGTGAAATTTATACAGAGAGAGTCTGTAAAGTGGAATAAATTCAGGAAAAAAAAGTGGAAAATGCTCAGACCCGTCGATTAGTATTTCAAATTGTCCTTTTTGACATTCAATAATAATGTATACAGGGTGTCCCAATTTAGAGATATGACGTCATCGTCGATTTTCTTAAATGGCAACACTGTCATTTTGATAGCTAATTTGATAGGGTTTGTAAAGTTATACATAACTGCAAAATATCAAATTTTTATTCTCTACCATTTACAAGATAATATAGTCTGTTCGCTAAACTCAGACGCAACTTTCTAGATATTTTAGTCGGTAATTTTGCCAATTTTAGCAAAATTGGCAAAAAATAATTTTTTAATAGTTAATAATCACTAAATATTTAGTAATTTTGCCAATTTTTGCAAAATTGGCAAAAAACAAAAAAAATATCGACTAAAATATCTAGCCAGTTGCGTCTGAGTTTAGCGAACCGACTATAGAAAATAACAAAGTTATATCTGTAATTTGGAATATATTCAATAATTAAAATACTAACTGTTTTTTTGAAAAATGCTCAGACCCGTCGATTAGTATATCAAATTGTCCTTTTTTGGCATATAATAATAATGTATACAGGGTGTCCCAATTTAGAGATATGACGTCATCGTTGATTTTCTTAAATGGCAACACTGTCATTTTGATAGCTATTTTGATAGGGTGTGTAAAGTTATACACAACTGCAAAATTTCAAATTTGTATTCTCTACCATTTAGATGATAATAAAAAATAACAAAGTTATGAAAAAGAAGTAATCAACTAATAATTGAATTTAATTATTTCAATAAATTAAGCAAAAACTCATAATGTTGCCCTCAATTATTGTCAAATTGTCAATGGGCAACGTTTATGAGCATTTGCTTAATTGAAATAAATAAATTCAATTATTATTTGATTACTTCTTGTTCTTCATAACTTTGTTATTTTTTATTATCTTGTAAATGGTAGGGAATAAAATTTTGAAATTTTTCAGATGTGTATAACTTTACACACGCTATCAAAATAGCTATCAAAATGATAGTGTTGCCATTTAAGAAAATCAACGATGACGTCATATCTCTAAATTGGGACACCCTGTATACATTATTATTATATGTCAAAAATGACAATTTGATATACTAATCGACGGGTCTGAGCATTTTTCAAAAAAACAGTTAGTATTTTAATTATTGAATATATTCCAAATTACAGATATAACTTTGTTATTTTCTATTATCTTGTAAATGGTAGAGAATAAAAATTTGAAATTTTGCAGTTATGTATAACTTTACAAACCCTATCAAATTAGTTATCAAAATGACAGTGTTGCCATTTAAGAAAATCGACGATGACGTCATATCTCTAAATTGGGACACCCTGTATACATTTTTATTGAATGTCAAAAAGGACAATTTGAAATACTAATCGACGGGTCTGAGCATTTTCCAAAAAAACAATTAGTATTTGAGATATTGAATTTAGTCCACTTTATAGACTCTCTCTGTATATTCTTTTGTAGATGAAAGGTAAAATGGGATGTATCTTTGTTATACCATTTTATATGATTCATCATCATAAACCTGTACGCGTACACTGCTGGACATATGTCTCCCTCAGCTCTTTCCATCTGTCTCTGTCTTCTGCGGCTTGTATCCAGTTACTAATGACATGCTTCAGATCGTCGGTCCATCTTGTTAGTGGGCGTCCTCTGCTCCGTACTGCTCCTTGTCTGATAATATAGCGACGTGTCCTGCCCAGTTCCACTTTAATGACGCGATTCTTTCGACAGCGTCTGTTGTTTTTGTTCTGCGAGATATTTCTTCGTTTGGGATTCGGTCTCTTAAGAAGACACCCAACGTCTGGGGCTCCATAGCCCTCTGAGTGACGCGAATCTTATTAACTACCTATTTTTGTGAGTGTTAATGTTTCCGCGTGAGTAGGTAGAGGTCACACACACTGGTCAAAAATTTCCCTTTTAAAGCATGGCATATGGGTAAGTCCGATTTAAATACATAGTATAATCAGGGCCTATTTTTCCACTAGGCCCGTGAGGCACCTGCCTCGGACCCGCATTTTAATGGGGCCCGGAAAGATCACCAAAAATTTTTTATTTTTATTACAATAACAAAATAAATTTTCAAAATTCTTTCATTTTACGAACAGGAAATAATAATTGATGACTCCACTGTTGACTTTCAAGCGACTTCACCTGCCACAAGTACATCTTCGTCATCTCCTATAGAAAACGACAATGTCAATATCTCTTTTCCTAGCGATATAGGGGATTGACCAAAACATTTAGGTAAATCTGGAATTTCAACAATATCTTATAAATGAGCACATCAGAATCAAAACCTGCTAAATCCTAAATTTGTCGTTCTGCTATGTAAATCCAAACTAAAAGTACAAATTTCTGAAGATGTAAGGGGCATGCAGAAAAATGACAAATTAGTGTGCCATTTTATGATATTTATTGATGCCCCTTTGACTGAGAAATGCCTGATACTTTTTGGAAAATTTACATTTTGAATGTTTTTTTCTCCTGAAAATTTTCAAAACATGGATCTAGCCGGTTTTGATTCTATAGGCCTCAAATATAAATAATCGACCGAATCAATACATTGATAATATCAGTGAATGTGTTACATAACTGGATAATAATAAAACCAAGACATTTGCAAAGTGCAATTTTTTATGACATGAAAGCTAATGGAGAAAAATTCTTCGTGAGTGGTTAGTGTACAGTCCTAAGTAGCCTTGTTACGTTTGTAAACTGATTTCCACGAAAATTATTATTTTTCTAACTTTCGATAGGTATACTTAATGACTGGAAAAATATTAATAGGACAGTTATTCAACATGAGCGCGCGATCTCCTGAATATATTTCATCAATTGGTACGTTAGTCAAGAAAAATAGTATAGCAGTAAAAATTGTAACATTAATGGAAAAAAGTTATTTAGAAAAAAAGGCACATTGGAGAAACCTTATTCAACGAATAACAGCAATAGCAACCATTAAATTTTTGTCGAAGAACGGTCTATCCTTTTATGGTTCAACAACCAAATTATTTACAAAAGGAAATGACATATGTATATATACAGTGTGTCGCATTATAGACGAAGACAGCCATACATTTTGGCTATCAAAATAAATATAAATGAGAAGTTTTGTACAGTTATGCAGGTTGAATGTTCACATTTTTTAAGATATTAAGCTGAAATTTAAATTTTAAACGCAGCCTACTGCGACTCCAAAAACAGGGTACAATTTTGATATTTTGCTTCCCGTTAGAAATATCGGAAAAAGTTATTTGAAAAAGATGTTTCAAATATTATTCTAACCCCACGTACCAAATTTCATAACAAAATTAGCACTTTTAGTTTTTTTCATTATTTGTAGTCAGGATCCTAAAACTTAAAATTGGTTGGCCTGAGATGCATCACGGGACAGACGAATTTTAGGGTCCTGACTACAAATACTGAAAAAACTAAAAATGCGAATTTTGTCATGCAATTTGGTATGTGGGGTTAGAATAAGATTTGGAAGTACTTTTTCAAATAACTTTTTCCGATATCTAGCTAACGCGAAGTAAAATATAGAAAAATTACCCTGTTTGAGGATTCGCAGTAGGCCGCGATTAAAATTTAAATTTTAGTTGAGTATCTTAAAAAATGTGAACTTATGTGAATTTAAACTTATTTAAAATTTAAATTTTTGGTGCAACTATATTTCTATTAAATAATTAATTTATTTAAAAAAGTTATTAGTATTATTAAATCATACATATTTAGGGGCCCAAAAATTGTGTAGTTCCTCGGGCCTGATTTGAAGTAAAATAGGCTCTGAGTTTAATTTACCAAATGCTGCTCAGGCTAATCCTATGCGACGGGGGAGCTCACATGTCTGGTTATCTCTGCCCAACAGAATTTCATGTCCCAAGTACTTATAAGATGCAGTTTGCTCAATATCCCTTCAATCAACAATTGCACCACATTAGTTATTATTTGCGTCTTGTTCATGTTTATCTTTAGTCAGGCCTTTTAGGGATTTAAAATTATATGATTAATTTAATCTAATTTAATAGCTTTGTATCCTGTTGTGTAAAATTGTTTTCTTGTTTTCTACGAGTAATTTCAAACAATAATTATTTTTGTCATGCATTATTTCTAGCAAAACTTTTTTCAGGGTCGGGTTCATATTGCAAAACCTAACAAATTTACCAGAAACCAAAAATAAATATAGCAGATGATTAGGATTATTTGTTTTTCTAAACAAATGCTTGATTTTTTCATTGTGTTCGGTGGTAGGCCAGGTGATAAATATAAATAGATCTGTTAAAAGGGAGTAGAGCTAATAAGTATGATTCTCAAACTACTTGCTTATGATATGACATGTGTATATTATTTAATATTTTATTTAATTAGAACGAACCACACTTTTAACTAAATACACTTTTTATTTTTAATTAAAATCGTGGTTTATCTACTATTTTTATTGGAAATCAGCCCATTTTAAAATAAGTTTATTTTGAAGTTTTGACACTTGAAATTCGGAAATTGTTCCCAAAATATAAGACATTAACAAATTTTGTTTTTGTAACTTCTTAAAAAAATTCTTCTATTAATTTAAATTTATCTGACTCATTCACATTGACAATTCAGAAATATCCTATTAGGTACCTATATATTTTAAAGTAGATGACTTTAAAATGATAGGTACTGTCAATATTTTTGAGTTGCGTTCCTGGGACGACTTTATTGGAAGATAGTTCATTCGATTACATGAAATCAACTCAAGAATACATATCAGAAAAATCATAGCGTGTGATTTGTCTCTAAAAAGATAACCACATGCAATGATCACGTTATAAATCTCCTGCTTTTAAAGATCACATGAAAAAACCTGCATACTATCACGACATGGTAAGTATCTAATCTTACATTTAGTTTACGCTGGAAAGTCCACATATAAAAGAAAATGGAAGAACTACTTATCCGGTACAAAAAATGTAATGGCTGATGAGAAGTAACTCAGCATTATCCGTACATAATAAACCACTACTGTACAAACAAATACTGAGTGCAGTATGGGCGTATGGATGCCAATGCTGGGACTCTGCCAATTCAAGTAATATCCAATCATCCAAAGATACATACCAGAATAAAGTGTTACTGAATATCGTTGATGCTCATTGGTATATGAGAAATGCCGACCTTCAGGACCTTGAGATGGAAGATGTAGATACAGTTATCAAGAGGATGGCAGGTACTTACGAACAGCTCCATAGTAATGTAAACAACTAGGTAGACCATCCAGCTTCTCGATAAAACTGTGTTTTAGAGAGAAAGAAGACTCAAGCGAAGAAAACCATTTGAGTTAGTGTAAAGTGTTAACTGGTGTAAAAGGCAGAGCATAGCGTTATGTTGTATGTAAGGTATGCATACTGTATGCATATGTTGTATGCATATGTTGTATGCATACTTGTTAGATAAAATAAAAAGGCATCATAGGGTAAGCTCTTAGAATTTATGTATCATGTAGTAATTTATGTTAAAGTAGAATTGATAATTGGCCAACTGTGACCAGATTTCAGTGGTATAAACACAGCTTAAGTGTTTAATAAAAAACCGTCATAGTTACGACAAGGAGAACTTCATTGACGAGTAAACTGTTTCGATATTCTTCAAATCAACCTATTATTTTTTTTTAGAAAGTTTCCGGCATTTTGGCGCACCCTGTAGATATAAATTTCCCAATTTATAATAAACAATGAGTATATATCTGCGAATAAATCGTCATACTCGTTCTTATTTCTATAACTAGAACATATTATCCGTCTGGATTTCTCGCCTTTCAACTTTTCCACAGACTGATCTACACCACGAACAAACACTGACCGATTACAAGTCCTACCTCGCGTGCTTCGTGCCAGAAATAGCCTAAAATATCAACCAGCAGCCACTACTAGCTAATATCACAAAGGCAGATGAAGAAAATTAATACAGTAAAATTGAAATTTATAAGCTAAAAGACACAGACAATAGGAATAAATACAAAAAAAAACAGATGAAGAATTCACAAGACTAGGCAATCACAAAGACAGATGGATATTGAAAGAAAGATGTGAAAAAGTTAGGGAAATACTACTCAAAAAGGCAGAGAAGATATGTGGAAGAAGAAAGTATAATGGAAAGCTAAAGAGAACGAAATAGTGGAAGAAATATATTAAAGATTTAGTAAAGAAGAAGAAACAAGTATAAAAAACGTTAAAGAGGCGGAATTACGACAGCTGGAGATGAACAGTTTGTCGTCTTGTGCTTTGAGAAGCCTTTGACCAAACGGTCACCGCAGTTTCCTTCGTAATCTGCAAGAAGTGAGAAATGTAAACGTAAGTGAATGGACAGTTAAGAGGCGACTTCATGTTGTTGGTTTATCTTCTCGAACAAGAGTAACTGGACCGCTGCTTTCCCGTGAACACCGATTTGCCAGATTGAATTTTACACGAGAACACTTGGCTTGGGCAATGCAGGATTGGAGTCATGTATTTGTTTCAGATGAAGTAAGATTCTGATTGGTACGGCCCTGAATGACCTAACGAAAGGTGTGTTTATTTCTGGTCTCAACAAAATGGCAAATTTTGTGCAGAAAAAGTAATAGTTTATTTATAAATAGTTCAGTGACAAGTTTATTAGATACCAGTAAGTGTATCCATCGTATTATTTTTATTTAACATAACGTGGTAAACCAGTTTTGGCTAATTCTTATTTAATAACATCGATAAGGTAGGATATAAGCTACAATTTATTCCAGTTTTGTTACTGGTTTAATTACATGCTTAATTACTGGTCAGGTCCGTATTAGTTTTGAACACATGTCTCGTGTTAAATTTAAAAATGGAACCTAACATTCAGAGTCTCTCTGACTCGCAACATGAACAACAACCGCAGACAAATACCAATAAAACCTATTCATTAGCAACTTCTTCTTCTTTTCCGTCGAAACTGCAAGCGATTGTCTTCAGCGCCTTAGAAAATACGAAGCTGCAAGATTACTTAATTCCGTTGGGCAATCTAATTCAACCAAAAAATATTATATTTTCGTCTCGATTGTCGAACAATCGGATATGTATGTACCTTTCAAGCAAACAACTGGTGGACGAATTTATGCAAAAGCACGGACAAATAAAAATCGAGAATAATATTGTACAAGCTAGAAGACTGATTTCTCCAGCCGAACGTATTGTTTTGTCAAACGTATGTCCCAGTATACCACACAGTTTGTTAACTGATTATTTACAAAAAATAGGACTTAATCTTCTCTCCCCAGTCACCTTCCTAAAAATCAGTTCTAATCTTCCTGAATACAATCATATTTTGAGCTTCAGAAGACAAATTTACGTTAGTCCTCACAATATCTCCTTACCCGACTCATTCCTTTTAGACTTCGATAATACAACATATCGAATTTTCTTAGAAACTATGGCCTGTTATACCTGCAAAAAGGCTGGACATATCGCCACAAACTGTCCCGATAAAATGGAATCACTAGCAAATTCAAATAACAGTCAACCAATCTCTTCTCCCTTATCCGAAACTATGCCTCAACCTACAGCTACAATTCTATCTCACGAACAAATTCCTATCGAAGAAAGCTCCGCAAATAATCTAAACAATCCTAATATAGAAGAAAGTCAAGAAGATAGCACCATGGACACCTCCATAGCCATTAATGTCGACCTTCAGTCGAAACGTAGTATCAGCGAGGTTCTCACTTCTCCAGAAACAAGTCATACAGAAAAACCCTTTACTGTACCTACATCTAAACCTAAAGCCAAGAAGATTAAAAGCGACGAGGAGCATGTAACATCAAAATCATCAAAATCATATGACCTTGAACCTGTCAAAAATTTTATCCAAAATCGTTCGACCCCTTTTGTCCTCAATTATGACCAACTGAACCTTCTTATTAGCAATATTACTGGAGCGAAAAATCCTATTGATATTATTATTCAAGATTTTACTCCCGACCTAATGCAGTTACACGATATGTTAACTGAAGTTTATACACAATTGAAAAACAGATCATTCAAACGCTTTATCACCACTCTCAGAAAGAAAATCTTACGACACTTGGGTAACGAGCTCTCTGAATCCGAGAGCGAGTCATCTCAGGTTAGCCAGTAAACTTACATTTTCATATAATAAAATTCACTAAGCTACTGGAGTAGAATATAGATAAATTTTTCCATCGACTACCAACCTTTCAAACACTTACTTCTGAATTTTCTATTGCGGTTTTATCTGCTAAGCTCTATGCAGTGCTCAAAGCTATCATGCATATGAATTCTAATGGCATTTCTGATTCAGTTAAGATTCACTAAGCGCTCTTCAAACCCTTAAACAGATCTATCCGCAATGTCCTATTGAGAAACACATAAATTCGAACTGATGCAGGCTCAAGAAAACGCTAGAAGAATCAGATTTTTATAGATACCATTCCACATTGGCATTACAGGCAACGAAAAATCCAACCAGTGCGCGAGTGAAATTGCCGTATGTGCTAATATAGAAAAGATGAGTGCCGAAATACCGCGAGTGATATAAAAGCTTACATTAAGAATCGTGTTTTGTGCAAGTGGATATACCTAATATATAAGTAATTTATTGGGCACTAATTACTCAATGGACAATATTGTAACATTTCTGAAATCCATAGGAATATTTTATAGAATTTACCTTTGTATTCTGTAGCCGCCGCTAATCACCATTAAGGTGGATGCGGCTATACTTTCTAAATAAAAAAAAAAAAAAAAAGATTCTGATTCTAAGCGAGAAGAGCCATTAGACAATACAGGAAATAAGATGGACAGCAACGGGAAATTTAGAAATGGAAGATGTTATAGTCTTTTGGTCGGGTAGTGAGAACAGACATAAATACGGATGTGGATTCGTAATTGCAAAAAGATTAAAAACAGCAGTGATAGATTTCAAGCCAATAAACGAACGTATCTGCTATATTAGACTCAAAGGTAAGTGGTTCAATCTCACTATATTCTCAATTTATGCCCCAACAGAAGATGCCGAAGAAGATAGGAAGGACGAATTTTGCGAATTACTAGACCAACAGTATAAAGCAACGCCAAAACATGACATCAAAATAGTAATGGGGGACTGTAATGCTAAACTAGGTAAGGAAGACTATTTAAGAGAAGTAATTGGTAAACATAGCCTACACGATACAACAAATGATAATGGACACCGGCTAACACAATTCGCAATATCTAATAACATGATTATTAAATCCACCCAATTTGAAAGAAAGGACATTTACAAGGTCACATGGGTGTCAAATGATGGAAGAACACGTAACCAAATAGATCATGTCCTCATTGATGCAAGACATTCTAGTAGCATTATTAATACACGAAGTATGAGAGGAGCTGACAGCGATAGTGATCATTTTCTTTTAAAATCAAAGTTGAGAACACGAATATCAGTACAGAAGATGGAGCAACAAGAACAAAGAGAAAGATGGGACATATAAGCTCTTCAAACACCAAATAAAGAACTGGAGTACCAAGTAGCCATAAGCAACAGATTTCAATTGCTGGGAGAAGAAGACCAAAATGTAGACCTAGGAGATGCATGGCAGCGAGTGGCATCAGTGATAGAACAAGCAGCGAAAGAAACCATTGGGAAAAAGAGGACTCGCCCAAAACAGAAATGGTTTGACAAACAATGCTAAGAAATGCTGGAAACAAAAACTCACAAAAGAATGAAAATGCTACAAAACCCTACAGATGAGAACAAAGCAGATTTTCGCAGAACGAGGGCACAGACAAGGCAACTACTCAGAACTAAAAAGAGAAGCTACATAGAACAGCAAATACGAGTAATGGAAATAAGTGGCGAGAGGAATCAAAGAAAATTCTTTAGGGAAGTGAAGACAGTCAGACAAGGTGGAAATGTTGGGGTAACACAAGCTATGAGAAATGAAGCAGGTGAACTGATAATGATGGAAACAGAAATCGTAGAGCGATGGAAGGAATACTTTCGGAATTTACTAAATATTGAAAGTGAGATGGAGGAATCAGAGACTACATTTCATTCTGCAGATGTGGAAATACCACCACCAACACTCCAAGAAGTAAAGAATGCAATAGCATCTCTTAAAGATCACAAAGCACCAGGAAATGATGGTATAAATGGAGAATTGATAAAAAAACGAGGAAACGTTTTACATCAAAAATTGTATGACATTATTCTCAGAGTATGGCAACAGCAGAAAATGCCTAGAGAATGGAATGGAAGCGTTATAATACCCATACATAAGAAGGGAAATAAAGAGCAATTCCGAAACTACAGAGGCATATCGCTTATTAGTACAGCGTTAAGATTCTATCAATTATCTTACTAAAGAGACTCAATAGTATTCGGTAGATATTCTAGGCGACTACCAATGCGGCTTTCGAAGTGGAAGGTCAACAATAGATCAAATATTTACCATCCGACAAATATTAGAAAAAAACTGGGAATTCAACCGAGATGTACACCAAATCTTCGTAAATTTCCAGCAAGCATATGACTCGATAAAAAGAAGCAGACTATGGCTAGCAATGCTAGAAATGGGAATACCAAGAAAATTAGTGCAGCTCACTCAAATGTGCGTGGCAGACTCATATGCACAGGTAAAGATAGGAAACAGAACATCGATGCCATTTAGTATAACATCAGGGCTTAGACAAGGAGACCCTTTATCACCATTGCTATTCAATTTGGCTTTAGAATACGCAATAAGTAAAATATCGTCTGAACTAACAGGGGGACTCGCAAATCGAGGATCAAAACTATTGTTGGCCTTTGCCGATGATCTAGATGCAGTCGCTCATTCTACAAGAGACGTAAGAGAGGTGTTTTCACAGCTCGAGGAGGAAACAAGTAACCTGGGCCTTCGAATAAATGAAGAGAAGACGAAATATATGCTGGTGACCAAAAATCCAAGACCAAGAGTTAGGCAGAACGTAACTATTAATGACCACAACTTTGAAGTAGTAAAAGAGTTTAAATATCTGGGAGCAGTAATCACAGAGGACAATCACATAGAAAAAAGAGGTCTCAGCAAGAATAGCTGCGGGAAATAGAGCATTATACTCCCTATTATCATTATTAATATCTAAGCTGCTGAAAAGACAATCTAAATTAAGACTGTACATGTCAATTATTCGCTCAGTTGTTACATATGGGAGTGAAACATGGACTCTACATCAGCGAGAAATAAATAAATTGCTGATATTTGAAAGGAAAGTCCTCAGAATGATATTTGGTCCTCAAAGAGATGAATTGACAGGAGAGTGGAGAAGGCGCCGCAATGCTGAATTGGTGACTCTATATGGTACTGAAAACATCGTCAGACATATAAAAGCTAATCGGATAAGATGGACAAGTCATGTAGTAAGATCAGAGGAAGACAGAGTGCTAAAGACAGTGTTCTTCGAGAGACCAGACGGTATAAGATCAGTGGGCCGTCCCAGAAAAAGATGGAAGGATGATGTTGAAACCGATCTATCTAGGATTGGGGTACAACAATGGCAAATCGAAGCGCAAGATCGCAGATGATGGAGGGCCATAGTGGATGCGGCGAAGACTCACCCCGAGTTGTAAAGCCAGTCAAGAAGAAGAAGAAGAAGTAAGATTCTGTGTTACGGTCTCAGATAAATGTGTAAGAGTTTGGCGACCGACGTCCAGGCGAAAGATATGCTGAAGCACATGTTGGGGCTGAAGCGATTTCCATTTGGTGGAGGGTTAGTCATGGCATGGGGAGAGATATCGTTTGACGCTCGCTCGAAGTTAGTCTTTATTGAGAATAGGCCACTGACTGCGCATAGGTACCTGACACAGGTTCTAGAAGACCATGTGTTACCATTTATGTTTATTCTTGAACATGACGTAACATTTATGTATGATAATGCACAGTCCCACATTTCTCGGATAGTTACTGAGTATCTGGACGAGGTTCAAATAACCCGATTTGTTTGGCCTGCTTGCAGTCCAAATATCAATCCCATAGAACATGTTTGGGACGAGATGAAAAGACGTTTACGGATTCACGTGCCAGCCTCTAGAAATTCTTTCTTTCTTTCTTTCTTTCTTTCTTTCTTTCTTTCTCCCCTTCCTTGTACCCTATCAGGGTGTCGGATTTGGGATCGCTATTTTAATTTACATTCACCCATCTCTTCCATTCTTTTCAGTTTTCCGCCATTATTTTTAATTCCTCAAGTGATTTTCCTTTAACTTTTCCCGCCTCTACTATTTGCTGTATCCATTTTTTTCTTGGTCTGCCTCTTTTTTTTTTGCAATGTTCCTTCTTCTCGTAATTCTGTTGGGTTGCATCCTCATCAAATGCCCATACCAATTCATTTGTCTCCTTTTTGGTTTATTCATTATTGGTTTTTGGTTGGCCATTCTCCTAATAGTCTCGTTGCTTAATCTATCCCATTTTGTCTTTCCAACTATCCTTCTTAAATGTCTCATCTCCATTGCATTTATTCTGCTCTTATGTTTTTCCAGAATTGTCCAGTTTTCACTTGCGTAGAGCACAGTCGGTATCACTATTGTGTTATATCCATATTATGTTTATTTTTGTCTCTCTTGTAAGTTCTCCTTTCCCCAGTATTGGGGATAAAGCATAGTATAACTTGTTTGATTTCTTTGCTCTATTTGTTCCTCTAGAAATTCAACAGACATATCTGTGTAGGAATGGCAGAGTCTTTCGTAGAATGTAATCCAAAATCTGACCCAAGGCATGCCTCGTCGTTTGGAAGCTGTTATCACTGCCAGAGGAGGGAATACTCGCTACCGCAGTTCTTAAAATTTTTGTTGTTTCAACAAAAAGCATATCAAATTAAAATGGCCCCTTTTCAATATCTAGCAAATTAAAGAAAACATGTTCATTTTCGTTACTTTCAATAAACTTTAAAGGACAAAAATATTGCCTTGTTTAAGCAATCCGTTAGAAAACTTTGTTATCAGCGAAAATAGTTAAAAAAGAATAATAATTTCTAAAATAAATGATTCAAAATACTGAGTGACTATAATTTTATGCTCGGCAGTGTATTATTCAGAAAGTTTCAAGCATTTTGGCGCACCATGTAGATATACATTTCCCATTTTATAATAAACAATGAGTATATATCTGCGAATAAATCGTCATACTCGTTCTTATTTCTGTAACTAGAACATATTCGTCTGGATTTCTCGCCTTTCAACTTTTCCACAGACTGATCTACACCACGAACAAACACTGACCGATTACAAGGCCTCTCTCGCGTGTTTCGAGCCAGAAATAGCCTAAAATATCAGCCACCGTTCGTGCCAACGTGAATTTAGAAGCTGACTCTACGTGCAATTAACCGAAGTAATGAGTTTTGTGAGGAGTATTTTCGGTGGTAGTGATAATAAAGACGCGGAAGTGGATGACGACACCAGTGACGAGATTTCCTCGTCCTCGGATACAGGCTTCTTGAGCAACCTTAGCACCAGCGACTTGGAGAGCAGTTTGGGCTCCAATGGTACCGGGGAGCCGGACTGTTCGACCATTTCGAACTTCTTTGGATATTGGTAAGCTGATGTTTTGGGACCCAAACTCAAACTGTCTTTAAAGCTTTTAACTCACATTTTTGGCGCAATAGACAATGCATTTTTAAACACACACAAAAAAAATTATATTACATATTTCAAATGTTTATGTTTTACCAGGAACAAACAAAGATATAGTCATGGGCTTTCAAAACTCTTGTGATTTTATATTATTTGTTTCATATTAAGTGCTATATTTTGTAAATCCATTGTTTAGGTAACCCGTACTAACCTGTTCCCTTTCAAATTGTTCAAATTGTTCATTCTCGTTAGAGGCTTCCTAATATATTTTTAACCATGCTTCACAAAAAGTTTGCTACGTATTAAATGTTTATTTTTACCAAGGTTAAAATAAAATTTAAGTTTATTTTACACACTTGAGATGTACATCACGATATTTTTTTATGCGATGATAAGTTATAGAATTTAAGACCAGCTTACTTTAGTGGGATTTTTTTATTATAAATCCCAAAAAACACAACAGATATACGACCTTTATTAAGTAATTCGAAACGACTCATAATGCTGCAAGGAAAAATATTGCGAGGCCCTGTAAGAAGAACATCTTGGTTAAAGAATCTCAGAACCTGGTTCAACACAACACCTATTCAGCTTTTCCCCGCTGCTGCAGATAAGGTAGAGATTGTCATGATTATCGCCAACATTTGTCACAGACAGGCAAATCAAGAAGAAGAAGAAGAAATCACACGCTTCAGTTTGAAAATTTAAAGTGAAGTACTAAGAAAGTTTCTCCAAACGAAAATGGAATACGATTTCTATGGAACGCAGAAATAAATACGGAGATTAATAAACAAAAATAATGAAAATAATGAATAAATAAAAATAAAGCAAATTCAGAAGAAAACATGGAGCAATTGCTTACACTCCTTATTTGTAAAGGTGAGAACAAAACGGACTATGGGAGGAAGACCACACCGGACCACACCAGACCTACAAATAAACAAAGAACTGAATATCTAACAAAACGAGATAACAGAAGCTCTAAGAAAATTGAACCATAGAAACTCACTAGGAGAGTGCGGCATATCAAACAAGCTCTTCACCTTCATCATCATCATCATCATCATCATCAT
Organism: Diabrotica virgifera virgifera; assembly: GCF_917563875.1. Lineage (NCBI taxonomy): Eukaryota > Metazoa > Arthropoda > Insecta > Coleoptera > Chrysomelidae > Diabrotica > Diabrotica virgifera. Next base: position 287,076,438 of record NC_065443.1, on the reverse strand, counting down.
CATCATCAACATCGTCAATGGCGCTACAACTCTTCGTGACTCTTTGTCGCGTTTACTATTGCCTTCCATGTTTGTCGGTCCTGTGCCACTAACTCCCATTGTCGCACTCATCTGCATGTTTCCACCTTTTTCTAGTCCGCCCTATAGACCTTCTTCCAGAACACATTGTTTATAAGGCGATTGTCGTTACTGCGTATCACATGCCCTGCCCATCTGAGTCTATTGGCCTTTATATATCTGACTAGATTTTCTTTTTCGAATAGAGACTCTAGCTCGTTATTGTTTCTACGCCTCCATTCGTTTGTCACGCTGTCTCTGCAAGGGCCATATATCATTCGAAGGATTTTACGTTCCCACATCAGCAATTTATTTACTTCTCTTTTTGTTAGCGTCCATGTTTCGCTTCTATACGTGACTGCTGGTCGTATTACGGTCTTACATATCTGGATTTTTGAACCTCGTGAAAGAAGTTTTGACCTTATTAGATGTTGCATTGCAAAGAAAGATCTGTTTCCTGCCATTATTCTCATTTCAACTTCTTGCTCTAATTTGTTGTCATTTGTGATTGTTGCTCTTACTAGATATTTAAATTATTTAACCACTTCGAAGTTGTGATCGTTGTACCGACCATGTATTTTGTTTTGTCTTCATTTATTTTCAGACCGATGTTTAATACAGCTTCTCAAAGCTCGAGAAAATATCCTTTTTTTTCTTTTCTTTTTTGGCTTGGACTATAGTCATTCAGCCAGTCTCAATCAAAAGTAAATGTATTAAAGATATTGCCAATTAGTGAAACATGGTTGTTATAATAATATTACAATTTTTTACTTCTTATTTTACCTACTCATTACAGCTAATGTATATACTATGTTTATATATATATATATATATATATATATATATATATATATATATATATATATATATATATATATATATATATAAAATATCCTTAATTTCTAATGTTGATTGTGCGACTGCGTCTACGTCATGGGCAAAGGCGAGTATGATTTTTGCTCCTCGAGCAGTTATGTCTGGTTTAATTTTGTGATATATTTTCCGCATGACATATTCTAAGGCCAGGTTAAACAACAATGGGGACAACGGATCTCCCTGTCTCAGTCCAGAATTAACGCAGAAAGCATATAATATCCCCCCCCCCCTATTCTAGCTTGTGCAAAGGAAATACTTACAAACATTTGTGTTACCGCAGCTAGTTTCTTGGGTACGTCGAGCTCGATCATTGCCTTCCATAATGTTGCACAATTAATTGAATCATAAGCCTCTTTGAAGTCTATAAAGATCTGATGCACGTCCTGATTATATTCCCAATACTTTTCAAGCATTTGTCTTATTGTAAATATTTGATCAATAGTCGATCTGCCAGGCCTGAAACCACACTGGCAGTCACCAACTATTTCTTCGGCGTACTAATCTTTTTAATAACATCGAAGCCAATATTTTATACGTAGTGTTGATTAGTGAGATTCCTCTGTAATTCATGCATGATTCCTTTTTTCCTTTCTTGTGTATAGGTACAATAATACTACCACACCATTCTTTCGGCATTATTTCTTGTCGCCAGGCCCTTTCTATTAATTGATGGATTTTACTTATGAGTTCATGACCGCCTGTTTTAATTAGCTCGGCATCAATATTGTCCAGACCAGGGAATTCATCGTTTTTAAGCGTTTTTATGGCACTCGTAATTTCTTCCATGCTTGGTGGGGGTATTTCTAATTCGGCCATTTGATACTCATGTTCTCCGTTGTTTCCACCATTTTCATTGTTTTTATCAGTGAAATTTTGAGCCCATTTTTCTATTATTTTGTTTTCGGCAGCCAGCATTTCTCCATTTTTATCTCTTACGAAGTTGGGTGTCCTTATATACGAGCCTCTCTTATGTTGTCTTACCTCTCTGTAGAAATTTTTACTTTGATTACGTCTGTGTTCTTCTACTTTTTCAATCTGTTGTTGCAGATATTGTCTCTTTTTTTGTCTAAGTGTTCTTCTAGCTGCGGCTCTCTCTCTGTGGAATCGTATATGTTTTTCTTCTAATGGGTTCGACAGATAATCAATTCTTCTTTTGTTTGTTTCTTTTAGTGTTCTTTCACATTCCTCGTCAAACTTTTTCTTTTTTGTTTTTTTTTGTTCTTCCGATAGATTTCTCTGCTGCTTCTGTAATAGTTGTTTTTATGGAGTCCCATCGCTGTTCTACATCTTCACTTTCATTTTCATTTATTTCCAAAACCTGAAACTTATTTCTTAATTCTACTTGGTACTGTCTTTCAGCTTCACCACATATCATCTTTCGATCTTTGTGTGTTTATCTATTGTTTGTGTTGAAATTCTTGTTGTGAGCTTGGCCTTAGAATGCTCTTCACCTTCGAAGGTTCGCAAAAATGTAATTCCAGTTTATTAACGTTATGTTTATAAATTAAGCTACAATTGATTTAAATTAAAATTGCGTTTTTAACTAAATAATGTTTGACGTTTATCCTAATTTCCACCGTGGAAATTGTTTTCAAAAAAGATTAGGGTAAAGCGGGGGAATGGCGGCCCCCTAAGCAAAATATCAAGTTGTTAGTTATTTAAGTGAGTTATAACAGGGAAAATGAAGAAATAATAAGAACACATATTTCTCAATGTAATTTTAATGAAAAATATTTTTTAATGTGTAACACATATTTTCAAAAAAATATTTTATAAAAAGTGTCCGTGGCCGATATTACCCAGCTTGTCGGGGTAATGCCAGCCGTCTTCACATACAAAAATCGCAAATAAACCTTTTTTCTTTTGTTGTGCCTGTACATGCCTTATGGGCCCACTGTCCGCACATTACACATCTTAACCAAATTTCATTATTTTTTCCAAATTCTCCGCACAATATACATATGTCTTCATTGATATCTAAGTCTCTATCATCGTCATTGTCTTCTTCATAGTCTTCTCCCTCAAATTCTTTATAACTAACAGCATTTTTTTGCGATCTGGTTTCTGTTTCAGCATTGTTGAACCCGTTTCTTCCGTCATCCATTTTTTTTAACTTTATCAACATATGCAATTATTTAAACAATATTTCACAAACAATAATAAAATTAATTTGATTTTTGTGGAATTAAAATATTAAAATACAACAGAATAGGTAAGAAAATAATATATTAGATGAAGATTGAAAGAAATTTTGGTGTAAATCAACTTGTGTGAATCGAACTCCGCTGTCCTGCGCATAGCACCAAAAACTAATGTTTATTTAAAAAATTTCCTGACGCCTTAGCAATTAATCGATTTTAATTTTGCAAATTGCAAATAAAAGGTACAGTACACTTCTATAAGCAAAAAAAAAATTCAACTTGCTATCTGATTTATTTTCAGTCCTGTAACATTTTGAAAAAATGAATTTTTTTTGCGAAAGCTGGATTTCAAAATTTATTGCAAAATCTATTAAACCGATCTTAATGAAATTTACAGTATTGTTTTACTGTATCATAAAGTTTTTCTGGGTGAAATATGAAGGTCCTAAGTGGATCCTATAAATGGTTGAAAAACGTAAAATTCGAATACTTGTTTTTGTATGGTTTTTTTCGCAATGATTGCTATTTTGCAACAAGGGTGACTATTTTTTAAATTATTAACTAATTCTATATTGTTGAAAATTTAGTTACGCAACTTTTATGTCAGTACAACTTTTCTCAGAAATGAATATTTTTAAAGTTATAATCAAAAAACCAATAAAAAAATCGAATTTTTCCTTCATATTTTGACATTTTGATTATTTAAACAATGTTCCGGACCGTTTTCACTGGGAGGATAACTGAAATATTATTATTTGAGTTATTTTCAAGCAATTTCTGCAAAAAAATTTGAGTCACCTCTCAACGTCCATCTCAAAACAGATGCGCCCTGGACTAAAAAGGTACAATTTATTATAACATCGACGCGTGGTTTCAAATGCCGAAAACGTGGTCATGAACCTTTAAAAGCATAATATTGTTTATAAACTTCGGAATTACTTTCGTCCTTAAGGGTTTTTGGCATCGCTGATTACGAATCTGACATTTTTTTTTGAAAAACAAAATGGCAGATCCAACATGGCGAAAAGAAATTGAAAATATCAATAAAAAAGAAAATTTTTTTGTCAAATTTGGTAGTTTAAGGCCGCTGATTGCAAATCTAACGTTACTTTTTTTAAAACAAAATGGCGGATGCAATATAACCGAAAGAAAATCGAAAATTTTATTTTAAACGCATATTTGTTTAAAATTTTATATTATAAGGGACTTCTGAAACTGCTAATTACCAATACATTTTCTTTATGAAGTACAATATTCATAACCTATTAATGTTGTTCTGAAGCTATTTCCTTGTAGCATTTTTATGATTAACTATTTAGATGGGAAATAAGCCACAAATAAATTGAAACAATAATTTTATTAACGTTTCGAAGCCCAAATCGGGTTTCGTTGTCAAAAATACAAAATACTACTAAAATAAACAAAAATGTTGTTGCTAAGTAAAAAAATTCTTCTAAAAATTTATTTAATCTGACTCATTTATATTGGCAATTCAGACGTAGGTATATTATACATTTTAAAGTAGAAGACTCTAAAATGATATCACCAATATTTATGAGTTGCGTTCCTGGGACGACTTTACTAAAAGATAGTTCATTCGATTACATGAAATCAATCCCAACTCAAGAATATCCGTCACAAAAAAATTATAGCATGTGATCTCTCTTTAAAAGACAACCAAATGCAACGATGACAGTAAAATTCTCGCGTTAGAGATTCCATTTATATTAGAGTTATATCCGCGTTAGAGATTCCATAATAGTTAATCATAACCTATTACTTATGTACAACTGCCCTTTAATACCCAACAATCGCCAGAATCATGTAATATGCGTAATTTCCCACTATTGTATTCAAACAACTGCCAGCAATGCATAGGCAGTTATAGGCAGCTAAACCAAAGTGATTATGTATCTCCTTACCTTATATTTTAAAATTAATCAACATTAGTCGCAGAATTATGCAGAATTTTCTACTTTTTGAATGTATCTTTACAAAATTTTGATTATTTCAATTAAATTTTCACTACTTATGCATTAACAAATTTAAGGCATTTATTGTTACTAAATCTTAAGTTAACTTCATTACTACATCCTTAAAAAGAAGAATCTGATTTACAGCGATAAAATTGATAAACTACAAAACGTTTTACAGCGTTTTCAATATACGCGTTCTTTTTCACTTTCTCTGCCGGCCAAAATAACCTCGAACATGGCCCACGTGTTCCTGAGCTGTGAACCAGAATACATCCAGTTTGATCCTTATACCTGCATATCAGGACTCTACGATAGTATGAGAAAACAACTGTACACATGAAAATCCCTAGATAGGGACTTTTTTCGCTTTATCACCACGTTTTCAGCATTAGGAGTATCCAAGAGGGGTTTGGAAATAAATCAAAATTAAACAAAATACTTAAGGAGATAGGAGCAAAATCTTGGTCCAATGCTATTTATATTTGAAATTAAAAATCACACTAAATTTATTTTTCACCCTTGTAACTTATTCTAATAAACATAGAAGTTTTCAGGGAGTTTCGGCCCTCAGTAATAACGCAATCTTTAAAAATGTAATAATGTAATCTCCATGTTAATGCGGACTGATTCTCCGTGACAAATGAATCGGAAGAGCCCAAAGAGGACGGCAATCACTCCGCTAGTAGTAGTAGTGTAGATGCCATGATTATAAACGATACAAATACTAAATTACAAACGGAAAGGACGAAACCTTAGAGTATGGAAAATTTGTTCTCTCTGGGAGAGGGTAAAAAATTTTCCATACTCTAAGGACGAAACAGTATAGGAAGCCTTTTGAAAAGATGGAGCGAACTTTGATATGGAACAGGCAACAAATGTAATATGAGTTTTTGTCTGTTTTCTCTATTTTAGCACATCTTTTGTTATACTACACTGCCAAGATTGAGTCGTCGCGAACATTATTCTTATCTATTTAGAATCGCGGTTACAAAAGTTATCGAACCCGAAATAATGCACAGTGCACATTCTTTACAATATTTTTAGCTCAGTATTTGTCAATCTCTGCCGATTTTTACTACACTCTCTACTTTGTATTAAAAATATCTAAGCCGAGATCCACTTGCTCTGCGCTTCGTACCACATCAACATTCTTATTGTTTAAAACATCCAGCTCACTTTGTTTGTTTTTAAATACCCAAATACCTACCTATTTGCGTCTCTAGATGTATTCTCGTGAAATCAGTGAACTTTTCCTTTGTGATAAAAAGTAAAAGGCCGGCAAAAGTAAAAGACAAATGTCACCACGTGAACAAGTATAAAAAGATGTCCGACTGAAGGTTTTTTTCATAAAAAGTTCGGTGTAGGGTGTGTCTATGGCTCTATCAGCGAATAACGTATTTCAGTTTTTTACTAACAGTGTCTCGTCTGTTCTAACAGGGTAAGAAAAAACGAAATGTGTGATTGCTTTTTTCCATCTAAATTTATTTTACCACACTTTAGCTATTTTACATGGTTATATTTCATCCCTACTCTGTATTTTTAACATTTGAGACTACTATTTAGTATTTCATTATTTTTTTCTCACCATATTTTGTTTTAGTGTTTCATATACTTACTTGTATTTTTCCTTCTTCGTCGTTTTGTCTGCGTTTCTCTTTGAATCATTTAAGTTTATTTCTACTCCTTTCATCTGTTCTATCTTTTAGTTCCTCTAATTATATTTTTCTCGTTTCACATATTGTTGTTAGTCCGTGTTTTCAGGGTTTATCTTTCATACTTTAATTTCTTTTCGTTACGTCTATTTATGTCTATCGATCAATCTTACGTCTCCCATTTTCTCCTTCTTTGTCGTTTTTCTGTGTTTCTTTTTAAGTATAGATACGTTTTTCGTATCCGTTTTTATTTCATTAGTGTTTTTATTAGTTTTATTTTATGCTTTCTTTTCTTTAATTAATGTTTTTGATCTGTCAGCCTCCGTTTTTCCCTCTTTTCTAGTTTGATTTTTGAAGACGTGTATTTGTAATCTCTTAGCGGATTTCAAGTTAACTCTTACTCTGTTCATCTATTCCGTTCATTTTCTCTAGGATTTGTTATATTGTTGAGTTTTGTATTGGAAAAAATAGAGTGATTTGGCGTGCGGTGACTTTTTCGAAAGGGGAAGCGATTCAATAAGGATATAAAAATATTTTCTTAAGGGTCGAGGGTCGAGCAACTTTCCACCTGATAACACTCTGATGCGCAGGGGCTCTCTATCAGCAAAGTACTTAATTATGTGAGACGTCCTGCGTACAAGGACTCACACACTAAATCCGTGACGCGTGAATGCGTGAGGCACTCTATTCCCGCTATTTCTAGTGACTAGTGACCTATCATTGATCTGTATTGCTAGCTCGGGCCTTGAGTCCTCGCGCCGGGCTTGGTTTTCTAAAGAAGAATCATATTAAAAAAATATACTCCGAGGCATTTTCCACAACACACAACTTTCACTAAAATGACACTTATTTATACTCGAGGTCTATTCTCCTATCAACTTCTGATAATTGTTGAATGCGGTATTTTTTAATGGATAATAGGGCTAACTTTCAAAGTCTGTCTTCGCTTGTTGAATTTCTTTTAAACTCTTAATTTGAAACTTTTAATGCATCTTAATACTGCAAAACTTCGTTCAACTGATGCACTTGTGGCTGGGATACTTACCAAACTAATTCACACAACTGGTCACAACTTGACCACTTCACACAGCGACTTGTTTAAACCAGTAGTTATAAAGAAATCCCAGATTTCTGGGTATTTCTTTATCATTCATGTCAGTTGTTTCAAAAATGATACTTAACTGAGAATGCAAAGCTGGGATATCAAAAAATTTTCATTATTTAATCGTAATGACATAAATTCCTCTGTGGGAAATTTTGATGAATTATAATTAGAAATATTAAGATTATATATAATTCTACAAATTTTAAACCGTTAAAATTTTGAAAGCTAGAATTCATTTGTTGTAGAATATTATCAAAAGGTCTCTTTGTTTCCTCTGTTTTCTCTGTGTCTCTGTCTCCGAAATTATCAATCTTCATTATTTTTCTTTCATGTTCAAACCCCATATGTTCAGTTTTATCCCAAATATTTTTAAAATGCTCTCGTTTTTTAATTATCGTATTAATAAAGTCTTCAATTTGTCTTATACAAAATGCAATACCATTTTATTTCTGTAAAATGTGAAATAAAAGATCAGTAAAAGGAAATATCTCTGCAAAATTTTAAATCGAAATATTCTTTAAGCGAATGTATGTAATACCTAAGCACCCCTTAGCAGCAGTAACACTCGGAGCATCTCACTTTCGGGAAGGCGATACGACGAGCGCTTCCATGGCATACCAAAATTCGCGCGACTAGTGGCTGCGGTCATTGAACCCTGACCAATTTTAAAAGGGACAACTGCATGACAAGCGGCGATTTTGAGATGCGCTTCTGCCAGGAGTGGACCAAATAGTTGAATTGTGTGCATATTGAGTTCGTTCGTACGCGATTAATTTTTAATATTTTTCAATGCCTATTGGCTAGGTAATATGTAGATTATTTGGATTAGGGAAAAAAATTTATTATTAAATATTAATTAATAATATATTTTCTTATATCGACGAATAAATAGGGAAGCGGCGCTTCCTCCGCTTCCATGGACCGCACGCCTGTGGATTATTATCTGTCTTATCTCTGAGAAAGGAACTGCAGACGCATTTCGAGTTTAAGAAACGGGCATGAATATAAAGATATAGCTAATTTTGATCCATATCTTATCTGAATGGCTCTGCCACTGATCAAATATTTGACTGTATATTTACTTATTTTGTATGATGTAATGAGAAGACGTTTTACCCTGCTGAAAAAGGCTTTACATTCATTTGCTTGTTACTTTCTTTGTGATTTTTGCTATAACTTGCCTCTATTTATCTTTAGCTGTGTTCTCTTCCTATTAGTTTTCAGCGTTTTCTTATTGAGTTGATTTTCATCTTTATCTGCTTGTCTTAATGTTTGATTAAATCAGCACGATGTCTTTTACGTTCTATCGTTTACTACCTGTTTACATAAATTATATTAACATAACTCTTATCAAGCCGTCCTTACTTACGCGTTAGAATCGTGGACGATGGCAAAAAGCGAAAAAGTTTAGGCTGTTTTGAACGCAAAATCCTCAGAAATATTTATAAAGGCGTGAAGAAAAAAGGATTATGGGATAGGCATTATAATTTTGAGCTTTACTGTCTTTATAGTGAATCTAGTATTGGTAGGTCCATCAAAATTAAGAGGCTGAGGTGGCTAGGCCACTTAGAGAGAATGAATGCGATGGAGCCGTCGAAAATATTTAAAACTAAAAACCGTAGGAGTGAGGAGAAAAGGCAGATCCAGAGCACGATTTAAGGACCAGATTGAAGACAACTTACGAATGTTAAGAGTACGAAATTGAAAAACCAAGACGGACCAAAATAGGAAGAAATGAAAGCTGACCTTAGAACAGGCCAAAACCCACTATGGAGTGTAAAGCCAATGACGATGATTACATAAATATTTTTCCTGCCCTTTATTTTTCAATTTGTTGTGAAAACAATCTACACTACCTCACATTATTCGATGAAGTTTTTCATATAATCGAAAGAGAGTATAAAAATATGTTAAAGTAGTAGAGAAAACAGATTTTAGAGCCAGAAGATTGAGGGGGGACTACTAGTTTGCGTTACGCAACTAATAAAAAAGAAAACCCCTAGGACCAAAATGTCATTTACTGTAAAAAAGTTTACTTTTTCTATACAAAAGCATAACATAGTGTTCCCATTAAACGACTCTGAGAATCCTTAGAATTGAGAAATATTAACATAAACATCATAAAGGCAATTAATGAACTGTAGGTATAGTAATAAACAGGCTCGATTCAAAATAGGAAATAAACTCTCAGAAAACACAAGGTAACCCAGACGAATCAAAATAGGAAGAAATGGAAGCTGACTTTAGAACAGGTAAAGACTCACTGTGGGGTGTAAAGTCAATGACGATGATTACATAAATATTTTTCCTGATCTTTAGTTTTCAATTTGTTGTGAAAACAATTTACACTACTTCACATTTTTTGATGAAGTTTTTCATATAATTGAAAGAGAGTATAAAAATAAGTTAAAGTAGGAGAGAAAACAGATTTTAGAGCCAGAAGATTGAGGGGGGACTACTAGTTTGTGTTACGCAACTAATAAAAAAGAAAACCGCTAGGACCAAAAAGTCATTTACTGTAAAAAAGTTTACTTTTTCTATACAAAAGCATAACATAGTGTTCCCATTAAACAACTCTGAGAATCCTTAGAATTAAGAAATATTAACATAAACATCATAAAGGCAATTAATGAACTGTAGGTATAGTAATAAACAGGCTCGATTCAAAATAGGAAATAAACTCTCAGAAAACACAAGGTAACCATAGGCCTTAAACACTTACATCTCACAAACCTTGAACAGACATTTGAAGATATGGAGAACAGAATGAATTCAACTTATTATGATGGGTAAAATCGAAGGACGCAGAGGAATTGGTAGAAAGCAGGCCTCTTGGTTGAAGAATATTCGGGAGTGGACAGGAATAAAGAAAGCAGAACACCTATTTCGAATAGCTCGAGACAGAGACAGTTTCGCCATGTTAATCGCCAACGTCAAGGGGACTTGATAGGGCACGTTAAGAAGAAGAAGGAGAAGGAAATGTGAAGAAATGTGAATTTCAATAAATAACAAGAAAACCCTATATACACTATGTTTCGCAGACGATAAGATACTGATAGCACCAAACTAGGACTATCTGGAATATATGATAAGGAAACTCGTAGAAGAATAGAAGTCTGGCAAATAAAATTATTAAAATTAAAACAGAACAAATGCTAAAAGCCATAAAAATGGACTTTTGGCGAAGATCCATAAGAAAGTCCAAGAGAGAACGGATAATAAAATGACTTTATAAGACAAATAAAAGTAGATCACACAATTGTATGGTAGGTACAAGGGATGGCAGAAGATAGACTACCAAAACAACTGTTAAATTGGGTATCGCCTGGATGTAGAAAACGTGTAAGACCAAAAAGAAGCTGGAGAGAAGGTCTAGATAGGGGAATTAGAGACTGAAACTTAGATGAGGATGGCGACTGGGTATCGAAAGACGTTGTAAGACGTCGTGAATTGATTCATATCTGGGTGATTCGCCAAAATAGACGGCAATTTCGAGGTAGAGAAATTTAATTCAAAACATGGTTTATATTTTTTATAAAATGAGCTATTTAACTTACCCATGATACCAGCAGAGATCGTTTTTAAATATTTTCCAAAAAACGGAAATGTTGTAACTTCGGAGTTGACAAGTGTCCACGGTGTTGACGTAATTCTCTGTTAATTGAAGTTTATGATCGTAATAATTAAAAAAACTGGTATGTAATAAAACTATACAAAACACTTCCATTTTGATATAAAGTACTACAGAAAAACATGAAAAATAGGTAAAATATCAATTGCGTCGGAGTTGATTTAGATCGGCCTTCGTGTTGACAAAACTTTCCAATATGTAGCCGTGTCTTTGCCGTTAAACATTAAAAATTTAATCGGCTTTTGAACACAATCTTGGCATTTCCTTTCTACACATTCTTCTGTCTTTTCTCCATGTCAACATAATTATTTGTTATCCGCTTCCACACATGAGCTCCATGTTTTCACATAATGTGCCTACATAGACAGCAGATGTCTCTTTTATCAACATTAGAGAAGATTGCCCAAAATGGTATATTCTTACAGAAATAAGCATAGCTGCATAAAACATTACTTTCTTTCATAAAATCTTTATTTAACGATTTTGGGGGATTTCGCCTTCATTTTTCCGTCGTACTCCGGTGTATACTAGCCATTTTCTATAAAAAGAAGATAATTACCAAACCGACCGAAACATCTTGACAACTTACCCAGTAGTAACCTTTTTCCTATATCAGACTAAATTTAAATTACCCGTGTTGAGCTGCCCCCCCCCACTTGCAAAAATTAAAAAACAAATAGCCCTGATTTATGAGCTATTTATGAGCTCTCATATTCCGCAAACTAAAAATTTTGAGCTCGTTCCACTGAGCAGGAATTTAATACCCTAGTGGGGGGGGGGGGGGGCTGAGTCAGCCCCCCCCACTACTTAAAAATAGGAATATTGAATCGGTTTTTGCGGCAGAATTACGAGCTATTTATGAGCTCTTGAAATTATATACTTTCGATTTTTGAGCTCATCCCCTTCACCCCCAAACAACCCTTTAATTGATTTAACTTAAGAGAAAGATGCTGAGGAAACTTAAAATATATCGTATTGCGGATATAATTCATATAGCTTATATACTCTAAGAATAAACTATTAAATCAAGAGCATTTCGATTATTGAGCTACAACGCCTTCGCAAGAAAACCACCCTATCTTCCCGGCTTAAGAGAAAGTTGTATTAAAATGCATTAAACTAATTATTTGGCGACTACATATCATTTAACAATTTATAACCTTCCAAATTACGCGCATTTAGATCAGTAAATTGCAATCTATTTTGTATAGTGCAGTCACTGAAGGTAAAAATCAAGGATTACCTTCAATTTCGGTGAACCTTCATCGATTTTCACGAAAATTGGTCAGTAGTTAGAGGATACGTCAAGAAACAAAGGTGATATGGTACCACTTTGCGCCTTTACCCTGAGGGTAGATACCGCCCCTTCTCGGGGGTGAAAATTATTTTA